>NW_026652289.1:33936581-34572483 GCF_009828535.3 Hylobates moloch | reverse complement strand
CCTCCCGGGTTCAAGCCATTCTCCCGCCTCAGCCTCCCGAGTAGCTGGGACTACAGGCGCCCGCCACTGCGCCCAGCTAATTTTTTGTATTTTTAGTAGAGACGGGGAGAAAAATTTTTAATGTAAAACTGAAACCAAAATTATGCCAGAAGAAACGTGGAGACTTGTCTTTTTTTTAAGTTCTTGAAGTGAGGCAGTCCAGGAGCCACACTGCTATCTCAGTCAGAAATTGCATTCTAGGTATATAGAGACTTCATAACAACAAGATAGGCCATTGCTGCAGATGGTTCATGATATCAGAGGTGTCAAATGTAAAGTCTCTGAAATTCTTCTGATAGTTCATTCACGAACCAAGGGTGGCTGCTGTAGCTCCAGTCACCTTGTCACCTTTTCTGCTTCCAAGACAACTGGAAACAGAAAGGCAAAACAGGCTTTCACAGAATGCCCACTTGGTAAATTTCCCTTTCTTCTCATCTATCAGCCTTAATCTGCAAAGAAGCTAGAACATTAACCAGGGTTCTTAATAAGGAAAGAGAGTAAAATCAATTTTGGGTAGATAATTGGAAGCCTCTGCCCAAATTACAACATTTTTAAACTATTAAAAAAAAAAAAGCTAACCAATTTTAGGCTTACAGAAAAAGTACAAAACAAGAGCAGAGAATTATAGGCCAGGCACGGTGGCTCACGCTTGTAATCCCAGCACTTTGGGAGGCCGAGGCGGGCGGATCACGAGGTCAGGAGATCGAGACCACGGTGAAACCCCGTCTCTACTAAAAAAATACAAAAAATTAGCCGGGCATGGTGGCGGGCGCCTGTAGTCCCAGCTACTCGGAGAGGCTGAGGCAGGAGAATGGCGTGAACCCGGGAGGCGGAGCTTGCAGTGAGCCGAGATCGCGCCACTGCACTCCAGCCTGGGCGACAGAGCGAGACTCCGTCTCAAAAAAAAAAAAAGAGCAGAGAGTTTTTACACGCCCCCACCCCCATCCTCAGCTTCCATTAATGCTGACATCTTACATAATCATAGTACAATTATCAGAACCAGGAAATTTGTGCTGGCATAATACTAAAGACCTTATTCAAATTTCACCAACTTTTCTGCCCATGTCCTTTCTTCAGTTCCAGGATCCTATCCAGGAAACCATGTTGCATTTAGTTATTTCCCCCTCAGCTCCTGTATCTGTAACAATTCCTCAATCTTTCATGACCTTGGCACTTTTGAACGTATTGACAAGTTATTTTGTCAAATGTTCCTCCATTTGAATTTACCTGATGTCATCTCATAATTAGACTAAGGCTATACAATTGCAAAATTTGATTAGATAAAAAAATGAAAATTTCTACATGAAAGAAACACTATAAAAAAGTCAAAAGGTAAACCCCAAACTGAATAAAATAATCTGCAAGTCATATTCCAACAAAAAGCCAATTTCCCTAATACATAAATAGTTTCTACAATAAACAGGATGTACAATTCATAGAAAAATTGGCAAAATATGACTAATAAATAGTTCAGATAAAAGGAGTTATATTGACTCTTAAATATACAAAAAATATACTAAAACTCATTCATAGTAAAAGAACTACAAAATAAAACTATAATCACATCTCACTGTAGTATTTTATCAGATTGGCAAAGAGTAAGTCAAGTCACTTACCAAACAAGAAATCATTTTGTGCTTGCAAAACGCTCGAGAAACAAATTACGTTGAGAAAGTGTGAATTGGTTTATTCCCTTTGAAGAACAACGTCACGATATCATTCAAATGTAAAATACCTGTATTGTCTCACCCAGAAATTCCACATACAGGAATTTTTCTTTTAAATAGATAGCAAACACACATACGAAATGACGTGTATACAGTATGCATTCCAGACCTGATAATAACCTGAAATTCCATCAATAGACCAGTAGTTAAATAAATAAATTTTGTCCATTTATGCAATAGAATACTATGCAGCCATTATAAAGAATAAGGCATGCTTATATGTGTTAATGTAGAATACTATCTACCATGTATTTTTTTTTTTAAAAAAAAAGCAAAGAATGGATAATGTGTATCATATGCTACTATTTCAAGGGGAAAAGGAAAATGTATACATATGTGCTTGCATGTGCATAACATTTCTCTAGAAGGATACCTAAGAAATGTGGGTTGCTCTGTAGAGGAATCTGCCTGCTGGGAGAGAACAATGGTAGAAAAACTTATTTTTCACTGGAAATGCACAAAATTACCTATGTTATAAAAGAAAACAATCATAGCAAAATATTTGGCTGTTCAGGAAACCATGTTCATAGAGATGTAATGATATGAACGCTTTTTTATTGATTTAACTAACAATTGTAAGACAATGGCATCTTATGGAGGAGACAAGGGAGGGGAGGGTCAGGTGAGGCAGTGCCGAGGAGATAAATGCTCCCCTCTTACCCCAGGAAGACCTGGGCAATGTCTAATATGGAAAAATCAGGAAAGTGCATTGTGAACATATTATTTAGAAGTCTGGAAAAAACAACGGAAAGAGAAAACTGAAATATTTAAAAAGTGATTGCCTGTAGGATGATGGCCAAGCCAGTGGCGGATATGGGGGCTGGGCCTATTTTCATTACAAATCTTTTTTGTATGCTTAGATTTTTAACAAGGTGCATGTTTTACTTTGATAACATTGCAGTGCACAGATAATTGGTTATAGAAAGTGCACAAAACTGTAAAATTGTGAAAGAAACTATTACTAATTGACATGCACACAAGCCTTCCATTTGTTCTCACCCCTAGGATAACCATGTTGTCATCCTGACACCTTTGCATGTATTTCTCTATGTCTATACAAATATAAATGCATGTGTGAACACAAGTCATTATCTGCCACATAGATGCATCTGTGCACGTATGCATGTATATACAATACAAATACATAAATATATACAAATATATCTTAGTATCTTATATATAATATATACATATATGTGTATTATGGATTTTTTTTTTTTTTTGGCTGCTGCACAGGCAGAGCAGGGCTATCCCATAGACAGAGGGCCCAGAGAAGCCTCACACACCTGTAATCCCAGATACTAGGGAAGGTGAGGTGAGAGGATCACTTGAGCCCAGGAGTTTGAGGCCAGCTCAGGCAACAAAATGAGACAAGAAAGAAGAAGGAAGGAAGGAAGGAAGGAAGGAAGGAAGGAAGGAAGGAAGGAAGGAAGGAAGGAAGGAAAAGGGGAAGGGGAAAGAGAGAGAGAGAGGAAGGGAGGGAAGGAGGGCGGGAAGGGAAGGGAAGGGAAGGCAAGGGAAGGAGGGAGGTAAGGAAGGAAGGAAAGAGAGAGAGAGAGCTCGTCAACCTGGCTCTCCTCTCTCAAGTTACCAAGTCCCCTCCATAGTCATAGTGTTCTGGCCTCTTACTGGTTGTGTGTAGAGGGTATACAGGTCGGGTTGTTGGGGTCCTTCCAGCATTTGCTGGGGCCAATGACGTGATTGGGTCTTACCCCTGTAGCAGCCGTGGGGTGCCCTGCTCAGAGCTCCCTTCCTGAGACAATCTTGGGTGAGGAGTGCAATCGGCTGACATTCTTTGGCTGCAGCACCTTTAGGACTTGCTGGAGTGTTTGAGCCAAGGCTGTGGTCTCCTCAGCAGCGGCCAGACAGTGATGAAGCCCAGTGCAGTACTAGGCCTGGCCATTTCTGTCCCTTAGGGACACTGTGGGCAGCCTTTGTGCTGAAGCTCCACTGGGGAAGGCTAACTTCCCAGAGCTGCATGGCACGGCCTTCTTTATGCCTTTTCTTGCACAGACAGCAGACCCATCTCATAGTCTGCAGCCTTCTCTGCCTAGTCCTGTTCCTTCTCCTCTTTATCTTTCACACGCATTTACCTCCAGAATAGTTTGCACTTCTGTTTCTCACCAGCTGCTTCCCAAAGTACCCAAACTGACTCATTTCTCAGCCAAGCAATGCCAGAGGAGCCTCGCTGCTCTTAGGTTTATTCCACTCAACCAGTACGTCAGCTCCCAACCCTGCAGTACACAAATATTCCTGTGCCTCTTCATGGGGACCCTCCAGCTCTCTGGGGTCAGCCATATGGGCAGCCTCCCTTGGAGCAGACGGTGCAGAGGCCTGGAAGTTCTCAAGGGGCACAATTGGAGTCTTCCACTGGGCTGCTGGGAGAGGCAGGGCTTCTGCGCATGAGTCCCTCGTGTTCACCCTGTGTCCTGGAAAATGCTAGCCTCCACCTCTTCCTTCGAGAGCTTGGGGGAACTTGCTGCCTCGCTGGCCTTGGTTGTTGCATTACTCCAAAGAGGAAGAGGGCCTTGGAGATGTGCATGCAAGCTGCCATATTCCCAGAATTCCCTAGTAATGATACAGGAAGAAAGCAAGGGGTGGAGGGGTGTCCAGGTACAGGCCAATGAGGAGGGAGAATGGTAGGGGTCAGCCAGCATAGATGTGACCCACTCTCATCTCAGCATTGCCTCCTGGACAGATCTCTAGTTGCCCTGAATTCATCTAAACAGTGGCATAGATGTTGGCCTAATGAGATGAATCTCACTGACTAATTACTTTCATTTTGTGGGTGTACACACACTACCAAACTGTCACAAGAAAATCAAAGCTACACAGGATTTTCAGACTGGTATCCGCTCTCCCAGAAGTTCTGAATCCTTCAAGTCAGTTTCTGTCACCAAGTCTTGTCGGATAATGTGGGAGAAAAAAAGGGACAGGGAATTTAAAAAATCAGAGAAGCAGTAGCCCAATAATAGCATTACGCTCTTGCTACTCAGTATCGATCATATGTCATTAACTGTTGGATTGCTTTCCACCTTTTCACTTCAAAATTATTCCAGGAAGAAATGAATATTTTTCAGCAGGTGACCAAGATCATCAAATGTACTTCTGAACTCTTCTAATGAAAGACAATTACTTTATGTTGCCTTAGGCTCTTTCCAGCCAACAGAATGTCAATGTCAAATTCTCCAATTAAAAGGGACATTTTTGAAAAAGACTGATGAAAACTTAAAAGAATAAAGTTGGTTTAATAACCATGGCAGCAATCAGAACTTCCTATGGGCTAGCATAATAGCTACTGCTGTGTAGTAAGAAACACACAGTCTGGAGGCCTGGTTTCAAGTCCCAAATCTGCCCCATAAGTTGTGCTACTTGGGCAAATCGTCTACCCCACTGGGCCTCAGTTCCCTCATGTTTCAGATGATGGATTTTCAAAATGTTTAGCAGTGAACTTCTTTTCCAACAAATCTTGCCCTATTATAAGAGGGTAGAAGCCAGGCGCAGTGGCTCACACCTGTAATCCTAGCACTTTGGGAGGCCAAGGCAGGAGAATCACTTGAGGTCAGGAGTTTGAGACCAGCCTGGCCAACATGGTGAAACCCTGTCTCTACCAAAAATATGGAAATTAGCCAGGTGTGATGGCACACGCCCATAGTCCCAACTACTCAGGAGGCTGAGGCAGGAGAATCACTTAAACCCAGGAGGCAGAGGTTTCAGTGAGTCGCGATCACGCCACTGCACTCCAGCCCGGGTGACAGAGTGAGACTCTGTCTCAAAAAAACACAACGAAAAAAGAGCGTAGAGCTCCTACCTTGTAAAAGCACCCTATTATAGGCTGAATTACATCCTCTCCAAGAAAGACATGTTGGCGTCCTAACTCCCAGTATCTCAAAATGTGACCTTATTTGGAAACCAAGTCTTTACAAGAGTAATCAAGTAAAATGAGGTCATTAGGGTGGGCCCTAATCCAATATGACTAGTATCCTTTTTTTTTTTTTTTTAGACAGAGTCTCCCCCTTCGCCCAGGCTGGAGTGCAATGGCGCGATCTCGGCTCACTGCAACCTCCACCTCCCGGGTTCACACCATTCTCCTGCCTCAGTCTTCCAAGTAGCTGGGACTACAGGTGCCCGCCACCACGCCTGGCTAATTTTTTGTATTTTCAGTGGAGACGGGGTTTCACCGTGTTAGCCAGGATGGTCTCCATCTCCTGACCTCGTGATCCACCTGCCTCAGCCTCCCAAAGTGCTGGGATTACAGGCGTGAGCCACCGCACCTGGCCGACTAGTATCCTTTCAAAAGGGGGAAATCTGGACACAGAGACGTGCACTAAGGGAAGAGAATGTGAAGAGACACAGAGAGAAGATGGCCATCTACAAGCCTGAGGCTACCAGAAGCCCAGAGGAAGGTCTGGAACAGATCTCAACCCTACCCATACTCACACACACACACTGATCTCCCAGTGCCTTCAGAGGAAGCATAGCCCTACCAACACCTTGATTTCAAACTTCTGGCATCCAGAATTGTGAGATAACAAATTTCTGTGGTCCTCAGCTATCCGGTTTGTAGTACTTTGTTATACAAGTCCTAGAAAAGTAATACAGCCCGAATGCCCAGTTAAAACCCTCCACTGTCTGTAGAGTCCGACAGAGCACAACCCAATGCCCCCTGAACTAAATGATGGCCAAGAGCCCCACTGCCTCTTCTAGCCCATGAGAGCTGGTGTTCTTACACGACCCTGGGGCCCTAAAACTTCTGAGCGCTCATCAAAAGAACATTCCCACATGTGACATTTCAAGGTGAAGTGTGTGCATGTATTCCATGCCTTTAAAAATTACTAAATTGGCCGGGCGCAGTGACTCACGTCTATAATCCCAACACTTTGGGAGGCTGAGGCGGGTGGATCACCTGAGGTCAGGAGTTTGAGACCAGCCTGGCCAACAGGCTGACAAAACCCTATCTCTACTAAAAATACAAAATTAGCCAGGCGTGGTGGTGGGTGTCTGTAATCCCAGCTACTCAGGAGGCTGAGGTAGGAGAATCTCTTGAACCCGGGAGGTGGAGGTTGCAGTGAACAGAGGTTGCACAGCTGCACTCCAGCCTGGCTGAAGTCTCAGCCAGAGTGAGACTTCATCTCAAAAAAAAATAAAATAACATAAAAATAAATAAATAAAAATTACTAAATTGCATACAGTTTATCTGCTACACTCTTAATGGTAGAATTTGATTGACTGAATGTGTAATGCCCTAATCCTGAATTTTTTTTAAAAAGGAACCTACCTCTTTGGGCCTGTTTTAAAAATAGATAGATGACAGAGAGACACATGGAGAGGGATATTAAGATTACATTTGTAACTTCATAGCTACGTAAGCCATGCCTAAAAGTGCTTGAAGGTCAGCCAGGCGCAGTAGCTCACGCCTGTAATCCCAGCACTTTGGGAGGCCAAGATGGGCAGATCACTTGAAGTCAGGAGTTCGAGACCAGCCTAGCCAACATGGCAAAACCCTGTCTCTACTAAAAATACAAAAATTAGCTGAGTCTGGTGGCACATGCCTATAATCCCAACTACTTGGGAGGCTGAGGGAGGAGAATCGTTTGAACCTGGGAGACAGAGGTTGCAGTGAGCTGAGATTGTGCCACGGCACTCCAGCCTGGAAGACAGAGTGAGACTCCATCTCAAAAAATAAAAATAAAAGTGCTTGAAGGTACAATCCATTACCAGAAAGAAATCTTACCATTAGACAACAGCAGAAACACACAAAAGTCAGTCCTTTGCTTGTCCCATTGTCACCCAGAGGAGTGTCTATAAGGCCCCTGTGCTGCTCTCACCCCACCCCTACTCCTCCTGGATGACTCCCCCCCGCTCCCAGTCTACCAGATTGGAGGGCTCCTGAGGGCTCCTTTAACTGCAGAGTCTAAGTTCTTCCAAATGAAACACAAGACAGACCAGCAATCAGTTATCCTATCAACCTGGGCTGCCTCTTAGAGCACAGCTTAGATAGACCAGCCTCAGCAGCTTCTTTTTCACGCTTACCCCCCCGCCAAAAAAAAAAAAAAATCTCTTAGGAGAATATGCAAGACAGAGAAAAGAAACAAGAAAGGTTGAGGGTGGGACAGAAGTAGAAAAAATCCCATTCTGCCATCTATTTTATCCATGTTCTATCCACATGGATGTACATTCAGATAAATATTTCCGTATTTACATTCAGGTCAGCACCAAGACAGGATATAAAACCGTAAAGGGGGAGAAAAGTTGCTGACTTTGAAACATGAAGAGAGACTACAAGAAAGAGACTGTTTCCAATGATGATACCTCAACGTTAGAGTCCAAGGCATATACAGTGACACTAAATTTGAGCCATTGGATACCATCACAGAGATGCCGTCATTGTTGCCACATACCCTTTCTGGAAGAGGTCAGTAGATTCTCCTGGCCAGGTATGGTGGCTCATGCCTATCATCCCAGCACTTTGGGAGGCTGAGATGGGAGGATTGCTTGAGGCCAGGAGTTCAGGACCAGCTTGAGCAACATATCAAGACCCCTGTTGCTACAAAAAAAAAAAAAATTTAATTGTCTGGCATGGTTGCACACACCTGTAGTTCTAGCTACTCGGGAGGCTGAGGCAGGAGGATGGACTAAGCCCAGGAGTTTGAGATTGCAGTGAGCTAGGATTGTGCCACTGCATTAGGCAACAGAGTGAGTCTGGCCAATAGAGCAAGACCCTGTCTATTTAAAAAAAAAAAAAATGAAGAAAGAAGGTTCTCCTATGAAATAATGAAATGGAGCCTTGGGTGCCACACATCCTTGGCTAAGACAGAGTCACCAAGGGAGCAAATAGAAAGCACAATTGCTGCCCTGTCTCCAGGTCTCTGTGTGTTGCACTCTTTGCATTCATTGTTTCATTTAATCCCACAGCAGAAGCACTATTTATCCTCATTTATGATCAGGAAGGAAACTAAAGCCCAGACGGTTTAGCAAATTTCCCAAGTTGCATGACCAGAAGGACTCTCCAGTTTCTAGAACCTTGGGTTGTCAACACAGGAGAAGCTGTTCTCACCTTTCCCATAGGAAGCAGGACACCCTCCCTGTAGTCTGTATATTCCTCAAGTCCACGCCTTGGATCCTTTCTCAGACCTAGAGCCACTGTCCTCAGGGTGCCCACTCTCCTCTCTAGAGATGGTTGAGAAACAACAGGGCATGAGGACCTGAAGGAACCCACTCAGTCACTTCCTTCCTGGGAGACACTGGGGAATTGTTCTCACCCCTTCCAAGACTTGCTCTCCTCCAATGCAGAGTGGGGTAAATATTGCTCACCTTTTGGTGTGTTATGTGCATGCAATGGGTTAGCAAACTAAGGGCACAAAAAATAGAGGCTTGTGAACAACAGCAAAGACAACAACCATGCATGATTTTTATTTAGTTGGTGGGAATCTTCACCCAAGTAAAAGATCTGCAGTTCTACAGGTCCTACACAGAGGTAGGACCTCTCCAAGAAACAGGAGGCCTGCAAAATTCTCTGTGCTTATTTTCAGTTCCAAAATTTCAGTTCCTCCAGGTATGCACTGACACCTGGCCTATGAGTAGCATCATCAGTGGAAACAACAGTCCCTCCTATTTAGTCAGTTGCCAAATTAAAAGGTGTCAACTGAGACACTTTTTTGGAGCTTTCTGAACCTAGCTTTGTCTTGGCATCCTGTCCAGTATCTTCCCTGTGAAACAAAATAAAAATCCCATTGGCATATAGTTTAAAACTCAAATGAGTTAGAATCTTATTTTAACCATTAGGAGAAATTATTTGCAGCTCCTTAGAGATGCCCTATAGTGTAAAGCTAGAATAGAAAAAAGAAAAAAACATAATTCTAAACTGTTCTCCTCTATCTCATCTTTCTCAAGAGAGTGTGTGTATGTGTGTGCATTTGTCAGCCTATGGAGCAGGACGTTGTCAGTGCAGAGAGATAAAGAGACCAAAAAGAAATTAACTTTTCCATTGGATAAATGTTTATTGGACACATACTTTTAGCCAAGGCTGGGAAATAGTAAACACTGGTGTATGTCTCTGCTGACTCACAGTCTGGCAACAGAAGTGGACCAGAAAGCTCATAAAGACAAATAGTGTGGTACATACTAAGATGCAGGGAAGCCCTTGGGCCTGTTGAAAGCCAAAGGAACCACATTTACATCCAAGAATGGAGATAGGAAGCTGCTTCCTATCCTTTCTCAGCAGTGGTGGAGCAGTTTTGTATTTGGCAAGCTTATTCCTGCTTTGGGTATGAGGTCAGTCTAATAACTTGGGAGCTCTTTCGGAACCTTTAATTTTTCCACAGGCTTCCTCAGAAAACTAGACCAGAGAGATAATCTTTCTTCTTGCTCATAAAGCATTTCTCACACAGGGCAGTCTCCAACACATCCTCACTGTCATGTGTGTTGGTTGTGGGTAATCCAAATGGTGTGTAACTAACGTGATGTGCGACTATCCCCTGGCTAACTCACAAAAGCTTTGACCAACTGACTAGCAAGTTGAGCCTTCTCTGGCGCTGCTCCGGGTCCATGTGCAGCATGAAATGCAGCCCCAGTGTGCCTGGCTCCAGGGCACACAGCACTGGGATGTCCTTGGAAGAACAGCCTGACCTTGAACCAGAGACTGGAGTTTGGAGGCTTTGCACAAAGGTTTCTGTGCTGAAGCACTGGGTTTTTCACCACCTACATCCTGTGAACTCAGCTGTGTGTCCTGGTCAGTAGTTAGCATGCCTCTCAGTGTATCCTGATTGGTGACTGTCTTTCTCAGTGACATGTCCCCTGGCCCCTAAAGTAAATGTGCATTCTATGACACCTGCCTTTTTGTTAAACCACTTCAAATACACCCTTTAATTCAAATGAAAATCTCTTCAGCCACTTTGTCTTGATAGTGTAACAACACTAAGATAGAAATTTAATTGTATTTATATGAGACATTATGATTTTTCTTTATTTTTAAAAAATTTTAAATGTGAACTATAACATACTGTATCAGGCAGGTGTCATTTGGATTTGTCAGGTAAAAGCAAACATCTTCTGATTGTGCTTGCAAATGAGTCTAGTGAAAAGGTATTTATTTGGTCGATAGCTGCATTCCAATATTAGGGGTCATGTTGATTTGCTCCAAAACAAAATTCCACATCTGGAATAGCAGCAACAATTGAAGTCACCACTTGATTAAGCAGAAAAGAGCCCATATTCATTCCCCAGGATACATCCACAGCCCCAACAGGTGAGTTAATGGGATCATAGTATGTGGTGAGTAGCACCCACATCTATCCATATTCGATGGTGGAACGTACATCCATTCAGAGACAGGATTGTGGTTAAGCTTTTGGTTTACCATCCTGATAGGGAAGGATGTCCCACGGACTTCCTATCAGAAAGAACTAAAGAATTCTGCCCATTACCAAGTATGTACATTATAAATTTTATATTCTGGAAATGGAGAGATAATCACAGCATGAGTCCACAGACCTACAGGGACCACTATGATTTCAGCTTGGTTTAATTCTCCGTTTATTACCTAAGCACTATAAGCCCTCACTTTGATGGGCAGATCCCAGTGGTATTTTGAGTCCCCAGAAATTAACATCAATTCAGAGTCAGAAAATCTTGAAGGGCCTCAATATTTCCTTTTCCTCTGGGTAGCGTCACTCTTGTAAGTGACTCCGTGTTCCTTTGGGTACGGCTTGGAAGAAGATTCACGATCTGCACTTGTGACAGTGCAGCCGCCCTCGAGAGGATTCAATCAAGGGGCTTCCAATCTGAGAACTGGTTAGGCCCAGGACTGGGGCGAGAGGCTGTGACTGTTCCCTGTGGCACCTCTGGCCACCCAGACCTGGTGGAGTTTGTGCCATCAAATAGATAAAGCAACACTTATTAGGCTGTCCATCTACTTCATTCTTAAGGACACCATAATAGCCAGTCAGCCACTGCCAAAGATCCCTGTGGCCAGCAGCAGTCTGCTGGCCCCTCATTCCCACTGCCCATTCTGCATGGCCCACCTATCTCTAGTGTTAAGTGCTGCCACTCAATCTCTGCTACCTGGGGATCCCATCATCCCCGCTGCAGTCAGAATCCAAATGAGTGGCAGCATCATCCATGATGGTACAATGGCCCCCTCACCACTGCCCTTCTCAGATTCTTAACAAAGACAAGACACTCTGGGTCCTCTTGAGGGATGTAATTGAGAGGTCACGGGGTTGGGAGGTAAAGGTTTCATCTAAAAAATCCATTTCCTGCTGGGCACGGTGGCTCACACCTGTAATCCCAACACTTTTGGAGGCTGAGGAGGGCGGATCACCTGAAGTCGGGAGTTCAAAACCAGCCTGACATCAACATGGAGAAACCCCATCTCTACTAAAAATACAAAATCAGCTGGGCATGATGGTGCACGCCTGTAATCCCAGCTACTCAGGAAGCTAAGGCAGGAGAATTGCTTGAACCCGAGAGGCAGAGGTTGCTGTGAGCCGAGATCGCGCCATTGCACTCCAGCCTGGGCAAAAGAGCGAAACTCTGTCTCAAAAAAACAAAACAAAACAAAACAAAAACAAACAAACAAAAAAACATTTCAACATTCCTGTCTCCCTAAACCTTTGGATCCCTTCCCCTCCATTATGGCAAGGAAGTTCTGGCATCTCATCCTCGTTAAGGGTGGATCCCCACTGAGCCCAAGCTTCGGTCATCCAAACCAAATAAACCATTAGACCTAATTCCAGCCACATATTAAATCCAAGGTCTCTGGTAAGTGCAACCACATACAGGAATTTTGTCCTACCCAGTGTAATATCCTGTCTTCTTTGTCTAACACCCTCATAACACATTACTACTCATATCCCTCAAGTTTCTAGTAACATAAATTGGTCAGATCTCATAATTCTTTTGAAACGTAAGCCATTTCCTCTGGTGTCCTGCTTTGTACTTGTTCTTTAGACCTTGTTAAGCAGCAAAAGGTGGTGGTTTGGTCTTGAAAAGGATCGGCCCACCTTTCAAGGGAACTTCCCTCCGTGACAATATTACAATTTCTTCCAGCAATAAAAGCCTGGTCTCCTCAGACACCAATGGCAAGCTGTTTCCACCAGTAAGGAAGGAGGATCAAAGGGACTCAGGCCTCCAAAATTATCAGCTTCATCTGAATGCATCCAAATATCTCCATTATCAGTTCTCAAGGTCCCACTCCTTCCCAAAGAACCCTCTAAATTTCATGTAGACGCTTGCCATAGCTTTGAATTCACTTTAGATTGCAATTCTTCATCCTGCACAATTAAGTATTTTGTCTAGTTTTCAGCAAGGTCGGGCCTGGAGCTATAAAGAAAAAAGAAAGATTTAGAGGGTTCTCTCTGATTGTTTGGTGGAGACTTGAACTGAGAGTTTAATGGTCTGAGTGTGTCCTTTTCCTTTCTCTATGTGCTCCAGTGCACTGAGGAAGAGCCACCTGCCCTACAGTCCTGGTGGTCATCATGACCCCTTCACAGTCAAGCATGGCAGCCACCTGCTCCTCAGGCATTTGCTTCAGGAAGCATTTCATTCACACACCACTGCAGGTGACACACTAATTGCTCATGATGCCACTGCCTGCCATGACAAGGAGCTCAGCACTGTATTCAAATCCAAAGATCAAATCTTGCCCCAAATCCCATCTTTGAGGACCTGGGGGTCACTCCTGGAACCATTTTCTGTATTACAAGTGTTCAGTCAAGAGACCAGTTATTTTAATAGAAAAAAATATAATATGAAGAAGTGTTAACTAAATTATTGAGAATGAAAAAGATAACGGTAGACATGGATTTCCCACAGAGGTAATACCTAGAGCATCTACCAAAGGAGATTCCTCAGCAGTTCTTCCAATGCTTGGTAATAAAATGCAAATGACAACAACAGTAAGAGGGCCCAGTGCCATTTATAACCTTAGGTAATAATAAGTTGCAAATGTTTTCTATAGAAAGTGGCTACCTGAAGGAAGCAGCTACTACCCCCAGAGCTGCAGGGATAAAGGAAGGAGGGTGGGAATATTAAAGTTTAGAACCTTGAAGGAAGGACCCTGCAGAGATGGAACTGAGACCTTTGAGAAAAGGCTCCACTGGGACTGGGTGCCTTGCTGGCTGGTGCTGAGCCCTCTGAGAAGATACATCAAGGCTGTTTCAAGTAGCATAAGAAGCTGGACCTGGTGCAGTGGCTCATGCCTGTAATCCTAGCACTTTGGAAGGCCAAGGTGGGTGGATCACCTGAGCTGAGGAGTTCAAGACCAGACTGGCTAACATGGTGAAATCCCATCTCTATTAAAAATACAAAAATAGCTGGGCATGGTGGCAGGTGCCTGTAATCCCAGCTACTCAGGAGGCTGAGGCAGGAGAATTGCATGATTCTGGGAAGGGGAGGTTTCAGTGAGCCCAGATTGTGCCATTGCACTCCAGCCTGGATGACAAGAGCGAAACTCCATCTCAAAAAAAAAAAAAAAAAGAAAGCTACAAATTGGACTCACCAGCTGCTACTGGAATTGACTGGACCTGCTAGGGTGAAGGAGCGTGGCTGCGGAGAAATTGACAAGAGCAGAAAGCCAAGGGAAATAATGAATCCCATCTCCCTCCTCCAGCCTGCCAGCCTTTCTCCAGAGGCCCCTACTGTCAGTGCGGTACAGAGCCAGGTGGCAAAGGAGAATGTGTTTTCCAGAGTCCCAGCCCCAGCATCAAGAAAGGTACATAAAAATGTGGGTTTAAAGCTAAAAGTCAAGAGGTTAATAACCAGCAGCCCCACACAGAGAGAAAGGCATCAGGTCTCAATATATACAAGTTAGGTACTGCCAGCTCCAGGAAGCTCCTGCACACTCTTCCCATGTGCAGCCCTCACCCGACCCCATGAACGCAATCATGATCCTGACTTTCAACGTACCACCTCTGTGCCTTTCTTTATACTTTTACCACCTAGGTATGCATCCCTAAGCACTATCATTTATTTTTACTAGTTTTTAAACCTACAATATGGTCCAGATGCAGCAGCTCATACCTTCAATTCCAGTGTTCTGGAAGACCAAGGTGGGAAGTTCTCTTGAAGCCACGAGAGACCAGCCTGGGCAGCATAGTGAGACCCGTCTCTACAAAATAAAAATTAAAAAATTAAAAAGGGGCCGGGCATGGTGTCTCATGCCTGTAATCCTAGCACTTTGGAAGGCCAAAGCAGGCAGATCACCTGAAGTCAGGAGTTTGAGAGCAGCCTGGCCAACATGGTGAAACCCATCTCTACTAAAAATACAAAAAAACTAGCTGGGCATGGTGGCTCATGCCTGTAGTCCCAGCTACTCAGGAGGCTGAGGCAGGGGAATCATTTGAACCTGAGAGGCGGAGGTTGCAGTGAGCTGAGGTCATGCCACTGCACTCCAGCATGGGCGATAAAGCGAGACTCCATCTCAAAAAAAAAAAAAAAAAATTTAAAAACTCTACTATATATATTCTTTTGTGCCTGGGAGCTTTTATTCAACATATAATTGTGTGTAGCTGTAGTTAATCCATTTTCACTGCTTTAGTATTCCATGTATGAATATATCATCATTTATTATCCATTATAGTTGAAGGACATCTTCCAAACAACTGTTGCTTTTAAGGCGCAGTTATCTGAGATAACTCAGATAGTTATTCTTAAACTTTCTGTTTTCAGGGTCCCTTTACATATTTAAAGTTTATTGAGGATCCCAAAGCAATTGTATTATGTTGGTTTTATCTATCAAAATTTACTTTATTAGAAATGAAAACTGATAAATTTTAAAATATGCAATAGTTCCTTTTAAAATAACAATAAAAACCCATTACATGTTAATATAAATATTGTATTAAAACAACTACACTTCCCCAAAAGAGAAAATTTTAATGAGAAGAGAAGCATTATTTTACATTTTTCAAATCTCTTTTAACATCTGACATCATAGGAGACAGCTGTACTATTGGGTCTGCTTCTGCATCCAATCTGTTGCAATATTTTCTTGGGTTGAATTAGGCAAAGAAAATCCAGGTTCACACAGATATGTCACTGGAAATGGGAGGACCTTGCAGACCTTCTGAAAGAAACTTCTGGATCCTTGGGGGTCCTTGGGCCATCCTTTACTAACTGCTGATTTAGACGAAGTTCTAGAAAATCAAATGCAATTCCTAAACAAGGTTCCGTGGAGGAAGGCCAAGTGGGTTTCTACAGTTCTTGTGTTTAAAATGCTGTGATTAATGTGTCTCTTCTCCCTTTGCAAGCCTCTTACCTTATCCCCTGCAAAAAGAAAACTAATAGTAAACTCATATAAATCAATTGGTCGGGTGAGTGGGAATAAGGTACATCATCCCCCCAACCCCGTTGACCAGTGGATCCCGGTTTAAACTCAACCGAGTGCATTTTGCACAATTTCTACAGGAATCATGCAATACTTTTGTAATAAGAAAATAAAAGTTCTTTTCTAGAGAAGAAATAAATGGAGGAAGAGGAGAGGTAGAACATCCAGAAGCTTTTCCCACCTTTCTGACTTGACAAGGGGAACCCCAGAGACCAAGATGGTGAGTGGAGAGGGAAGAGCTGGATGAGGAAAGAATGATGGAGCAGCCAAGACACCCAGAGTTCTGCTCATGGGCAAGACACACATATGACACGTGTCAGAATGCGACTTCCTGTTCCAAAAGGAAGAGAAAGGTATTTTTCTGAGTTCATATTTCTTCATCCATGGGACTGAAATGCAAACCTCAAGAGTCCAGGAGAGAAAAACAACCATGCAAGTAGAACACCTCAAGACCCTTCCACTGAGACCGCAGTTGTGCTCCTCCTTTATGCACTTCTCTGTGCCTCCACATTCCTGCTTGAGTGAGTAGAGTAATAATCCTCCAGCTCCCAAAGCTGTCCACTAACTCAGATAAAGAAACCATCTGCAAAGCAGAACCGCATCAGAGCACAAAAGGTGGGTCCTCACTAATGAACAGGAGCCTGGTTGACAGCCTGGGCTGCCCGCCAAACTCATTTGCTTACAGACTTTCCATTTGCCAGCTGAAGTTGTTGAGAATTAATAGGCCCCCAAAATATTTCCTTGGATACATGATGCAAGAGCTGCCAACTCTGGCCACTTCCAATGATGTTAGAAAAAGCAAAGTTAAAATGTAACGAAACAGAAGAGCCAAGGTACCGTAAAGCACACTCCAAATAGAAGCCATTCATAAAGGAACATTCTGTTAATTTGCTGCATTCACTGAGAGGAACACTTATTCTAAATTCATATTATGATCTCAAGTGTCAGCAAGCTACCGCTGAGAGCAGGAGAAGGGAAGTCTTCGTCTACTACCATAGTTAATAAATAAGCATTCAATTGTATAGGACTGTTCAATTTAAATAATCCAGATACTGTATACTAACTTTTCTTGGGAGAGATATTAGAAAGTAAATTTTAACTGAAACAGACAATAAAAGGTAAAGTAAAATGGAAGGAGAATACTGGAATCCTCAAAAAATGTTAATTTTTTAATAAACCTAAGAAGACTATTTTTAAAAATAAACTGATTGGCTTCCAGTTTTGGGCCTGGCATGTAAGTAGTTAACAAGTGAAAAGCCAAAGAAACTGAAAAATCAAAAGTTCTTGCTAGATCTGTCGGAGAACTGGGGTCACAGGGCAAACCAATGCACCAAAAATCAGAGAAATAAACAGGCAGATGCAGAAAATCACAACTTTCTGGAAGCAAAACCCACGAGCAGGAAACTCCATGAAGACCAGTGTTGAGGTAGGAAACCTGAACTATAATTGATGGGGCTCAGCATGGACAAGTTTGAGAGTCAAAAACTCCAGAGGGGACCCAGTCATAGGGGAATCCCCAGGCTTTCGTGAGTTTTACCTCCAAGAGCTCCACCAGGTCCTTATGGTAAATATCAGAGAAAATCCCCCTGTGCTTCCAAAAGGGGAAGGAAGAAAAAGAACCATTTTTGAAATATGCCAGAGCATTCTGGTCTTTTTAACAAGGCCTGCTCTGAGGAGAAACACTTTTATCAGAGCCTAACCTGCTGGCATATTATCAAAACCTAATTTACCTGGAGGAAGGAAGTTACCCAACCCCAGATTCCTCTACCCATCCTGTCCCACCTAAGTGGGAAACAAAAAAAAACTGAAATGCACTGGTGAAGTTCACAGTCCAGGGCACAGGCTCACCGAAAGACTGAGACCTAATCACAAGACAATGGAATGCTTCTCCCACCCCACCCCTTACCACCACACAGCTAAAGGTCTATTTACAAGAGTTCCTTTCTACCAGTACATCATTTCTAGATTTCAACAAAAAATTTACAAGATACGCTAAGAGGCAAACAACACAGTTTGAAGAGACTGAACAAGCACCAAAAGTAGACTCAGCTATGGCAGGGATGTTGGAATTATCAGACCAGGAACTTTCTTAAAACTTAATATGCCAGGGGCCTTAAGGGAAAAAGTAGACAACATGCAAGAACAGGTGGATAATGTGAGAAAAGAAGTTGAGATTCTAAGAGAGATCAGAAAGAAATGCTAGAGATCACTTAAACATGAATAACAAATGCTTTGAATGGACTCAATACCATACTTTATGCAGCTGAAAAAAGAGTATCTGAGCATAAGTATATAATGATAGAAACCTCCAAAATGGAAAAGCAAAGAGAAAACATATACTGGAAAAAAATCAGAGCAAAGTAATCAAGAGCTGTGGGACAGCTATGAAAGGTATAACATACATAGGAATATCAGGAAGAGAAGAGAAAAAGGAATAGAAATAATATTTGAAGTAATGATAACTGAGATTTCCCAAATTAAAGTGAGACACTGAACGACAGATCTAAGAACCTCAGAGAATACTAAGCTGAATAAATGCAAAAAAATTAAAAAACTACGTGTAGGCATATTATATTCAAATTGCAGAAAATCAAAGATAAAGAAAAAATGTTGAAAGAATCCAGAGAAGAAAAAAAAACCTTAAAGAAAAAGCAAAGCAAAGATAAGAATTACATCTGACTTCTCTTCAGAAACCATGCAAACAAAAAGAGAGTGGAGTGTAATATTTAGTGTTGAGAGATTAAAAAAAAAAAACCACCAACCTCAAATTCTGTAACCTGTGAACTTATCCTTCAAAAGTGAAAGAGAAATAAAGATTTTCTCAGACAAACAAAACTTAGTGGAACTTGTTATCAGTAGACCTACCTTGCAAGAAATATTAAAAGAAGTTCTTCAGAGAGAAGGAAAATCATATAGATCAGAAACCCAGATCTACATAAAGAACAGAAGCACATCGGAGAATAAATAAGTGAAAGTAAAATTAAAATGTTTTATTTTTCTTATCCTTAATTGATCAAATAACACTTTGTTCAAAATAATAACAATCATGTATACAATTATGCATATATATATGTATATATGCTTACGTATAATTCAAATAAGTGATAGTAATGATACAAGGGATGGAAGAGAGGAATTCAAACTATTTTGTTATTACAAGGTTACAGGGTACTTGCGTTACCTATGAAGTAGTACAGTGTTGCTTGAAAATGGACTTGAATTAGTTGTAAAATATATTGAAAATTCTACGGAAACCACTAAAAGAGGGGAAGAAAGTATAACTGATATCTAAGAAAGGAGAAAATCATATAAAATGCTCAATTAAACCACAAAAAGCAGAAAACACAATCTGCCAACATTCAAACAAGAAGAAACAATCTGGATAGGCCTATATCTATTACTATCACTGAATCAGTAATTAATAACCTTCCAAAATGGAAAGCACCAGGTCCAGATGGTTTCACTGGTGAATTCTACCAAACATTAGGGAAGAAATCATACCAATTCTCAATATTCTCTTCCAGAAGATAAAAAGAGAGGGAGTACTTCCTAAATCATTATGAGGCTGCCATTACCCCAATACCAACCAGACAAAGACATTACAAGAAAAGATACAATAATTCTCAACAAAATATTTTCAAATTGAATCCAACAAAGTATATAAAGAACTATGCACCACAACCAAGTGTGATTTATCTCAAGTATGTAAGGGATAAATCAATTAATGTAATACAATTACATCAACAGAATAAAGAAGGAAAATCAAATAATCATGTAAACAGATGCAAAAAAAAAAAAGCATTTGACAAAATCCAACACCCATCTAAGATTTTTTAAAAATCTCTCGGCAAACTAGAAATAAAGGGGAGCTTCTTCAACTTAATGAACAACATCTACCAAAAAAAGAAGAAACAAACTACAGCTAACATAATTCTTAAGGTGAGAAACTTGAAGTTTTGCCATGGAGGTTATGAATGAGGTAGGGATGTGCTCCTTCACCACTGCCTTTTAACAATGTAGTGGAAGTCTTAGACAATGCAATAAGACAAGAAAATGGGCTGGGGGAAGCTATACAGATTGGGAAGAAATAAATAAAACTTAAAGCTGTCTTTGTTTGCAGGTGACATGATCATCTATATAGGAAATCTGAAAGAACTGACAAAAAAATCCTCTGGAACTAATAGGCAATTTTAGCAAGGTTGCAGGATACAAGGCTAATGCATAAAATCAATTGCTTTCCTACATACCAACAATGACCAAGTGGAATGTAAAATTAAAAACACATTGCCATTTACATTAGCATACAGAAATGAAATACTTAGGTATAAATATAGCAAAATATGTACAAGATGTACATGAGGAAAGTCACAAAACTTACAAATCTCTGATGAAAATCATCAAAGAAGTAAACAAATAGAGAGATAGTCCACATTCATGGATAGGAAGATCTGATATTGTCAATATGTTGGTTTTTCCCAGCTTTATAAACTTAATACAAACCAAATAATAGTCCCAGAAATTTATTTCATGCATATCGACAAACTGATTTTAAAGTCCATATGTATAGGCAACAGAACAGCCAACTCAACACTGAAGAAAAACAAAGTCAGAGGACTGTTACTACATGACTTCAAGACTTAATATAAAGCAACAGTAATTAAGACCATGTGCTACTGTTGAAAAAATGCACCAATGGAATAGAATATAAAGCCCAGAAATAGACCACATTAAATAGCCAACTCACGTTTGTTTGAAAATTGAGCAAAAGGAATTACATGGAGCAAAGATTGTGTTTTCAACAAATGGTGCTGGAACAACTAGACTCCCATAGGCACACGCACACAAAATTTACACAGACTTTCCACCCTTCACAAAAATTAACTCAAATTCAAAACTATGAAACTCCTAGAAGATAACATAGGAGAAAAATAAGGGTTGGGCAGTGGGGAGGAATGGATAAACAGGCAGAGTGCAGACAATTTTAGGCACTGAGACTATTCTGTAAGGTACTATAATGGTGGATGCACGTCATTGTACATTTGTCCAAAAGCATAGATTGTACAACACCAAGAGTGAACCCTAATGTAAATGATGAACGTTGGGGGCTAATGATGTGTCAATGTAACTTCATCAGTTGTAACAGATGTACCACTCTGGTGTGAGATGTTAGTAGTGGGAATGGTTGGGGAGGGTGAGGCAGGGGTTATGTGGGAAGTCTCTGTATCTTCCACCTAATGTGGCTTTGAATCTAAAACTTCTCTAAAAATAAATCGTATTAATTTATTTAAAAGATCGATTTTCTTGCAAATCATTGGCTGCATTTCCTTTCAGATTATGTGTTTTCTCAGAGCACACATACTTATCAAACCACTATCAAGCAACTTAAACTCTGGACTTGCCCCACCCTCTGCTGAATTCTGAACACAAGTCTGTACAGTTAATAAACATCGTATCCCCTGTTGAGAGAACTCACTGAGGTCCCAGCACAGAACTCAGCACTTTTACAGAGGTTATCACGTACATTCCCACTACAACCCAGAGAGATAAGTATTTTTACCTCCACGTGGAACATGGAGAAACTGAATTTCAGAAATGAAGTAACTTGCTCTCCAATACATACAGTCTCAAACATACTACTACTGGAGATCAAAACAAAACAATATGAAACTAACCTCTATGAGTGTGTGTGTGTGTGTGTGTGCATGCGCGTGTGTGTGTGTGTGTGTGTGTGTTGGGAAGTAAGATAGAAGGCAATGAGTGTCTAGAGCTGTCTCGATAACATGAGAATAATTCCTTACAAGTTAGATTTAGGAAGTAGCTGCAAGAGATTCAGTTTTGTGTTCAGGGAAAACCCCACGGAGGAATTTAGACACCACTAGAGAAAACTCTAAGAGACTAAAGACAGAGCGCACCAATAATGGGGGGGCAGTGCCTATTTGCATGCCTTTGTGGCTCCATCCTGAAAAACATAACCATGTCAACAATCTTCAAAGAAATATCATTATAGAAATTTCAAGTTGGAACAGACCATCTTCACCAAAACCTTACACCCATCTCAGAATATCTGGAACATGGTTTCTCCCCATGTCATAACCTTTACAAGATCCAAGACAAACATTTGTGTGTCAGCAACCCAAGAAGGCTGTGTTTGTCAGGATCACTCACACTAGCTGCTGCATCGAAAAAAAAACAACCACATTTCTCACTGGCATAATAGACCAATGGAAGCTGGGCAGCTCTCTTCCAAGCATGTGTTAGACCCCTTGTATCTTGTGGCTCAGACCACTGAGTCTTCTTAGTGTCTCCTGGATTCTTCACATTCAAAGAGTCTGCATCACACAAGATATTTTAGGGGCCAGGATGGAAAGTAGCAAAAATCACTTCTTCCCTTGGGCCGGGCGCGGTGGCTCACGCTTGTAATCCCAGCACTTTGGGAGGCCGAGGCGGGTGGATCACGAGGTCAGGAGATCGAGACCACGGTGAAACCCTGTGTCTACTAAAAATACAAAAAAATTAGCCGGGTGTGGTGGCGGGCACCTGTAGTCCCAGCTACTCGGAGAGGCTGAGGCAGGAGAATGGCGTGAACCCAGGAGGCAGAGCTTGCAGTGAGCCGAGATTGCGCCACTGCACTCCAGCCTGGGCAACAGAGTGAGACTCCGTCTCAAAAAAAAAAAAAAAAAATCACTTCTTCCCACATCATTGGTTCAAACTCATTGTACCAACCAATTCAAGTGAGGCCTTGGGAAAAGCAGTTTAGCTGTGTACCCAGGAAGGAGTGGAACCCCAGATATATGCATGCAAGCAGCTCGGTGAACAGTCTCTATGATTCCTGGGGCTCCACCAAAGGAGGGAATGCCTGGAAAGGAGGAGGAGCCAGTGTGGAAGTAGTAAGGAAAGAGGAAAAAGACTCCACGAAATTCAGCCCAGCTCTGACATGGAATGACTTTGTGGTCTTGGCCTAGACATGGAAACTCTTAAAGACTCAGTTTCTTATATGTGACATGAAACTAAAAATAACTAGCCCATGGGTTGTTATAAGGACTGATGGAAGCAATGCATGGAGGTGTGGGCTTTAAATGATTCAAGACCGGATGCTGGACCCTTCCTCCAAGGAAGGACTTTGGTGACATGACCCAGCAAGTGTGAGGGAGCTGAGGACCTCTGCTGGTAGGGGAGGTGTTTTTCAAGAGGTACCCAGCCTCAAATCTATTCCCTGCTCGAATCCAGAAGGGCCTGCTCAGCACAGGGTCCCCATGCCCCAGCTCTGTAGCCTAGAGTAGCTGAGCAGAGCAAGCCCGTCACAAAGGAGGAAAATAGCCTCTGGTCCAGCTTTGCCTGGATCCAAAGGACGTCCTAAGGACAAGGAGACCTGATGAGGTGGAACTCCAGTCCTAGCTGTCTAGACCTTTGGATATTTGCAGAAAGAGGGAATGCACATATTTTTTTTTCTATTAATCCTAAAGGCATTGATACCAGGATACCGCGTGTTCAACTCAGAATCAATCCAGAGCACACAGAATGGACTGGGGCCCTGGAGACAGACATGTGATAAGCTGAGGGTGACTGAGGAGTCCCAGAGGGGACCAAAATCCACATCCCGCAGCCACACATCATGGAATGTGTCAACGCCTCAATCCTTCCCATGCCCAGGGCATGTGCTACAGATGGCCCAGCCCATTCTCTCAGGGGCCAGGAGAAAGACAAGTGGTTTCTTCCTCCTGGGAGGCCAGGGAAGCCTCACACAAAGCCCTCCCATGTGGCATCCCACTTCTTTGGCTCTCTGCCTGAAATCAGAAAATGGATTTGATTCTAAACCTAAACTTTATGGTTTGAAGCTTGATCATTTAAGATACTTGACAGCCAACCCTTCTCCTTCGCATCTGCCCAAGGAAATCATGAAAGAGCCAGGTTCCCTCCAGCTGCTGACTGTACCATCCTTAGGACAGAAAATTTATCCCCATGATTACAAAATGGCAACCCAACCCCAGGTTCTGCATTGCTGTTCCAGGCAGAGAAAAGGAGAGAGGAGAGAGGAGGACTAAAGGAAAATGGAAAAAAGCACATGCTGGCTGACCCTGTCCATTTTCATCAGAAAAAATCAACAACTTTCCATGAAGACCAACCCAGCAGACTTTCACTTAAATGTCTTTGGCTGAAACCATGTCACACAGCCACGCTCACCAGCCAGACAGCCTGGGAAATAACATTCTTTGATCTCTATGTTGTTCCGCTGAAAAAAGTATTTGTCAATAAAGAAAAGTGAGGAATAGCCATTAGGTAGTCAGCCAGCAGTATCGCCCAAAAAGCCAACAAAGCTTTGCTTGGGGGAAAAAATTAAACCTAGAGTTGGGACTAAAGTGGCTACAATGCCCTGCTTAAGTGACCCTTTTTGAAAGTTCATTTCCACCATGCACCCAAATGCCTGGAACACGACCAGAGACAGAGCATCAACTTGACTCACTCAAATAACTCAAAATGTGTGCATTTCCACATAATTACTGATTTCCTCAACAGATTCAATGTCTAAGTTTATCTTCACTTTAATCCAATTTCATGCCTGGAGCAGAGGGATTCCAGCAGAAGGTCTTTCTTAACCTTCTGATATCATTAATTATTGCTACATTGGGAGTTACTGCACAGAACAAGCAGGTTTTTAAATAGAAATCATTTGTCTCTCAGCAGGGAGGCCCAACGGCTTTATTTCCGAACATTCAAACTGCTGCACTTGAGTAATCGGGTTTCATGGTGATCTCCCCGCGCTCACCTCCAAGCAGAATAAACCCTTCCTCTCAGTTCCCAGACCAGCCCAATCTGCCACCTGTAGCAGGAGGCATCCATTTCCTCCTTTAATTGTTGAATAGGTTTTTCTAGAAGGAAAGGCCAGCCTCTCCCTGAGCTCTGGGCATTTGGTCATGCTTCCTGGTGATTTTCTGCTAAAGGAAATCCCCTAACTCATTAAAAAATAATAATAATAGATTAATTGACCAGTTCAGTAACAAGTCGCTCCAGGACCCAATAAACTTTGCAAAGAGTACATTCCAATTACAACTGGGCTCAGCGGGAGCCCAGTGGGTAAGCCAGCATAATCTTTCTCCAGCACACAGGAATTTTTGTGTTTTCTTCTCCATTCATGTCACTCTTCTGCTTCAGTGTGGGCGTGGGGTCCATCTGCAGCCCCTATCCTGTCAATTTCTTGCCACTAAGACTCTAGAGACTCTTGTGACCCAAGGTTCCAATGAATGACTTTGTGAAACCAACATGGTCTCATAAAGGGTTACTGCAGGCTCGGGTTTGCAGAAGCCTTGCAATGGGGCATTCGGGCCAAGTAGAGACAAACATCTGGGAAGCTGTGAGTGTTTTGGCGGGTAGTGCAGCTGTAACTTGCCCTCCACGGGGCGAGAAGGTCAGCAGGAAGCAGGGACTTCGGTAACTAGCCTGATTGCAAAAGCAGGCAGAGGAATTGCGGCCAAGTCTCAGATAATGAGCCTGCTGAGAGGCACAGGATGCTTCTTGATGGGGCTACTCCCTCCAGGACAAGCTACACCATCATTTGGAAACCTTGACACTATAAAAACAGTCCGCCTGAAAGGGCACCAGAGTGTAAGAGACTTCATGCAAGGTCAAGGCCAAAGCAACTCAACAAATGTTTATTAGGCACCTCTCACGTGAGATGGTGGATATGTTAATGTGTTTAATCATTTATATATATAATGACATCATGTTGTAAACATTTAATTATGCAATACAATTCATTTTAAAAAATAATAAAGAAAGAAGGGAAAGAGAGAAAGATGGAAGGAAGGAAGGCAAGAAGGAAGGACGAGAGGGAGGGAGGGAGAGAGGGAGGGAAGAAAGAGAGAAGGAAGGAAGGAAGGAAGGAAGGAAGGAAGGAAGGAAGGAAGGAAGGCAGGCAGGCAAGAAAAGGAAGGAAGGAAGGAAGGAAAGAAGGAAGGAAGGGAGGGAAGAAAGAAAGAAGGAAGGAAGGAAGGAAGGGAGGGAGGGAAGAAACGGAAGGAAGGAAGGAAGGAAGGAAGGAAGGAAGGAAGGAAAGAGAGAGAGAGAGAAAGAAAGAGAGAAAGAAAGAGAGAGAGAAAGAAAAAGAAACCACCTCTTATGTGTCAGCTCTGACCCAGAACTCATGGGCTGCAAAAATCTAAGCCAAGGGCCAGGCATGGTGGTTCATGCCTGTAATCCCAGCACTTTGGGAGGCCGAGCCAGGCGGATCACCTGAGGTCAGGAGCTCAAGACCAGCCTGGCCAACATGGCAAAACCCCATCTCTACTAAAAATACAAAAATCAGCGGAGCATGGTGGCGAGCACCTGTAATCCCAGCTACTCGGGAGGCTGAGGCAGGAGAACTGCTTGAACCCAGGAGGCAGAGGTTGATGTGAGCTGAGACCAGGCCACTGCACTCCAGCCTGGGCAACAGAATGAGACCCTGTCTCAAATAAATAAATAAATAAATAAACAAACAAACAAACAAACTAAGCCAAGGTCCTTTGCCTTTCTGAATCCCTCTGAAATGTCTCTGGAAATAAAATGTGATCTAGAAATTAAAAGTACAGCTATCACATTCTAAACTCTGCCTCTTTTCTTGGCCCCTTTCCCCTCATCTTTTTTTCTCATTTCAACTTCCCCTTGCCAGTCTCAC
The DNA here is from genome assembly GCF_009828535.3 of Hylobates moloch. Lineage (NCBI taxonomy): Eukaryota > Metazoa > Chordata > Mammalia > Primates > Hylobatidae > Hylobates > Hylobates moloch. Next base: position 34,545,740 of record NW_026652289.1, on the reverse strand, counting down.
TTTTTTATGTAGGCTAAAAGAAGAGCCAGCCCCAGCAATGAAAGAAGGACACGGCTTGTTTCTGACATAAGAAAAGGCAAAGCAAACATCCTAGTCCTGGGCAGGGCAACCCTGTGCCCAATCAGTCTATGCACAGACTTGGCGGTGGGGCACTCCTGCTTCTAGAAACCAACAGCTTTGAGACCTTCAGTGACCCCTAGCTATACATCTCCACCCCGTTCCTTGCTGTAGATCACAAGCTTCTCAAGGGCATGAATCAAGTCTCATGGACCTCGATAGTTGTAATGACTACCAGAAGCTACTAGGTACTGAATGGGGGTTTCTAAACCTCACACTGTTGACATCTGGGACCAGATAATTCTGTCCAGTACGGGCTGTCCGGAGCACTGTAGTACGTTCAGTAGCATCGCTGGCCTCGACCCAACAGATGCCAGTAGCACCTCCAATCTCATTGTGACAACCAAAACTGTCTCCCGACATTTTGTCTGGTTGGAAAGCCACTGAACAAAATACTTGTTTGTTAAATGAAATACATAGATGGCCACTGCCCTGTCCAAGCGTTTAGCTGCACTGATGTTGCTTTTGAATTCTAACTTCCAATATTATTTCTCAGACCTGTTTAACCTCACAATCTTTGTAGAAGTGAGACCTCAGGGTTGAGGGGTACAATGACGGGGAGGGTGATCTACCTCTACGGGGCAGGATCACAGTATATTAAACAGGCTCTTGGGCAGTTAGTGAAATTTCCCCAGTGTCAATGCTACGGCTATGAGCTGCTTATCACAGAGGGGTTCAGTAGTCATCAAAGTGCCTCACGACCCTGCTGGAAATCCCTCAGGTCAATCTACAGTGCCTAGCTCAACTTGCAAATTTTGTCATGATCTCAACTCCAAGGTCGGAGCGTGCCCCAAACCTGCTGTATCCTTCCTCCTCTGCCCTCTCCTCCTCTGGCTCATGGCTGCTCCTTCTGCCTGGACAGCCTTGGCCCCTTCCTTGCCTCCCTGCAGGACGTTATCTGAGGGTTCTGCTCTGGGCTCCGAATTCACCATCCTCCTCAAGGAGGGTGAATAATTCTCTCCCTCAAACCCCATCTGCCCCATCCCTGCAAATGCCAGGAGGGAAGACATTGCTCTGCCCTGACACTGAGCCAGGAACCCGACAGGCACTCCATGGGTGTTTGAGAAGGACTTCATTCATGGGTCAAAGCCTGAATCATTATCGCTGTGCCTTCATCCATCCTGTGTTGTGTGCTAAGTGGTCAACTCCCTCTACACTTGGGGAGTAACACAAAGTTAACTCAGGAGCTATACTTATCAAAACAGTTTTTTTTTTTTTTACATCATTTGGGAAAAGAAAACAAACTTGTTGATGAAACTTGATTTGGGGATTTTTCTACTGATTATCTGAGCACTGTGAGTACATCATCAGGATTCTTGTTTCTTGGAACCTTACAGTAGCATTCTAAGCATGCCACAAATATTCAACAATTACACACTGCAGTGGGAGGTGTTTTAAAAAAAACACATTAGTAAAATTGGATCTACTGCACCAAGTGTTAGCGATGGTTTAAAATATTAATGCATGTTGGATGCCAAGTTATTTTGAAGGCTCAACCAGATTTCTATTTGGCAGGAACAATTTCGCATAGACAATTAGATACACGTGCAAATATTTAACTATAAGTTAATGCCTATACCACTGAAATACAGAGGTTCATCTACTAGCCACCTGGTTGGCAGAGCCAATTAAGGATTTGTCCATATTACAAATAAATCCTCCCCACCTTTCAACATTTTGGAAATACAAACAATTGGGGAAATTATAGGGGGAGGGCAAGAAAGGATGAAAGATACTTGTGAATTCTAAATTCTCAATGGAGCCCGAAGTACTGGAAATACGCCAGCTGTATACACTTATCTATATACCACATTTGATGTCTCCCAAGAGATCATGAATTGCTAAGTTGGCTAAACACACTCAAACTCATTTTTCAGTTTGGGTGGATTTTTAACAATTGCACATTTCATATAAGACATGAACATTTTCAAAAAATTAATTATCATATCAAAGATCAAGTTCCATCGTATATGTTAAGTAGTAAGTGCTAATATATGCATAAATACACACATACATGTAGACGCATACACTGAAAATACATCTATGGAAATCTGTAAAGAAGCCAGAATTTTCTCATCTTTGACTTTGTCATTTGTCTGGAAGAACCAAATGACAGGAAATTCATCACAGCATACAGGGGTGAGAGCTGGACTTGAAATCCAAAAGCAGGATCAAGCCTGACTATTTTGTTTACTAGTTTGTCACCCTCAACAAGTTAACTCCCCTGAGCTTCAGTTTCCTCAGTGGCAAAGTAGAGAAAACAGTATCTGTCTTACAAGGTTGTGGTGAGAATTGATGTAGAAGAGCCAAATGCCCACTTTCTTTGTTTGCAAAAGAGAGAAAGCCAGCTCTCCAATCTGCCCTTGGCAAGGCTTCCGGTTTGCTGAGAGGCACTGTTTACATGCAGAGAGCTTTCTCCTGTTTTCCTAGGGCACACTGCTGGAGTGCTCTTTGAAAGCCATTCATGTCTCCTGAGCCATTTCTGAATTAATTTAACATTTTATTCCAAATTAGACTGACAATAGATGAACGCTTTGACCCCACATGATATATAGGGAGAGTGGACCCAGTAACACGAACTACTGTAGTGTTAAGTTGTAGGCATTCCAGCAATTCCAGGAACCAACATTTTTCAAGAAAGGTAGAGTATATTTTAGCAATGATACCCGGATTTTACACTTTTTGCTTTTAAATATATCCATCCACCCAAATTCCCTATACCAAGTCCATCCAAAGAATTTCCAGATACATATATTCTTTCTCATAAAGGCTAACATAGCAAACTTCTGCATTTTGTCTTTTATTTAAATGCTGGGCCAAGTGTGGCGGCTCATGCCTGTAATCCCAGCACTCTGGGAGGCCAAGGTGAGCAGATCGCTTGAGCTCAGGAGTTTGAGACCAGCCTGGGCAACATGGCAAAATCCCGTCTCTATGAAAAATACTAAAAAAACAGCCAGGGATGGTGGTGTATGCCTGTTGTCCCAACTACTCAGGAGGCTAAGGAGGGAGGATTGCTTGAGCCAGGGAAGTGGAGGTTGCAGTGAGCTGAGATTGTGCCACTGCACTTCAGGCTGGGCAACAGAGTGAGACCCTGTCACAAAATAAATAAATAAATAAATAAATAAATAAATAAATAAATAAATAAATAAATAAATAAATAATAAAAATATGCTATATGCCTTGCAAAAACACCAATCCCAATACTAGAATGTACCTGATGTTTTTACTGGTTGCTCAGGCATTTTGTAAATGACAATTTGATCCTCAATAATTTCAACATAGACATCTGTTAGTATCTTCACACTGAGAACCCAGGATTTCACATCATTTTTGTTTCACCGCCAACAATAGACTAGGCAAACACAGTTCATGTTCACACCCTCTATTCTTTGTAGTTCAGTTTCCCTTGGAAAGCAGAATGGTGTGGGTGGAAGAACAAAAACTCTGCCATTAAATGAGCCCAGTCTGGCTGGCTACTGACCACATGACTCTGGACAATCACTGACCCCTTCAGAGCCTCCATCTCCTCATACATAAAATGCAGTCATAATTCCTATGACTCAGGATCATTGCGCCCCATCGTGTGCTGGGTTCCCGAGATGTCCAGTGCCTCACGAGAACAAAGCGCTAAGTCCTTCCCTTTGCACAAATAAAATGCCAAACACAATTTTCCAACCTCCTCCCTTGCTGTCATTACAGACATTGGATCATTTTTCTGGTGAACAAAAATTTTCTTTGGAATTTTCTCCTAATGTAGTAATGAGTGGTCCTTGATAATTCAGGAAACCATGAAAGCCTCCTGGTGATATCCTCACCTGCTACCTCATAATATGACAACACTTGGTAGCTGAGCTGATGCAGCAAACCGATTACTAACTTCTCTTTAATGTGTGCAATTCTTTAACTTTTTATTGTGAAATAATTATGTACTCGCGGAAAATTGCAAAAATACTGAGGCTGTGCACTCACCTATAGAACAGAACTATTATTAACAGTGGTCTCATATAGAAAAGTGGCACAATATCAAAACCAGGGAACTGACTGTAGTATAATACTTATAATTAGATGACAGACCGTATTCAGTTTTCACCAGTTTTTACATACTTTCAATGTTTGTGTTTGCGTGTGTGTGTATGAGTGTGTGTGTGTGTGCGTGCATGTCTAAGCAATTTGACCTCATGAATAAATTCCTATAACCACCACCACCATTAGGACACAGAACATTCCATTTCTACATAGGAATTCCCTAATGCAACTCTTGATAATCACACCCCAATCCCAAGTTTTAAAATTGATTGTGGCTCATAGCAGCATTATTCACAATAGACAAAGACAAAAACAAATCAAATGTCCATTGGCAGATGAATGGATAAGCAAAATGTGGTGTGTGCATACAGTGAAATATGAATCCTTAAAAAGGAAGGAAATTCTAACACATGCTATAACATGGAGGTAGCTTGAGTAGTTAGAGTCATAGAAACAGAAAGTAGAATGGTAGTTGCCAGGGACTGAGGGGGTAGAAAATGAGGAGTTCTTAATGGATATAGAGTTTTAATTTTGCAAGATAAAAAAATTTTGGAGATGGCTGTTGGTGGTGGTGGTTGCACAACAATGTGAATATACTTAATGCCACTGAACTATATATTTACAAGTGATTGAAATAATAAATTTTGTGTTATTTTACCACAACTGAAAATAAAAAATAATTCAATTGCGATTATATGGCCTGCAGGCTCTCCCGGTGAACTTTGGTGCGGTAATGAAGAGGAGAAAGTATAGCATGTGGTTAAACACACAGCCCCTGGCATCAGGAAGACCTGGATTCAAATCCCAACCTGGAATGTTTACTACCTGTGTGGCTTCAACCAGGCACTTAACCATTCTGTGCCTCCATTTCCCCCTCTGAAATGGAAATAATTATAGAACATACCTCCTGGGGCTTTTATGAAGATTAAATAAGGTGATGCTTTTAAAAGGTGCCTGACCTGTGTTTTCCACTCAGTGAAGGAAAGAGCTTGGCTATAAAGGCCACTGCCCTCTTCCTGGGTGTCCCGAGACTTCCTTGCCAGATTGGACCTGCAGGGATGGGGTGGGGGTTCTGAAAGGGATTGAGATAAGGTTCCCAGGTCAACCTGTTCCCATTGAATGACCTGTGAACCCCAACTCACCCCAAGCATGCTCCAACTACTCACCCACCCCACTGCAGTTTTATCCTATTTCTACTGATTTGAAGTCAAAACAGTATTGTGGGGCTTTTTTGTTTCAGTCCTAAGCCCCACTTGCCCTGCATTGGTAGCTTTAAAAATGTGAGAGGTCAAAGAAAATATAGGCCAATGAAAATAACATTGCAGCAAGAAATTAATTGCACAGCCTGTTTAATATGACAGGGGATTCCCTAAAATCCTATTATACCGTTCCCTGCTTCCCTCCATCGTGCGCTCCGGTTCTGTGCACAAAGGCCAGGGCAGGCTCCCCGGTGCATTGCTGCATTAATTTGACATTTCTGGCTCCAATTAACCTTACATTTCAGCTATTTTCTAAAGATTGTTCTTTTAATTTGTGATAAGGTTATTTTTTTTTCTATTGGTGTTTCACTGCCTTGTGCACAAGGGGCTATTGTAGGAAATCCAGCCCGGTGTCTCCATGTTTCAAAGTAACACATTGTCCTTTATACTTTGCCTATTCGTTAGCAGAAGACTTGGGTAAGGGACAGTTTCCTGTGATGTTAGCATGGGATAGGCTACAATTCCAGGAGAGCTGGGTGGAGTTACCCTTTGTTGGCACAATGGGTGTTGTGAGCTAGTAGCCTCTACTCCAAGGCAAGAGCAAGGAAATGAAAGTGTACAAAGGACATGGGATTCTGACTCAGTAGATCTGGATGCAAACCCCACCTGCATCTCTTGTCAGCTGTGCTGACTTGGGTAACTTGACTGATACATGGAGTCTCAGTGTCCTCATCAGCCAAATGGGGCAGGGCCACCTCCCTCCGTGGAGAGTTAAATCTCTTCTCAGAAGAGATTTTCAGGAACCCGTTCCCTGTTTGCCTCTCCTATTGTCACACACAGTTCTAAAGCAGCAGCCAGCAAACAATGGCCCACAGGCCAAATGAGCCCACTGCCTAGTTTTATAAATAAAGTTTTATTGGAACACAGCCATGATCATTCATTTATCGTCTACGGCTGCTCTCAGACCGCAAGGGCAAAGTTGAGAAGTTGTGACAGAGACATTATGGCCCTCAAAAAGGTAAAATATTTAAAACCTGGCCCTATATAGGCAAAATTTGCCCACATCTGTTCTACAGGAAAGAAGGGGAATAGGGCGGCCGTGGGTCTTGGTACCATGGTACCCCTTCTTTACCCCTGTGGTCTAGCTTTGGTGGTGGTTGAATCCTAGAAGATTTGAGGACTAGGGAAGATGCCTGTGAGTCTCTGCCATCTCTGCTGTACCTCAGCCTCGAAACAGGGCTTCAGCTGATACTGTGGATAATGCCCCCCACTCAACTGGAGACACTAGTATATACAATTCTTTGTTTCAATAATTTATTTTCTGAGCTATCCTAACTCTTAAAAATTATCCTCCAAGTGGAAGCCCATTGTGGGACTAGATTTGACTTCTGCAAGTACAGAATTTATTTTCTATAAGATATGTTGAGGCTGGGGACCTTTCTCCAACTCTCCTCTATATAAACTGCTACCTTTTAGCACAAAGGGAAAGGTGCTGTGCTATTAGGACACTTAGGGGGAAACAAACATGAACCAGCCATGAGTTCTTTTCTCCTTCATGCCTACACTCTAGTTGGAAATATACACCCAAAATAAACTTGTGGGACAAAATACCACACGGGTGTCAAATGAGTCTCACTACTCAATGTGGGGTCCAGGGACCAGCAGCATCAAGGGGACCTGGGGGCTGGCTAGAAGTGGAGAATCACAGGCTCACACAGACCTGCTAAATGAGAATCTTCATTTTAACAAGAAGCCCAGGAGACTGATGAGCAGGTATATCAGGTGCTTCCTCTGGGAACAAGTGGACAGCTGGAGCCAGAAATGCAGGAGATTCATAAAGGGGAGAGGGAACAGGAGCAGGAAGGGGGCCTTCAGCTCAGGATGCAGATCTGAGATGCAGGAAAGAGAAGGGAAGGAAGGAGAACTGGAAAGGAAAAGCCTCACATTGGGGTACAGCTCTGAGAAAGTCACCGCCGGCCCAGGGAAGGTTCAAACAAATTTGAGTATGCTGGAATGATTTTAGTGAGGGGACCTGCCCATCTTCACCACTGTGTGGCCCTTTCTTCCTTTAGTCCTGATTCCATCAACTGTCCCTTCTATTCTTTTGCTTTATAAGCCTCAAAGCCTATTTGTATAAATACTTGTTTTTTAATTAAAATAAACCCATTTTTATTAATTGAATTTGAGTAATCCTTTCTCAGAAGATCACCCTTGTCATTGAACACTTAGACCACTTTTCTACCAAACCAACATTTTAATGAAGCTGTCTTTCTGCTGAAATGTCCAGGATCATTTCAAAGTGCTTCCTGCAATGACTGAGAGACACCGGCATCCTGTCAATGCCGTATGTTCCCAAGTTAGTTAAGAAAAACTTTGCCGGCATTCGGTACCCATAAAAAGGATAAGAAAGATGTTTTTTTCACACTTCAGGCATCAGATGCTCGGTTTTAAAATACCCTGCCTGGTGTGAACTTAGCTTTCAACATCAAATGCAGCTTTTCCCAGTTTGAAACCAAGTGGCTGAGAAATAAAGATGTTGGGTGGGAAAATGCACATGTGCACAGCGTCATGTTGTGAAATTGGCATACGTGTGGGCAAGTGCAACTGTTCACATCCAAATAAACAGCTGGACAGCCTTCCGTGATTCTGAGCCCCTACCCCCTAGTGGGTGTGCTCGCACAGAAGCACACACACACACACTCACACACACATGCACACACACACACATCAGTTACTAGACATGCCAACTGAAGCACTGTGTGTCTTTTGCATTCATGTGTGGTTCCATCCATGTGTGTTTTAGATAAGTGCATCAAGCAAAGAATGCTGTGGAAACACGCGATGAAACAAAGTTGCTCTTCTTCCTCCTTTAAAAAGAAATAGCCCAGTACACCTTCGAAATCACTACGATTTTTTAACATTTAAACAACCAAGAATGGTTTCAATCAAAAGTATTAGCTGACCTTCTGCAAGATCTGTGCCTTGTTGGCGGCCTGGAGCAGGACTGGTGGGGACACGTGTGTCCCTTCCCCCATACTCACTCCACCTTTCCAAGATTAGCCTTTGTGATGAGGCCCGTCCTTGTGGCTGTTCTGATTGTGCCGCATGCTAAACCTCAAAGGAGGCAGGTGGGCAATGCAGCAGAAAGAAAGCCGGTTTCCTGTTTTAAAATCCGACACTAGTTCTAGCTCTGCCCCTGGCTCCCTCTGTGTCCTGAGCGAGCCTCAACATCTTTATCTGGAAAATGGGTCCATGCCACTGAAGCAGAGTCGTTGTCTGGGGTAAATAGCCAAGAATCATTGTCTCATGGTCGTGGAAAACTAGGACATGGACACACCAGAGTGAGGTTAAGAGCGGAAGTTTAATAGGTGAAAGAAAGAGACAGAAGAAAGCCCGGAGAAGCGGGCGCACCAGTTCCAAGGTGAAATGCAAGTTTTATAGGTGAGCTTGAGGAGGCGGTGTCTGATTTACATAGGGCACGAAAGACTGGTTGGACCAGGTGTGCCATTTGCATAAGGTGCGAAAAACTGGTTTGGACTAGGTGCGTCATTTGCATACTGCATGAAAAAGCTGGCTGCCCCACCCTAATCTTTTATTATGCAGATGGTTTCTCTACCTAGCTGGCATCATGTTGCCTGCTTCTTTACTGTACACGTGGTGACAAAGAAAAGGAAAGATAGAGTCTCCATGTTGAACATACCTGGCCCCCAGGTAGCCCTTTTCTATTGGCACAGCTGCCAGCATTCACCCGTGCAAGCTTCCAGCTTTTCTTATCTATGTTTGCAGCTCCAGTTTTTAGGCTGCTCTTTGTTAGAAAAGAAATGATTTGGGGGCTGCTTTTTGTTAAAAAGGAAACCTTGCCGATGACTCTTTTAGCCTCACTATCTACCTAAATAGTTTCTTTCTATCTCCTCTATCCCCATCTCCCTGAGTGGCTCAATTAGGGATTTAGGAGGTGTAGGTGAGAGAGCGTCATCAACCATGCAGAGGCGTGCAAACCAAGGTATCTATCCTTATAGCAGCTGTTACAGAGTATATGGCTGTCACCAAGAATACGGCAGATCTGGCCAGACTTCAGAAAGCTTGGCGGAATGCTTTGAATGTTTGTCCCCTCCAAAAGTCGTGTTGGAATTTAATCCCCAATGTGGCAGGATTGAGTGGTGGGGTCTTTAAGAAGCGATTGGGTCATGAGAGCTCTGCCCTCATGAATGAATTAATCCGTTCATGGGTTAATAAATTCATAGATTAATGAATTATCATGGGAGTGAGAGATATCATAAGGAGAGGAAGAGAAACCTGAGCTAGCACACCAGCCTCCTCACCACGTGACGCCCTGTGCCACCTCGGGACTCTGCAGAGGGTCCCCACCAGCAAGAAGGCTTTTACCATGGGGCCCCTCCACCTTGGACTTCTCAGCCTCTACAAATGTAAAAAATAAATTCCTTCTCCTTATAAATCACTCAGTTCAGGGATTCTGTTATAAGTGATAGAAAATGGACTAAGACACACAGGAAGGCAAATGCTTCTCTATGTATTTCTTAGACTCCCCCTTCGAAGTGCTTCTTCCGAAGGAAAAGCAGTTTCATCTTTAATAAAATGTGACAAGACCTTTTCAACTTCAGTACCACCTTCCAACCCAACCAGGCTCCGCAAAGCTCAGTCTTTGGAGAAGTCAGACTCCATTTTGTTGTTTTCAAGCCTGATCAAATTCATCATTTTAAAACATACAGTAATAATAACAGCTACAGTTACGGAGTGCACACTGTAATGCTGCAAAGCACTGAATGCTTTATTATGTTCTTTAACCCTCATAACGATCCCTATTTTGCAGATGAGAAAAATCAAGGTACATGAGGTGAAATAACTTGCTGTAAGACACAGAACTACTGTAATAAGGGGTGATGCCGAGATTCCAATCAAGCACTGTGTCATCTCACTTCACGCACCGTAGCGACTGAGCTCTCCTGCCTTTCAAGGGCTTCTCTGGAACAATCCCTCCCAGATACTGCAACTTTACATATTTTAAACCCATTGGAATATTTCAGAGAGCACTTGAAGCAATCATCAGGACAACGAAGGTAGAACAAAAGAAAGAAAAGGCTATGATTACGTTGGTATCTCATTTCCAGGAAGACTACTCTCCTGATTCCCAGTTGATCCTGTTGTCCCAAGTTAATTATTAACATTATAGCTTTGCCTTTTACTCTCAGATGCAGCCAGGCTGGAACCATAAACTACATGGTCATCCCAGGCTTAAAACTTTTGCAATACATTAAGCTGAGTTTTTAAAAAGGAATTCCCAGAAACAACCCTTGTGGAAATTGACTGCTGTTTCTCTGCAAAAAAGTCTCAGCAGATTTTATCTTACGCTTTAATAGTCCTGGGTGTCAAGTCCGTAAGCCTTGCTTGAATTATAAATTGGGGTATTTCTCTATTAATTCAAATATCCAGGCCGGGCGCGGTGGCTCACACCTGTAATCCCAGTACTTTGAGAGGCCGAGGTGGGTGGATCACGAGGTCAGGAGATCGAGACCATCCTGGCTAACACGGTGCAACCCAGTCTTACTAAAAATACAAAAAATATATATGTATTTTTTGTAGTATGTAGTATTTTGTAGCGTGTAGTATTCGAGAACACTCCTACAAATCCAGGGGTCCTGGGAAAAGGAGACTTATTCCAAAATTCTGTTCTAAATCCTTGTCACTTCCTATTTTAAAGTAAGAGTTTGTGTGTATTATTCTGTTTTGTTTCCTTTTTAAGTTATGTTCTGACTTCAGTTTACCTATTTCTTTCTAATTCAGTCCATGAGTACAGCTACTAAATAAAGGAGACAATTATTTAAATCTTATCCTAATTGCATATTTCATTTTAACTATGTTGACACTAAAATTGATTCATGTGTATAATTGACTTAATAAAAAATTCCACTTTATAGAGTTATTTCCAGTTACCTCTATATACTATAGCTAGTTGATAAGGAAAGTTGAACATAGAAGTGAACATAATGGTAATTCCCTAAATCTTACCTATTTACATGTGGTATTTGGGTTAGTAATAATTAAGCCATATTGACTCATCAGCGTGATGAAGATTTCTCTCCATGTTTAAGAGTCTACTTTTGTGGGAAGCTGGTTAGCTCCTGCAGGACCACCCCTATGGGACCACTGGACAAGGGGTCACAGTGCCCATCTCTTGCTTTGAGGTACCGGGGAGACAATAAAGAACCTTTTGGGTGTGAACCTCGTAATGCAAACAGCTGGAGGCCCCAAAGACTAGAATTCTCTCCAGGGACCTATGGGTTTGCTTCCCAAGAAGAGGAAGCCAACCAATGCCCACCCATTCCTGGCCATTAGCTCAGGACACATGGAAACGGGGCCGGGCCTCCTCCGAGCAGTTGCTCTGCCCCGTTCCTCCACTGGAATGTCCCCTTGTCCAAGTTGGGGAAATGGCAGGCAGACAAAATTGTTGTGAGAGATTTCCAATTTAATCAACCTTAAATAAGCCATCTATTTTCCTGGAACAAGGATTTTTCTAAGCTGCCTTTTACATAATGAAATTACCCACATTTCAAATTCTTTTCTCAGAGTCCCAGAGCTGAAACATTCGTTTCCTGTAAAATGGGGACCTCTAACCCCTTCCCCATTGCCACGTATCCCAGGTTGGGGCTACTGATTATCTCCTTTTTATTTGAGCTCGCTTCACTCGAAGGACAAAGCATACAGGCCTTCAGCACTTGACCCTGCTGAAAATATTTAACATCTGAATTAAACCGACAGGCTTTGCCAGAAGTGCTCTTCGTATTTTATGTCTGAGGCTATTTTCCCCCAGCATTTAATCACTAAAACATAAGTAGATAAAGACAACTCCGATGAATTGTGTTCCCTGAACTAAATGCCATCAAGGAAATTCTTTATTTTCCCTTTTTCACAGTAAGTGTTATAAAGTGTTCTATACCCTTTGTTTCCCCCGCTGGATTCAATTATTCTGGAAACAAACATTATTGTTCACAATGAAGATCCAAGGGCTATTAGCGTGATCCAACAGCTGTACTGGGGGTGAACCCAGAAGCAATGAGGCAGAGATGAGGGTGGAGGCGAGGAAGCTGGCTTTGATGGAAGATCAGAGACAATAAAATTATACAGCCATCTTTGTTTACTGCCCTTTCGGGATTAATGCCAAAAGGCCCATTCCACAACAATTGACTGCAAAAAGGAATAATGGGGCTTACTGGACATTTCCAGAAGGCATGTCTAGACCAGCTTTTTCCCAGTGAATCATTCAACAATATTTATTAAGCACCTCCATCATATAAAGCATGCTGCATGGTGCTGCCAGCGTATAGAGAAAAAGATGAACACAATGCCTTTCATAAAACTGACCTGTATTCTTCTCACTGGTGAGCACAGTACCTATTTCATGCAAAGTAATGAGCTGGACACCAGAGCCCATAAGGAAACATAAAGTCTTGCCCTAGGCTACAGGAGGCATGTTCTAGAGTGCCTGTCCCACTCCGATCCAGCCTGTGGCTTTGGTGGCTGTGTTTGGTCTGGGTGGTCTTGTGGCCCTGGCCACAGCTGTGGCCACAGCTGGACTCATTAGAGCAAAACATATATCCTATGGATCCCATTAACCATTCTAAGTCTGGCAGAAACCAGTGGTGGTCTTTCTTGAAAAGCTGGGCCACAAGACACACAGCAGGCAGATGTGGTCAACACAGCAGCTCTAACACCATGTGGACTCAGCTTACAAAAGAGGCAAGACAACAGGAGGAGATGGAAGCAGAGATGAGTAAGATCCTATGCACCATGTGTGGCCAGGGCTGCGGATGACCTCAGGGCTCCTGAGAAATAGGGAGGATCTCGGGTCCTTCCTTCGAGGTTTCAATTCGCAAGTTATCCCACAAAAAAAGGGGCTCTGAAGGGACACTTGGAGGAGCTCAGCAAGGGCCCTTGAGTTGGGGTGCAGTGGGCTGTGTCTGGCCCATGCCTGGGGATCTAAAGAAAAGATCTCCTGGAGCTGAGACAGAAGGTCGGGGACCCAGAGAGGAATCCACAGGCTACAGCTTGTCTTGGGAACATTTTAAAAGAGGTCGTGCCACCAAGAGGTCTGTGTGAGGTGAGCATCACCCTCTTCCTGAGGGCCTCTGCCTCTGAAGGACCTGCAGGCACATGCATGTGATGGAGAGGCAGCTCTGGAGATTGGTCAGATGCAGGGAGCTAACAGTACCTCATGGTATCGTAGTGAAGGCTGGGGACTGCACTGTGCCCTCCAGAATTCATATGTTGAGACCTTAACCCCCAGTGTAATGGTATTTGGAGATGGGTCCTTTGGTAGATAATTAGGTTTAGATGACGTCCTCAGGGTGGAGCCCTCATGACAGGATTAATGCTCCTATAAGAAGAAACACCAGGGAGCTGGCTCTGTCTCCTTCCTCCATGTGAGCACACAGTGAGAAGGCGGCCATCTGTAACCCAGAGAGACAGCTCTCCCCACAACCCAGAACCCAGTCATCCTGGCACCTCCATCTGGTACTGCCCAGCCTCCAGAGCTACAAGAAATCAATGTCTGCGATTTTAGCCACCTGGGCTGTGGTGTTCTTTAAGGCAGCCTGAGCCACCTAAGACATTAAGTGAAGCTATTCTTACCTCTTTTCCCTGTTTCTCTCCCCCAAGCTCTAGTCTTGAAGGAGGCAGAAGCCAGAACTTGAAACCTATGGGAAGAGAAGCAAGCAAATGAGCTGAGCCCATGCCCTCACCTGGGCCACATGGCTGGCTCTAGTTGGGGAGGAGAGATGCTCTGACTTTCATCAGAGTCAGAGTGCTCAGTATTACACTGGAGTGGGCATCTCCATGCCTGCTGAAGACTGTTTGCTGCAGAAGCTGTACGACCTCCTATAACCTCAGAAGGACTTTCAGGTCATGGAGCCCAGGCACCGTGGGAAAATCCACACTCAGAAGGAATAGTGGGGAGAAAATCAAGTCACATTGTGATCACATTCCCACGTCATGCTTGTGCACAAAACCAAGATGAGGAAACTGGGAAAGTCACATGGGGAGGTGGCCCTTGATGGAGGTCCTGAGGGTGAACAGAGCCAGGGGAGGGGAAGGGGGGGAGCCAGAGAAGGGAACTGGCATAGTAATTTGTGGCCAAAATGGGAAATGGTTTAAGCAGGGAAATGGCACAAAGTGAGCCATGTTCGAGGATCTCTCTGAAAAGAATGAGAGGGTCAAATTGGAAGTAAGCAGCTTTACAAATTCTTTAGCCAAGAAGTGATTAAGGTCCAAGGAACAGAAATACAAGGGCAGGGAGTAGCCGCAGCTGGGGCATGCAAAGGTGGACTCAGCCTCTTCTGGGGATGGGTAATCTACCTGCAGCAAGAGACAGAGAGGAGCAGCCCTGAGCTTTCCAAACTTCAAGATACAGAGAGTGAGGCACTATTGAGCTGGAGAGTGGGGAGATGTGGGGAAAAGAGCTGTATCAGTCAGTGTTCTCCAGAGAAACAGAACCAACTGGATGTGTGTGTGTGGAAAGAGATTTCTCATGAGGAACTGGCTCTCGTAACTCTGGAGGCTGGCCAGTCCATACCTGCAGAGTGAGCTGTGGGCTGGCAGACAGAGGCCCAGGAACCAGTGGTGCAGCCTGATGGGGAATTCGCTCTTGCTTGGGAGGCTGGTGGTTTTGGTCTAGTCAGACCAAAGACTGTGTTTGCTGCAGAAGCTGTAGGACCTCCTATAACCTCAGAAGGACTTTCAGGTCATGGAGCCCAGGTACCATGGGAAAGTCCACACTCAGAAGGAACAGTGGAAAGAAAATCAAGTCACATTGTGATCACATTCCCACATCATGCTTGTGCACAAAACCAATGTGAGGAAACTGGGAAAGTCACATGGTGAGGTGGCCCCTCCCAACATCCAATCGCCTTCATCTGATTGGATGAGGCCCACCCACATTGTGGCTGACCGTGTTTTACCCAGAGCTCGTCAATCTAAATGTTCGTCTACCCAAAAACACCCTCCAGTTGACACAAAAAATTCAGCACCACAAAGATCATCATAACACCCATCTGGCTCAGTTGCCCATGGGCACAGTCAGAGTGGACAGCTCCCCTCAGTGCAAAAGCATCAAAGGTCTCAGCCACTCAGGACTCAGCACACATTTCCTGGAAGAACCATGTGAGGAACTTGTGCAGATACCACCAGAAGCAGCATCCAGAACCTCTGAGGGCCAACCTGTAGCACAAAATCACATCATTTAGGTGGAGACTTTAGAAACTTTCTGGCTGCATCCAGGAGTCAACCATTGGCTTCATTATCAGCTTAAGAGGGAAGATTCTGGCATTCACTCACACAGTCAACATGGCTCAGGAGGGAGAATGTGGAAGATCGTCAAGACGTGCAGATGCTAGGGCCCTTCCTGATGAAGGAACAATGACTTAACTAGCAAATATGAAATTTATTTCAGGACTCTGAGTTATCTAAATTCCTCTAGCCAGCCTGCAAAGTTCACCTATTGGGTGATCTAAGTGGACGATAACACCTGTCTTATGTCTGCTTGACGTTTTACAAGGGGCAAAATGTGTTCATGTGCCTCCTCTTATGAAATCCTTAAAACCCTTTCTCAAAGTCCTAATTTAGAAATTAGGAAGTGAGATTAGGTGGTTAATCATAAGAGTGAGTGAGGACTTTAGCCTGCAGCCTCTGGCTCCAGGTCTGGCATCCTTTCCAGACCTCTCCCGAGGAGAAGCTGATGAGTGCTCAAACTATGACACCCAAGGCCACCACAGCAAGGACTGTTGCTCATCACCATACAGCAACCCCCAAGAGGGAGATCAACCAGAAAGGGGTGATGCAATCAATCAAGGGTAAAGGGGCTGGGATTTTGAAGTGAAGGACGTTCTGAACCTCTTCCCATCAGGTCAGCAGAAGGCACACAAAGTGACCAAAGCAAATGCCTCATCCCTCATGTCACTGCAGCCCTGCTTTGCAGGGGAAATGTCTAAAGCCAAGCAGACCAGAGTGTTTTGACCAAAGTGAGCTCCCCAGACAGAGCTGAAAGGATACACATGTACTAACAAGACTTGCCGTGATAAACAGAATGCTGAGAAGACCCCCAAGCTTCCCTCTCCCTAGTATACACATAATTTCCCCCAGGTGTTCAATCCAGCACTAATCCAGATGCTGCCATAAAGGGATTTTTACAGGTGTAATGAAGGTCCCAAATAAGTTGATCTTAAGAACAGGAGGTTATCCTGAGTGAGTCTGACCTAATCAGCTGAGCCCTTAGAAGGGGCAGGGCTCTTCTTAGCAAAAGAGACTCAAAGCATGAGAGGGGTTCCATGCAAGGGAGGTTCTCAGTGGCTGGCTTTGATGATGGAGGGACCATAGGTCAAGGAATGTGGATGACCTCTAGGAGCTGAGAGCACCCCCAGCTAAAAACCAGCAAAGACACAGAGACTGAGCATGGAGGTGGAATTTTCCCCAGGTGCAGTGGCCTGGCCACCTCCCCAAGCACAGAATTCAGTCATGTTATATCCAGACTTCTGTCTCACAGAACCATGAGCTAGTAAGTGGGTCGCCCGAAGCACCTAAGTACGTGGTCATTTCTTACACAGCAATAGAAAATGAGCACAATTGCAAATGCTTACTCATTGCTCCCTCTTTGCCAGGCAGCTATAAGTTTAGTTAATTCAATTAATTCTCACAACACTATGAGGTGCACACACTTATCATCCCAATTCCACCAATAAGGAAATCAGGGCACCAGAGAATAAGCCAGTTCTTACATATTAATACTTTTTCTAACCTGAAATTCTGGGAGGCTGTCAGCCTCCCCACAGGGCCCTGGTTTGCTTTCCCAACCTTCATCTTTGTATCTGTAACTAGTCTGAGGGGTGCCCGCCTCCCACCCCTGCTATCAGGACTCCAGGCTGACCTTCTAGGCTAACAGAGAGACAGGGAATGAAGGGTGCTGTATTAGTTTGCTACGGCAGTATATTAGTCAGGGTTCTCTAGAGGCACAGAACTAATAGGATAGATGCATATATGAAAGGGAGTTTATTAAGGAGGATTGACAGTGCAGCCTTCAGTCTGTGGCCAAAGGTCTGAGAGTCCCTGGCAAACCACTGGTGTAAGTCCAAGAGTCCAAAAGGTGAAGAACTTGGAGTCCAATGTTCAAAGGCATGAAGCATCCAGCACTGGAGAAAGACGAAGGCCAGAAGACTCAACAAGTCCACTCTCATTCAACTTCCTTCTGCCTGCTTTATCCTAGCTGTGCTGGCAGCTGATTAGATAGTCCCACTCAGATTGAGGGTGGGTCTGCCTCTCTCGGTCCACTGACTCAAATGTTAATCTCCTTGGGCAACACTCTCACAGACACACCCAGGAAAAATACCTTGCATCTTTCAATCCAATCAGGTTGACACTCAGTATTAACCATCACAGGCAGCCTCAACAAAGTACCATAGACTGGGTGGCTTAAACAACAGAAGTTTATTTCCTCATAGTTTTGGAGGGTGGAAGTCCAAAACCAAGGCATCAGCAGGGTTGGTTCTTCCAGAGACCTCTCTCTCTGTCTTGCAGACGGCCACCGTCCCCCCGTGTCTCCCTCCATAGGATCTCCCTCTGTACATGTGTGTGTGTGTGTCCAAATTTCCTCTTCTTATTAGCATACCAGTCACATCAGATGACTTCATTTAACCCTAATCACATTTTTAAGGGCCCTGTCTCCAAATACAGTCACATTCTGAGATACTGGAGATTAGAATTTCAACATATGAGTTTTAGAAGCACACCATTCAGCCCAAAAGAGACACCAAGTTCAAACTCAGAGGCTTGAACAAACTTGTCAGAGCCCAAGTGAAAGTCCATCTCAGAGCTCCTCCCAGCCATTCGTCAACTAATAGCCAGCAGAGCCAAAGGTTCCCAAATTCCATCACCACTATCTCCCCCAACCTCTTCCCTCACCTGTGCTCCGGACCCTCAGCACTAGGCCATCATTTCCTGCCCTGCACTCCAAGACACGTGGCCCCACAGAGCCCAGGTATCACGCCAGGTAGTGCAGTGTCATCAGCTGGTCTCACTGGAATTTCAAAGGAGAGCAATGTTTAGCAGTTCAAGCGGGGCCAAAGGCTGACATTAAGCAAATTTCAAGGGTTATTTGAAGTTAATTGAGTTTAATCATATAATGATTTTATAATTAGTCATAGTGTTCTTGTTTCTAGGAGGGTGGACCTGAGCTCTAAAGAAAAGGGCGGAATTGAGCGGGGAAGGGGCCCGGGCAGGAGTGGTAGGAAGCAGGTAGGGCCACGGTGGAGGATGTGCTGTGCGGAGGAACTCACAGAAATGCACCAGTATGTTGGGTCATCCCAAACCGCACCAGCGTGAGCTGGGATCCCGAGCTTGCACTCCATCTGCTGGTGCTTCCTGCTTTTTCAAACTCCTTACTTGGGAGTACGTCTCATCTGTGTTGAGATGGAGGCTTGTTGCAAGGGAGTGGCACAATAAAACGTCCGAGGTGACCAGGCTCATTTGAACTCCGCAAACACTGCTTTGGATCCAGCCATGAGATCTGCAGGGCTGCTAACCTAATGGACCAGTAGCTTTGAACTTCTGGGCAATTATGAAGGATTTCTGTTTGCCGGGCTTCAATCCCTGTAGGTCTTTGAGGTCAGTGCCATGAGGGCCCCATGGGCCTCTCACCTAAGCAGACTCTGGGCTGTAGGTTTTGCTTCCAATGCCACAACATTTAGCCCCTGGGGCCTCATTGCATCCCTGAATAATGGAATTGGGAATCACTCATGGGAACTCCTGCAAACATGTTGTGAGATGGGCTTCTCAGAAAGAGCCCAACTGTCCGGGGTGGGGGGAGCCAGACTGACCAGGGTGACAACATCCAGTGCATCACCATGTGTGTGGTTCCCCAAAAATCAGGTAATGTTTTCTCTTAAATTCATAATCACAAAGTGGGAGAGCAGCAGGAAGAAAACTACCATTTATCACAAAAGGACCATTGTTCAGACACTGTGCGCTCTCATTTCTTTCCCATGGCCACTTTTGGGGACCACAGACGAAGAGAGGCTCACAGAAGCAAAGTCACCTGCCTGAGGCCACACACTCAGTTCCAGGCCATCCGACTCCAGCATCAGTGGCAGGGCACCGTCCCATGCCGGCCGGCGCAGATAAAGAAGGCAAGGTGGGGAAGCTGGGTAGGGTCCGGCAGAAACACCCCATCCCTGCACAGACACCTGCGACACCATCAACCCGAGACGTCCACCCACTGTCCGCCAAAGGAAAGTCTAAGGGTTACATCAGAAACACACTCATACTTTTCTTTGCCTCCCAGGCCCCTTCCCACAGAAGGATCAAGTTAACCACACGAATATAATTCCAGGGAAATGAATCAATGAGACAACGGTATAGAAAACACTGCGTGTAAACTCCAACCTCTTATTTAATTATTTGATGATGGAAATACTAAAAATGCCCCATGCAACCCAAATGCCTGTCGACAGATGACTGGATGGATCATACATACATACAAGGGGATTGTTATTCAGCCTTAAAAATAAAGGAGATTCTACTATGCCGCCTAAAAAAGAATGAGACCATGTACTTTGCAGGGACATGGATGAAGCGAGAAGCCATCATTCTCAGCAAACTAACACAGGAACAGAAAACCAAACACTGCATGTTCTCAGTTTTTGGTTTCAGTTTTGCAAAACAATAAGAGTTCTGGAGATGGATGGTGCTGGTGGTGGCTGCACAACCATGTGAATGTACTTAATACCCTGAACTGTACACTTAAAATGGTAAGATGATAGATTGCATGTCATGCATAGTTTACCACACATAACCTTGAGCTAAAAAAAAGGCACTGTGCACGCCAGAGTTGCACTGTTCCCAGAGCTCCTGGACACCCCCTCGAGGACAGCCACCCTGAATAGGATCTCTGATTCTGGAACAAGCAAGGTGAGGCTGCAGATCCTGAGGCCAGCCTGTCTGAGCCCCTTCCTCATCCTATAGAAGTTTGTCCTGAATGGAGACTGAGCCCTTGACTCAGGCTTTACTGGGACAGCTTATCCTGTAGAAGGTCAGTTCACCATCGGCTACTGGTGCCTCTGGGGCTTCTGGCCAGGCACCTCCTCCCCTGCCCCAGGCTGCTGCTGCTGCTGCCCACTAACTTTTCTCTTTCTTTTCCTAGGTATCCCTAAGTCTGACGAAAACTGGGACGTGCTCAAGCCACACTCTAGGTGTTGTAAATGGTGCTGTGACTACACATATGTAGAACACGGTGCAGAATGATGCAGGCTGTCTCTCTCCCTCTCTCATACACACACACACACACACACTCACACTCACCCACAAAAAAATACTACACAGTTCCCAAGAGGCCATACCTATAACACTGAGGCAAAGGGGTATCTGTTGGCCTCCCCCAGCTCCAGGCTGCGATTAGTGCACTCAGTACCTGTTTAGTAAGGGACCCAGCATAACAGTGGATAAGACACAGCTCCATCCTCAAGGATCCCAACGTCTCCAGAAAAGCCCAGCATTAAAGTTGAGATAGCAATACAAAGACATGGGGCAACGGTGGGGGAAGCCCCCAGTCCTGAACACAGAGAGGGGCTCCAACCTGGGCCTTGGGAAGGAGCAGGAGGATTGATAAGGTAGCCACTGCCTAGAGTCTCGAAAGACAAGAAATCCAGGTAGGCACAGAGGAAGGAGTGGCCCAGGGTGCAGCAACAGCTCCTGGGGGGACAGGCCAGTGAGAAACACTCTCTCTCCCACCAGACTCTCCCCTCCCTTCCTGAGTCTCGCTCGTGAGCTGAGGGACTTGCTCACTAAAGTCCTGCCTTCCGTGTCCTCATCCACAGAGGGAGGCAGACAATCTCTCTCCTGCAAGGGGAATTGCTAGCAGTCCCGGAAGCTGTGTGTGGGGTTATGAGGCCCCTTCCCTACAAGGGGACCTTCTGCTACCATCTCCCACCCCCAACACCCCCAGCCACCTGTGCTCTTCATTTCCGAGCAGATGGGACTACCCTTGGTGCTTCTCCAAATCTCCAGGCTTCTGCTGTTTCCCCTTCAGCCCTACTTGTCTCCAGTCACCAGACACACGTGCACTCACATGTACAACACACATGCACATAAGAACACTGCACACGTGTGCACACACAAACATGCACACAAGTATGTGCACATACACACACCTACACGTGCACACACACACACCTACACGTGCACACTCACACAATTAATCCCTCAACTGGATTACATGGACAGAATCCTGTCATCTTTCTGCTGCTTCCACCACTGCTGAGTCCTCAACGCATGAGTTCAAAGACTTTAGCTTAAAAAAAAAGTTGCTGAGAACACTTGCTCTATCCCAAGAGATTTTACTTTTGGTGGACCTGGGGCTAGAAGTCTAAGGTTTTGACTGATGACTTAGAGGTGGGGGAGTACGTGGAACTGGGTCACTCCTTCCTTCTCCTCCTACCCCAAGTGCATTTTCTCTTGCCCTGTGCTTCCAGGTGTGGAGCTATTCCACACACCTGAAGGTGCCACAGGTTGCTCTCTCACTGTCTACATTTTGCTGGCTTTTACAGAAGAAACCATTTTAAAGCACCATGAGGGTAACATCCATCAGTCGTGTGTTCATGACAAATCATTAAAGCATGTCACTCAAGTGGAACTGATATTGTTGATCAATTTTGACTATCCAGCAATCTGCCCACGCAGGTTTGTGGCATCCAACATCCACACTCTTTCCCTACCAGACAATGCCCACCAAGACCCCCCAGCAAGATATGTAATGAACCCTACTGGCTTTACCGTGGGCAACATAAGCCATTTCTTTTCAGACATTCTGCGATTCTAACTCCCTTCCCACACCTGATGGCCCAACTTGTGGATTTTATAATGTCCACCAGCTCGGCCTGGCCACACTTCAGGACGGCAGCTTATGCCCAAGGTATCCACCACTGCCTAGTTTGGATGTTTTCAACTACAAGCAACAGACGACCTGGATTCAAACTGGTTTTAAAATATGGACATTGATTATTTCCTGTTATAAACAGGACAGCCAGGTAGGATGTTGATCTGCCAGCTCAACAGAGCCTTCAGAAATTGTACTCTGCCATCCGTGGTCTTAACGTCATCTTCACCCTGGTCCCATGGAGATCCACCAGTGGCTCCATCAGCAGCCTTCCATCAAGCAGGTGGACCGTGTCACCCAGGTGGGCTGGAAGGTAGACAAGGTAGACCACTCATATCCTGCAGGAGTGAGAAACCCTCCCACCTGAGTGGCCTCCAGCACTTTTCTGATTGGGCCAAGGAAGGTCCAATGATCACCCCTCGACTCAGGGCAGTCACCTGGGGTCAACCACACTTCTGCTTCCCATGGCTGTACCAAGGAGGAGCAGGGGAATTAACAAAATCTGAGTCCCTTAGAAAGAAGGAAGGGAAACTGGATACTGGGTAGGTGGCTGCAAGAGCCACGGCATTCCATATGACATGGACTCATCAAAACGGGCCTCAGACTCGGCCCCCTTGGCAGACAGACAATAAGAAGCTGGCACATGGACCGGGCATGGTGGCTCATGCCTGTAATCCCAGCACTTTGGGATGCCAAGGCAGGTGGATCACCTGAGGTCAGAAGTTCAAGACCAGCTTGACCAACATGGTGAAACCCTGTCTCTATCAAAAATACAAAAATTAGCTGGGCTTGGTGGTGGGCACCTGTAATCCCAGCTACTCGGGAGGCTGAGGCAGGATAATTGCTTGAACTCAGGAGGTTGCAGCGAGCAAAGATGGTGTCATTGCACTCTAGCCTGGGTGACACAGTGAGACTCCGTCTCAAAAAAAATAAAAATAAAAACTGGTGCATGCCCTGTGCAGGGGACCCCCCAAAAAGAAAGGGGTTCACGGAGAACTTCACAAGCAGATCCAGGCAAAGCCAGCCTTCCCATCACAGAATGCTTCATTAGTCATAAGGATTTTCAGGACTTTTTGAAAGTACTTTGCTCCAAGCACCTGATTAAACATTAATCAAAGGTCAAGGTTGTGGTGCGAGGGACCTCTGTCTCTATTCCTCAAGAATTCTGCTCAACGCCCTTGCCTCCTCACTTCCCTGCCTCCCTATCTGCCCCACTGTCCGAACTCTGAGAGACGGCGCCAACAACCTGCCTCTGCTTCCTTTGGAACGGGGCATTTCCAAAGCCTTGGTTTGTAGGAACAGTTTTAGGATTTGGGTCATTTGTGGCCCTAGGTTAGACAGTTTTGCTTCCCTGCGAAGCACTTACAGATGAGAAAAAATGGATGGTCAACACGATGGGATTTCTGCATTCAAGGCCACCTTTCCTGTATGTTAGTATTATTGATCACCCACACCTCAGGACCTGACAGGTAATCAATAGACCCTCTGACCCAGATATGTGACTTGGCCTGTGGGGGCTTTAAAAACAAGAAGTGAACATGGCAACTCTGGTTCACGCTTTTCATACACGAGAATTACATTTTTTTTCCCCAGAGCTGCAAAGACGTTTCTGCTTAAATTACCCCAGCCATCTTAGGAGCACGTAATCAGAGGGTCCTTTTCATTTTTTCCTGCCGGATAGTTCTGCAGCCAACCTGAAGCCATTAAGAGCAAGTGACAGGCCAAACTTTGGGGGAAAAAAATCTATTTATGCCCCCCAAAGAGCTAGGATTCCGTATCACCATTCCTTGGAAGGGGCCATTAACCTTCTAGATGTGGGAAATAATGACACCACAATGGGGGCAGGAGAAGAGGAAGGGGAAGGGGGTAGAATATAGAAGCCATGGACACTGTGACCCTCATAAACAGAAGGATCATAGCTGGGGATAATGACATTGACCCTCAGGCTGTGAATTTAGTGGAATGAGGGTCAGGGGGAGCATGAAAAACTCTCAAAGAAAAATAGAAGACAACTCTAAAACTATCATCTCTTCCAGGAAGCCAGCCCTGACACAGCTTTATATCCTATCTAGACCAGTAGCCACATCCTCAGTGGGCTCATACTTCCCTGGGCATATCTGTACCATTGTGTGTGCGTGTGTACACATATGTATATGTGTACATATATGTATGTATATATGAATACATGTATGTACTTACAGCCTTCAGCCTTGGAGGAACAGCTGTGGGTGTACACATATGTATAGTATACATATATATATACATATGTACACACACACACAGACAGAGCTATTCTTCCAAGGCTGTGAGTCCACTGAGGTTGAAGGCAGAAATCCTAACCAGTCTTTGTCTAAATCCCAATCCCAAACAAAACCCAGCACCTGACAGATTCTCATCAAAGCCTAATGAATGCGTGAACGAGTGAATGAATGAGCAAATGAGTAAATGAATTTATGAAAGAGTGAATGTATGAGTTAGTGTGTGGATGAATACATGAATGAATTTATGAATGAATGAATAAAAATGTGGCATCCAACCAAACACAGAATATCAACGGGCTAATACTGTCAGGGATAATTTCCATAACATCCCTCAGGACAGAGGCACATTTCAACCGTCTCCTAGAAATTAACAAAGGAGAGTTGGCTAGGTGCAATAAAAAGGAACATAGACTTTTACATCCAGAGTTGGGACCAAACCTGGGCTCCACTATCAAAGAGAGGTTAGGCAATCTACTTAAATAGGTTTGCCCTGTTTGTCCCTCAGTGTTACCATCTGAGACATGGGAATAAGATACAGCCTCACTTACAGAGTTATAGTAATAATTAGAGATACTCAGTGCCTGGCACATAGTTGGCACCCCATCAGTTGTCACTATCAATATTAACCATGGAGTGGCCTGGCCAAAGCTGGGGCATCTGTTTTTAAGCCAGGAAGGGTTAACCTCACAAAGTACACCAAGGTCATTCTCAGATATCAGACCACTTAGCACTGGGCTGAGTTGCCAAAGATATTAGTCCACAACATCCTCTTCCCAACCTTGAAAATAATAATAAATTCTAATGGGCCATTAGTGAAAATTCCCACAAGAATTGTGAATTGACAAAACAGCAAAGGCACACTGCCTTTGTGCAAGTGGAGTTATGGTAAATATTAAGTTGCTGAAAATGCCAAATGCTATAGCTCAGTCAGGATATGCTAGACTGTGCTGCAGTAACAAACAACTCCAAAATCTCAGTGGGCTAAAAATCATGATGCAGGTCAGCAAGGGGACTCTGCTCAGAGATCCAGGCTTACTGAACAATTACCATCTCAAAAGGTTCTGATCAGCAGTGCCAGGAGGAAACAGAGATCTGGAGGGTCTCATAATGACAATTAAATGTCCAGTCTGTGGATATGATCTATGCACAACCATTGATGTGAGCTAATTACTTGACACCATCCAATCATGACAGGGCCAGGATGGGCAACCCTATCATGTGGCCAGAGTGGGAACACAGGAAAATATTTCACAAATAACACTAAAGGGCACCACACACCGCAAGAAAAGGAAACATCCAGTAAGCTCCATCCATGCCAGCACTGGACAGTGATGCCCACAAGAATGACTCCCAGACAAAGGAATCAAACCCTTCCCAAGATGCAACAGCTCTGAGTAGAAGGGGAAGGTCATTGCAGAAGACGGCTTTGTTTTGCATTTAGCAAAGTGTGAGGGAGCTCAGAATTCCCTTACTGCTCCCTTTGAAAGTCAACTGTATTCATATTAATTGGGCATCCACATCATATCACAACACTGCCTGTGTTAGGCAAGGACAGGGCGGAACCATTCAGAAATGTGGATTCTTGCACAAAAGTGAGAAAGTGCTTCTTTCCCTCATTTGGAAGTGAGTTTAAAAATGCACAAAGAAGCAGAAATTCCTCTGGGCATATTACTCTGCCAGATATGCTATGAGTTATTAGTAGCAGCTCTGCCAGGCTTACAGGGGGCTCGGCAAAGAGCCTCATTTTCCAGATCAAGATCATTGGGGAGTTTAATTAGCACCTTGGTTGCAGAATCCATATGTACCCTGTCCTCCGAGGCCTACATAGAATTAACTGAGGAGCCCCATTCTTTGCCAGGTGGAAGGCTGAGTGCTCCCCTAGATGTCTTCAGGCTCTTGAGGCTTACATTCACGTGGGTTCCCTCTTGTGCAGCTTTCTTTCCCACTGGCTCTTCATCTCACCTGCCAAAGGGAAATGAGCAAAGGGAAAAACTGGGCACCACCCAATGTGTCTGTAACAGCCTGGGGTGCGGTGATGCAAGAACAAGGCGTGGGAGTCTTGAGAGGACCGTCGGCTAGGGGACCTGTCAGAGGGTCTTGGGTTCCATGGGAGGAAGCTGGACTTTATCCAGTCATTGGTGCAAGGCCAGGGAAAGATTTTAAGCAAAGAGTGGATGTGGTCAGATTCACACTTTAGATGGGTCAGAGGGCAACTCCAGAAATTGGTGAGGAAGCAGGCAAAGGTGGAGAGAGAACCCAGAAGGGAAGCTTTTGCAGGACTCCTGGTGAGAAGCCAGGGGTCTGACCCTGAGTTGGAAAGAGAGAGAGAGAGGTGGGGAACTATTTGTGAATTAATTAAGAAAGTAAAGCGAGCAGGACTTGGTGATTCAAAATGGATGTAAGGGAGAAGCAGGAGTTCAGTGGGCAGTGGGAATTGATTGAGCCATAGGATGCAGAGCACAGGATGTGTCCAGAAGAGAATGAGTTGCCAGGTAAACTAGAAGGTAGGCTGCCCTTTGCGGAGTAGGAGAGGATATGGCCAGAAATGTCAGTCACCTTGTTAGGGGTGACAGTGGGGCACGGTGGCTCACGCCTGTAATTCCAGCACTTTGGGAGGCTGAGATGGGTGGATCACCTGAGGTCAGGAGTTCGAGACCAGCCTAGTTAACATGGTGAAACCCCGTCTCTATCAAAAACACAAAAAATTGGCCGGGCATGGTGGCTCACGCCTGTAATCCCAGCATTTTGGGAAGCCAAGACAGGCAGATCACAAGTCAGGAGATGGGGACCAACCTGGCTAACACAGTGAAACCCCGTCTCTACTAAAAATACAAAAAAAATTAGCCGGGCATGGTGGCATTCACCTGTAGTCCCAGCTACTTGGGAGGCTGAGGCAGGCGAATCGCTTGAACCTGGGAGGCAGAGGTTGCAGCGAGCCGAGATTGCACCACTGCACTCCAGCCTGGGCAACAGAGTGAGACTCTGTCTCAAAAAAGAAAAAAAAAAAAAAAAAACCCCACAATAAAAAACTAGCCAGGTGTGGTGGCGGGTGCCTGTATTCCCACCTACTGAGGAGGCTGAGGCAGGAGAATCACTTGAACCCGGGAGGTGGAGGATGCAACGAGCTGAGATCGTACCAGTGCACTCCAGCCTGGGAGGCAGAGTGAAACTCCATCGAAAGAAAGAAAGAAAAAGAGAGAGAGAGAGAGAGAAAGAAAGGAAGAGAGAGAGAGAGGAAGGAAGGGAGGGAGGGACAGCGGAGGGAGGGAGGGAGGGAGGGAGGGAGGGAGGGAGGAAGGAAGGAAGGAAGGAAGGAAGGAAGGAAGGAAGGAAGGAAGGAAAGGAGGGAAGGAAGGAAAGTTAAGGGTGGCAGAGGGTGGGAGGGGCACTTTGTGCTGAGTTCTTTAAACACGGGGCAGTCTGTGATGGTTTTTAAGGAAAGATGCACCAGGACTGGGTTACTTTTCTGGCAGCTTGTCTGTCTAGACTGGGTAAACCAACCATGGAAGAGCCTGTGGACTAAATTCCCTGAAAACACAGACAGCAGTGTTTACATAAGGGATGAGATCATTTTAAAGCACGTCCACAAATTCTTCAACACCACTCCCTTCTAAAGGTGGAACCTAATTCCCCTCCTCTAAACTAAAATGTGGGCCAGCTTCTAACAGAATATGAGGAAGACATGGTGTCTGGCATCCAAGACTAGGTTTTAAAAGGCATGGCATTGTCCTCCTTGCTTCCTCTCATGGATCACCTGTTCTGCGGGAAGCCAGCTGCCATGTCATAAGGACACTCAAGCAGCACTGTGGAGAAACTCATGTAATGAGAGACTGACACCTCCTATCAAAAATTAGGGAGGAAAAGAGGTCTCTTACCAATAGCCATATGAGTATGCCATCTTGGAAGTGGATCCTTAAGCCCCAGTCAAGCCTTCGATGACTGCAGCCCCAGCTGACATCTTGACTAAAACCTCATGAGACACCATGAGCCAGAACCACCTGGCTAAGAGGTTTCCAAATTCCTGACCCTTGGCAACTATGTGACATAGTAAATGTTTGTTGTTTTTAGCCAACACATGTTGGGCTCATTTTTACTCAGCAGCAGGTAACTAATACAGTGGAATTCCTGGGAAATGGTTGAAAGGTGAATGATAAAATGGAAGGGAGGAAGGATACAGGTTAGACAGCCCTTGCCAAAGTTTAGGAAAGACACATGAGGAGCTGAACAAAGGTGATGCGATGGAACGGAGAGAAACAGCAATGTGGGATGAAAGATGGAAATCCTAGGGATCTTGGCAACTAGTTGACCATGGGATGATATGCAGGAAAGGAAGATTACTCCAAGGTTGGGAGCCTGAGTGATGGAAAGGGACCTTTGGGAATGGAAATGATGTGGATCCGTCATTGTTATCACAAACAGCATCACTGTCACCATTGTCAGTATTTAGAACAGTTTTCCTCTTCAAGAATACGTTCTCAAAATTAGCATGATCTCACTTAAGGGGGTTTCCAGTCTCTTGTCGTTTCAACTACTGAAGTGGCCAAAGCATGTTTTGTAACAAAAATTTTTCATTTGGCTGTTTTGTTTTCTGAAAATGCTTATAATTATCCCCTGAGTATTTCAGGAACTCGAAGCAGGCGTGGCCTTTTTCAACAGCCAAATGAGCCAGAGCAAATCCTTTCCAGCAGCATCTCGTAGCACTTTAAACAAGTGTGTGTTGACCAAGGGGCTGGCTGGCGTGCACGCGGGCAGATGGCCGCCTCACCGGAAGTCCCAGTGAGACTCAGTGGCAAGGGCCACATCGATGGACTCACCAGCACTTTGGAGTTGAGCAGAGAGAGAGAAACTCAGCTGGACATGGGGAGGCACAAGTGGCGGGTGCTGACAGCCTCTTCTGTAATGGCTTCTTGAGCCAGATGGTTCCTTCTGCTGGATGCTGACATCCTTACCTTCTCAACAGGTATGTACTAAACACCCTACTGCAGCAGATGCATGTGACTTCACCAAGCGTCAGATGCAACCAAACACTTGGCAAAAGCTAAAGCTGGCTCCCCTGGATCAGACACAAGGAAAACCGTTAGGGCCCTCTTCTTTGCCTCCTCTTTAAAAGGCCACGGAAACATTAAGGGAATTCGAGGTTTACTCAAAAGTAGAAAACCTCTCTGGTTGCAGGCCTGCCACCAAACGAACTCATTCTCCTCCACCGCACTTATTTCAATGTAAAGGAAAAGCAGCAAGCGATTAGCAAGGAAGGTCATTTTATTCTTTAGCTTATTTACAGATACCTGATTGACGGAACCAATGCAGAGAATCCAGGACAAACGCCCCATGATATTAAGACAGTTGGGTGTGGTGGCTCACCCCTGTAATCCTAGCACTTTGGGAGGCCAAGGTAGAAGGATCCCTTTAGGCCAAGGTAGAAGGAGCCCTTTAGGCTGGTCAGTCTGAGACCAGCCTGAGCAACACAGCAAGAACCTGTCTCTACAACAACTATTAACTAAAAAATTAGCCAAGTGCGGTAGAACATGACTGTAGTCCCGATACTCAGAGGCTGAAGCAGGAAGATCACTTGAGCCCAGGAGTTGGAGGCTGCAGTGAGCTATGATTTTACCACTGGTACTCCAGCCTGGACAACAGAGTGAGACTCTGTCTAGAAAAAAAAAAAAGTTCTCCTCCTGGCTGTGGCTTTATTTGGGGGCCTTACCTTCTCAACAGGTATGTACTAAACACCTACTGCAAATCCCACCCACTGCCCCAGACCCTGATCAGGAGAAGATTCCTGAGGAGACCCATCCGGGCACTCTGGCCGTGCTATGCAAGCTGTGTCGCTCGGGCTCATGGGTTGGCTGTTTTTCCCACTGGACCTGTGGTTCTCAACCAGGGAGACTGTGACACCTGTGGAACATTAGGAAATGTCTGGAGACATTTGTTGATTGCCAAATACTGGAGCAGAGGGAGGTGCTATTGGCATCCAGTAGGTAGCATCCAGAGACGCAATGCACACCACATAATTCCCAGGAGAGCTGCTGGCAGCAGAATTCCCCAGCCCAGAGCACTAAATAATGCTGAGGCTGAAGAACCTTGGTCTAGATTATAAACTCCACACAGGCCAGCATTGGGCCTTTTGTCCCCAGTGCCTAAGACACAGTGACTGATTCACAGTAGGTGTGGAATGGAGGGAAAAAGGGAAAGAAGGAAACAAGAGAAGGAGGGAGGAAGTCACATTGCACATTCTCGGAGAAACTTAAAGGCTGGATGGGCTGGGCACGGTGACTCACACCTGTAATCCCAGTACTTTGGGAGGCCAAGGCAGGCGGATCACGAGGTCAGGAGATGGAGACCATCCTGGCTAACACAGTGAAACCCCATCTCTACTAAAAGTACAAAGTTAGCTGGGTGTGGTGGCGGGCGCCTGTAGTCCCAGCTACTCAGGAGGCTGAGGCAGGAGAATGGCGTGAACCCGGGAGGTGGAGATTGCAGTGAGCCGAGATCACGTCACTACACTCCAGCCTGAGTGACAGCGTGAGACTCTGTCTCAAAAAAAAAAAAGAGGCTGGATGAAGGGACATTGCAATTTTGGCTTGACCAATGCGCTGTAGTCTCTCTGTCAAAGTGTGTCACCATCCTTCCAGATTTTTCCAGTTCAAGCCCAGTTGATGATATCAAGTCAGCTGCTCCTCCCAGAACTCTGACAACGTCAATCCTCATCAGTAGCCCCCAACTCTTCAGTTTCAGAGAGCCATAAAAAAGGTGGTCTTCTTCCCTACTCCACCCCAAGTGTGCCCCCACTGTGGCCCACGAGTGGCCTTGCACAACACTGACCTTCACCATCACCACTGGAGCTCACAACAGTTTTGACCGCCCCACGGCCTGCACAAGTGCACACACACACAAATACACACAGGAAGTAATGTGCAGGACCACTTGACTCTACTGCTCCCTGCTGGGGCTGGTCACCCGAGATGGCCTCCTTCTCAGTTGCAAACAAAACCTGGTGAGCTCAGAGCCCTTACATTCCAGAGCGGTCTGTAGGATGTTTTGTTTCCCCTTTGGACTTGCCATCAGAGAGAACGCAAACTCCACTGAGACCGGCTGTCGTGCAAAGCCAGCTTGCCACTCTCTTCCCAAAGGGTCGGTCCTCTTGTTGGGCCTCCCTAACCCACCTCAGGCAGGCATCTCCTGGTGACTGCCCTGGCTGACCTGTTCAGCAAGAAACAGATCGAAGAGAGGCTTTTGACAAGGCCTCTGCAGGCACTGGTCTGCCTGCCAAGCTCCATGGAATGCTGGAAGCATCCCCATTTGAATGAAGAATCTAGCCGTTCTGTGCTCGCCCAGGAAGTTTATATTTGTGGCAGTGAAGTATGCATTCTAGAAGACCATAAACAAAGCCAGAGCCTTGGGGACCCAGAGAGCAGCTTCCTGAGGGGCTGTCCAAAGTTAGGACGTACCCCTCGCAGGGGATGGAAGTACCCATATCAACCATGTCTTATGATTTATTTCTGTATTCTGATGCTATGACATTTGTGGCTTTGCTGATCCTGAAGGGACTGCCCCTCCAGTGATAGCTAATTCCTAAGAGAGTCAACAAATTGTCCCCCAGCCCCAAGTATGTTTTTCAAATGCAAACAAACAAATCTTGATCTCACATACCCTCTCCAGCATCCTCCTTTATTGGGTTCCCACCCTCCTGAGCCACCATCCATCCACCCTGACCACCCCAGGGCCAGGTGCCAGACAACTAGGAACAGCCTGGATGCCCTGGAGCCTGGAAATTCTTGCCCTGCCTCTCTGCTCCATCCCACAGAAGGCACAATAAAGACCTCTGACCCGTGTTCCCCAACCCAATCACCCTGACCAACCCGGCGCTTCCTCTTATGAATGTGCCTCTTGTTCGCAGGAAACTGTAATTAGGATAAGGTGTTTCTTGGTGACAATTATTTCCATATCTGGGGCATGGTGACATAGCCTCCCCACCTCAATGCTGGGGGAGTACAGAGTAGTCAGGAGGCAGGAGGAGGCAGTGCACTGCACTGCACTGTGGAAGCTCTGACTCTAAGCAGACAGGATGTCTGTTCCCCGTATCACCCCCTCTATCGTCACCACAAACTGTGGACACCAAAGAGGCACAGGAGCAGTTAAAACCCCTCGTTCATCAGAGGCAGAGTCAAGATCTGAACCCAAGACTCAGTGAACAGTGGTTCTCTTTCCACCTCCTCTGGCTGCTTTCTCAATGGACACTTTAAAGCCTCAACAAGGATATGTCTTTTTTCTTTTCTGGGACCAGTGAGGGCCACGAAGAAAGGGATGTCTACAAGGGTGTCACTGCTGCTATCAGTCCCAGAGACCATGCACCTCTGTGCTCCAGTTCTCCACCATCCTCCCCAGGGACACCCAGTTATTAGGCCATCTTCAGTAGCCAATGGCCAGTAATAGCTTCTGGTGTCCCCTCTTCTTGGGACATCAGCATTTTAGCAGCACTCCAACCGCAGAGAGGTGGCCCAGCGGGCAAGGGAGCCTGCCAACTGTTTCCCCGGAACCCCCGCTGTGGTACGGCACACTGGAGTGTTTTCAAAACGATGCAGCAAAACCACCGCGGAGGTAAAAGGTCGATTGTTCCCAGCCACAGCTGCTCTGTGGGGACGACTTTATAGCGCAGCCTGGGCAGTACCGACAGGGAAAATGGTATTTGGGAAGCGTGGGAACTGCCAGCATCACTCATGCCTAAAGCCGGCCTTCCTGCTGTAAGCCAGGAGGCTTATTAAGGTCTTTCAACCACAGCTGAGAATAAATGAGTTTTTTTCAGAGTCCACATTGAAAGAGAGCCATCTCCTGACGTTCCAGCATTGCACAGATCCCATGGTAGCAAAGAGAAATGAAAATATTAATAGCTTGTGCTATGAGAAGGCATTTGAAGAAGGTTCTGATTTTAAATCTGCTTTCACATGGGATACCTTCAGAAGAAATAAAATCGTCTGCTCTGTGTTCCTGCATAATTACAGAGACTCATCGGACACACACAAAATAAAGAAGGTTCTTTTTTTAAAAGCAGAAGCACTATATGCTTCAAAAATGCCAGTGTCATAAAAGACAAAGAAATGCTGTGGAAATGGTCCAGATCAAGGTATATAAAGAGACATGACAGCCCAATGTAGTATCTGCCCCTAAACTGGATCCTGTACTATGGAGGATGGGGGATGCTATAAAGGACATTATTAAACCAAGTGGCACAATTAGAATATGGACAGCAGATGAAAGTATTGTATCAATGCAAATTGGTGTCAGTGACTGCACCGTGATGACATAAGAGGTTATCTCCATTCTTAGGAAATACCCACTGGAGTGCTGAAGGGCAAAGGGCCATGTTCCATATAATTCACCCTCCAATGGCTCTGAAAAAAAAATTACACACAAGCGAGTTGAAATAAAAAGTACACAGGAGCGCCTTGTACTATCTGCATTTTTGCATCTCTTGTCAATTTAAAATTAATTCCAAATAAAAGGGTTTTTTGTTTTTGTTTTTGTTTTTTTTTGAGACAGTCTCACTCTGTCACCCAGGCTGGAGTGCAGTGGTGTGATGTCGGATCTCGGCTCACTGCAACCTCTGCCTTCTGGGTTCAAGTGATTCTCCTGCCTCAGCCTCCTGAGTAGCTGGGACTATAGGCGTGCGCCACTACACTCAGCTAATTTTTGTATTTTTGGTAGAGACTGGGTTTCTACATGGTGCCCAGGCTGGTCTCGAACTCCTGGCCTCAAGTGATCTGCCCACCTCAGCCTCCCAAGTGTTGGGATTACACCCATAAGCCACCATGCCCGGCCAAGTAGTCTGCTTGTAAATCTCATCTTTGAGTAACTGCAGGCAGAGGGAGAGAATGTTCTACCACTAGAGCATAAGCTGGCAGCAAAGCGTGACCAGCATGGGTGGGGACCAGCTTGGGGCCCAGGAGAGGGCTGATTCCAATTTTCTCAAGTCCCACTGGATTCCAGGAGCTGCCCCAGGCCCTATCACAGTGGGGAGCAAAACTGACAGTCTCAGGAGGCTTACAGCCTGAAGGAGAAGGAGGAGGAGGAGGAGGAAATGGAGGAGGGGAGAGGGGGAGAGGAGAAGGGGGAGGAGGGGGGGGAGGCAGAGAGACAGGCCAAAAATCACACCAATAGATGGGTCATAACAAACTGTTAAAAGCTATAACACTAGCCTTAGCAACATGGTGATATCCTAGCTCCTAAAAAAAAAAAAAAAAGTAATTAATTAGCTGAATGTGGTGTCACGCATCTGTGGTCCCAGCTACTAGAGAGGCTGAGGCAGGAGGCTCGCTTGAGCCCAGGAATTCAAGGTTACCGTGGGCTTTGATTGCAGCACTGTACTCCAGCCTGGGCAGCAGAGTGAGACCCCATCTCTTAAATTAAAAAAAAAAAAAAAACTGGGGGGGCTGATATAATTTGGCCATTGTCTCTGCAAATCTCATGTTGAAGTGTAAACCCCAATGTCGCAGGTAGGTCCTGTGGGGGTGTTGGGGGACCCGGAAGGTCTTCGAGACCTGGTTGTTTAACAGTGTGTGACACTCTCCCTCTCTTGCTCCTGCTCTGGCCTGTGAGGCTGGCTTCCCACCCCACCCCCTGCCTCCGCCATGATTGGAAGCTTCCTGAGGCCCCAGCCAGAGGCAGGTGCTGGTACCATGCACTACAGCCTGAAGAACTGTGAGCCAATTAAACTTATTTTGTTTGTAAATTATCCAGCTGCAGGTATTTCTTTATAACAATACACGAACGCCCTAACACAGGGCCCTATGAGAAAGTAAAAGCAGAAACCCGAATTAGAGTGTGTTTCTGGAACACTAAAGCAAGAGCTGAGGGAGGCTTGAGGAGGGGGGCATTTGAGGGGTGGTCTTGAGGGGCTCGTTGAAGCATTTGCCTGAGAACACGCAGCAAGAAAGCGGCGAGGGCAGCTCCCAGGCATCCCAGATCGAGCAATTAGGTGAGCGGAGCGCCAGTCACTGAGAGGAGACCCTGCCGGGAGCCTCCCTCAGCTCCAGGGCTGCTGTCTACACAGCAATTTCCTGCACTTGTATTTCATGTTCATCCACCTCCCTCTCTCCATCTGGTCCCTATGGACAGGTCGGCTCTGGCTGGCCGCTTGCCCTGGTGCACAGGCTTCCCACTGCCCTCACCTAGTCTTCTGTGCTGCGGCCGTGGTGCCTTTCTCTTCCTCAGAAGATGCCTGATTCCAAAGCTGCAGCCCTCAGCGATGCCTGTCAGCAGTCTCAGGGGTAGGGCATGGGGGACTCAGCACTTTCTCTTAAACCTTTCAGGTGGATTCAAAGCTCTGTCCGTTGGGAGCCCCAGTGCCTGCAAAGCTGCGCTGAGGGAGGAGGTGGGGCCTCGGGTGGAACAGTCGGGAATCCTGGGTCCCGTGGCTCCTCCTTGCCCCTGGAGCCAATGAGGAGAGACACATCCCAAGAAGGCCCCAGGCTGGGGCAGCCCCCTCAGTCGGGACACCACAGCTCCTAGGACCTCCACTGCAGACCTTGGGGCCTCTGGCTTGGAGGCAAGGAGGCCCTGGAATCAGAGGCCTGGTTTGGAATCCCGCCTCCGCCTCCCTGTGCCTCCACTTCCCCACCTGTGTACTGGGACACCACAGTCCCTCCCTCGTAGGGGTGCAGTGAGAGTTCAGTGCGTTTGTTCTCATTGCCGCCCTGTGTTTATTACTGTCACCACTACGGCCTCGTCCTCCAAGGAGACTGCTGCTGGAAAGGCCATGGTTGCTGCGTGTGTCCCCGCAGCCCCCTGCAGCGAGTGTCTCCTCAGTCCCGGCCCGACCCTGCCGTCCCTCCTCTGCTCCCACAGCGCCCACGGACCCCTCACTC
Organism: Hylobates moloch; assembly: GCF_009828535.3. NCBI lineage: Eukaryota > Metazoa > Chordata > Mammalia > Primates > Hylobatidae > Hylobates > Hylobates moloch. The sequence goes on along the minus strand of NW_026652289.1, from coordinate 34,509,346 downwards.
ACATGCCCAGCCCTGCAGTCCTCAAGCCCAGCAGATCGCTCCTTCTTTCTCGGGGCCTTCTGCGGGCCCCTTGCCAATCTGTGGCGTTTTTCCTTTTCCTCCTTGTCATGGCTGAATTGATGCTCAGACACAAAAGAATGCGGGATGCAATCAGATTAGAGGCTTCCTGTGAGACGAAAATCGCCTGTCGCCACTTTTATGAGCGCTCAGCAAGGGAGGGCTTTGATATTAGGGTCCGTGACGGGAACTCTGCCACCCCAAGGGGCCTGGGCTTGGGTGGGGGCAGCATGCGGGGCGTGGAGACGGAGACCTATAAAGTCCTAAAGGCTCTCCAGCCGCAATCCCACAATCAGCGTTCCCTCTAGGCCAAGCCTCCTGGCTGCATATCATTTCCTGGACATCTTAGTGAGACCGGCCTCAGCTCACGGTGGCACGTTGTTATTACACTTCGGGGACTCTGGTGGGACCCTGGGAAGCCAGGAGGCGGGCGCCGGCGCGCCCCGCGGAGCCGATAGGAAAGTGCAACAGCGCCATCTAGTGGCCGCGCGGGGAGGCTGCGGAGAGCGCGCGCCACGACCCAAGATCCACCTGTCCCCAGGAAAACGTGGTCCCTCCAATGCGTGGTCACAGCGCAGCAGCAGCGGCCTTTGCAGCTTCTTAAATAACGGGTTAGCTATCGCTGCCACCTCAGTAAGAGAAGTAAAGGCCAAAACGCTTAAAGGATTTTGACCTATTCGGCTTGGGTGTTGTGGAGAGCGCTAAAAGGGGACGCTGTCGCGGGATTCTCAGCTCTCCTGGGCTACTGGGACCCCCGGTGCGCCGCCGATGGGGTCTTAGGGCCTGTCTGCCTGGGCTAGAGCCAGCCCGGGAGCCTGTTTGCGGGGAGTGCAGGCCAGCAAAGCTGTCACAGAAAATCCTCCTCCAAAGGAAGGAAAAAGCTGTGTTCTCAGGGAAGGTACCCTACAGAGCGCAGGTCCCCACCCCTGAGCATGCATCGGCGACCCCCGGAGGGCTTGTTAAAACAAGGATTCCCGGGCCTCCCTGAGGCTGTGATTCGCAGGTCTGGGGTGAGGGCTGAGGATCTGCATTTCTAGCAAGTCCTCTGTTGATGCTGATGTTGCTGGTCTGGGGCGCACCTTAAGACCCACTCAAGCCTCATAGCTATTTAAGCTGGGCTGCTTCTTCCTGAATATTTGAAAAATTCCCATGATCTACGCTTACCTTGCTCCACCTACGCTGGCAGAGTTCCAGAGCCTCAGTGTGGGACTTTTCAGGAAAAGCCAGAGAGGCGCTGGGTGGGGGGGGGGGGGGGCATGGGAAAGGGGATACGATGGAGCTGAACGTGGAGCTCTCTCCCACCCCCTGAGCTCTGGTAGCCCAGATCCACCAGGAGTTAAAGTCGGACCCAGCCCCAGGCCCGCAAAGGCTGTTGGTCCCAAAGGCAGCATCCAGACAGGCAGTGAGGGCAGGATGCTTACACTCTGGAGGCTTACATTCTGTGGAGGACAGGTCTGGGGTCATCTGTGCAACATAAACGCTCGTGGATTTCCACCACCTTTACAGACAGATTTGCACTGGCGACATTTTATGCCAGAGATTTATCAACACAAATGAGAAGTTTCTCTTCTGATACAACCACCATGATTTCATGAGAGGGTTGGTTCTTCATCCTGCAGTCTGTGGGTCTCTGGCTGAAACTTAGGCCAACAAGACCACGTGTGCATTCAGTCAGTCGGGGGTGAGCAGTGCTCTTTAGTGCCGTCCTGTTACATTCCAGCCAGTCAAACAGCAAGCGTATTCAGCCAATCAGAAGTAAGCTTTGCTCTGAGCTCCATCCCCATCACATTCAGCCTAATCAGACCACAAATGCATTCAGCCAATCGGAAGTGATCACTAGTCTGAGCCCTCACCCACCGGGATCCATAATATTGTTATACCTATTCTATTAATTCATAAATGGCCTCCATTGATGTGGCCATTAATATGCACTGTAGATCAGCTGAAAAGTCATGTGCCTGCACTAGGAACTAACTGTTCATCACAAATGTATGCCCATGACAAAAATGTATACAAGCAGGCTGGGCACAGTGGCTCACGCCTGCAACCCCAACATTTTGGGAGGCCGAGGCTGGAGGATCACCTGAGGTCAGGAGTTCAAGACCAACCTGGCCAACATGGTGAAACCCCATCTCTACTAAAAATTCAAAAATTTAGCCGAGCATGGTGGCACATGCCTGTAATTCCAGCTACTCAGGAGGCTGAGGCAGGAGAATCACTTGAACCCAGGAGGCAGAGGTTGCAATGAGCTGAAATCACGCCCATGCACTCCAACCTGGGAAACAGAGTGAGACTCCATCTCAAAAAAAAAAAAAAAAAAACAAGAAACAAGAAAAAAAAAGTGTACAAGCAAGAAAAGAAAGTTAACACCCCTGGAGTTGATTTATCCATTAAGCACACAGGCATCTTGGCCCAAGGCCCAAGGAAATATTTTATTTTTTTAGAAAAGTAAGTAAATACAATCTGTCTTGGCGTATATTTGTCTTTATACCAACACAGTACCAAAATATATTTTTTAATATTTTTATGGAGGAAGGGGCCTATGAAAGCAAAAGTCCCTAAGGCCCAAGGAAGTCATGCTTCAAGCAAATAGGAAGAATTGGATCATCCTGAAGGCCTGCACAGCTCTAACCATCTGCGGTTCCATATAACCATTCTCTTTTCCCTCCTTTATCACAAAAGATAGTGTATTGGGGAGAAGGAATGTGTCAGTCTGGACTGTTGGTTTCAGGGGCGGAAAACCAACTCGAATTAACTTAGGCAAAAGCGGAAGATTTTTAACTCTTGTCACTGAAAACTCTAGGAGTAGTCATGGCTTCAGGCTGGGTTCAGAGACTCAGTAAACCCCAGGTTCCCAGGTCTCCCCATCTCTCAGCTCCCGTTCCACTTTCTGGCCCTGCCCTGTAGCCACGAGATGGCAGCAGCTTTTTCACACTCACTTCTATCCTTTTCAGGCATCTGAGGCTCATTCTGTCTGGACCAGCTCAAGCCAACTTGCCACCCTGAGTGACTCAGGAGAATCCTATGCTCTGACTGGCTTAGGCCTGGGTCACCTGCCTTATTCTAACCACCAGGTAAGAGGCAGAGAGAGGGACTTCAGGCAAAAATCGGGCTATTCTGGAAGTAGAGAAAATGAATGCAGGAGGCAGATGACACCTGCTGGATGGACTGCCCTCTGATCTGCACCGTGGAACAGCTGCTCCACCTTACAGCTGAGACGCCTCCACCTACATCAGCTTATTGCACCACCCAGCAACACCGGGACCAGAATATCATCATCCCCTTTTCACAGATAAGGAGACTGGGGCTCAGAGAGTTAAACTTCCCACCCGAGATCACCTGCCATTAATACAAAGCCACATCAAGATTCCAAATGTGTTCTGCCACTTAACCAGTCTCCCAGTTCAGTGTTTTCTCTTTATTGTACAGGAAGTGAGGAGAGAGGATGATCCCAAACCTGAGAGAGGAGGAGGAGAAAACACAGCAAGGATGAAAAATCCCTGAGGAAGTTTTCCCAAGGCCCCAGCCCCCGCTCCCTGCACCGCCGCCCGTGCTGGTCGGTTCATTGCTCTCCACTTGGGAGCCTTCCTCCCAGCCTTTTTAGTTGTTTACCAAACATACTCATTTCCATGTCATCCTCACGATTTTGCCACTTGTATTTTCGTTTACTTATTTTCTTAAGTCAACTCATTATTATACTTGCAAACATGTATGTAAATATCAACTTCATAGGGCAACTGTCAATCAAAAGGAGTGCCACTTGCCTCAAATAAAAATTAACTTCAGGATCAACAGAGAACTATTAAGCTTAATAACAGCCATCCACACATCCCTCAAAATCATCTTACATCCAAAGCAGGGTCCTCAGACTCACTTTGGGGAATCAGAGCTACCTGATCACACCGGAACACCAGCAATCACCATGCTCGTTATTCTGCCACATGCATTCAGCCAGGCATGCCTGCACCTCCCTTGTGCTCTGATATGCAGGGGAGGGAAGGCAGAGGGCCCTAGGAGCAGGAGGCATGTGCAACCCACTCCAAATGCGGCCAGCGTGCTGCTGGATTACAGCCCAGTCCGCATCCCCCACCACAATGCAACTGGTTCTTCCACTATCAAAATAGTTTCACTATCAAACTAGGGTATCAGAAATCCTCCCCTAACCAAAAAGATTTCCTGTATCCTCTTTGGTTTTCTTCCTTTGGGTAAGAGCTCTTGGCTCACTGCAACCTTCACCTCCCAGGTTCAAGCAATTCTGGTGCCTCAGCCTCCCAAGTAGCTGGGACTACAGGTGCATGTCACCACACCTGGCTAATTTTTTTTGTATTTTAGTAGAGACAGGGTTTCACCATGTTGCCCAGGGTGGTCTCAAACTCCTCAGCTCAGGCAATCCACCTGTCCTGGCCTCCCAAAGTGCTAGGATTACAGGCATGAGCCACCGTATCGAGCCTAGATTGTTCTTTATAACACCATGAAACACGAGGGACCCTAAACATTCAAGAGGAGCAAAGCGGTGGTGTCCACCACGGTGCAACGATGTGATGAGATCTTATGCAGACTTAAAGTGTGACGGGCCAGGTGGGGTGACTCGCCTCTAATCCCAGCACTTAGGGATGCTAAGGTGGGAAGATCACCTGAACCCAGGAGTTCAAGACTGTCTCTATTAAAAAAAAAAAAGTACAATGGTTAAAACATTGGGGTAAAATAACTCAGATAGTTCTCACATTTTTAAAAAAAAACAGGAATTAAACTGCATGTGCGGTATGTTTCTAGTATAGAATAAAATGCTGCACTTTTAAAGCAAAGTCTAGCTGCATATACACCAATGATAGCATTGTTAGTGGTGTACTACTTGGGCACTGTGTGGAAATACAGCAAGATATGACTAATTAAAGGCAAGAGTCCCTGTTCCCACTCAGGGCCTCCCAGCTGCCTGGGACACCCAGCTCTGCCACTGCATGCCCTACACAGTTGTCACCTGGACCTCAGGCTAGGATGCTAACCCAGGTGTGTGCTGAGCCCATGCACCTCAGGGTTTCTTCATGCAGGACACCACAGCAGCAGGAATGTCACCAGATGTGGCAGAGTCCAAGTTCTCCTGCGGATTCTTTCTAGCTCTTCAGACTTTCAGCTGACACTCACACGGCGCTGATTGCATCAATGCTGAGGGCGCTGTGAGCCCTGACCCTGAATTCAGGGAGCTTACAATCCAGCATAAATAGCCACAAGTGGACCCCACCTGCCCCTCCTTAGAAGTCCTCTCCTCTATTCATCTCGCTGGCTGCACCTGCATCTGGTCCTTGGGAGCCAAGGGCTGTGGAAGGACAATTTTCTGCCATACCCACAAGTCTGTACCAGTCCTCAGCACAGCACTTGGCCCATGGAAGCCACCAGTGTGCATGGGAAGGATGACTGCATGAACCAGTGTTTTGTTTTTGTTTGTTTGTTTGTTTGTTTGTTTGTTGAGACAGGGTCTTGCTCTGTTGCCCAGGCTGGAGTACTAAGGTGGGATCACAGCTGACTGCAGCCTCAAACTCGCGGCCTCAAGCAATCCTCCCACCTTAGCCTCCCCAGTAGCTGGGGTTACAGGTATATGCCACCATGATCAGCTAATGTTTTCATTTTTTGTAGAGATGGTATCTCACTATGTTGCCCAGGCTGGTATTGAACTCCTGAGCCCACGCAATCCTCCCACCTCAGCCTCCCAAAGTGCATGAACCAGTTTTAGAACAGTAATTAGAACTTCTATCAGCTGAGAGCGCTATCCTGAAGTCGGCAGTCCCCAGAGGCATGGGGCACCCTGTGGCTGGGAGGATCTTGGGCACCTCTGTTACCAGTCCCAGCTTGGTTTAACCGGGGGAGGGCTCCTTGGGCCAGAAGGGCATCTTCCATCCCACCCACCCCAATTCAAGTACCAGGTCTGCTCCCCCAGCTCCCCACTATCTCAGTTCAACCTCCCTGGGGGCAGGTGGGGGCGTCTGGCTCCAGCACGCTCTGTTGGATGTTCCACCTCCTTGTTCCCTCTCTTCCCTCTTCTTACCCCCAGTTCCATTCTCATCGTTGCAAGCCAGGGCTAATGTGAACTTGGCATCCCTGGGACGCTGCAAATTTACCTTCATCTTCCCAGTGAATCCTGCCAGGGAGACACTGTCCCCGTTTTATAAACGAAGCACACTGGCCCCAGAGTATTTTGGCGGCTGCTGCTGCTAAAAAGAAGCCAAATAACACATCAAAAAACTACAGATGAAAATGGGGCCAAATTGATGACAAAGAACAGAAGGGAGTCCAGATCACAGCTGGGTCGGGGGTGCCTCTAGGCCCATGGCCCCAGTGTTTTCTATAGAATGCTCAAGGGCCAGAGAGGCTAAGAGGGAGGAAGTGGGCTGCCCCCACTGCACCCCTCAGCTTTCATGCCCGGGTGGGGAATCCCAAGGAATAAGTGAGTCTCAAGGCCCCCCCACTTTCAACCTGTGGTGAAGGGAGGCAGTGTGCATTGTAGTGGGTTAGTTGAATTTTTTACATATGTATTTATTTATTTACAAGTCTATGGGGTTAATGAAGTAATTAGGGAAATCTGGGGTCTGCACTCCTGGACTCACAATGAAAGCTAAATATTTTTTTCGTAATCCCAGAACTTTGGGAGGCCAAGGTGAGCGGATCACATGAGGTCGGGAGTTCGAGACCAGCCTGGCCAACATGGTGAAACCCCATCTTTACTAAAAACACAGAAATTAGCTGGGCGTGGTGGCGGACGCCTGTAGTCCCAGCTACTTGGAGGCTGAGGCAGGAGAATCGCTTGAACCCGGGAGGCAGAAGTTGCAGTGAGCCGAGATCGCCACTGCACTCCAGCCTGGGCAACAGAGCGAGACTCAGTCAAGAAGAAGAAGAAGGAGGAGGAGGAGGGGGGGGGAGGAGGAGGAGATAGCGGGGAGGAGGAGGGGGGGAAGGAGGAGGGAGGAGGAGGGAGGAGGAGGAGGCAGGAGGAGGAGGGGGGAGGAGGAGGGGAGGAGGAGCAGGAGGCGGAGGAGGAGAAAGAAGAAGAAGAAGAGAAAGACACTCGAGCCCCTTTTAAGAATAAATCTCAGCTGTGTTATCTGTCTTGTCACATCACTGAAATGTGGGGATGGGGAGAACATACTTCCACATTGACACAGATAAGCTGTTTACATGGAGGCGGACGAGCAGGCAGGAGTGTGCAGTCTGTGCGGCTCTCTGTTTCTTTCACCTGTCAAGCGCAGAGTTTCTAGCTGCAACTAAAGACGCCCACCCAGGCCGAGCGCCCTTGGATTCTGTGGGAGGGCGGCCCCGTGTCCACCGCCTGGGGACACCGACTTGCGGCTGCGGACCTTGGAGCGCGCCCGGCGGGCTTTGGTTTGGGCAAGGCTGCCATCGTGTGGCCGCCGTGGGTATTTCCCTGGGAAAGCGGCCGGGCCGCGAGCAGGCGCGTCTTCTTTTCACTTGGGGTCCACGCTCTCCGCAAGTCTGTCCTGTGATCGCCGTTTTCTCCCACCAGCCAGAATGGGGCTCACTGCTGCAGCCCGGGTCTCAGTCTTCTCCAGGGCACCTCCTGGGCCGTGCCCCGAGCCTTGACTGCAGCAGGCGGTGATTTCTCCTCTAAAGGAAGAACTTGCCCGTCAGGGCAGTCCACAGTCCAAAACGTGACGCATACCGGAGCTCAGGCCTGGTGTCAATCTCAGCATAGCATTTCAGGCTGAATAACTCTGTTCTGGGAGCTTTCCTGCCTCTACCCACTGGATGCCAGTACCACCTCTCACCCAACTGTGACAACCAAAATATCTCCAGACATGGCCAAATGCCCAGGGTTAGGAGGCAAAGTTACCCACCTGAGAACCCAGGAGGGAGTGTACTCGTTTCCCATTGCAACTGTAAGAAATTATCACAGATTTTGCGGCCTAAAACTACCAGGATTTCTTACCACACAGTTCTGGAAGTCAGAAGTCTAAAACAGGTCTTGCTGGGCCAAGGTCAAGCTGGTTCCTTCTGGAGGCTCCAGGGGAGAATCTGTTTCCTGGTCCTTTCCACACAGGCGGCCTGCATTACTTGGCTCATGGCTCCTTCCTTCATCTTCAAACCCAGCAATGGCTGACTGTGTCGTTCTCACGCTGCGACGCTCTGATGGTTCTCCTGCAGTCAAATCTCTCTGTGTGTCCCTCATTTAAACGACACTTGTGATCACACTGGGCCCACCCAGAGGATCCAAGATAATCTCTCCCTCTCACAATCTTTAGCTTAATCACATCTGAGAAGTCCCTTTTACCAGGTAAGGTAACTGATATGGTCTGGATGTGTCCCCATCCAAATCTCATCTTGAATTGTAGCTCCCGTGATTCCGATGTGTGGTGAGAGGGACCCAGTGGAGATCATTGAATCATGGGGCACTTTCCCGGTACTGTTCTCATGAGAGTTAATAGGTCTCAAGAGATCTGGTGGTTTCATAAACGGAAACCTCTTTCACTTGGTTCTCATTTCTCTCTTGTCTGCTGCCATGTAAGACGTGCCTTTCACCTTCCGCCATAATTGTGAGGATTCCCCAGCCACGTGGAACTGTGAGTCCATCAAACCTCTTTTTCTTTATAAATTACCCAGTCCCAGGTATGTCTTTATCAGCAGCATGAAAACAGACTAATACAGTAACACACTCACAGGTTCCCAGGATTCCCATGTGAGCATCTTTGGGGGCTGCCACAAGAAGATAGAAGTGTAAGCCTTGACCAGGCTACAGCGACAGTGCAGATGAGTGACACAGGCCAGTGAGTGGTGGGGATATGCCCTCCAGGAAGGGACAGCAGCTTCCAGGCCCTAAGATGTCTCATCTGTTGACTAATTTGAACCCTCAAGCTGCCAGTTTACAGACACTGACTCATCCTCTTCCTTTCACCAATGAGAACCCAGGGACCCAGAAGGAAAGTGATCGTCCCAGCCCCCTCTAGAGTAAGGAGCCAGGCTGAAGCCAAACCCCAAGCTCTTCCCAGTCCTGGGACACAAGTCCACATTACTCACCCTCAGAGGGAGACCTTTCTGCTGTGGGAGTTCAAGCTGTGCATGAGGCCAGGGAGGAAGTGGTGGTCCCCGCACCATCTACACTCCACACCCCCCACCAGAGGTTGGAGGCTGGCTGTGAGAATCAGCTCGGGGCCCTGCCTGAGGGGCTGGATGTGAGGACAACATGGGCACCATGACTCTCTGGGGACTGACAGGATGAGCTCAGGGGTCTGTCCCTCACTTGGAGGGTGAGACCCGTGTTTGGCTCTGCATTGAGTATGAGGATACGGAGTGCCAGGGAGGGAAAGAGAAAGAAATGCCTTTGTTATTTTTATTGGCTTTGAAGTCTAAAAAGCCAGGCTCTCTTGGGCAGTGGTGGGAAGGGCATCGTAGAAGCCCTCAAATAGATTTGGGGGTCCCAGAGTAGAAGAGAGGTGCGTTCCAATTCCAGCTTGGAGTTCTCAGAGAATGAGTGTCCCCAACCCCAGGGCACAGAAGAGGACTGCATGAGGGTGCAGGGTCAACCCCACAGCAAAGCCAGGAGTCCCCAGTGGGGACAGACAAATGATGCTTTCCCATGTGGCCAGGGACAGAGACAATGCAGGCTGAGAGCGAGACCTTGCTGGCCACAACGTCACTTCCTGGTTAGGACAGGGGTTTGGGGTAGAAGCGTCAGCAGACGCCAGCAGGACCACACACCAGGTGTCCAGGGAGCCTGAGACCAGAGACCATGACAAGACAATCGTGCATGTTAGCTTGAGCCAGGGTGGGCCAAGAGCAGATGGCATCTCCTTACCAAGGCCCCTGCCCTTGGAGCTGACCCCAGGAAGAAAGAGGTACCAAAGAAGATCCTACTTGGAGTGAGGTTGGTTGGAAGGTGTCTGAATCCACTTGACTACTTTTTCTGCCATCAGCCAGAATGGGTGCCCCAGATACAGATAAAACTCAGTTCTAGGAAAATCAAGTCCTAATTTTGCACACCTGAGTGTGAACTGTGTAAAGTGAAAATTAAGTATGACAATAGCAGATGCATGTAATAATGGAACCTTTTACAGATGGAAGAGTGCTGTCCTGGGTGACATCCATGGCACCCTCACAGGGACGTGCTGGGGGTGGTGTTTCATGCCTATGGATAGCCAGGACCTCTGGGGCTCAGAGCTGTGCAGTGATCACTCAACAAGACCTGTCCAAATGTGCCAGGCCAAGTCTTCGAAACACTGTGTGTCCCCTCCCAAGCCGGCTTCATAGGAGAGATGGTGGAATGGAGCCCTCTCCCAGTGCCCACTTCCCGATCTGTCACCAAGAGTCCCCACACACCCAGGACCATCTGAAGCACAGGGCTGGGAAGCCGGCAGGGCTCAGCACGCACAGAATCCAGGCTTTGCAGGGGAGGGAGCAAAGGCCTCAAGTCAGCTTGGCCTTCCCACAGCACAGGCGCCAAGGCCAAAGCTGCTGGGCCTCCAGAAACCACCTCTGCAGCCCAGGCTCTGGTCCACAGCAAAAGTGGGTGGGATAAAAGTCAGCGCGTATATTGTGAAATCTGATTTCTTCTGCTCGACTTAGGTCTGCAGCATTCAGGAAGGGAGCAGGGGAGGGTCTTTTTAGGAAATTACCAAAAATCTCTGATGGGGAGAGATCAAGAGAGGAAAGCAGAGCTCCCGAGTTCAGTGTCTGACGTCAAACCAGGGCCGGTCACCAACACTCGCTGCCACAGCCGTCAGTCACCCGCAGCCCCGGAAAGTTGGGGGTGGAGAGGGGCTGACAGGGACTCCAGGCACCTTCCCAGGAGGCCGCCTCTGGCAAATCCTTTCTGCTCCCGGAGGCATCTGGGGGAGGAAATATAAGCTTCCGGAAAGTATGAGGAAATGGTTCTCAAACTTTTCAAACCTTTGACTGAGATTTTATGAAACTTTATTTTCTAATACCAAATTAGGAACTTTTTTTTTCATTTTCAAAATATAGCACTGTGGTATTAGATGTCTTTTTCTAACCCACATCCACCTATCCCCACCCCGCACCCCAAAACATCCTCAAGTGCCACTTGTGTGGCAGGGGTTTGGGGTAGGAGCAGCCACTAGAAACGCAGAGGAGCGGGTGGGAAGCCGTGCTGCTGGCACAGCGCCACCGGAAGGCACATGGGTGGCCGGCAGCAGGACATTGCTGTGTGTTCCTTGTAATCTTTCTTTCTCTTTCTATTTTTCTTTCTTCCTTTCTTTTCTTTCTTTCTTTCGTCTTTCTCTTTCTTTGTTCTGTCTTCTTTCACTTTCCTTCTCTTTTCTTTCTCTTTCTGTTTTGTCTTTCTTTCCTTTCTCTTTTTCTTTCTCTTTCTCTCTCCTTCCTCCCTTTTCTTTCTCTTTCCTTCTTTCTCTTTTTCTTTCTCTTCTTTCTTTTTCTTTCTCTTTTTCTCTCTCTTTCTTTCTTTTTTGAGATGGAGTCTCTCTCTGTTGCCCAGGCTAGAGTGCAGTGGCACAATCTCAACTCACTGCAACCACCACCTTCTAGGTTCAAGTGATTCTCACACCTCAGCCTCCCAAGTAGCAGGGATTACAGACACATGCCACCACACCCAGCTAATTTTTGTATTTTTTTAGTAGAGACGGGATTTTGCCATATTGGCCAGGCTGGTCTCGACCTCCTGACCTCAAGTGATCTGCCTGCCTCAGCTTCCTAAAGTGCTGGGATTACAGGTGTGAGCCACCACACCTGCCCCCTTGTAGTATTTCTTTATGTAGCTTATGTGAATTTAATTTAGACTGATTTTCATGAAGCTACTTAACAAATACAACACATATAGTTGGTTGTAATATCTACATTAGATGGGACGGATTTTATCTGCTTCTGTTGTTCACATGGTGATATGGTGTGGCTGTGTCCCACCCAAATCCCATCTTGAATTGTAGCTCCCATGATTCCCACCTGTTGTGGGGGGACCCAGTTGGAGATAATTGAATCATGGGGTGGTTTTCCCCACACTGCTCTCGTGGTAGTGAATACGTCTCACGAGATCTGATGGTTTTATAAGAAGTTTCCCGTTTCGCTTGGGTCTCCTTCTCTCGTCTGCCACATGTAAGACATGCCTTTCACCTTCTGCCATGATTATGAGGCCTCCCCAGCCACGTGGAGCTGTGAGTCTATTAAACCTCTTTTTCTTTATAAATTATCCAGTCTCAGGCATGTCTTTATCAGCAGCATGAAAACGGACTAATACACATGGAGACCCAGCAAACATTTCCTAAATTGAAGCACCCCTATTGCAAGTTGAGAGCCATGAGGGAATGATCATAAAAAGAGCCTACCTAGTCCTGTGACTGGTGTTACCTGGGAATATTATATCGCAATCCGCCCCGAGGAGACACCCTCCCAATCCCAAGGAATTGGAACAGAACCTGGGTGCCCAAGGGCCCAAAGCCATCTGCTGGGAGCCCCTCCTGTACAGCATTGGCCGCCCACTAAGAATGGGTGCCTCAAATCTCAGGCAGTGAAGATCACCCAGGTTCACAAGTCCTGTAGCCCATCTGTCTGCACACTGTCAAGAATCCCTGTTAGAAGGGTTTGCTGCCTAGAAAATCTGAAGGTGACTTTTTTTTATTTATTTTTTTTGAGACGGAGTCTCACTCTGTCACCCAGGCTGGAGTGCAGAGGTGCAATCTCAGCTCACTGCAAGCTCCGCCTCCCAGGTTCACGCCATCCTCCTGCCTCAGCCTCCCGAGTAGCTGGGACTACAGGTGCCCGCCACCATGCCTGGCTAATTTTTTTGTATTTTTAGTAGAGATGGGGTTTCACCGTGTTAGCCAGGATGGTTTTGATCTCCTGACCTCATGATCCGCCCACCTCGGCCTCCCAAAGTGCTGGGATTACAGGCGTGAGCCACCGCACCCAGCCCTGAAGGTGATTTTGTTTGGTGGGAAGGAAAGTTCAGAAAGATGAGGCAACTCCATTAAACAGAGTTAGTTGGCACTAAAGCACCCTCTCGGAAGCACCTCAGTGGCTGTGGTCACATTAGGATTTTCCTGCCAGGAAAGAAATTATTCCTTCCAATTGTGTCTCATCTGATGCTGAAAATAACACAGGACCTTCCTAGAGCCAGAAATCACAGCTGCGGAGATACCAGACTTACGGACCTCCCATGACTGCATTGCTGTGGCTTGAGCTCGGTAGAATACGCAGCTCCAATCCCTCTTGCTTTGCCATGGTGATGTTTTGTGTCCTGTGTGAAATGGAGGAGCCAGGGGAAAAGAGGAAGGTGGCCAAGGAATTTCATGGCTTCTCAAGATGGAAACTTAGATACCTAACTTTAAAACATCCAGCTGCTAAGCATGCTTTCCCTAGAAAGAGAACTAAATCAAATGCAAAGATTGCTTCTTGCAGAAAATGGGGATCTTAAAAATTATCTCATAATCCATTGGCCCCCTGAGGTTTCTGGAAGTAGTCAACAAGTTGAATTTATTTCTTCCTCATCCCGAAGGGCTTGTTCTCAAAGACTTCCTGGAACAAAATACCCAATGCTGGGAGAGTCTCAAAACCCTGCTTCCTGAAATATAACCTGTTTGAATGCTCCATGCATAGCAGTGAGTGTCCGTCACCACTGCCAGACCCTGGCCTGGAATGCAAGCTTCCAAGTGACCATGGACTCCCTGCCTGAGCCCATTGGTGAGTGTGAGGCAGAGCAGCCCTCAAGACAGCGTAACTGTTACAGGGCATGTGCGTCTGGCCAGACGTTTGAGGAACGTGGGATCCAGAAACAGCCTTGTTCTAAGTAATGACTTCTTTGTGGATTTCCCACGTCGATTTTGGAGTCAGATCCCTTTCTCCCCAATAACTCCTTTTAGATGGGAATGAAAGAGCATGCATTTAAAAAAAAAAACACACGGCTGGGCGTGGTGGCTCACATCTGTAATCCCAGCACTTTGGGAGGCTGAGGAGGGAGGATCACTTGAGCTCATGGGTTTGAGACCAGCCTGGCCAACATGACAAAACCCCCATCTCTACAAAAATACAAAAATTAGCCGGGCATGTAGGCGCATGCCTGTAGTCCCCAGCTACTGGGGAGGCTGAAGTGGGGGGATGGCTTGAGCCCAAGAGGCAGAAGTTGCAGTGAGCTGAGATCACCCCACTGCACTCCAGCCTGGGCGATAGAGCAGGACCCTGACTCAAAAACAAAACAAAACAAAATTAAAACTGTGCTTCAAATGACATCAATAAAATGAAAAGAGAAACCAAAGAATGGGGGGGAAAACTGCAAAACATATATCCAAAAAGGGATTAAAATCCAGAATTTATAAAGAATTCTTACAAATCAACATAAAAACAACCCAATTCAAAAATAAGTAAGGATTTGAATGACATTTCTCCAAAGAAGATGATACAAATAACTGAAAATGATACAAATAACATGAAAAGCTGTTTGACATCAGTAGTCACCAGGGCAATGCAAATCAGCACCACAATGAGATACCACTTCCCACCCACTAGGATGGTGGCTATATCAAAAAGATGGAATAGGCCCCGGGCGCGGTGGCTCACGCCTGTAATCCCAGCACTTTGGGAGGCCGAGGTGGGCAGATCATGAGGTCAGGAGTTCGAGACCAGCCTGGCCAATATAGTGAAACCCCGTCTTTACTAAAAATACAAAAAATTAGCCGGGCGTGGTGGCGGGCACCTGTAATCCCAGCTACTCGGGAGGCTGAGGCAGGAGAATCGCTTGAACCCGGGGGGCGGAGGTTGCAGTGAGCCGACATCACACCACTGCACTCCAGCCTGGGGGACAAGAACAAGACTTTGTCTCAAAAAAAAAAAAAAAAAAAAAAAAGATGGAATAAGTGTTGGCTGGGATGAGGGAAGTAAAAACCCTCATACCTGGCTGATAAGAATGTAAAACGGTGCAGGGACTTGGAAAAATAATTTGGCAGTTCCTCAAAATGTTAAACATAGAGTTACCATATGACCCAGAAATTCCACTCTCGGATGTGTACCCAAGAGAACTGAAAACATATGTACACACACAAACTTGTACTTTTTTATTTATTTATTTATTTATTTATTTTTTGAGACGGCGTCTTGCTCTGTCGCCCAGGCTGGAGTGCAGTGGCGCGATCCTGGCTCACTGCAAGCTCCACCTCCCGGGTTCATGCCATTCTCCTGCCTCAGCCTCCCGAGTAGCTGGACTGCAGGTGCCCACCAGCAGGCCCGGCTAATTTTTTTTGTATTTTTAGTAAAGATGGGGTTTCACTGTGTTAGCCAGGATGGTCTCGATCTCCTGACCTCGTGATCCACCCACCTCGGCCTCCCAAAGTGCTCGATTACAGGCTTGAGCCACCGCGCCAGGCCACAAACTTGTATTTGTGTTTGTGTATATTCACAGCAGCATCATTGATAACTACCAAAACCTCATATCAGTCCAAAGTACATCACCTAACAAATGCCAAAATACAGGGTTCTACATCCATACCATGGGACGTTATTTGGCAATAAAAAGGAATAAGAACTGATGACCCTCACCACAACACGGATGAACCTTGGAAAAATTATGCTAAGTGAAAGACGCCAGCTGTGAAAGACCCCGTATTGTGTGATTCCACTTACATATCTGGAAGAGGCAAATTTATATATAGATCAGTGGCTGCCGAGGGCAGGAGAAGGGGGTGAGTGGGGAGGGAGAGACTCATGGGCACTAATGGTGGTGATGAGTGCACAGCTCTGTAAATATACTAAAAATCATTGCATTATTACTTTTTTTTTTTTTTTTGAGACAAGGTCTCACTCTATCACCCAGGCTGTAGTGCAGTGGCATGATCTCCACTCAATGCAGCCTCAACCTCCTGGGCTCAAGCAATTGTCCCACCTCAGCCTCCCAAGTAGCTGGGACTACAGGTGCAGGCCACCACAGCCGGCTAATTTTTGTATTTTTGTAGAGACAGAGTTTCACCATGTTGGCCAGGCTGGTCTTGAACTCCTGATCTCAAGTGATCCACATGCCTCTTCCTCCCAAATTGCTGGGATTACAGGTGTGAGCCACCTCGCTGGGCCTGAATTATTACTTTAAATGAGGGAACTTTAAGGTTTGTAAATAATATCTCAATAGAGCTGTTAAAAAATAAGAGACAGGACATGGAAAACTGAAAAATAAAATTGATTTAATAAAAACAACACAACACACACAAAGATGTGCATTATGGGCAGTCCTGCACACACTGCTGGAAGGGACCCCTGCACACGGCCTCACAGCTGGCATGGACTGGGCAGGAGGTTGCTCTCAGTTCCACAGCATTGCCTTCTAACTTGTGTGGTCAGTTCATATGCCCTTAAACGAAGCCATCGATACATCAGCTGTTCTTCCCTGAGAGGTTTCTTTTATTGAACAGTAACTTCATCAAACCCCTGAGACATTTTTAAACATTTATTTTCATGTAAACACAAAATACTAACCATTCATCTCAAATAGCACAATGCTCACAGCACACACATCCCATGTGAAAGGTTACATCTGACACCACACACAGGGCACCCTCTAGGCTGTAGACTTAACTCTACTTTTATGGTCTGTGCCACCTGCACAGAGAGCCGAAGTGTAAGGGGCAGGGGGGATGCAGGCTTCATGATGTCTCCATATGAAGCTCTAAACTATATTTCTAGTCAATTGGACCCTTCCATCTTTGTAATGGGTGCAAGAGAGATGAAAACTCCAGTGGAACACTCCAGAAGAGATTCCTCCAAAGAGAAGAGAGTTTCCTGAGACCAGTAACCATACCTCACTTATATCCCCTGTGCCCGGCACAGAGCATGTCCCTGAGAAAGCATGCTGAATATCTGTTGTACAGCAGGATGGATGGATGGATGGATGGATGGATGGATGGATGGATGATGGATGGAGGATGGATGGATGGATGGATGGATGGATGGATGGATGATGAATGGATAGATGGATGGACAGACAGAGAGATGGACAGCTGGGTGCATGGATGAATAAATAACAGGTCCCACCATGTGTGTCCTTTGACTGTTCAAGGGAACAGATGATATATTCCTAGAACTTGGGACTGTTGGTAGCCTCCTCACCAGGCCACAGGAGGGGCTTTATTACATCCTAAAAAGGTAAAACCCTATTCTTCTGTCTAACAAAGTAACCAGGCAGCCCAGGGCTAACCCTGCAGCTGAACTCCAATGGCAAGGAGCAGAGGCGGCAGGGCCCACGGTAGCAAGCCTCTGGCTTCTCCAAAGTCAGTGATGAGCACAGAGCAGTTTGGGACGTCTTTGGCAATGGGATTGGATTTGCATTTTCCCAAAAGCAGGGGCAAGAACTTGGGTCATCTGCCTCAAGAGGGCCTGACCAGCTTTCTCTGGGAAAAATCCTACTGAAATCAGCAAGGCTGGGCCCAATTGCAGAGAAAGCACCACCCCAGCTCTGGGGGAGCAGGCTTTGGGCTCCCTAAAGCAGCCTGGATTTGCGCCCCACCCTTGAGGAGGGCAGGCTGCCCTGGGACAACTCTGCCTCGCCCATCAGACCTGGGGCCTGAGAGCAGGTCCTTGTCTCTGCATCCCAGGAGTGGCCATACACGACCCACCAAACAGGGCTCCATCAGTATTTGAGGCGGATGCCAATGTTACGTTCGAGCCAGGCTATCATTGTTAGTTACTTTTACTACCACAAGCCTTTCCACTCAAGGCCACCAATATTCTAGAAGCACCATCTGCCCAAATTCCTACCCAATGCTTCCCATCTGAGCTCTCTGAGCACCTTCTGTATACCAGGCCAGAAGAAAGCCCCAGGCCTACAGTAGGCACCATCCAGCCACGGCCCCTGCCCTCAAGGCACTCCTGATGTGGCTGAAGCCTCGCCAGAAGGACACGTGTACCCCTGCAAACCTCTTTGGTGTCCGCGGTCTCACGGCAATAGCAGAGCTGGCACACACAAACCTCCAATGGGTTTCTACAGCCCAGATGGAATGGGTGTGGCCCCTTCCTGAGCATCTTTAAACTTCTACAAGGAAAGAGATACATTCAGTAAAACATCCCTGTGGTTCCAGCGAAGTCCCACCAATTTATCCTGAGAAACAGAAACCACATTAGTTTTAACAAGTAGGCTTCTGAAACGTTTAGGAACTGTCAACAATTAACTTAGGGAAATATTTCCTCACTGTTGCATGGTGTCGCATGCTGAGCGCAGCACGTTCTCAGGTATTCTAGAGCCCGAGCCCACCTCAGAGGTAGGTGGGGCCCCTGGGGTCACTGGCCCCTCAAAGATCCCTGGGGAAGGCACGCTCCCAGCCACACAAGTCTCAGACCCGAATCCTGGGTGCCCAGGCAGGCCTCTGGACCCGGCCCAGATGGGTGTCTGGAGACGTCAGGGACTGGGCCTTGTAAGCTTGCCTGGTGGCTGCCCCGCCAGCCCGGCATCCTCCTTTTCCACTCCACACTCTGGATCATTCTTTGTGTCTTCCAGTTCTTCTCCACACATCCTCTCCTGAAGTCAGAAAAGAATCCACAGGCATTCCAATTAAACATGGCAATGGGGTCGTCCCGCACAGTCTGGGGCTGGATGTTGAGGACATGGAGGTGTCCTGTCTGGCTTGTGCCTGCACTTCCTGCTGAGATTCAGAATAGGCCAGGTTCAAACGCCCCAGCCAGCCACGGGGAAATCAGGTTTTGTGCATAAGAGCACATATTTACTGAAAGGAACTGAAGGACAGCCCAGCCTGGGGAGACCAGAGAAAGGGCAGGGAAGGAAGCACAGCTTTCAAAGCTGGCACCCCGTGCTCAGCTGTGCAGAATTCCCCCAGGTCCACACCCATGGGCGTTACAGTACCCCAGACACTTCTGCTTCCTCTAACAGAGGTTTAAAAGAAAAGTCAAGGATCAGCAGAAAAGGCCAAGTACAACGCTCTCTGTTCAGTGCCTGTTGGGTCTTAGGTTAGACCATCTTTCCATGGTGAACCAAAGAAAATGAAAGCCCTCATCTAACAGATGGCTAGCGCTAATGTCAGACAGGAAGCAGCTTTCTAAAACAATCCAGCTCTTACTGGGATATTTTATGCTTTCATTGTTGAATCTTCTATTTCAGAGCAATATATTTTCCAAAATAAGCAGTATTTGTCCATGATGTGCAAGTGTGAGTTGAAAGTAATTTTGGACTCTTCAGGGATTTGAGAGTAAAGACCCTTTGGCACCAGAGAATGGACATTTTCACAATACCCTGTGTGAGCAAGAGTCTGGTTTAGCCACAAGAAAACCAGGAAAATCTAAAATCTTATAAAATACTGAATGACAGCAAGCTACTAAGAAATATTCTTAATATTCCCTCAAGATTCTATTCTACAGTCACTCTGGATTATACAAAAACCTAATACCTAATTCCACTCCATCCCAGCAATCTGGGTTTTCGCAGTGGAGGAGGAAAGAAAGACAAATTTGTCTTGCTTTTTGTTCTGCTTGACAGACACTGGTCCATGGCAAAATTTGAAATTCAGATTTTTCAATATTTCCTTAACGATGCAAGGTTACGGCCAATTCCCATGTGTTCTGTTCCATTTTGGTTTCGTTAGAGCTTGTCTAGTTTAGAGAAGAGAACCATAAAAAATCTAATTACAAAGGCCTCTCCTCGCAACACCCCCCTCCCATGATAGCCCAGAGATTCTGAGCCTAGACCAAGGCCCCGCTGCCACGAGAAGCCCACAGCCAAGTCGTCAAGGAAGTTGCCTGGCAGGTGCAGACCACGGCTTCACTAAGCAAGGACAACCTGATTACTAGGAAAGTGAGGCTCATGGGGTGATACAGTATCACCATACCTTGCTGCCGTCTCCAGGGGCAGACTGTCTGGGTCTGTCATTCTGAGAAGTCCTCGCATGATGGCTCACGTCCTCGGAATTTCCTGGGTGTGCTGCCCTCCCCAAGCAAGAGAAAGAGGATAAGCAAATGAGGGTGGCTCCCAAGGGGCTGGACAATCAAAAGAGGAAACAGTACACTGGGGACATGGCAAACATGTTGATAGCCAAGACCCGATTCTATCTCTCTTTTTTTTTTTTTTTGAGATGGAGTCTCCCTCTGTGGCCCAGGCTGGAGTGCCATGGTGCCATCTGGGCTCACTGCAACCTCCACCTCCTGGGTTCAAGCGATTCTCCTGCCTCAGCCTCCCGAGTAGCTGGGATTACAGACGCCTGCCACCATGCCTAGCTAATTTTTGTACTTTTAGTAGAGATGGGGTATCACTATGTTGGTCAGGCTGGTCTCGAACTCCTGACCTCAAGTGATCCTCCTGCCTCAGCCTCCCAAAGTGCTGGGTCAGTTCTAGCTTCTTGACCTTCACTTTGCCATTTGCTGCAATGCTTTCCAGAAGACAGGAATACCTGCTAGGTGTCAGGAAAGGGAAAGTGATGGTTCCATTCAAGCATTGCTGAGCTGGAATCGTGATCTGTTCTTCCACCGATCTGGCATTCAATGGACTCACATTTCCAGTTCTAGTCCTGGATCCTTCTTTTTGCTCACCGGTGGTTTTGCTCACAAGAGAGGTCATAATCACCCACGTTCAGTGAGTCTCCCTCCTCTCCTACCAAATCAGTACCGACTTGGAAAGGGATGACTTTCTTGTCCTCTTTGCATCTCCCCACCCCACGCCCCCAAATCCATATGTGTGTGTGTGGTGTTCAGATCCCTAAAAAAAATACACAGTTTTGCATTTCAGCTGAAAATACCTATGTAACACATTTTGTTTACTAAAGAACAAATGAATTATTTAGTTGTTATCTATATAAATAAATTTTTTAAATTTATTTACAGAACTGTATAAATTAGCAAAATTTGGTTTGGCAAAATTTAATTGTGGGCACTTAAAAATACCAGCACACTTTAGTTCTCTCGGCCATATAGAGTTTTTATATCACACAGTAGTAGGTGCCCATGTATGTAGTTAGCTGGTAAATGAGTTCAGAAGCCAGGTCAGCCCTATTCACTACTGCATCCCTAACGTCTAGGACAGTGCCTGGCACATCTGTAGATGCCCCATTGACAGTTAGCAAATGGACGTATAAAGGAATACATGAATGAATGAATGAGAAAATGAAGTAGATAACCCATTATCAATTTTCCACCTTTCCTAATGTTTTTATGTGTTGTGAGCTATCAAATGTTTACTTGTGTTTCATTCCTAATTGAGGTTCATTAAATCTTTAAAAATGAATGCGCTAATTTGGAAGCACACCTGGAGGTATCAGAGCACTCATCACAGAGGTTATCATCCAAGGCTGCAGTAGACTACAATAGCCACTAAGGGGAGCCACACAACCTGTCAAAGAGCAGCATGCGACAGAAAAAAAACACACCCAGTATGGTGGTTTTGCCCCCAGCACTTCCCAGCACACTGCACCACCACAAAATTGCTGTTGCTATTGTACTCTATAACGTATGAATCACCAGAACAAACTGAAAAAAAGAGGTCAGAACTGCAGTTTGCTGGGCATCAAACTTTCAGAAAAGTAGCCCCTGCTTCCCATCTCATATTTTTCACATCTCTTGATGCAAAGATCCTTCTGGCTTAAAAATTAAATGCAAATAAAAGTATTCGTGGATGACAACTGAATCCATTAAGAATTCAGCTGGAGAAAGCAAAACTATGACTTACAGATTGAAAAAAAAATAATTTTTAAAGCAGTGGTCAATTATTTCCTTATCCCGGTAACAATTTTGTAAAAAAACATTTCACTGTTGACATATTCGGTTTCACTCTCTCTGGTAAAGAAACTTAAGACATGTTCAGGCTGACCAGGAAATCACATCAGATGCAATTATGATCCTATTGGTCAAGTTTCAAAGGCTTTGTCTGTAACTGAGTGTAGGAAGAAAGAAATTTCCCACAAACTCCTTCCCTCAAAAGGTCTGTATAATCTGTAAATATTTTCAGGGCCATTATAAGCTGCAGATGTTATCAACAGCCAAGATCGCACAAACTTTTAAAGACCTGGCCCACCAATCAGGCTGCTTCAAAAATAGTCTTTCAAACATTTGCAAGGAGCACAAGTTAATTTCCCTTTGAAATGTTGTGAAATGTTCATGCCTTATTTAGAGCAAGAAGCAATTGATTCCACTGGGCTTCTTGCTTACAGTTCTATTTCTATGGCACATAAAATTATAGGATACCTCCAAAATAACTGTCAGGAAAAAGAAGGGAGAACAGATAAAACTTGAAAAAACAGAACAAGTCAAGAAAGCAACTCTAAGAATCACTGACTAATTTAAGACTGACATCCAATTAATGGCCTACTGAGATTCCCAGGGAAGAGAAGGTTCCGGAATCTGCGTTGTTCGGTGACCCGTAAGAAGTTCTAATCCACTAACACTTGCTGATTTCCATGAAGAGAGAAACAGACGAGAAACTGCAGAGCACGGAGCTAATCTGTGATCACATTTGCAGCCCCAACTCACCAACTTGAAAAAAACCTGAGATGTCAGCACTAACTGTCATTATGGCTGCAAGCTGAAGCCGGTTGGCTGAAAACCTTCCTGAGTGAATTAAAATCCTGACTGCGGGCCCTCAAGGGGAAAGAAGGTGTGGGTGAAACTGGGAACTAGCCATAATTTATACAGGCAGTGAAAAGACCATAACTTGGAATTCTTTTTTTTAATTAAAGAGTTTTAGTAATCTAATTATATCCTAATTATAATGATAACCCTTCTTCCTTCAAGAGACTCAAGCATGCTTCTGGAACATTCTCTGTGCAAGTCCCCTCATTTGCTGTTTTAAAATGAGAGTTGGTGAATCTCAGCGTGAATTAAAGTGACATGTTTGGCATGTGACTTCCAGCTCAGTTTCCTCTGCCCAGACCACACCGACTCCCAGCTCTTGAAACAGCCCCAGTGGGATTCTCCAGGAGGAGCCATCTCCCCAGTTAGGAGAAAACATCCTCGTCCCTGCTCACCCCTCTGGCCTGTGCGATTTCCACATTTCAATATGCAGTGCATTTTCTTTTTCCATTCCCAGCCAAGGAACCGAAACATCCAAACGCAGAGGCTGTGTGAGGCCCCACAGCCTCATTTGTGAAGCGTGTCCATAAACCCGCACGGCTAGACAGCTCAGTGCCCAGGGACCCGACCAGCTTCCCTTCATTCCTAACTCAGTGCCACAGGGCAAGTCACTTAACTGCTCCATTAGGGTCACAGCACAGCCCCACCCTGCCATGCCTCCTTCCCTGGTGCCTGGTCACCCCATTAATATCTGTAAAGATCCATTAAGCCTTCCAGCATAAAAGCAATACCAATCACTATTATCATCAATAAACTCCAAGGCACGCTCACCTGTCAACACCTAAGGTGGATCAGTCACCACGTGGAGAGAAAGCCTGGCACCTCAGCTGCCTGTCAACCCCCTAATGAGCCACCTGCAGCCACAGAAATGGCATTCGATGCTGACGGGAGCACCCACTCCAGGAGTGAAGGAGAGCCAGGGCTTTCATTTTGGACAGTTAATTTAAATTAACTGTCCCCCCTCACCTCTCACCCATGGCAGCACCTGAAGCCTGGAGGTGTCCACTGCCCCAGCCCTGGCCTGGCCTCACCTCTTAGTGCTGAGCTGAGAAGCACTGAGCTGAGAAGCGCCTGCCTGCTTGTGAGAAGTGGAAAGTTCACTGTCAAAAAAGCAACTTGGAGTCGGGCGCAGTGGCTCACACCTGTAATCCCAGCATTTTGGGAGGCCAAGGAGTGCGAATCACCTGAGGTCGAGAGTTCAAGCCTGGCCAATATGGTGAAACCCCATCTCTACTAAAAATACAAAAATTTGCCAAGCATGGTGTCACATGCCTGTAGTTCCAGCTACTCGAGTGGCTGAGGCGGGAGAATGACTTGAACCCAGGAGTGGGAGGTTGCAGTGAGCCAAGATTGCACCACTCCACTCCAACCTGGGTGACAGAGCGAGACTCTGTCTCAAAAAAAAGCAACTTGGAAATCCAGACACTGCAAGCCTGCTTTCCCGTCTGGCTGATTAAAGGATTTCCCACCCCCTGCCTCCCCTGGAAACCCACCACCAGAGGCTCTGTTCTCCTGCTTCCTCCACTAAACCCCGCTGGCAAACTGCCACTGGGGCACTGTCTCGAGCAACCAGAAACTGAAGACGCAATGCGCATCTGTCAACAGGGAAATAAATGATATCACGTCCACACGACATCATATTATGCTGCTGTGAAAAAGACCAGGCAGCGGTTTTGTAGAACGCTGTCTCTGTGATGCTGCCATTACGTGTGCAGTCCCCTCAGAGGTGAGGATACAAGACTTGCCTGTCATAGTGAACTCTTTTGAGTTTTCAATCAAGTGCACACATTACCTTTCATCACCTGTTCAGAATCGTGTTTTCAACTCATCTTCAGCTAGGCAGAGGAAACCAATCTTCTTATATGTTTCAACAATCTATCTAATTGTAAAAGGGGAGTCCCTTAGTCCCAGGGAGCTCCTAACTGCTAAACTGGGGGTGATCTTTTTGAGCAAGAAGGACGGGAAGGTGTGCTTCACTCAGGAGGGGAACGTTGGAGGATAAGATGTCCCCACCCAGGTCCCATCCCTCCTTTGTTCTTGCCACAACAGAAATAACATCTGTATGGGTCTCATTAGATCACTGTAAATCCACACTAGTATTGAAACCAGAAATAAATAGACACAGTGCAGTGTTTCAGTCCTACTCAGTCTGGAAGCCTTGCCTAGTGAAGCTGAACCTTGAGCCAGATATTGGTGCACTGGCCCCAGGCCCCCCGGGACTCCACCTCCCACAGGCATACTCGCTCCTCCGGACAGACCAGCAGGAACTGCCTACAGCCTGGGAGAAGGGAACGCAGAGTGAGTCAGGAAGTCCCTCACCTCACCCTGGTTCACTCTGTGCCAGCTCTCTGGGTCTCAGACACAGCCCACTCCAGTCCTCGAGCAGCCCTCCACCTTCTGATCTCTGCTGGAATCCCTGCTGCACTCAAACCACTTTTTCACCTGCCTACCATGGACACGTCCACCTCCCCGGCTCCTCCTAGTGAGGAGCTCTCATCTCCACCCTTCCCATCTGCATTCATTTACTGGGGCTCCTCTAACAAAACGCTGCAGACCGGGTGGCTTAAACCAGGAGCCTCCAACCCCTGGGCCACCGACTAGTGCCGGGACACACAGCAGGAGGTGAGTGGTGGAGGAGTGCGCAAAGCTTCATCTGTATTTACAGCTGCTCCCATTGCTTGTGTTACCGCCTGAGCTCTGCCTCCTGTCAGATCAGTGGCAGCATTAGATTCTCGTAAGAGTGTGGACCCTATTGTGAACTTCGCATGCGAGGTTGCACACTCCTTATGAGAATCTAATGCCTGATGATCTATCACTGTCTCCCATCACCCCGAGATGGGACCATCTAGTTGCAAGAAAATAAGCTCAGGGCTCCCACTGATTCTACATTACGGTAAGCTGTATACTTATTTAATTATATATTAAAATGTAATCACAATAGAAATAAAGTGCACAATAAATAAATGTAATGTGCTTGAATCATCCTGAAACCAACCTTTTGTCCCTGCCCCATCTGTGGAAAAACTGTCTTCCATGAAACCAGTCCCTGGTGCCAGAAAGGTTGGGGACCACTGGTTTAAACAACAGAAATTTGTTTCTCACACTTATGGAGGCTGGGCGTCCAGGATCAAGGTGGCCCAGGGTTGGTTTCTCCTGAGGCTTCTCTCCTTGACTTATGAGTGGCCATTTTCTCCCTGCATCCTCACACGGCTGTTTCTGTTTGGGTCCATCCTGGTGCCTCTCTTCTTACAAGGACACCAGTCATACTGCACTAGGGGCCTGCCCTTAGGAACTCATTCAACCTTAATTAGCTTTTTAAAGGCCCTATCTCCAAATGTGGTCACACCAAGGGCTTCAACATATAAATTTGAGTGGGGGGCCCAATTCAGTCCTCAGCACCATCCACCCTGGCCGCTCTTCATGCACCGTCCTTCCTCCCTCCCAAAGAACCTTCAAGCTTATCCTCTGTTCCCTCCTGGATTCCAGAGTCCACTCAAAGTTCCCAGACTTTTATGCCAACATTCATGGGTGAACATGTTCACATGGCAATGTCCCGAATCCAGGTGAATGGGAAACTGCTCCTGGTTCTGCAGGTGCCCATGAGGACTCCATTAGACCCTCTTCTTAACATTTGGGGGGTCCCGGGAAAGAACACAGATGGAAACCTACAGAGTGCAATGCTAAGTGCAGGCAGACCTCGGAGATACTGTGCGTTCGGTTCCAGACCACCACAATAAAGCAAATATCACAGTAAAGCAAGTCACGCACATTTTTTGGTTTCCTAGTGCATACATGTAAAAGTTATGTAGTCTAGTAAGCATGCAATAGCATTTTGTCTTAAAAATACAATGTACATACCTTAATTAAAATATATTTTAATGCTAAACAATGCTAGCGATCATCTGAGCCTTCAGGAAGCCATAATCTTTGTACTGGTGGAGGGTCTTGCCTGAAGGTTGATGGCTTCTCAGGGTGGGGTTGCTGTGGCAATTTCTTAAAATAACACAGCAATGAAGTTTCTTCCACTAATTGATTCTTTCTTTCACAATAGATTTCTCTGCAGCATGTGATGCTGTTTGACAGCATTTTACCCACGGTAGAACTTCTTTCAAAATTGGAGTCCATCCTCTCAAACCCTACTGCTGCTACTTTCTCAACTAATTTATGGAATATTCTAAATCCTTTGTTGTCATTTCAGGAATGTCCACTGCATCTTCAACAGGAGGAGATTCCAACTCAAGAACCCACTTTCTTTGCTCATCCATAAGAAGCAACTCCTCAACTGTTCAAGATTAATCATGAGATTGCAGCAGTTCAGTCCCATCTTCAGGCTCCACTTTTCATTCTAGTTCTCTCTGTATTTCCACCACATCTGCAGCCACTTCCTTTGCTGAAGTCTTGGACCCCTCCCTCAAAGTGATCCATGAGGGTTGGAATCAACTTCTTCCAAACTCCTATGAATGTGGATATTTTGACCTTCCATGAATCACGAGTGTTCTTAATGGCATCTAGAATGGTGAATCCTTTCCAGAAGGTTTTCAGTGTAATTTGCCCAGAACCATCAGAGGAATCACTATCTATGGAAACCTTAGGAAGTGTATTTCTTAAATAAGACTCGAAAGCTGAAATTATTCCTTGATCCCCAGGCTGCAGAATGGATATTATGTTAGTAGGCGTGGAAACAACATTAATCTCTTTGTACACCTCCATCAGTCCTCTTGGATAACCAGGTGCATTGTCAATGAACAATAATATTTTGAGAGTAATCTTTTATTCTGAGCAGTAGGTCTCAACTGTGGGCTTAAATTATTCAATAAACCACACTATAAACAGACATGCTGTCATCCAGGCACCGTTGTTCCATTTCTAGAGCACAGACAGAATAGATTTGGCATAATTCTTGAGGGCCTTAGGATGTTCAGACCAGTAAATGAGAACTGACTTCAACTGAAGGCCACCAGCTACATCAACCCCTAATAAGAGACTCAACCTGTCCTTTGAAGCTTTGAGGCCAGGCGTTGACTTCCCCTTTCTAGCTATGAAAGTCCTAGATGACATGTTCTTCTAGTAGAAGGCTGTTTCACCTACATTGAAAATCTGTTGTGTAGTGTAGCCAACTTTATCAATGATCTGAGCTAGAGCTTCCAGATAACTTGCTGTAGCTTCTGTATCAGCACTTGCTGCTTCACCTTGCACTTCTATGTTATGGAGACAGCTTCTTTCCTTAAACTTCACGAGCCAACCTCTGCTAGCTTCAAACTTTTCTTCTGCAGCTTCCTCAAATCCCTCAGCCTTCACAGAATTGAAGAGAGTTCGGGCCTTACTCTGGGTTAGACTTTGACTTAAGGCAATGTTGTTGCTGGTTTGATCTTCTATCCAGGCCACTAAAACTTTCTCCCTATCAGCAATAAGGCTGTTTTACTTCCTTATCATTTGTATGTTCACCAGAGTCGAACTTTTCATTCCCTTCAAGAATTCTTCCTTCGCATTCACAACTTGGTTAACCGTTTGGTGCAAGAGACCTAGCATTCAGCCTTCCTCAGCTTTTGACATGCCTTCCTCGCTAAGCTTAGTCATTTCTAGCTTTTGATTTGAAGTGAATGACATGTGACTCTTCCATTCACTTGAACATTCAGAGGCCACTGTAGGGTTATTAACTGGCCTAGTTTCAATATTGTTGTGTCTCATGGAATAGGAAGAGAAGGAGGGAACAGCTGGTCAGAAGCAGAATCACAACAGGCTCGTGTATTGATTAAGTTCACTAACTTACACGGGCATGGTTTGTGGTGCCCCAAAACAATTACAATAGTAACGTCAAATATCACTGATCACAGATCACCATGACAGATATAATAATAATGAAGAAGTTTGAAATCTTGTGAAAATTACCAAAACATGACACAGAGACACGAAGTGAGACCATGCTTTTGGAAAAATATCCCTGATAGACTTGCTCAAAGCAGGGCTGCCACAGCCTTCAAAATGTAAACCACGAAGCATCTACAAAGTGCAATCAAGGGAAGAGCAGTGAAATGAGGAACGCCTGTCTTCCAAAGGTACAAACCAAGTTAGCAAAGCGCTATATATGACACGTTCTGCCCTCCTATCTTGACAAATATAACTTCCTAACAACAGGAGAAGCTCGTTTCAAATTTAGAATTCTTGGACTCCTTGGAGTGTTGCACCAGAATGTGGCAATACCAAGCGAGCTGGCCCCCAGCCGGCAGTCCACCCCCTTCTCCTCCCACCCCAGCCCCCGATACCTCAAGGGGCCTGTGAGTACAAATGTGGCCGTCCTCCCCACACGCCATCCACAGCCCCCCAAGAGCCACCCCTGGGCTCTAAGGATGTGCAAACTGGCGGCATGGTCCACCCTCATGAGCACAGACCCAGGGATGAGGTCCACTCAGGCCCACAGTGGCCACTGGCAGGAATCCTGGGGTCCTGGCACCCTGAGCCAGTTTAGAAGGAGCAGCATGAGCCAAGTGGGCACCTCCTCTTGGGCCCATGGAGTCCTCACCCCCCTGGAGGGAGATGCAGTTGAAACAAGGCTCAAAGCATGGGTCCCAGGGCAGGGGTCCCTCCAGTCCGGTTGGAAGGCATCAGTGAACTCAACAGAAACCTGACGGGCACACCTGGGTGGCTGAAGCCCAGAGAGAAGCAGCGTGAGTCAGAATCAGCATGTTCAGATCTTTGTTTGCAGGCAAAGACAGTGGAAGGACCAGAGGCATCACAGGGCCCTAAAGGGTCTCAGCAAGACTGGCCCAGGCTCGGCAGCCAGCCCTTAGCCTTGGAGCCCACTGTTCCTTTGAGTAAAAGCTCTCTCCTACTCCCTTGCCAAAGCCTCCTAAAACCCTGAGGTGGCCTGCACCTGAAGCAAGGAGGAGGAGGGGGCCTGGAAGGACATGGGTGTGGACAGAGGACCAGCTGCCTGGGCCCCCGAACGCTCCTGCACCTGAAAGTGAGCTACACGGTGCAGGAAGCCTCGAGCGCTCTTTGCAGAAATTCAAGGCTCTTCAGAGTTTTAACAACAGACTAAGAGTTTGAAAATACAAAGAAACAGCCAGACCCACTTGAGGAAAAGTATGTTTTTACCTGCTTTTCTTTATGACTTCACAGCAACAGAAGCTTCCTTGCCTTTCCTAACTGTTCTCTCCTATCCCTTGAGCCAGAAAGACACCAGAAACTGCATCCTAAGCGTTCAAAAACAGCCGCACACCAAGAACAGGGGCAGGGCACAAAGTAGGGTGTGTGTGCTTCATGGGGGAGAAGGGGACTCAGAGACATGCTCTCCAGAGCCTCCCACCCTCTTCACCTTAGAGTGTGATGTTTCACATCAGAGCTGTTTCATCCTCCTTTGGCAAACGTGGATAAAGAATATGGGAGGCGTCTTGTGCGTAGAGAGCTACAGAGGCGCTGGAAAGCAGAGCCCATTCAGAGCCTGCCTTTCTACCCGGTCCCTGCCTTCCCTTCAGCCCCTGGGCTCTCCTGTGGCTTCTAGTTCAAAGGACAAAGTGAGGAACTACAGGCGTCAAGTGAAAGAGCAAAGGCGCTCCAAAGCCCCGCAGCCCGCAGCCTGGCGGCAGCTCTCCGGGTTCCCTCCTCTCTGAGCTCGTTGATTTGTTGGTGATTGTTTCTGAATCCAATTATTTTCCAGCTTGGGAGAGTTCCCTTCTTGTGATCAGACATGAAGTCTCGGTTTCTGCTGCAGCAACCAGAGATTTCTCAGGAGGAAGGAAAACCCCACGTGCATGCCGCCGAGCCAAGGCCTGCATCTGCCCACGAGGGTTCCCCAGAGCCTCCTGCAGAATCCCCCGGAATGCACATGTGTTATCCATCACCGTTACCCAAATGCTTCTGCACGACACAAGGGGGGTTTACCTTGGTACATGGTAGGAGACAACGGGCAGCCGACCCCCAGGGCTTCATCCTCTGAGAATGTCTCCCAGAAGTCCCGCAGCATGGCTGTCCCCAAGCCTCGGCGCCAGTGTTTCCTCCTGATGAACACGGTGTCAAAGACAGGCAGCAGGTAGCACACACCGGTGCCATCACCACACAGGCTGCCTGCAAAGAAAGAAAGAGACACACACTGTCCCCTGGGCTCACGGCTGACCCACTAGGACCCTGTAGGGCCCCTGCACAGCCACAGTTATGGGTACCTCCTGGAAACACGGTCAGTTTCACAAGCTAAACAAGTGATGCTAAAATAGCAGATCATTCTCCAGTTGGCTGATCAGCTTTCTTTACAAACTCACATGATACAAGACCACTGGACTGAAATGAAAGGTAAACCTGGGAGACTAGGCAGAGTGAGGCCACTCAGGCAGCACCCTCCTCAGATTCCTCCCTTCACTGCACACCATTCAGTGAGACCCTTGGAGCCAACCAGGAGTATCTGGCAACATCAACCATCTCCCTGCAGAAGTGAAACCTGAAGAGACAATTTGACCCATCGCTAGGGTACACACTTGTTTCAGTAACTCTAGCAAGGGCTCACCGTGTCCAATTATAGCAAAATGCACTAATCCCAAATAGACGCAGCACCAGGCCCTGCTTCTCGTGAAATATGGATGGCCTTGCTGCAGCAGAGCCAGAGAGGTGACAATTGGCACCGTCCCCCCTTTTTACCCACAACTTAACTGTATTGCAACCAAAGTCAACACCAGCACAGTTGCCATTTCTGCAATGAGAACGTGGCCTTTCAGCCAGGCACCTCTGTCATCACCCTAACTAGAACACCAATTCTACGCTGGGCCTACTAGCTCACCTTCCTCACCTCTAAACTGCACAGGTGCCCATGCCCTAGATGCAATGGAAGAAGAAAACAAATATGGAGCATTTTCAGCTTCTGTTGGAAGTGGTGGTATTTGTCCCTGCCAAGATTCATAAGTGGGTAATTTCCCAAACAAACAAACAAAAGTGACTCCGATTCTAATCAGCCAGACTGAACTGCAAAGATACACACTGCCATGGTGAACTGTTTGCAAAAATGGCCACAATTACTTCTTTCCTATGGCCATGCCCCTTTGCATCTGATTTTGAAGCTCCTCCCATCAAGAGATGGGATCAATTTCCCCTCACCTTTAATTCCAGCTGGCCTTGTGACTCACTCTGGTCAACAGAATGAGGCAGAGTGACAGCACCACCACTCTAAGCCTAGGTCCCCTGGGGTCCAGTGTGCCTGTGTTCTCTCTCAGATCCCTGCAACACACCATAAAAGCAAGCCCAGGGTGACCTGCTACCATGAAAGGAATATGGCCCAGGCACTGCAGTGGTCCCAGCAAATGTCTAGCCAGCCCCAAGCAGCAGAGCCACCTGACAGACAGGTTACCATGGATACACAGCAAGCCCAGCTAGACTAGAAAACCACCCAGCTGAGCTCAGCCTAAAATGCCAAGCAAAAGAATTGTTAGCTAAATAAGCAGTTACTATTTCATACCAAAAATGAATTTAAAAATAAATAATCCACAGCCAACAAGGAAGCTCATTTCTCTTGAGACAGTAACTACAAAATATTAGGGATTTCAACCTGGATGCGCTTGAGATGACAGTACCAACTTGCTTGCAATTATATTATTTCAATATATAGAAGATGAGAGCAATGTTCTTGTAATTGTGAAGGCTTCCAAAACTAAAAAGCTTTAATATTAAATAAAGACGCAATTTAATTTACAATAGCATTAAAAAGAAGTAAATAATTAAGAGTATGTTTAACAAAAGAATCTTGAACACTGAAAACTACAAGACATTGTTGAGAGAAATTAAAGAAGATCTAAATAAATGAAGAGAAATTCCATGTGCATGGATTGGATGACTCAATTCTTATGATAATTCTTCCCAAAATGATCTGTAAACTCAATGCTAGCTCTATCAAAATCCTCTTTGTAATTCTACA
This sequence comes from Hylobates moloch, assembly GCF_009828535.3. Taxonomy (NCBI): domain Eukaryota; kingdom Metazoa; phylum Chordata; class Mammalia; order Primates; family Hylobatidae; genus Hylobates; species Hylobates moloch. Next base: position 34,476,882 of record NW_026652289.1, on the reverse strand, counting down.
ACTAAGCATATGAAAGGATGCTCCCCATCATATGTTATTAGGAAATCGCAAATTTAAACAATGAGATGCCACTACACACCTATTAGAATAGCCAAATTCTTTTTTTTTCGAGACAGAGTTTCACTCTTATTGCCTAGGCTGGAATGCAATGGCACGATCTCAGCTCACTGCAACCTCTGCCTCCTGGGTTCAAGCGATTCTTCTGCCTCAGCCTCCCAAGTAGCTGGGATCACAGGCATGTGCCACCATGCCCAACTAATTTTTGTATTTTTAGTAAAAACAGGGTTTCACCATGTTGGTCAGGCTGGTCTTGAACTCCTGACCTCAGGTGATCCACCTGCCTCGGCCTCCCAAAGTGCTAGGATTACAGGTGTGAGCCACCACACCTGGCCTAGAATAGCCAAATTCTTTAACACAGACAACAACAAATGCTGGTGAGGATGTGGAACAACAGGAACTCTCATTCATTGCTTGTCAGAATACAAAATGGTGCAGCCACTTTGGAAGGCATTTTGGCAGTTTCTTACAGAACTAAACATACTCTTACCTTATGATTCAGCAATCGCACTCCTTGATATTTACTCAACGGAGTTGAAAACTATGTTCACACAAAAACCTGCACACAAATATTTATTGCAGCTTTATTCATAATTACTAAAACTTAGAAGCAATCAGGATGTACTTCAGATGGTGAGTGGATAAACTATGGCTCACCCAGTCAATGTAACATTATTCTGCACTAAAAAGAAATGAGTTATTACTATAAAAAGATACAGAAAAACCATAAGGGCATATTACTAAGCAAAAGAAGCTAACTGAACAACGACATTCCATTGGATTCCAACTACAGTAAAGTGCTTCATAAAGACGTTTCAGTCAACAATGGACCACATGTGCAATGGAGATCCCATGAGATTAAAATACAGTTGAAAAATTCCTGTCAACTAGTGATAGTCATAGGCATCGTAAAGTCGTAATGCAACACATTATTCATGTGTTTGTGGTGATGCTGGGGTAAACAAACCTATCACACCGCCAGTCGTATGAAAGTCTAGCACATACAGGCCAGGCACGGTGGCTCACGCCTGTAATCCCAGCACTTTGGGAGGCCGAGGTGGGAGAATCACTTGAGATCAGGAGTTTGAGACCAGCCTGGCCAACATAGTGAAACCCCATCTCTACCAAAAATATTTTAAAAATCAGCCAGATATGGTGGCGTGTACCTGTAATCCCAGCTACTCAGGAGGCTGAGGCAGGAGAATAGCTTGAACCCAGGGGGCAGAGATTGCAGTGAGCCGAGATTGCACCACTGCACTCCAGCCTGGGCAAGAGAACAAGCCTCTGTCTCAAAAAGAAAAAAAAAAAAGTCTAGCACATACAATTATGCACAGTACATAATACCCAATAATGATAATAAATGACTGATACTGGTTTATGTATTTACTATACTATATTTTTATTGTCATTTTAGAGTGTACACCTTCTACTCATTAAAAAAAACAAAATTAACTGTAAAGCAGCCTCAGGCAGGTCCTCTAGGAGGTATTCCAGAAGAAGGCACTGTTATCCTAGGAGGTGACAGCTCCACGCGTGTTACTGCTCCTGAAGACCTTCCAGTGGGACAAGATGCGGAAGTGGAAGACAGTGATGTTGACAGTCCTGACCCTGAGCAGGCCTAGGCTAACGAGTGTGTTTGTCTCTTTGTTTTCAACAAGAAACGTTTTTAAACTTAAAAAAAATTTTTTTTAATTAAAGCTTATAGAATAAGAAAATATTTATGTACAGCTGCACGATGTATTTATGTTTTAGCCAAGTATTACAAGAGTCAAAAAGTTAAAAAAATTAAAAAGTTTTTGTAAAGTAAAAAGGTTACAGTAAGCTACAGTTCATTTATTATTGAAGAAAAAAGTAGACATTTAGTGTAGCCTAAGTGTACAGCGTTTCCAAAGTGCACAGTAGTGCACAGTACTGACCTAGGCCTTCACAATCACTCACCACTCACTCACCCCCTGAATCGCCCCGAGCAACTTCCAGTCCTGCAGGCTCAACTCACGGTAAGTGCTCTACACAAGCATACTGTTTTTAAATCTCTTTACTGTACCTTTTCTATATTTACATATGTTTAGATACACGAATACTTACCATTATGTTACAATCGCCTCCAGTAATCAGTACAATAACAAGCTATACAGGTTTGTAGCCTAGAGATGACAGGCCATACTCCACAGCCTAGGAGTGCAGCAGGCTCTGCCATCAAGTCTTATGTGAATACATTCTATCATGTTCACACAATGATGTAATTGCCTAACTATGCATTCCTCAAAACATATCCCTGTGGCTAAGTGACAAATGACTGTATATTACATTCTGGAAAAGGCAAAACCAGGGAGGCATGGTGATCGGGCATGGTGGCTCACACCTGTAATTCGAGCACTTTGGAAGGCCAAGGTGGGCGGATCACCTGAGGTCAGGAGTTCAAGACCAGCCTGGTCAACATGGCGAAACCCCATCTCTACTAAAAATACAAAAACTGAGCCAGGCATGGTGGCTCATGCCTGTAATCCCAGCTACTTGGGAGGCTGAGACACGATAACTGCTTGAATTGGGGAGGTGGAGGTTGCAGTGAGCCAACATCATGCCACTGCATTCCAGCCTGTGTGACAAGAGTGAGACCCTGTCTCAAAAAAAAGATCTGTGGTTACCAGGGCCAGGAGTAAGAAGGATGAGTAGACAGAGTTCAGAGGAATTTTAGGCAGTGAAACTACCCTGTGTGATATAACAACAGTGGACACATGCCATTAAACATTTGTCACAACCTATAGAAGGTACAACATGGAGTAAGCTCTGATGTAAACTACGAACTTCAGTTAATGATAATCTATTCTTATAGGCTGAACCTTGTGTCTCCAACATTCGCAAACCCACAGTACCTCAGAAGATACTTTCTTTGCAGATCATTGGAGATAAGGCCTTTAAAAGAGGTCATGAAGCTAAAAAGGAGGCCATTAGGGTGTGCACCACTTCAACCTTCTTACAGGAACTAGTGTCCCTATAAGAAGAAATCTGGACACACAGAAAGACACCAGCAATACTCAAGTAGAGAAAAGACCAAGTATGGACATAGTGAGAAGGCAGCCATCTGCAAGCCAAGAAGAAGCCTCTGAAGAAAACAAGGCTTCTGGCACCTTGACCTTGAACTTCTAGCCTCCACAACTGTGAGAAAATTAATTTCTGTTGTTTAAGTCATAGTCTCCAACCTTTTTGGCACCAGGAACCAGTTTCATGGAAGACAATTTTCACATGGACCAGGAAAGGAGGGGATGGTTTCTGGATGATTCAAGTGCATTACATTTATTGTGCACTTTATTTATATTATTACAGTGTAATATATAATGAAATAATTATACAACTCACCATAATGTAGAATCAGTGAGAGCCTTGAGCTTGTTTTCTTGCAACTAGATGGTCCCATCTGGGGATGATGGGAGACAGTGACAGATCATCAGGCATTAGGTTCTCATAAGGAGCGTGCACCCTAGATCCCTCGCATGCGAAGTTCACAGTAGGGTCTGCACTCTTACGAGAATCTGATGCTGCCACTGATCTGGCAGGAGGCAGAGCTCAGGCGGTAACATGAGCAATGGGAGAGACTGTAAATACAGACGAAACTTTGTTCACTCGCCCACCACTCACCTCCTGCTGTGCAGTCTAGCTCCTAACAGGCCACAGACTGGTACCGGTCCATGGCCCGGGGACTGGGGACCCCTAGTTTAAGCCACCCAGTCTGTGGCATTTTGTTATGGACGCCCTAGAAAACTAATGTATATGTCAATATTGGTTCGTCAATTGGAACAAACGTACCTCACTAATGCAATATGTTAATAATAGGGGAAACGATTAGGGGAGGTGATACATTGGAACTCTGTTCTTGCCCCTCAATTTTTCTATAAATCTATAAACTATTCTAAAAATAAAGCCTATTCATATTTTTAAATGTATTAAGTATTTTATAAAGTCAGGTTGGACCTTTACCTTACATCATACATAAAAAATAATTCAAAATGGATCATAGACATGAATGTAAGAGCTAAAACTATAAAGCTTTTAGAAAAAGTAAAAATCTCCCCAACCTTGGGTTAGGCAAAGAGTTCTTAGATTCAACATCCAAAACACAATCAATTGACAAACCTAACTTCATCAATGTTTTAAACATTTTGTTTCAAAAGACACCACTGGGGAACATGGCGGACGGGAGGCAGGACTAGATTGCAGCTCGGACTGGGACAGACAGAGCAGTGTGTGGAGGCTCGCATTGTAAACTTCTGCTCCAGAACAACTGCAGGAATAAATCAGGAAACCTGAGAGGACCCACAGACTCCCTGAAAGAAGCAGATTGCTCCTGCAGGACCCAGGAGACACCCCAAATACTGTGCTCGTATCCATGACTGAGAGACCCACAGATGGTTCACATCACAGGACTCTGTGCAGACAACCCCCAGTACCAGCTGGAGCCTGGTAGACTTACTGGCTGGCTAGACCCAGAAGAGAGATAACAATCATTACAGCTTGGCTCTCAGGAAGCCACATCCATAGGAATAGGAAGAAAGTACTACCTCAAGGGAACACCCCATGGGACAAAAGAAGCCTTCAGCCCCAGCCCTAGAAGGAAGCAGAAAACCAATTCTGGTAATATGATGAAACAAGGTTCTTTAACACCTCCAGAAAATCACAGTAGCTCACCAGCAACAGACCCAAACAAAGAAGAAATCCCTGATTTACCTGAAAAAGAATTTTAGGAGGTTAGTTATTAAGCTAATCAGAGAGGCACCAGAGAAAGGCGAAGCCCATTGTAAGGAAATCCAAAAAATGATACAAGAAGTGAAGGCAGGAAATAGATATTTGAGGAAATAGCATTAAAAAAGTCAAAACTCCAGGAAACAACAGACACACTTATAGAAATGCAAAATGCCAGAAAGTCTCAGCAATAGAATTGAACAAGGAGAGGAAAGAAATTCAGAGCTCAAAGACAAGGTCTTCAAATTAACCCAATCCAACAAGACAAAGAAAAAATAATAAGAAAATATGAACAAAGCCTCCAAGAAGTCTGGGATTATGTTAAATGACCAAATCTAAGAATAATCAGTGTTCCTGAGGAAGAAGAGAAATCTAAAAGTTTGGAAAACATATTTGGGGAAATAATCGAGGAAAACTCCCCCAGCCTTGCTAGAGCCCTAGACATCCAAATACAAGAACCACAAAGAACACCTGAGAAATTCATCACAAAAAGATCATCACCTAGGCACGTTGTCATCAGGTTATCTAAAGTTAAGACAAAGGAAAGAATCTTTAAAGCTGTCAGACAAAAGCACCAGGTGACCTATAAAAGAAAACCTATCAGATTAACAGCAGATTTCTCTGCAGAAACCCCACAAGCTAGAAGGGGTTGGGGCCCTATCTTCAGCCTCCTCAAACAAAACAATTAGCCAAGAAATTTGTACCCAGTGAAACAAACCTTCATATATGAAGGAACGATGTAGTCTTTTTCAGACAATCAAATGCTGAGAGAATTCACCACTACCAAGCCACCACCACAAGAACTGCTTAAAGGAGCTCTAAATCTTGAAACAAATCCTGGAAACACATCAAAACAGAACCTCTTTAAAGCATAAATCTTGGCCGGGCATGGTTGCTCACCCTTGTAATCCCAGCACTTTGGGAGGCTGAGGCGGGTGGATCACGAGGTCAGGAGATCGAGACCACGGTGAAACCCCGTCTCTACTAAAAATACAAAAAAATTAGCCAGGCGTGGTGGTAGGTGCCTGTAGTCTCAGCTACTCGGAGAGGCTGAGGCAGGAGAATGGCGTGAACCCAGGAGGCAGAGCTTGCAGTGAGCTGAGATCATGCCACTGCACTCCAGCCTGGGTGACAGAGCGAGACTCCGTCTCAAAAAAATAAAATAAAAAAATAAAAAATAAAGCATAAATCTCACAGGACCTATAAAACAAAAATATAATTTAAAAAACAAAAACAAAAAAACAAGGTATACAGACAACAAACAGCATGATGAATGGAGTGGTATCTCACATCTCAATACTAACATTGAATGTAAATGGCCTAAATGGTCCACTTAAAAGATACAGAATTGCAGAATGGATAAGGATTCATCAGCCAACTATCTGCTGTCTTCAAGAGACTCACCTAACACATAAGGACTCATATAAACTTAAGATAAAGGGGTGGAAAAAGACATTTCAGGCAAAAGCGAGCAAGAGTAACTATTGTTATGTCAGACAAAACAAACTAAAGCAGCAGCAGTTAAAAAACGCAAAGAGGGCATTATAATAATGATAAAAGGTCTTGTCCAACAGGAAAATATCACAATCCTAAACATATATGCACCTAACACTAGAGCTCCCAAATTTATAAAACAATTACTACTAAACCTAAGAAATGAGATATACAGCAACACAATAATAGTGGGGGACTTCAATACTCCATGGACAGCACTAGACAGGCCATCAAGGCAGAAAGTCAACAAAGAAACAATGGATTTAAACTATACCCTGGAACAAATGGACTTAATAGATATATACAGAATATTCCATCCAACAACCACAGAATATACATTCTATTCAACAGTGCATGGAACTTTCTCCAAGATAGATCATATGATAGGCCATAAAATGAGCCTCAATAAATTTAAGAAAACTGAAATGATATCAAGCACTCTCTTAGACCACAGCAGAAGAAAACTGGAAGTCAATTCCAAAAGGAACCTCCAAAATCATATACATATACATGGAAATTAAATAATCTGCTCCTGAATGATCACTGGGTCAAAAATGAAATCAAGATGAAAATTTAAAAATTCTTCACACTGAATAACAATAGTTACACAACCTATCAAAACTTCTGGGACACAGTAACGGCAGTGCTAAGAGGAAAGTTCATAGCCCTAAATACCTACATCAAAAAGTCTGAAAGAGCACAGACAATCTAAGGTCACGCCACCCCAAGGAACTAGAGAAACAAGAACAAACCAAACCCAAACCCAGCAGAAAAAAGGAAATAGCCAAGATCAGAGCAGAACCAAATGAAGCTGAAACAAATAAACAGAAAATACAAAAGATAAATGAAACAAAAAGCTGGTTTTTTGAAAAGATAAACACAATTGATAGACCATTGGCAAGATTAACCCCGAAAAGAAGAGAGAAAATCCAAATAAGCTCAATAAGAAATGAAACGGGAGATACTACAACTGACACCACAGAAATACAAAAGATCATTCAAGGCTACTATGAACACCTTTACATGCATAAACTAGAAAACCTAGAAGAGATGGATAAATTCCTGGAGAGATACAACCCTCCTAGCTTAAATCAAGAAGAATTAGATACCCTGAATAGACCAATAACAAGCAGCAAGATTGAAATTGTAATTTAAAAATGACCAACAAAAAAGGTCCAGGATCAGATGAATTCACAGCAGAATTCTGCCAGACATTCAAAGAAGAATTGGTACCAATCCTGTTGACACTATTCCACAAGATAGAGAAAGAGGGAACCCTCCTTAAATCATTCTGTGAAGCCAGTATCACCCTAATACCAAAACCAGGAAAGGACATAGCCAAAAAGAAAACTACAGACCGAATCCCTGATGAACATAGATGCTAAAATCCTTAACAAAATACTAGCTGACCGAATCCAACAACGTATCAAAAAGATAATCCACCATGATCAAGTGGGTTTCATACCAGGGATGTAGGATGGTTTAACATAAACAAGTCAATAAATATGATATACCACATAAACAGAATTAAAAACAAAAATCATAAGATCATCTCAATGGATGCAGAAAAAGCATTAGACAAAATTCAGCATCCGTTTATGATTAAAACTCTCAGCAAAATCGGCGCACAACAGACATACCCCAATATAATTAAAGCCATCTATGACAAACCCACAGCCAACATAATACTGAATGGGGAAAAGTTGAAAGCATTCCCTCTGAGAACTGGAACAAAACAAGGATGCCCACTCTCACCACTCCTCTTCAACATAGCCAGACTCTGGAAGTCTTAGCCAGAGCAATCAGACAAGAGAAAGAAATAAAAGGTATCCAAATCAGTAAAGAGAAAGTCAAACTGTCACTATTTGCTGATGATATACTCGTTTACCTAGAAAACCCTAAAGACTCCTGTAGAAAGCTCCTAGAACTGACAGAAGAATTCAGCAAAGCTTCCAGATACAAAATTAATGTACACAAATCACTAGCTCTTCTATACACCAACAGCAAACAAGCAGAAAATCAAATTAAGAACTCAACCCCTTTTATAATAGCTGCAAAAATAAATACTTAGGAATACACCTAACCAAGAAGGTGAAAGACCTCTACAAGAAAAATTACAAGACACTGCTGAAAGAAATCACAGATGACACAAACAAATGGAGACACATCCCATGCTCATGGATGGGTAGAATCGATATTGTGAAAATGACCATACTGTCAAAAGCAATGTACAAATTCAATACATTTCCCATCAAAATACCACCACCATTCTTTGCGGAATTAGAAAAAACAATTCTAAAATCATATGGAACCAAAAAGATCCTGCATAGCCAAAGCAAGACTAAGCAAAAAGAAGAAATATGGAGGCATCACATTACCTGATTTCAAACTATACTATGAGGCCATAGTCACCAAAACAGCATGGTACTGGTATAAAAATAGACACAAAGACCAAAGGAATAGAATAGAGAACCCAGAATAAACCTAAATACTTATAGCCAACTGATCTTCGACAAAGCAAACAAAAACATAAAGTGAGAAAGGACAGTGTTTTCAACAAATGGTGCTGGGATAATTGGCTAGCCACATGTAGGAGAATGAAATCGGATCCTTATCTCTCACCTTATATAAAAATCAACTCAAGATGGATCAAGAACTTAAATGTAAGACCTGAAACTATAAAAATTCTAGAAGATAACATTGGGAAAACCCCTCTAGATATTGGCTTAGGCAAGGATTTCATGACCAAAAATCCAAAAGCAAATGCAATAAAAACAAAGATAAGTTGCTGGGACTTAATTAAACTAAAGAGCTTTTGCATGGCAAAAGGAACAGTCAGCAGAGTAAAAAGAAAACCCACAGAGTGAGAGAAAATCTTCACAATCTATACATCCGACAAAGGACTACTGTCCAGAATCTACAATGAACTCAAACAAATCAACAAGAAAAAAAAATCCCATCAAAAAGTGGGCTAAGGACATGAACAGACAATTCTCAAAAGAAGATATACAAATGGCCAACAAATATATGAAAAAATGCTCAACATCACTAATGATCAAGGAAATGCAAATCAAAACCACAATGCAATACCACCTTACTCCTGCAAGAATGTCCATAATCAAAAAGTAGTAGACGTTGGTGTGGCTGTGGTGAACAGGGAACACTTCTACACTGCTGGTGGCAATGTAAACTAGTGCAACCACTATAGAAAACAGTGTGGAGATTCCTTAAAGAACTAAGAGTAGAACTACCATTTGATCCAGCAGATACCCAGATACTACTGGGTATCTACCTAGAGGAAAAGAGTCATTATAAAAAAAAAAAGATACTTGTACATGCATGTTTATAGCAGCACAATTCGCAATTGCAAAATCAAGAAACCAACCCAAATGCCCATCAATCAACAAATGAATATAGAAACTGTGATATGTATATATGTATGATGGAATAATACTCAGCCATCATAAAAAGAAATGAACTAATGGCATTCATAGCAACCCAGATGAGACTGGAGACTATTATTCTAAGTGAAGTAACTCAGGAATGGAAAACCAAACGTCATATGTTCTCACTCATAAGTGGAAGCTAAGCTATGATGATACAAAGGCATAAGAATGACACAGTGGACTTTGGGGACTCAGGGGGAAAGGGTGGGAAGGGGTTGAGGAATAAACTCTACAAACAGGGTGCAGTGTCTACTGCCTGGGTGACGGGTATACCAAAATCTCACAAATCACCACTAGAGAACTTACTCATGTAACCAAACACCACTTGTTCCCCAATAACTTATGGAAATTAAAGAAAAAAGACACCACTAAGAAAATGAAAAACAAGCCATAGACTGCAAGAAAATGTTTACAAATCACATTTCTGATAAAAGAATTAGATTCAAAATATATAAAGAACTCTTACAATTCAATAAGAAGAAAACAACCCTATTAAAAATGGACAGAAAATCTGAACAGACATTTCTTCAAAGAAAACATACAAATGGCTACTTATTAATTAAAAAATATTTCACATCCTAAGTCCTTAGGGAAATGCAAGTTATAACCACAATGAAATGCCACTTTTGGCCTACTAGAATGGCTACAATAAAAAAAAAAATAACAACTGTTGACAAGGATGTGGAGAAATTGAAACCCTCATCTATTGCTGGTGGCAACGTGTTATGGTACAGCCACTTTGTGAAACAATTTGGCAGTTATTTAAGAAGTCAAACATAAGCTTACCCGATGACCCAGCAATTCTACTCCTAGGAACCTACCCAAAAGAAATGAAAACAATGTCTATGCAAACACATGTTTGTGAATGTTTGTAGCAGGGTAATTTATAATAGCCTAAAACTGGAAACAACCCATCAACTAATTTTGTTTATGATAGATGCATAAACGAAATGTGATATTCATACAATGGAATACTACTCAACAATAAAAAGGAACAAAATATTAACACATTACATTTGGATGAACCTTGAAAACACACTGTGCTAAATGAAAAAGAAACCAGATGCAAAAGATTGCATGTTTTATCATTCCATCTATGTGAACTGTCCTGGAAAGGCAAGTTGGTTGAGACAGAACAGATCAGAGATTGCTTGGAGCTGGGATGGAAACAGGCTGACAGCAAACAGCCAGTATTTTTGGGGGGGTGACGGAAATGTCCTAAAACTGGATTTTGATGATGGTTACACAACTCTCTAAATTTGCCAAAAATCACTGGCTTATATACTTATAATTGGAAAATTGTATGGAATGTAAAAATTATTCAACAAATCGAATTATTCCATTAATAATTATTCAAAATTATTCAAAAATATCCAGTAAAATTGATTTCTTAAAAATACAATGGATTAAGTTTTTTAAAAAAAGAGATTGTAACAAATCAATTATAAAAAAGAGAAAAGAGTAACTTTACAGTGAAGAAATCTAGCAGACACTCCCTTAACTGTGATCAGGGTTATCACCAGTAGTAACGTTCATATCATGCACCCCACCTCTCTGATACGATGTGAGAAGAAAGGTACTTCCCTTTCCTCCCAAATTCAAAGCCCCACAGTCTAATAATGAGAAAACATCAGGCACGTATATATTAAGGGACATTCTATAGATCACCTGACCAGTACCTCTCAAAAGTGTCCAGATGGTGAAAAATAAGGAAAAACCAAGAAAAGGTCTCAGATTGGAAGAGTAGACTAAAGAGACTTGAAGACTAAATGTAACATGGTATGCTGGATCAGGAAGAGGAAACGGACATTGGTGGAAAATTAGCCAATATTGACGTCTTTGTTTTGATAATTATTCATGGTTATAGAAGATGTTGACACTAGGGGAGGGAGGGTGAAGGGTGAACAGGCACCTTCTGTGCTATCTTTGTAACCCTTCTGTAAATCTAAAATTCTTTCAAAATAAACAGGTAGAGGAAGAAGAAGAAGAAACAAAAATGCTGACCACACCTTCAGGTTGGTCAAATAAATTCATCTTGTAACATCAACTCCCAAAGCCAATTCTTATTACAAACCCAATCATGAACAGGGGCTGAAGCAATAATCTGGTTGTGCTCAAATGGGCTTACTACTCATAATCAGAACATAAAGTCCAAGGAAACCCTAGCAACATAGCACAGAATATTTGATAGGAATCATAGCAATGATCTCGTCCATGTTACCCATTTTACAGACATGGCAACTGACACGGTCATAAAAAGGTTAAAAACAGGGAGGACGTGGGACTTGGCCCCAACTGTCCAAAGATGTCTCTCTTCAGCTCATGGGGCATCTTTTGATCCCAGAGCAAACCTAGACCAACCCATGCTGCCAAGTAGCTGGGGTCACAACTGAGCCAAGAACAAGATCTTCTGGTGCCCTTTCTTTTTCTTCTACTTTACGCCTAAAATCACTTCCACTGACTGCACAAATTGTCTCTCTACCTAATGACACTTTGAAGACTAAAGCCTATTCCAAAATGTGCACTATCCAAAATCAGATGAAGCTGTGTCCCTCAGGTAAATGTTCAGAAAGGCCTGTTACATGAGGATAATTAGTCCTGGATAAAGGGTCAGGGGAACAGATCCAAAGAGACCACAATTCATAGTAAATAGTGGGGGAGGGCAGGTATGGCAAAGTACAGACCAGTCAGAACATACAACCCATAAGACCACAGCAGGGTGAACCAACCAAACTGTCAGTACTGTGAGACGGTTTTAACCGTGAATGCTGATAGTAGAAAACAAAAATGGCTGAAAGTGAATATGCTAAGCACCAGAATTTACAATATTCAGAAACAACAGAAGAAACTCAAAGAAAATAAAGGGAAAAAGACAAAAAGATAGACATTAATGAAATAGAAAGGAAAGAGACAACAGAAAGAAGGTTTTAAAAATTCAAGAGCTGCTAAAATAAGAAAGAAAGGGGAGACAGTATATAAAGTATATTAGGAATTAAAAGAGATATCCCTAAAAATGTGGCAAAAGTTTAAAAGAAAAGATGATAATAAACTTGAAAACAAATAAAAAGGACAAATTCCTAGGATAAGACAACCCACCAAAACTGACTCAAGAAAAAACCAAAAGACTAACTTGTCCTATGAGCATTTAAACCTTAAATCAGTAGCTTAAAATCCTCCAGCACTGAAGACATCAGGCACAAATGGTTTTAGAGATAAGTTCTATCAAACTTCCAAGAACACCTTCAAGAGAACAAAAAATAAAGAGAACATTCCCCCTCTCAGTCTATGAGTATAATATAGCCTTTGAGGGAAAAAGAAAAAGCCAAGGACAGGAAGAATATGTCAACAGTAGTCATTTGTGAACATAAAGAAAATAAAAATAAACAAATATTAACATACTGGATTCAACAAGGCATACAAAGCTAATTTAGGTCACCATAGGGTGCTAGTTTCTCTGCTCATTAACCTAGCTGCTCTGGAGGAGACACAAGACCAATAACCCACACAAAACAAAGAAAAGAAAAACTAGGGTTACTTTAATGAAGATATGAGTGACTTCTTGGAATACCTAAGGCAGAATTCACAGATGGCCCACCAGGAAATGATAGGGGCAGACAGCTAGAAAGTAATGGAAGAAACTGTATCTACTTCAAAAAGGTGATTTGTCAGGAAGGAGGAAGATTAAAAAGACAAGTGGCAGGACAAATTCCATAATGTATGTCCCTGCTCAGCTGCTTTTGAGAATCAAGACAGGCCACCAGGAAAGTCATGGTGTGGATGTCAGAGCACAAAATAAACAAGCGCCTGGCCAAAGATGACCCAGCTTTCAGCAAATTTCCTTTTGCAGTATTTCTTTTGTGGAGCTGTGAAGCACCCATCCAGGTCTTGTCCTGATAATTCTGAGAGACATTATACTCATGGTGGCTGTTGCACCTGCTGTGGCTCTGTAGAATGTTTTATGAAGAACTGCTCTAAAAATCCAAATTCAAGTCAAGTAGTAACACTTGCTAGTCCAAGAGAATGAGTGCAAATTATGACGATATTTAGGATACTCCTAAACCACAGAAATCCAATACAGAAATGGCTAAGAGTTCAATTTTGCTAAGTGTTATTACTTTTAGTTAAAATCATGCTATTATATCTGTCCTGGGCCCACTTCACAAGGTTAGAGCCAGACTCCCTTGGAACCTTGCACAGTTAAGCATCCATTGAAGATACTAGTAAATGGTCTGAATGTTCCTAAATTCTGCCCACCAAGAACTACTACACCAATTTAGATTAAATAATGTTTTGGGAAAAAAATGTTTAAATTGCATTCTCTAGAACAGGGGTTGGCAAACTTTTTCTGTAAAGATCAGAGAGTTAAGTGCTTTAGGCTTTGGGAGCCATAAAGTCTCTGTTGCAACTACTCAACTCTACAGTTGAAATGTAAAAGCAACCAAGGACAATATGAATGGGCATAGCAATGTGCCAATAAAACTTTATTTACAGAAACAAGCGACAGGCATGATTTGGCTGACAGACCATAGTTTGCTAATGTCTGCCCAGAAAAACATCATTTTTAACAGGGGGAACTAAGCTTTTATAATATCTGTTTGTAATAATTATATGTTTCTCAAAAACAATTAAAAATAATGCATTGACATGAACCATCCCAAAATAGGACACACCTGGAGAAAAGCTTTAGTTATATTATTTTCCCTTTTAAAATTTCATTTATTTCTATATATTTTACTATTATAACAGGAATGAATTTATAAGGTGCCACAAAATTTTATTTACTTTTTAAATATTCAAAAAAAGCTCAGGAATAAAAAAAAAAAAAAACACTTGACCTAGCAGATTTATCCCAGGTAGTATAACATAAGAAAATCTATATCAGTAATGTACCTCATTTAAAGATTACAGGAGAAAGGCTGCTTCAGTTCAGCATCGTGCTGGACCCTGAACATTACTCAATCCATTAATCAGAAAACAGAATTTTTTTTTTTTTTTAGACAGAGTTTCACTCCTGTTGCCCAGGCTGGAGTGCAATTGCACGATCTTGGCTCACTGAAACCTCTGCCTCCCAGGTTCAAGTGATTGTTTTGCCTCACCCTCTGAGTAGCTGGGATTACAGGCGCATGCCACCACATCCAGCTAATTTTGTATTCTTAGTAGAGACGAGGTTTCTCCATGTTGGTCAGGCTGGTATCAAACTCCTGACCTCAGGTATTCCACCTGCTTCAGCCTCCCAAAGTGTTGGGATTACAGGTGTGAGCCACCGTGCCCGGCCAGAAAACACAAAATTTTAAAAAGCAAAAGAAACCATAAGAATGGACAATCTTTTCAATGAATGGTGCTGGAAAAACTGGATATACATATGCAAAAGAATGAAATTGGACCCTTAGCTGACACTATACACAAAAATTAACTCAAAATGGATCAAAGACCTAAATGTAAGACCTAAAGCTATAAAACTCTTAGAAGAAAACATAGGGCAGAAGCTTCATGACATTGGATTTGGCAATGATTTCTTGAATATGACACCAATGACACAGGCAATTGGACTTCATGAAAATTTATAAATTTTGTGCATCAAAAGTCAGTATCAAGACAAAGTAAAAAGGCATCACATAGAATGGGAGAGAAAAATTGCAAATAATATGTCTGATAAGGGATTGTTATGGTCTGAATGTGTCCCCCAAAATTCATGTATTGAAACTTAATCACCAAAGTGATAGTATTCAGAGATAGGGCCTTTAGAGGGTGATTAGGCCTTGAAGGCTCCAGCCTCATGGATGAGATTGGCATCCCTATGAAAGGGCTGGAGGGAGTGAGTGGAAGGAGGCCCTTTTCTCCCATTTCCATCCTTTCACCATGTGAGGACACAGCATTCATCCCCTCAGGAAGATATGTTAACAAGATGCCATTTGGAGGCAAATGGCAGATTGGGTTTATTTCAGGACACATCCAGCAAGTTGACACTTTCCTTAACCAAGGACATTCCTCAACTTGGGCAGCTGTAGTAGCAGAAGGCTGAAGTCAAATAAATGGTTTGAAGGGTCAGATTACGGAGTCCAAATCTGGCAGAAGCAAGGAAATCACAGAGAGGGTAAGTCACATCCATGTCCAAATCTTTGTTGAACCACCAACTTCGCAGGTACAGGGAAGAACCCTACAGGGCCAGGCTAAAGAAGCAGCCATGAGAAGCCATAAAACAGATGTCAGCAGCTACATATCACAAGGGAGATGAAGTGTGCAATTTAAATCCAGGCAAGTTCAATGCCTGCTAAAACAAAAATCTCAAAATCCTCAGAAATCAAAAAAGAATTTCAGTTGCTGCAACAACTAGTTTTCAACCAAAAATTACTAAATATGCAAAGAAACAGGAAAGTATGACCCTTACTCAGGAAAAAAAATAATGGTGGTAAATAGAACTGAGTTTACGTAGGCCCAGATATTGGCAGATAAGGACTTCAAACCAGCTTTACAAATATATTCAAAGAATTAAAATAAAATAATTCTGTGACTTCAAACCAGCTTTACAAATATATTCAAAGAATTAAAATAAAATAATTCCAAGAATTAAAGAAAAAGATATAATCAAATGAATAGATAGGGAATCTCAATAAAGAATTTAAAACTATACACAAATTTTAGCACTGAAAAGTACAATAACTAAATTTTTCATTGACTTAGCAGCAGATTATAGATGTCAGATGAACCTGAATATAGATCAAGATAAATTAAACCAAAGGAGAAAGAAAAACATTCCAAGAAAAATAAAATTTCAGAGGCTTGTAAGACAATATGAAGCACCATAACATACATGTAGCTGCAAACCCAGAAAAAGAAGACAACTGGAACTGTGAGGAATAAATTTCTGTTGTTTATAAATTATCCAATCTCTTGCATTTTGTTATAGCAGCACAAATGGACTAAGATATAGGTGTATCACAGTCAACTGCAACAAAAAAGTCAAAGTTAAAGAGAATGCCTTGAAAGCAGTCAAAGCAAAAATGACGTTTTGTTTATAAGGGGACAAGAATAAGACAAATGGCTGACTTCTCACCCAAAATTATGAAAGCCAGATGATATTGGAACAAAATATTCAAAGTGCTGAAAGAAAAG
Source organism: Hylobates moloch (assembly GCF_009828535.3). Lineage (NCBI taxonomy): Eukaryota > Metazoa > Chordata > Mammalia > Primates > Hylobatidae > Hylobates > Hylobates moloch. The sequence goes on along the minus strand of NW_026652289.1, from coordinate 34,460,035 downwards.
AAGTGATCTCTAATAATTCTGTATATGGATAAACTATCTTTCAAATATGAAAGTGAAATAAAATAAAAACATTTTCAGTAAACAAAAATTAATGGAATTTGTTGCCAGCAGAATGGCACTATAAGAAATACTAAGGGAAGCTGTATTAGTCTGTTTTGTGCTACTATAAAAGAATACCTGAGGCTGGGTAATTCGTAAAGAAGAGAGGTTTATTTGGCTCCTGATTCTGCAGGCTGTACAAGAAGCATGGCACCAGCATCTGCTTCTGGTGGGGCCTCAGGAAGCTTACATTCATGGTGGAAGGCAAAGGAGAGCAGCCGTGTCACATGGAGAGAGAGGGAGCAAGAGAGAGATGGGAGGTGCCATGCTTTTTTAAACAATCTGCTCTAGTATGAACTAATACAGCTAGACTCACTCAGTATCACAGGGAAGGTGCCAAGTAATTCATGAGAGATCTGCCCCCATGACCCAAACACCTCTCAGTAGGTCCCATCTGCATCTCCAACAATGGGGGGTCACATTTTAACCTGAGATGTGGAGGGGACAAATATCCACCTATATCAGAAGTATTTTGGCCTGAAGGAAAATGACACTGGATAGCAACTGTTTGAAAGAGTATGACACTTCCCCACTCTTGCTCCCTTGCAGATATGAATGACATCACCAATCACCATAACCTGATAGTTCTAAACACTATACCCAACAACTGCAGAATATACTCTTTTAAGTCCCCACAGAATGTTCCCAAAGATAGACCACACACACACTAGGCCATAAAACAACTCTCAGTCAGGCCGGGCACGGTGGCTCAAGCCTGTAATCCCAGCACTTTGGGAGGCCGAGGAGGGTGGATCACGAGGTCAGGAGATCGAGACCATCCTGGCTAACATGGTGAAACCCCGTCTCTACTAAAAATACAAAAAATTAGCCGGGCATTGTGGCGGGTGCCTGTAGTCCCAGATACTTGGGAGGCTGAGGCAGGAGAATGGTGTGAACCCAGGGGGTGGAGCTTGCAGTGAGTGGAGATCGTGCCATTGCACTCCAGCCTGGGGGACAGAGTGCAACTCTGTCTCAAAAAAAAACAACTCTCAGTCATTTTCAGAATATTAAAATATAGCAGGCTATATTCTCTTACTGCAGCAGAATTAAATTAGAAATCAACAAAAAAAAAATCACAGATAGCCCCCAAATATCTGGAAATTAAAAACTCACTTTTAAAGAACCCACAGAAATCATAAAGTATTTTAGAAAATATTTTCAACTGAATAATAATGAAAATTGATCAATTAGACTTGCATCAACATTTAAAACTTTTGCTCTTTGAAAGCCACTGTCATCAAAATGAAAACGTTTTCAAAACATATATCTGATAAAAAGCTCTCATTTAAAATAGATAAAGAACTCTTGAAGCTCAATAATTTAAAAAACAATTTAAAATGGGCAAAAATATTTGAACAGATGCTTCAGCAAACAAGTTATATGACCATCAAATAAGCATGTGTTCAATATCATTCATCATTAGTGAAATGTGAATTAAAACCAAAATTAGCCACCACTTCACACTTTATAGACTGGCTAAAATGAAAAAGATTGACAATACCAAGTACTGGCAAGGATGTGGTGCAACTGTTAACTCTCAGACATTGCTGCTGGTAATATATATATATTGATTCCACAGAAATAGCCTCATTGTGTCTCCCTAAAAATGTTAATCCATAAAAAGGCAGTAAAAAATTTTAAAGTTGGCAATGAAAACCTGAAAAATACATTTGCTTCATTTATTTTATTTTCTATAAGTTTGATACTTTTTTTTTTTTTTTTTTTTTTGAGACAGGGTCTGACTCTTTTACCCAGGATGGAGTGCAGTGGCATGATCTCTGCTCAAGTGATCCTCCCACCTCAGCCTCCTGAGTAGCTGGGATCACAGGCATGCACCACCATGCCCAGCTGGTTTTTGTACTTTTAATCGAGATAGGGTTTCACCATGTTGCCCAGGCTAGTCTCGAACTCCTGAGCTCAAGCAATCTGCCCACCTTGGCCTCCCAAAGTGCTGGGATTACAGGCGTGAGCCACCACGCACGTTTGACACTTTTTAAACCCACTAGATTGCCGAGTAACTAACAGTCCATTGCCACTTTAAAAACCAGTTCATTGATGAAAATAATGTGACCTCACAAGCAGCTTCAGGGAAATTTTCACTGAATCTGTGGGATCCATCAGAAATGAAAAGGCAGAATTCAAGCACCCAGCCTGACCTGCCTCCGCTCAGCATCCTTCGGTACTCCCTCTCCTCCAAGGCTCTGAATCTGCCTGGGGAAGGGCATGGCAGTTGCAGACAACCCCTGCGTCCCTCCCTGGAATCAGGACCCTTGGTATCACTGCCTCCAGGAATAGCAGCAGGACCAGGCAAGACCAAGGTCCAGCTCCTTCTGCCGCCTACCTGTGGTTTCACACGTCAAGCTGGCATCTCTTAACAGTTTTCGTTATTATTAGTAGCATGTCTATACCACAAATGATTTGGTTACAGATTCAAAAACAGCCATTTGGTAGAAAATGACCACTGATGAGTCTCCCAGGAAAGAGGAATTACAAAAAGCTTCATTTTCATTTTAATTTTTCTCTAGGCCCCTTGGTCTATCTTAAATGGCAAAAGAACATGACCATTCAAAAAAGTGAAAGGGTATCAAAATCTGAGGACAAAGGCTGTAGTGAGGAAAGGAGCTGAAAGACACAGGGGCTAAAGCTACAACTGACTTTGCAAATAATTAACCAAGAAATGAAGAAGTGGTTTGGATGAGAAACTGCTGTATCTCACTGAGGAAAAAACAAAAAAGTGAGAAACACAAATTTATCGCATCCTGGGCAGGTCAAGCACACACACAACGTGAACGTGGCTCAGAACCAAACTCAGCCTCTTTAGCACCCGAGAAAAACATCTAACTCATAGTACATCCATGGCAGTTTACTGAGAGGATTAATTTTTGCTAAAATTGAGAACGTTTTGACAACCAAATGATGGGGCTGGAATTAGTTAGGTGAGAGATGTTGACAGCCTTTAAAAGTTAAAGAGGCCAGGCACGGTGGTTCATGCCTGTAATCCCAGCACTTTGGGAGGCTGAGGCAGGAGGATCACTTGAGCCCAAGAATTGGAGGCAGCAGTGAGTTATGATCACGACACTGCACTCCAGCCTGGGTGACAAAGAGATCCCATCTCAAAAAAAGAAAAGAAAAGAAAGAATGAAAAAAAGAAAGCAACTTTAAGGAAGAAAACCGGTGGCCAGGTGCAGTGGCATGCACCTGTAATCCCAGCACTTTGGGAGGCTGGAGTGGGCAGATGGCTTAAGCTCAGGAGCTTGAGACCAGCCTGGGCAACATGGCAAAACCCTGTCTCTACAAAAAATACAAAAATTAGCCAGACGTGGCTGTAGTCCCAGCTACTCAGGAGGCTGAGGTGGCAGGATCACCTGAGCCCGGGAAGTTGAAGCTGCAGTGAGCCATGATCGTGCCACTGTACTCCAGCCTGGGCGACATCAAGCAAGACCTTGCCTCAAAAAATTTAAAAAAAAAAAAAAAAGAGAAGAGACAAATGCCTTCAGCAAAATAGTACTAGTCCCACACTTAGCACTGGTCACTGCCCTTCGAGTCAGAGACTTTCACCCCAACCTTGTTATCATGGCCGGACTCCCTGTCTTCTAATGTCTATAAATCTTGGCATCCAAGCTGCTTTGGCTCCACATATCAGCTATTAGCAGTGGTATTTTTCTTGACAACTAACTAGTAACACTGAAGGAAATAAATGAAATTTTATACCATTAGTTACAATTAGTTATTTTTTAGAGGGGACATGGCACTGCCTGGAAATCAAAGGGACATGCTTTTCACCGTGTTTGCCACTGAGACGAGAAATGTGGTGGAAATGGGATCCATACATGGGGTTTATTTACACCCGACTTAATCCGCGATACTTCCTGTGCTAGAAGATTCTCTCCACATGGCTGGTGCTGAGGAAGCCCTCCAGGCCAGGCAGACCCCTAGAGAGCCCCGCTCAGTCCAGCCTGAAGTGGTGGCCGTGCATCCCTCACCTTTCATCTTGGTTGTGTAAAACCCAACAGCCGCTCCACGTCTCCGCAGGATTTTAGCTGGTTCCTTCACAGAGTGAGGTAGAAAAACATGTCATCATCATCCAAATTTCTCTCCCATCTTCCAAAAATAATGTCGTTTAGAATGAAAAGCACAATCCTTTCCCCAAACAACTGAACCTTTGAAGAAAAAAAAAAAAGAAAGAAAGAGAAAGAACAACAGTCAAGTGAGACAAGAGAAGAAAATCATATGCAGTAAATTCTGCGCTTGGATGTGACCCACACGTTGGGGCCAGGTGTGAGCTCCTCCATCGAAAATTCATTCTGTGCTCAAAGAGCCAAAACGTGCATCATGGCATCTCGCAGAGGCTTCCACACCACTGACCTTTCGCACCATGCAGCCTCCAGGGGCAGCCCCTGGGTCCCCAGGGCCACGGACTAGGAATGTGAGATGACAAAGCACAATCCATCACATGGTAACAAAACAGGAAATTAACACTGGGGGGCTGGGGCAACCCATTTCAACTGACTTGCTGGATGTGTCCTGAAATAAACCCAATCTGCCATTTTCATGACAGCAGACTCCGGAATTCTGGCCGTCAGAAGGAGGGTAGATAATGTGGGAGATTAATTGCTACACCAAAAGCAAGTGAATTTCAATGGCTTGTGACAGATTTAGAGCACACACTGGTGTCCTAATCCCAGAGAATTACAGGGACTCAGGGCACAACCCGTTCTAAGGCTGTAAAATTGAACCATCTCTTGCCTGTAGCAAAGTTATCACAAGTGAGGAAATTGTATTGTGGTCAAAGTCAGGCCCACACACTTAGAAGCTTTCCCTTTCGCAAGTCAAAATGACTTCACACTCCTGCCTGTTAAAATGCTCTGCATGTGTGTAGCCCACGGATGGCAAATAGGTGGCAGAAACCAAGGTCTGCCATCCCTGGATTCACAGCAGACCTATCTGTCCAGCTAAGCGTGGACACAGTCTCAGAAGCCTCCTTAACGCAGCCTTTCAAACAGCCACGAGCAACTGCTAAAATGTGGCATGAGGTGAAAACAATCGGCTATTTACGAAGTGACAATGCTGTTGAATGGGAATTTACTCTGCAACACTGCTAGATGACAGCCTCTGGTGTCTGTTTGTCACTTTATCCAATGCATTACCTCCAGATCAACAAGGCCACTAACTGGTCCATGACATCCACCCACCTGCTACCATTTGATTCTCACCACCTGCTGGGGAGGTCCTGGTTCATAGGTGGGGAAATTGAAGCTCAAAGAGGGTGATTACATTTATTGATTTCCCTGCCTCATTTCAAAGAGGACTTGAGACAGCTGGGCGAGGGGTCCGTCAGAGGCAGGCACAAAACAACAGGCTGGGGCTTTCCAGTCCAGCCAGCGGTTTTGTTCTTCATCTTCATCCATTAGAAATGAGATTTGGGGAAAGGGGATAATACAAATATTAATACTTCATTTTATATTTAATACTTGACCCTTGGATTATCATTGTCATCATTTGTGGTTTGTGGGTTGTTACCCTGGATTTGCTGGGAGATCTTCAGCAACTCACAACCTCTTTGAGTCTTGGTTTCCCCCTCCAGTCAAGGGAGAAGATCCTTCATGTGGTCTCTAAAATACTTGCATGTTTTTCAAATGCTCTGATAATAAAAATAAGGCAGCTTGCAGCAAATGGCACGAAGTGTTCAGTGCCAATAAACTTACGAATTGGCCAGAATGTAAAATATTTCACCTTCGTCTGGAGCTAAATCTTAAATGAGAAAAAGATTAGTGAAAACCACACTAGCTTGGCTCTGAGAAGCCATCACATTTTGTATCTCAGACAGTGGCAGCCAAATCAAGTTCAGACGTTAAGAATAACTAGCTAATCACAAAACCAGATTGGTGTCATGGGGGAGGTTATATTTTTCAACTTATAAAACCAAAAAGTTCAGAAGAAAGCCAGAAGACAAAAGCAGATTGCATCTGGCAGAAGGGAAATATCCAATCAAAAACTGGCAGGAGAAAAAGAGGGAGAAAGAAAATGTACTTAATTTGTCCAATTTCATTATGGGGGAGGAAAACGTGTGACATGTGATTTTGACTCAGAAATGTTTCTGAAAACACAAAAGTAAGTTCCAGTTCACATCTCTCATTAGGACCACTAATTAAGTTAACAGGAAAAACATTAAGAAATCTTGTGGGGGTTTTTTTGATAATTTGTGAAGAAGAGCTGGCTAGGAGACAAAACGTAATTAAAAGAAAAAGAAAAAAGTCAAGACCTAAAGTTCCACAAACAGAGGGGAAATATTCCTCTGTACATCTGGGGTAGGACAGATCTTTACAACATGGTTCATTAAGTGGAAATAACACCCAAGTTTCTTTTTGTTCATAATATAGGCCACATTGTCAGAAAATGTGCAGGTTTTCTCATTTAAACTTAGAAGAAGAGATGACAAATGAAGGAAGTAACAACTCTTGTTCTGAAAAAATTATTTAAGGAGCCATTCACATTCTTCATAGCATTCAGAACAGTCAGTCGTTAAGTGGCCACCTGGCCCACCTGCAGCACCAGAGCTGGGGCAGCAACGCAAACCAAGATGCCAAGCACCACACTGGGTACATCATGCTCACTTGCTGAATCTCAGGCCATCTCTAATGTGCTGGAAGAAAAACCGTTTCAAAATAATATCTACTGAGTCGATTAAAATGAGACCTAAAAAAGACAACTTATAGAATGGGAAAAAAACAATTGCAAATCATATATGTGATAAGGATTATGCATATGAAAAACTCTGCATATGAAACCCTGCATATGAAAAACTCTCACAACCCAATAGTAAAAAGTCAAATAACCCAATTAAAAAGTAGGCCAAGGATCTTCATAAACATTTTCCCAAAGAGGATCTACAGATGGCCAATAAGCACATGAAAAGATGCTCACCATCCTTAGCCATCATGGAAATGCAAATTAAAACCACAGTGAGATTCTACTTCACACCTACTAGGATGGAGAACATTAAAAAGACAATAACAAGTGCTGGTGAGGATATGGAGCGACTGCAGCCCTCAGACACTGCTGTTGAGAGTGCAGAATGGTGCAGCTGCTGGGGAAGGCAGTTGGACATTTCCTCAATATATGAAACATAGAGTTACCACATGACCAGCAATTCTGCTCCTAGATATATACTCAAAAGAAATGAAAATATGTATCCTCACAAAAATTTCCATACAAATGCTTATAGAAGTATTATTAATCGCAGTCAAAAAGTGGACACAATTCAAATGTCCATCAACTGAAAAATGGATAAATGAAATATGGTATATCCATACAATGGACTATTATTCACCCCAAAAAGGAATGAAGTACTGATGCATGCTACAATGGACGAACTCTGAAAATATTATGCCAAGTTAGAGGCTGTTTACAAAAGACCACCTGTCGTATGATTCCACTTATAAGAAATATCTAGAATAGGCAAATCCATAGAAACAGAAAGCAGATTAGTGGTTTCCAGGGACTGGAGAAACACAGGAACGAGGAGTGATGCTAGTGGGTAGAAAGCTTTTTTTTTAAAATGATGAAAATGTTCTGGAATTAGTGGTGATTGATATACGATGTTGTGAATATATTAAAAGTCAGTGCATTGTATACTTTAAAAGAATGAAGGTTATGATGTGTGAATTCTATCTTAATGAAGCTCTTGTTTAGAAAAAAATCAAGAACTAATTTTTTTAATTGCTCAGCAGAAAAAAATAAAAATAAAATAAAACCTGGATTAACAACTTGGGAACATTACCTGAGACCCCTTATAGGGATTATCTAATTTCAGAACCTTCGAGGTATTTGTTGTGTAGATGAAGACATCGAGGCTGAGTCACAGAGCCAGTAAGTGACGTAGCTGGGTACAAACTTCCATCTCCTTGACATCAGGCTGGAGATCTTGGAAGTATTGTGCCTGGGACTATTTCCCCTCTCTGTTTGTAGAACTTTAGGTCTCGACGTTTTTTCTTTATCTTTTAATTGTATTTTGTTTCTTAGCCATTCTCCATACTGAACCTGAAAGAATACTGATATTTCATTCATTATTTACAGGGCTCTATGAAGGGAACCAAATGGCATTCCAGACAACTGTAAACAAGATCACACATTTCAAGACTGCAGGGAAGCATCATCCTTCTTCCTACCTGTGGAATTAAGATAAATATACCAATTAAATGAAAATGGGTGAATGTGAGGCACACAGTCCAAACTCTCAGTTGGGTACTGGCTTCCTCCTTAGCCTCTGCCCCAGCCAAAGTTCAGCCAAGAGGATGCTACCTGGACCTCTGAGAAGCTCCTCTGGCTCCTGCCTTCACACCTGCCATGCCAGGTCTCTGCTTTACAACTGCTCAACAGAGGCACAGCTCTTCAAAGATCACCAGGTCTGATGTCAAGGAGACAGATGTTTGTACCCAGCTAAATCACTTACTGGCTGTGTGACTCAGCTTCAACGTGTTCATCTGTAAAACAAATACCTTGAAGGTTCTGACATTAGATAATCCCTATAGAGTCTCAGGTAACATACAGGGTAATATCTGCTACAATTCTAACTCATGCTAAGAGCCAATAAACGTCACCGGAATGCGCTAAAGAGAAGTTTCCCATTCAACAGAGAGATGGTGTATATTAAAGCTTTAAAACTTAGACATGAGGTGCCACTCAGGAAAGCAAAATAGACTTATCAGTAGCCAGATATCTATTATACATAGCACTGAGTGCTGTTTTCCTTGCTAGCAGGGTGTTATGGATTGAATTGTCACCCCCAAAAAGCTGTTGACATCCTAACCCCCAGTTGTGTGAATGTGACCTTATTTGGAAATAGAGTCTGCTGGTCCATCAACATGAGGGGATTCAGTTGGTCTCTAATCCAATATGACTGGTGTCCTTATAAAAAAGGAGGATTTTGACAGAGACGGACACACATATAGAAAACAATGTGGAAACACAAGGAGAAGGTCATCTACAACCCCTGAGGTTACTAGAAGCCAGGAGGGAAGCCAGGAACAGATTCTCATTTACAGCCCTCAAAAGAAAACAACCCTGTCGACTGCTTGATTTCAGACTTTCCAGCCTCCAGAACTGTCAGACAATACACTTCTGTTTTGTGGTACTCTGTGGTACTAGGAAGTGAAGACATGGCTAGACTGCTTTAAATGATCAAATTATCAAGTAAGCACTGTGACTTTTAAAACTTCTTTTACAACGTTCATTTAAAATTGCATCAACTCACCTTCATCAACCCTTCTCTTGCACGATCAGAGGTTCTTAGTGCATCTTCCGTGGACCACCAGGGTTCCTTTATGTAAACAGCCACAACTAGAGAGAAAGCCAAGAAAGGATGATGTGCACACAGCAAACTGGCCAACAGCGGGGCAGCTTCACAGCACAGAGCCACTGACAAGATGCAAACGGAAGATGATTTGTGGGGAAAGCAGGTGATATTTTTAGAGCTGAATTTACTGACCAGGAAAGAGTGACCACTCTCACATGAAGGGAGCTTCACAGATGTTTCAAAGGTGGCCTGTTGTTGATGCCAAAACAGGATATATCCCAATGTTTGGGGACACAATGGGATACACACCAGTATTGACAAATCCAATGGGTAAGAATTACCTTTTTTTGAGTCAGAGTCTCGCTTTGTCGCCCAGGCTGGAGTGCAATGGTGCAATCTCGGCTCACTGCAAGCTCCGCCCCCCAGGTTCAAGTGATTCTCCTGCCTCAGCCTCCCAAGTAGATGAGACTACAGGCGTGAGCCACCACACCCTGCTAATCATTGTATTTTTTGTAGAAACAGGGTTTCGCCATGTTGGCCAGGCTGGTCTCAAACTCCTGACCTCAAATAATCCGCCCGCCTCGGCCTCTCAAAGTGCTGGGATTACAGGCATGAGCCACCGTGCCCAGCTAACTCTTTTCATGTTAAAAACACTTATCAAAGTCCAACCATGTGCCACAGCCCAGAATTTCCCCAATTTAGTAAAATTCAACATGGGCTAAGCGCATTAAACAAACTGATTTAATACCTGTGCATTGAGCATCACCTTGGCCCTGGGCTTGGTGCTGCCTTCTTTTACATGAGTTTCTTTCATTCTTACCATGAAACTGTTACCAGCGTCTTTCTAAGGAGGATGCTGAAGCTCTGAGAGGTGAAATGACTTGCAGGCAATCAGCTAGAAGGGGCTGAGGTGGGCTTCAGCCCTGGGCCACTAGACTCCTAAGTCAGTGCTCCTTCTAAGAGGCTGGAGATGGGTTTGGTGTTAAGAATGGGGTGAATCACATGGGATAGAGGGGGTGTCTTTGGATGAGAAGGTCCCTGGGCTAAGATCTACAGGAGAAGGGTAGGGAAATCCTCCCCTCCTCCCCCCACCCTTACCCCAGGCATCTCCAAGGCCTGCTGACTCTGCCTCAGAAGCATCCCCGGAACCATTCCAAGTGTAGACATGGGTACCGCTACTCAGCAGGGGAGACCTGGACATGACTGCAACTTCACTAAGCCCCACACTCCTCATCGGAGTTGCCCAAACCAATCACCCCAGGTGGCTGGGAAGTTCTCATGAGGATCGGGACTGAAATGCCCAGCACAGGGCCTGGCACACGGAAAGTGCTCAGTGTCTACTAATCAATGAGTTGATTTCTCCTCTTCCCCTCATGCTGGCATCACCATGTCCCATCAGTTCCTCCTGCTGCCTCATAACAAAATCTTTCCGCTTGGTTCCAGCCCCATATCTCAGCTGGGTGAGGCCACCACCATCTCCAATGAAGGCTGAGACAGCCCATCGCCCAGTTCCCACCTCAGTCTCCCCTGCCAATCCATTCCTACTGAGTGGCCGCACTAAATCCCACCATGGTCTCTGCCCCTTGTCTCAACTCAGCAACTTTCCTTTCCTTTCTTAAAAATTACATTTTTTTCTTTTTAAATTTTTTTCCTTTTTAATTTTTTTTCAATTGTTAATTTTTGTGGGTACATAGTAAATGTATATATTTATGGGATACCTGAGATGTTTTGATATAGGCATGCAATGCATAATAATGGAGTATCCAACAGGGTACTTATGTCTGTAATCCCAGCACTCTGGAAGGCAGAGGTGGGCAGATAGTTTGAACCCAGGAGTTCAAGACCAGCCTGGGCAACATGGCAAAACCCCATCTCTGTGAAAAATACAAAATAATTAGCTGGGTGTGGTGGTACATGCCTGTCATCCCAAATACTTGAGAGGCTGAGGCTGGAGGATCACTTGAGTCCCAGAGGTCAAGGCTGCAGTGAGTCATGGTTGCACCACTGCACTCTGGCCTGGGCAACAAAGTGAGACTCTGTCTCAACAAAAAAAGGAAAGACAAAAAATGGTGTATCCATCCCCTCAAGCGTTACATCCTTTGTGTCACCAACAATCTGATTCTACTCTTTTAGTTATTTTAAAATGTACAAGAATCACATTTGAAACACCAAAGTTACTTTGGTTGTTTTCTGGTGTCTTTTTTATACCCCTTTGATCATCATTTTTATGTCTGCTTCTCAAGCCCAGTATTTGAGCCTGAGGGTTCCAGAATCCACAGAATTATAAAAGAGGCCTCTTCCCAGTCAAACCTTTTTAGATGGATTTTTGGAGGAAAGTGTGAATACGGAGTAGGAAACAAAAGCAGTTGAACATTTCACATAAGCCTCAAGATTTTAAAACAAATATTGTGGACCACTCGGGGTCAGCTGCCACAGCCTTTCTCCCTGTCCTCTCTGCTACTAAAGGAACTTTAGTAGAAAACTCTGTGAAGACCAAGCTACAGTGGTGTGATGGTTAATAATGAGTGTCAGCTTGATTGGATTGAGGGATACAGAGTATTAATACCGGGTGTGCCTGTACGGGTGTTGCCAAAAGAGTTTAATATTTGGGTCAGGGGGCTGCGGAAGGCAGATTCACCCTTAATCTGGTGGGCACAATCTAATCAGCTTCCAGCAAATATAAAGCAGGCAGAAAAACATGAAAAGGAGAGATGGGCCTAGACTCCCAGCCTGCATCTTTCTCCCATGCTGGATGCTTCCTGCCCTTGAACATCGGACTCCAAGTTCTTCAGCTTCAGGACTCGGACTGCTTTTCCTTGCTCCTCAGCTTGCAGACAGCCTATTGTGGGACCTTGCGGTTATGTAAGTTAATACTAATAAACTCCCCTTTATACATATATATAATACTTGATAAATTCCCGTTTATGTATATATATAAAATACTTAATAAACTCATATATATATCCTATATATATATCCATACATATATATCCTATATATATTCTATATATATAGGATATATATATCCTGTTAGTTCTGTCCCTCTAAGAAAACCGTGACTAGGCCAGGTATGGTGGCTCACACCTGTAATCCCAGTCCTTTGGGAGGCCGTGGCTGGCAGATCACAAGATCAGGAGATCGAAACCATCCTGGCTAACACGATGAAACCCTGTCTCTACTAAAAATACAAAAAAATTAGCCGGGCGTGGTGGCAGGTGCCTGTAGTCCCAGCTACACGGGAGGCTGAGGCAGGAGAATGGCGTGAACCCAGGAGGCGGAGGTTGCAGTGAGCAGAGACTGTGCCACTGCACTCCAACCTGGGCAACAGAGTGAGTGAAACTCCATCTCAAAAAAATAAAAAATAAAAAAGAGAACCCTGACTAATACAAGTGGCATTAGCCAGGTATTAAACATTAACTCTGCATAGCCAGCCCCTCCTCCCTAGAGACCAACAGCATCTAACCCACCTTGTCAGTTTCATATGGGTGAATTATATCATCTCTGACAATGGTTCCAAAATTGATTGAGCCAGCTGGGAGCAAAGAGCCAATTAAATGTTTGACATCTGCCTTCATTTATTCAACTCAATTCACTTCCAAAATGGCACCTACTAGAACTTCCAGGAGGTTTATAAGCTATAAGGATTATTTTCCTGCTTAACAAGGTGAATCAATAAAAGCTGTTGAATTTACTAATACTCTGTATTGCTGTAATACAGATGTTCAATTTGCTAATACAGTTTCAAACAAGAAATGTGTTACGATTCGGTGTTTATGTGGTACCTTGCAAGTTTCGTGGTGCACTGCAGACCAGTAATTAGTCACACAAGTTGTCACAAATAAGACTGAACGGTTGTTTTTTTTTTTTTTTTCAAAACTCACCTTAAACTGCTAAGTATACATAACAATGAAACTGAAGTCCAATCACATGTAACAGTTAAAAACAAACTGCCCTCAAAACCAACTCTTGAAAAATAGAATCAGCCTTCTGGAGAGCAGTAGCTTTTGATCAGTGAAGTGTAATACCTTGTCCAGAGAACATAGGAGGGAGACATGGTGGCACAGCCCTTGGAGAGAGGCAGTCCCCAGCTCAGCAAGGATAAATGACAGCTCCTGGGGTGCTGACAGGTGCCACAGAGCCAGCCTCAGGGCATCACTGCTGAGACCCTGGAGCAAGCAACCTCCAAAGGTGAGAAAATGGAAGTCACAACATCCTTGTTTTTAAAAAGGAAAAATATGGTCCTGATCAGTCATTTCCTCCACCTAAGGACTGAGAAGAGCCTGGACAGCTGCAGAGAGAGATGCGCCGTGCTGAGAGCCATCGGGAGGGCATTGTGAAGAGCCAGCCTCACCACGCCAATTCAATTTCCCTGTCCCCGAGTGGCAGGTGACATGGACCACAAGGAAGATATCAGGAATGGATTTTATTCTATGACACTCCAAGTTCTCCCAAAGAAGTTAAGACAGTGAGGTCCCTAAGGCAAATTCCTAGAGGCCTGGATTCACCCGAGGCTATGAATGATCCACTGAATTCAACTCTCCATGGCTGAGTTCCCCATAGTGTGACTGGTGCTGTCCTGGGCCCCAGGAGCTGATGATTAAGCCTCCATCCTTGCCTCTTGGAGTTGGGAGCCCACTGAGAACGAGAGAGCTAAATAAGCTATTCCAATACAGGGCAGGGAGTGATCGGTGCTGGAATCGAGTTTCACAAGGACCCAGAGGAGAAGGTCGACTCTGCCAAGGGGAATTGGGAAAGCATTCCCAGAAACTCCACCAGCTCCGCATCACTGGGTGAGGTTTCAACAGACAGAGACGGTGGGGAAGGCTGATGCAGGCAACCCAGGAGCAGAGGCACAGCGCCCTGGAAGTCCCAGGCCATGTTCAGGGCATCCCAACTGGCAGGGGTAGCTGGGCAAGGTCTAAATATGGAAGAGACTGGGCTGCACACACCATCTCAGCAAAACATTGGCCTCATTCACTCAGAAGTCACTAGGCGACGTCAGCGCCAGTGAGGAGTAAGATGACTCAAGGCATTTTAGAAACGGCTCTACATACTGTCCATGGTATAGGAAAAGGAATTGGAACCTCAGAGCCAGACAGGGCCCAAATTCTGGCGTCTCCAGTTACTAGCTGCATGACCTAAACCCATCCCCTCCCTAGCTTTGATTCACCCACTTGTCAAATGGAGATCACAATCACATCCTCTTCTATTGTTATAAAGCAAGGTAGGTGAGAGAGTTCACCTCACCAAACTGCTTTTCCTTAGGTGTTTGAAGCATTCCAGTAATTTCTAGAAAGTTCCTCCACCTGCTTCAAACATTGCTCTGGGATTACAATGAAGTATGAAAAGGCTGTGTAATATTTTCATTGTCAACAAGACAATGGAAAGTGTTCTGTAACACTCTGTTTCTCCCTGGGAGATCCCCATCCAAACCGTCTTTCTGCTCCGGTTTGCACAGAAACGTCTGTCTTTCACAGCTTGAGGTCTGCCCATCCAGTGAGTATTTACTTTTCACACCACATTTCCTCATGACCATCCCCTTTTCTATCAGGGAATTAAGCTGACCACAGCTTTCCTCGCTCTGCCCTCCCAACGTAGTGGGCACACATCAGTGCCGGATTCAGACACATAACAGGACCTCTGACAAGATTTTTTAAACTTTGTGTCTTCCCTAAGACTTCTTAAAGAAGCTGAACCTTTTTCTCTGATTTTTTAAATCTATAAGTAAGCAAAACAATCCTTCTGAAAAAGTTAGCATGACTTTTTCACAGTACAGGTCAGAGAGACCTGGTTGTCCCCTGTTACCTCGGATGAATGGGCTGTGGCAACTAAGAGTGAGTGGTGCCTTCCGAAGGATTTTGAGGCTGCAGCCAAATTCAGCAAGGAGGAGTCTACTTAAGGAATTAAACTATACCCTGGCTTAAGAAACTTACAATTTAAAGAAAGACAAAGAATCGAGTGAAAACAGACCCAGGCTGTGTGGTGTGATGCAGCAGCAACATCCAGCGGGGACGGTGGAGCGCGAAGTTGAGCTTGCGGTCCCTCTCCACCTGCCTCAGCACAGAGATCAGCAGGAGGTACCAAAGCAGTGCACAGACCCTCCGGAGGTCACAAATCTGTGGCACGTGTTGCTTATCCAACCCACATGTAGAGCAGCTATAATGTGCAAAAGACATATTACGTCCAATCAAGGAATCAAACTAGACCCTGGCTTAAGAAACTTACAGTTTAGAGAAAGACACAGAATACAGTCAAATCAGACCCGGGCTATGTGCTGTGGGAGGGCTAGAAGGGAGAAGAAGGTCATTTGGACTGAGGGATGACAGTCTCCAATGGCAACTGACCTAACCAGGTGGGAAGAATGAGTCAGGCCAAAGTAAGGGGAGAAGGCCATGCCAGGTGAGGGAGGTGACAGAGATGTAGAGATGTGACAGGCAAGGACAGGAACTGCAGCACGCCAGAGCCACCAGCGTTCAGAGTGGTGAGGAGGCAGGAGAAAGCCCATCAGGAAGGCTATGACAGCCAAACTCTGGACAGCTACTATGTTTCAGAAAAGGATAGGAACATGATCCAGTTACTGCTTTAAAATAATAGCATTGACCACCACAGCACTCATCAAGCGCCTGGTGCAATGCCAAGGGCATATGCAGTATCTCATTTTTTTTGCCTTTATTATTTTTAATTGACACATTATAATTGTACATATTTATGGGGTACATGTGATATTTTGATACACATACACAACATGTAATGATCAAATCAGGGTAATTAGCATACTTATCACCTCAAACATTTATTCCTTCTTTGTGTTGGAGATATTCAAAATCTACTCTTCTAGCTATTTGAAAACATAGAATAAATTGTTGCTAACTGGAGTCACCCTGCAGTGCTACGGAACCTTAGAATGTATTTTTCCTATCGACCTGTGCTTTGCATCCATTTGCTAGGCCCTCCCTCTCATCCCCCAACAGTCTTCCCTGCATCTAGTAACCACTATTCTACTCTCTACTTGTATGAGCTCAACTACTTCAGCTTCTACATAGGAGTGAGAACATGTGGTACTTATCTTTCTGTTTTGGCTTTTTTCATATTTCGACATAATGTCCTCCAAGCTCATCCATGTTGCTGCAAATTACGGAATTTTGTTCTTTTTTTATGTCTAAATAGTATTCGATTACATTGTCTTTATCCATTCATCTGCTGATAGACTCTTAAGTCGATTCCATATCTTGGCCATTGTGAATGCTACAGTACATATGGGAGTGCGGATATTTCTTCAACATACTGATTTTATTTCCTTTGGATATACACCCAGAAGTGGGATTGCTGGACCATATAGTAGTTCTATTTTTAGATTTTTGAGGAGCCCCCATACTGTTCCCCATAATGGCTGTACTACTTTACACTCTCATCAACAGCATACAAATATTCCCCTTTCTCCACAACCTCATAGCATATGTTATTTTTTGTCTTTTTCATAATAGCCGTTCTAACTGGGGTGAGGTGATAGCTCACTGTGGCTTTGATTTGCATTTCACTGATGATTTGTCGTGTTGAGCATTTTTTCATATATCTATTGGCCATTTGTATGTCTTCCTTTAAGAGATTTGTATTCAGCTCATTTGCCCATTTTTTAATCGGATTATTTGTTTTTTTGCTGTTGAATTATTTGAGCCCCTTGTATATTCTGGATGTTAATCTCTTGTCGGATGAATAGATTTCAAATATTTTATTTCATTCTGCAAGTTGTCTCTTCATTCTGTTGTTTATTTTTCTGTGCAGAAGATTTTTAGCTCAGTATAATCTCACTTGTCTTATTTTGATTTTGTTTCCTGTGCCTTTGAGATCTTCTCCATAAAATATCTGCTCAGATCAATGTCCTGAAGCATTTCCTCTATGCTGAAGGAACAGTATCCTCTACTATTAATAGTTTCATAGTTCCAGGTATTATATTTAAGTCTTTAATCTATTTCGAGTTGAATTTTGTATATGGTGACAAATAGGGGGACTAGTTTCATTCTTCTGCATATAAATATCCAGTTGTCTGAGTACCATTTACTAAAGAGACTGTCCTTTCCCCCAATGAATGTTCTTGGTACATTTTTCAAAAATCAACTGTCTGTAAGTATATCGGTTGATTTCTGGGTTCTCTATTCTGTTCCATTGGTCTACATGTCTGCTTTTATGCCAGTACCATGTTGTTTGGGTTACTACACCTTTGTAGTATATATTGAAGTCCAGTAGTTTGATGCCTCCAGCTTTGTTCTTTTTGCTCAGTACTGCTTTGGCTATTGGAAGTCATTAGTAGTTCCAAATTAATTTTAGAATTTTTTTCTATTTCTGTGAAGAATGCCATTGGTATTTTGATAAGGAGTACACTGAATCTATAGATTGCTTTTGGTAGTATGGTCATTTTCACAATATTAATTTATCCAACCCATGCACATGGAATGTCTATTTTTTGTGTATCCTCTTCAATGTTTTCATCAGTGTTTTATATTTTCCCTTGTGGAGCTCTTTGACCTCCTTGGTTAAATTTATTCCTAGTTTGTGTGTGTGTGTGTATATGTGTGTGTGTCTATTGTAAATGGATTTCCTTTCTTGATTTGTTTTTCCACTAGTTTGTCGTGGATGTATTGAAATACTACTGATTTTTTATGTTGATTTTTGTATCCTGCAACTTTACTGCATTGGTTTATCAGTTCTAAGAGCTTTTTTGGTGAAGCTTTCATGGTTTTCTATATATAAGATCATGCCATCTGCAACAGGGACAATTTGACTTCCTCCTTTCCAACTTAGATGACCTTTATTTCTTTCTTTTGAATAGTGGCTATAGCTAGGTCTTCTAGTACCATGTTGAATAAAAGTGTTTAAAGAGGGCATCCTTATCTCACTCCAGATCTTAGAGGTAAAGCTTTCAAATTTTCCACGTTCAGTGTGATGTTGGCTAGGGGTTTGTCATATATGGCCTTTATTGTGTTGAGGTAGGTTCCTATTATACCTAACTTGAGAGCTTTATCATGAGACAATGTTGAATTTTGTCCAATACTTTTTTGTGTCTATTGAGGTGCTAATATGGTTTTTATCCTTGATTCCACTGACGTATCATATTTATTGATTTGCGTATGTTGAGCCGTCTTTGCATCCGGGAGATGAATCCTACTTGATCATGGTGAACAATCTTTTTAATGCATTGTTGAATTGGTTTGCTAGTATTTTGTTGAGAACATGTGCAATTATGTTCATTAGGGATATTGGCCTATAGTTTCCCTTTTTTGTTGTTGTGTCCTTGACTAGTTATGATATCAGGGTAATTGTGATCTCATAGAATGAGTTTGGAAAACTTTCCTCCTCTTTAATTTTCTGAAAGAGTTTGAGAATAATTGGTATTAGTTATTCTTTAAATGTTTGGTAGAATTCAGCGGTGAAGCCATCGGGTCCTGAGCTCTTCTTTAATGAGAGACTTTTTATTACTGATTCAATCTCATTACTCACCTATCAATAATAACTTGACAGGTCTCTTTAAGTTTTCTCTTTCTTATTTGGTTCAATCTTGGTAGGTTCTATGTGCCCCGAAATATATAGATATGGCTGCTAGCTTTTCAAATTTGTTGTAAAGTTGTTTGTAATATTGTCTAATGACCCTGTGTATTTCTGTGGTATCAGTTGTAATTGTCCCTTTTCATTTCTGATTTTATTTATTTGGATATTTTTTCTTTTTTCTTATCTGTTAAAATAACTAACTTTTATTTGTTGATCTTTTGTATTTTATTTAGTCTCAATTTATTTTATTTCTGCTCTAGTCTTTATTATTTCTTTTCTCCTACTTATTTTGAGTTTGTTTTGTTCTTCTTTTCTAGTTCCTTGAGATGTATTGTTAGGTTATTTGAACTATTTTTACTTTTTTGATGTAGGTGTTTATTGCTATAAACTTCCCTCTTAGAACTGCTTTTGCTATCTCCCAAGGGTTTTGGTATGTTGTGTTTCTATTTTCATTTGTTTCAATAAACTTTTAAATTTCCTTCATAGTTTCTTCATTGACTCCTTGGTCATTTGAGAGCATGATGCTTAATTTCCATGTATGTATACTATTTCTAATGTCCCTCTTGTTATTAATTTCCAGTTTTATTCCACTGTGATCAGAAAAGATACTTGATATGATTTCAATTCTTTTAAATTTGTTTAGACTTTTTTCGTGGCCTAACATGTGGTCTATCCTGGAGAATGTTCCATGTCCTGATGAAAAGAATGTGTATTCTGCAGCTGTTAGATGAAATATTCTATAAATGTCTGCTACGTCTATTTGGTCTAAAGTGCAATTTAAATCTAATGTTTCTTTGTTGATTTTCTGTCTAAATGATCTGTCCAGTGCTGAGAGTTTGGTGTTGAAGCACCCACCTATTATTGTATTATAGCATATATCTCCCTTTAGATCTAATACTATTTGCTTCATATATCTGGGTGTTCTGGTGTTGGATGAATATAGATTTATTATTGATATATCCTATTGCTGAAGTAACCTCTTTATCATTATATTATGACTTTCTTAATATCTTTTTACCATTTTTTAAGTCTATTTAATCTTCGCATAGCTATTCCTGCTTGCTTTTGGTTTTGTTTGCATGAAATATCTTTTTTCATCTCTTCAGTTTCAATCTATATGTGTCTTTACAGGTAAAGTGAGTTTCTTGTGGGTACCATATAGTGGGGTCATGTTTTTTATCAATTAAGCCAGCCTATATCTTTTACATGGAGAATTTAATCTGCTTATATTCAAGGTTATTATGGATAGGTGAGGACTTATTCCTGTCATTTTGTTAATTGTTTCCTGGTTGTTTTGTATGTAATTTGTTCCTTTCTTCCTCTCTTACTGTTTATAATTGTAGTTAGATGGTTTCCCACAGTGATAAGATTTTATTCTTTTGCCTTTCTCTTTTGTGAATCTGTTCTCCCAGTGAGTTTTATATTTTTGTGTGTTTTCATGATAGTGATTATCATCTTTTTGCCTCCAGATATAGGACTCCTTGAGCCTTTTTTGTAATGTCAATCTAGTGGTGACATTACAAAGTTTTGCTTGTCTGGGAAAGACTCACTTTTTGCTTGTCTGGAAAAGACTTTATTTCTCCCTTATTTCTGAAGTATTCTTGATGGCAATTTTTTTTCTTTCAGCATTTTGAATACATTATTCCATTCTCTCCTGGCCTATAAGGTTTCTGTGGAGAAATCTGCTGTTAGCCTAATGAGAATTCCATCACATATGACTTGACGCTTTTCTCTTGCTGTTTTTGGAATTATCTCTTTGTCTTTGACTTTTGATAATCTGACTATAATATTGCCTCAGGGAGGGACTTTTGTGGCTGAATCTATTTGAGGATCTTTGTGCTTTCTAAATCTGGATGTCCATATCTCTCCCCAGACTTGGGAACTTTAGGTTTTCTTTGCCTTTTCCCTTCTCTTTTTCCAGAATCCTCATAATATGAATATTTGTTCTCTTACTTATGTGTCATAAGTCTTGTAGGATTTCATCACTTTTTTCATTCTTATATCCTTTTTTTCCTCTGAATAATTTCAAATGACTTATCTTCAAGTTCAGAGATTTCTTCTTCTGCTTGATCAAGGCTGCTGTTGAGTCTCTCTATCATATTTTTTACTTTTCACTAAATTCTTCAGTGGTAATATTTATGTTTGGTCCTTTTTAATGATTCCTATCTGTTGAATTTCTCGTTCATATTGTGAATTGTTTTCCTTATTTTGTTGAATTATATTGTATTTTATTTTATCTTTTTTAGTTTCCTTAAGATCATTATTTTGAATTCCCTTTCTGGTAACTCATTAATTTCCCTTTCATTGGTGTCTGTTACAATAGAGTTATTGTGTTCCTTTGGTGATATCAAATTTCCTTGCTTTTTCACATGTCTTATGTTCCTACATCAATGTCTATGCATCTGATGGAAGAATCACCTCTTTCAAGCTTTCTAGAGTAGATTTTATAGAGAAAGACTTTCACTTGCAGTTGCATTTTAATGTGCCAGTTGGGAAGGGTGTTGTGACTCTTTCCAGATAGGCACAATATTATAGTTTCCATGCAGGTTCTTTATTTGTGCACATCAGGAATAACTGTGGGTGCCACAATGGCCTAGGCTGTAGAAGTTTGTGGCAGCAGCAGCAGTGGAGTAGGTTGCTAATGTCCTCAGTGTCAAGGGATTTGGGGGTCCTCCTAGGCTCATCTTCCCTACAGTGTGGAGACTCAGCCAAGGGGATCCCTCCTGATGTCAGGTCTGACATGACCTACAAGTAGCTGCAATGGTGCTAGGTTCCAGATTCAGGTGCTTAAAGCAACTGCGGAGCCAACATCCTAGGCTCGGAGTCTCACAAACCTATTTTGACACTCGGGTCTTGGGGTACAGGTTCACTTTCTGTGGCAGGGTTGGTTGAAGGTTGCCCACAAAGCCAGTATCTGTGAGTCTGAGGCATCTTCTAGCAGCTCTGGCCCACAAGGTTTCATTGTAGCTGTGATTCTACCCACAGGGGTTAGGGCACAGAACTGGCCCAACTCCAGGGAAGAAGAGGTGCTCTAAGGTTTGGGCCTGGGGAGAAAGGTACAGCTGAAATTTGGGAACCTGAGCCAATAGGGTTCAGTGGCAACTTGGGTCCCACAGGATAAGGCACCATGCAGTGGTGACGCTAGACACTGGGATGGTGGGGCTCACCAGTATTCCAGACTTTATGAGACCAGATGCAGGAGCAACAAGTACCCCAGAACGGAGGAACACAGCTGCCCTTTGGGCCCCGGGATATTGGAGAGGCTAGGAGGTAGCAAAGCTGTAACTCCACTCTCCAAGGAGAAGGCTGTCTCAGCAGCTCAGATTCTAGGGATCTAGTTCAGCTTCAGGAAAGCAGGATACGAGAGTTATTTGGCCAGTAGGAAAGGGTGTCTGAGATCAGTCACTGCTCTGTTTCCCTAGGACATGGGATACCACATCAGCTCAGCCCTGGGATGTGTAGCTGCTCAGCTCAGCAAAAGCTCTAATTCCCCACAGGGCAATGTACCACTTCAGCTTGGGTCTGGGGGGTGTGACTGTTCTGGGTGCCCAGGCACCGTTTCCCTGGGATGCAGGGCATTACCTCAGCT
Source organism: Hylobates moloch (assembly GCF_009828535.3). Taxonomy (NCBI): domain Eukaryota; kingdom Metazoa; phylum Chordata; class Mammalia; order Primates; family Hylobatidae; genus Hylobates; species Hylobates moloch. The sequence continues at coordinate 34,437,509 of NW_026652289.1, read as the reverse complement.
TAGATATAGGATGTGTGACCACTCCGGATAACAAAGATATCATTTCCTGATGTAGGGTGCTGCTTCAAATTAGGCACTTGAAGGCATGGCTGCTCTGGGCAGCCAAGGTACTATTTTCCCAGGAAGCAGGGTACTGCTTAAGCTCCAGCCCAAGGAGGTGGAGCTGGTGGTAGGTGGAGCCACTTCACCTCTACTTGGCCCCATGGGGATGGGTGTAACAGCTGCTGACAACTTTGCTTGGGGATGTCAGGCCATCAGGCTGGGGTGTTTCTGTGGCAGCTTAACCTCAGAGATGAAGGGAAGCTGTGGCTACTCAACCCCAGAGGCAGACATACCCAAGCCATCTTTCCAATTCCAAAATAAGAGAATGCAGTAGCCATGCAAGGCATGGGGCAGGGCACAATATTGGCTCCTACCCTGGGGGAAGCATAGCTGTATAGACTCCAGGCAGACCCTTCAGCTGGGCTTAGTGCCCGTGAGGGCTGTGGGAGACCCCAGCAGTGAGGTCTGTAGGTGTGATGGTGTAAGGTCCAAGGTGGTAATGGGGTTTTCTGGGATCCCCTTGCTTACTTCCTCACCATAGGAAAAAGCTCCTCCTGGTTCCCAGATTATCCCAGTTGGAAGACGAAGTGGCGGAGGCCCACTGCTCCATTCTCTATGTGGTCATCCCGAGTTTCTGTGCCCACCAGCATTTCTCTTAAACCTCTGATACACTTTGGCACTCTCTCTCAGTTATTTTCATTGACGAGTAGTTGTTTATTTGTTGCCCTGGCTGTCTCTGTAGGGGGTCAAGCACTAGGGGCTTTTAGTCAGCCATCTTCCTGACATCACACCAAGTTCTCCAGTATCTCATTTACTGGTTACTATTTTCCAGGTGAGGCTCGGAGGGTTAAGAAATCTGCTCAAGGGCTGGTTGTGGTGGCTCACGCCTGTAATCCCAGCACTTTGGGAGGCTGAGGCAGGCAGATCACTTGAGGTCAGGAGTTTGAAACCAGCCTGACCAACATGGTGAAACCCCGTCTCTACTAACAATACAAAAATTAGCCAGGCATGGTGATGGGCACCTGTAATTCCAGCTACTCGGGTGGCTGAGGCATGAGAATCACTTGAACCCGGGAGGCGGAGGTTACAGTGAGCCGAGATTGTGCCACTGCACCCCAGCCCGGGCAACAGAGCAAGACTCCACCTCAAAAAAAAAAAAGAAAGAAAAAAGAAAAAGAAACCTGTTCAAGGTTGTGTGCCTAGAAATAGCAGCACTGGAATTGGATGTGAACCCGGGTGGGTCTCACTGGCTCCAAAGCCCCTGTTCTAAGCAGTATGCCCCAAATGGAGAATGGACAAAAGACAAGAGGGCAGAGCTGGGCCAGACCCGGGCAGAGGCCAGCAGAAAGAGAAAGGAAAGGGATAGATAAGGAGAGGACAAACCAAGGCACTGTGCTGAGAAAGGAGAGGCCAGCCAGGAAAGACCTTAACAGGGTGAATGCCTCATGCCTGTGTAATACTATAATGGTGGATACATGTCATTATTCATTTGCCCAAGCCCGTAGAACGTACAACACCAAGAGTGAACCCTAATGGAAACGATGGGCTCTGGGTGATAATGACGTGGCAATGTAGGTTCATCAATTGCAGCAAATGTCCCAGTCTGGTGGGAGATGCTGACCACAGGGGAGCCTCTGCACGTGTCAGGGAAGGGGGCGTATAGGAAATCTCTGTACCTCCCTGAGCCTGAAACTGTGAAACCTAAAGCTGTGACCCCGAATCTGATCTAAAAAGATCAAGTCTTAAAAGGGAAAAAAAAAAAAAAAAAAAAGGTTCACACTGACTGAGGGTGGAGACTGGATTAGGATGGGGGCGTGGCTGGAGGGAGAGAAAACAATAGAAAGCCATGGGGATGCAGCCAGGAAGTGAGGAGAGATGGGCTGCAGCAATCATGCCCACTGGGACGGAGGTACTGGGGAAGAGGCACGGGCTGGGAGTGGACTCGTCTGCAGCAGAAGGAAGGGGGTAGCAGCCAGGCGTGGTCGCTCACGGCTGTAATGCCAGCACTTTGGGAGGCGGGGGTGGGTGGATCACCTGAGGTCAGGAGTTCAAGACCAGTGTGGCCAACGTGGAGAAACCCTGTCTCTGCTAAAAATACAAAATTAGCGAGGTGTAAAAATACAAAATTAGGTGGCGCATGCCTGTAATCCCAGCTAATTGGGAAGGCTGAGGCAGAAGAATCGCTTGAACCCAGGAGGCAGAGGTTGTGGTGAGCCGAGATCGCACCACTGCACTCCAGCCTGGGCAACAAGAGCAAAACTCCATCTCAAAAAAAAAAAAAAAAAAAAAAAAAAAAAAAGAAGGTAGCAGTGAGGGCAACCAGCCCTCAAGCTTCAGCAGAAGGTCGCAGGTGCCTTAACTAGGAGGAAGCAAAGAGGAGGAAGAGGAGGAAAGTGTGGGCTGCAGTTCCCAAATGCCTGATCGAGATGGCAAAGTGAGCCTGGCCAGCAGGCAGCTGGATACATAGCCGGGAGCTGAGAAGACAGAGAGAAGAAGGATCCATGTCCCATGCCATCACAGACACCAAGGAGGGACCCATTCCACTCGCACACATTTTATCTCCTCAAACTACCTGCAAATTGTTCAGGTCTGACCCCTGGTCTGGAAGGGGCTTCAAGTGCCCCTTCCTGCCCCTTTTTGCTCCCCCATCCATTGCTCTCCTGGAGTCTAAGTCACCACTGCCCCGTTACAAATCCAACAAATATGTAGTTCCACAAAAAAAGAACACAGTTAAACCAAAGTGACAGGCCATCTTCTCAAAAGCAAAACACACGTAGGAAAAAAAAATGCTGAAAAGTTCTGCAGAGGACAGCACATAAACACATTCCAAGGCATTGCACGACTTTTATGCAACATTGAACTGGCCAATAATATAAGGGGAGGGGAAAATACGCGAGTCGACATAGCAACTGTCACATCGCATTACTCAGGCTACGACTTTCATACAGATGTCTTCCTTAAAGACAAACACTTCCCCAGATGCCCCCTGAACTTCAGCGCCTCTTTGCCACAGAGAAGGAAACATCTGGTTTGCAGTAGATTTGCATCAGCCTCCCTGTGTTTCTCAGGCCTTTCTTGCCTTAAGCAATTTTGTTTTCATGAGTCTAGGTTTTAACTAGAGGAAGATGGAGCAAGGTGGGGTGCCTGGATCCAGAGGTACAGCTGAACTGCAAGGTTTTGGGGACAAAAAGAAACCCACGCTAAAGCTGTCCATCTAGGAAAGGAATCTTAAAATCACTGGCTGGACCAAGGCAGGCTTGGTATGTTTCTTGGGTTTGGGGAAAGCAAAGACAGATGCAGACACCCCCCAAATGCGGTAGTAAAACCTTCAGTGTGCCTCCCAGAAGCAACCCACCCCCACCACACCAAGCCCAAGGCTCCGTCCTTGACAAGAAATATTTTCCATGGAGCGTCCCTGTTTTCCAAATACCATTAGTCCCTTGGTAAGAAAGTGGGATGCTGTTTTCCCCTATATTTAAATCCAACTCACAGTAAGTGCCATAAAGAGGGAAATCCCAAACTCTAGCCAATGAGTGCTTCCAAAACATCTTGCTGTCCTTGTGAACAGCCAACCCTTCAATTGGCACCTTTTAGGGCCCAACAAAAACAAATCTCTCTGTTCCTAGCACGGGGCTCCTTTAGGTTGTATGAGAAGTGGCTTGGGTCACTACTCAACCTGGGGGCCTAACACCGGCCAAACATCCATGGCCACATGGGCACCTTAGCTGCCCAGAGACGCAGGTATTTAAATAGAGCCTGAGTTTCTGGCCAGAGCTCTTTTCCCTCAAACTGTCAAACCTACTTAAGCGGGGCTCTGCCAATGTGGAGGGTGGGATTTGACCTGCCTCGAACTGACGTTTCCCTTTGCATGATCCAGAAAGAAAGCACAGACTAAAATACAAAGATGCTATGTCCACACGTTCATGGCAGGCATGTTTACAGGGTGCCTGCTAACCAGGTGGTCCCTGAAGCAGGCTCCGGGAAATCTCCACTCTGCATCCTTTGTGTTCATGAGTCTGCGGGGCCATCACACTTCAAAGCCAGAAAAATTGCAATCACTGCTCCACACGCCAAAACCCAGACTTCACTAGGACAGCGAGCCTCTCCCCATCTCCCACCACCCCAGTTGTTTTTTGTTTTTTCACTAGATATACACAAACTGCCCTCATCCTGCTAGTCAGCGCTGCACTGAACCCATCTACCCCACCAGAGGGCCCAGCCCCTCCCTTCAAGGCCCACCAGCAGGGACCAGGAGCTGCTCTAGCTGGGCCCCCTTCTGGGAGTCCCAAATTCACAACCCCCACCTCTTCCAGCCCTCCATCCCTGACCCATCCCCAAAATCTGGGCAGCCCGCACAGCAGAGAGGAACAGCCCAGACAGGACCTCCTGGCCCCAAAGAAGTTCCCGGAGGTTCCCTCCCGACCACCACCTGCCGCCCGCACAGCCCAGACAGGGTCTGGCCACAGCCCCCCCATGTCGCAATCTTCCGGCCCAGGACAGCCATTCAGAAGGCAGGCTACACCAAGGCTCTGGTTTCAGCTGAATGTTTGCCTTGGCCCCTGCTGTCCCTGTAGGCTATAACGGGCATGCTTTTCCAGGAAAAAATCATCATTTTTTGATTCTCTGCTTGTTTTTCTCCGGGTGCACATGATGTGCAATCACCAAAAACTGTAAATCAATTAGCAGCCATTTGAAGGGTTAGTGCTATGCTTGGTCACAAAACGTCCTGGGAGTTGGCTGGAGGGATAGATGTTCTAATCAGGGAAGTCAACAACTGCAAACACTATTGCTTCAGCCTTCCTTCTCCCTCAGTGTCTTGATTTCTGTTTCTTAGCCCAGCTGCCTCCCCATCCCACATCTCCCCCATGCAGAGACCTAACTAATATTTAGCAAACACCCTCTGGGGATGCTGGCCACCCAACAGAGCCCAGAAGATCTACGTGGCAGGACCCCTCCCTTCAGAGAGGTTATAATCTACCAAAGAAGGTCAACCACAGGCAATGACCAGGGCGAGGAATAGCAACAGGTGATAACTGCAAGGTGCTATGCCCCAAAACGCAGACACGCCTAGAGCACAGGTTCCCACCCAGGTGGGGGATCCAGGCCCAGACTCCTCCTCTAGCTGCCCAATCTTACTTCCCCCTGCTTTTGCTGTTCCCCAGACCCTTCAGATGGGAGCTCAGGTTGACCTTGTCCTGTGCTTTTTCTCCTAGATAACCGAGCATGGCTGTTACCACCACCTAGCCACGCTGAAACCTTCCTCACCATTGCTTTCAATCCACTCCACGTGTCTCCAACCTGTGCCCCCTGCCAGGCAAGCCCCCAGCATCTCTGCCCAGGTTGCCAGCAGCCTCCGCAAGATTCACTGGCATGTCCTTCCTTCCAATCATGGGTAGGGCATTTTGCCAAGGGCTGAAGATACGGAGCCAGGATCCTCGTCCCCACCCCATCCTCCATAACATCGCCAGGCTTCTTTGGAAATCTGTGCTTCCTTTCAGCGCTCCTTCGGCGTGCCCCCCCCCATGCAGCCAAGGGCTGAGAGCAAGCAGGGAGGGCCTGCTGCTGCAGGTCCACAGCCCCTAGTGCTGGGGACAGAGCCAGCCTCTGCGAGAGCCAGGCGCAAGCACCACCACTGAGTCTGGACGCCAGGAGGCAGAGCCAGAGGTCCTGAGGAAATGGGCAGTGGGCGGTGGATAACTTATCTGGCTTCACACTCCCATACTGGCCAGACTGCCGCTTCCCTGCCAAGAACCAGGGAGGGCTCCCAACTGCTTCCAGCAATACCCAAGAGCCTCCTTACTCCAAAACCTTCTATAGCACTGTGGCATCATATCTTTGTCATTTTACTCAATTATAATTTTTTTTCCTTTTTCTAAAACACTTGATTACAAAAGTTTTCAAACATTTGTTACAGTGGACACCCACACACTCACTACCTAAATTCCATCGTGAATATTTTATCATCCCTACCTGTCTGCCTATCTATCTATACCTCTCCTATCATAGGTTTAATTTTAATTTGGGGGTCTTTACTCTTTAGTCGGTATATGCTGAAGCTAATCTGTTGTGAATTCCTTTTGCCACAGAGGTTTCCAGAAACTTAAATCATGAGTAGAAAGAAATTTTATATTCATTTTTATATTATGGGTGTGGATTTTAATTTTTTCTCATTTGGTTTTTTTACATGTAATTCCTCAATCCGTTTGGAGTTTATTTGGGTTGTTGTATAAGGCAAGGGTCTTGCCTTTATTTCCCAAACAGCTGCATTTGATTGCATATCAATTGCAGTTTGCCATTTTTAATCAGCCTCTGGAACATTCTTTGCCTTGCCCCCTGATCATCTGACCCGTGGGCTTCATATGAAAAAAATATATAAAATAAAAGTTGTCCGAAAGAGAGCTGATAAGAGGAAATCTTACAAGACAAATCAGCAAGTTTCCTGACAAGGACAACAGGAAGACTCCATCTAGAAGAACTAACGGTGTGGCCCAGGATCTTGCAGAAAAGAGGTCCATTCAGAAAGGGTCAGATGTTACGAAGGTGTTACAGTGGGGGATGGACAAAGGTGCCTGTAACTGAGTACAGAGCCCCAGGCCTGGCACAATCCTTAAAGAAGAAGGTGGGGAAGACCAGAGCGCTGAGTAAGCTCAGGCAGGCTGGGAAACTGCTCGCAAAAACAGGATGAGGGGCCTGGGTAGGCTGGCTAGACTCGGAGAGAAACTTGAGGAAGAACACACGTTGGCCAGATGCTCTAATGGTCACAGAGGACCGTCTCCACTGGAAAGGCAACCGGCCCCCAAATTAGGAATGGGTTGGAAACTGGAAATAGTGGATTGGAGTATAAGGCAAGGGTCTTGCCTTTGTTTTTCTTTTGTTGTTGTTTGTTTTTGTTTTTTAATTTATTTTTTATTATTATACTTTAAGTTCTAGGGTACATGTGCGCAACGTGCAGGTTTGTTACATATGTATACACGTGCCATGTGGGTGTGCTGCACCCGTTAACTCGTCATTTACATTAGGTATATCTCCTAATGCTATCCCTCCCCGCTCCCTCCACCCCACAACAGGCCCTGGTGTGTGATGTTCCCCACCCTGTCTCCAAGTGTTCTCATTGTTTAATTCCCACCTATGAGTGAGAACATGCGGTGTTTGGTTTTCTGTCCTTGCGATAGTTTGCTCAGAATGATGGTTTCCAGCTTCATCCATGTCCCTACAAAGGACATGAACTCATCCTTTTTTATGTCTTGCCTTTGTTTATTTCCCAAACAGCTGCATTTGACTTCATATCAATTACAATTTGCCATTTTTAATCAGCCTCTGGGACATTCTTTCAGAGATTTGCTCCTTTTAGAGATGCTCCAGTCTCTAGACCCAGTGAATTCACATCCCAGGGAGCAGAACCTGTGAATGTGATGCTGAAGTTGAAATCCGCTCTCTGTAATTATACAATGACAGGAATGGCCAAAAAGACCAAACATAAACCAATGCTGCCCCAGTGCGTAGGGGGATAACATCAGCCTTAGTATTAATGCCTGGTTCTCCTAGCATCCCCTCCTGACAAAGGTCTAGAGTGAATTGTGAAAGATGGTCTATAAGGACCAAGAAAAGAAAGACTAGACTTAAAATCAGTATGAATTCCCCAAAACCAGATGATACAAAACTGGCCTCACCTCCTTTTCTCAGAGTGTTCCCAGACTAGTGTTAGGAGAACAATTAAACATAAGCCATCTCAGTTTCAGCAGCCAGGTTTCCCTCCACTCTAAATTTCAAGCATTCATTTCATAAAGTCTCTTGAAATCTTTTTGTGGATGAGCCAGCAATGTGTGCTAAACAATGGGTTGAGTGTGTTTTTAAAGGTATAATAATTGCATGAATAATGATCAGCATTTTTTTAGGTACTTGGATTACAAATAAAGAAAGCACACCATCAGGGCTGGGCATGGTAGTTCATGCCTGTAGTCCTGGCACTTTGAGAGGCCAAAGTGGGAGGATCGTTTGAGGCCAGGAGTTCAAGATCAACCTGGGCATTATAGGGAGACCTTGTCTCTACAAAAAAAAAAAAAAAAATTTAATTAGCCAGGCGTGATAGTGTACACATGTATAGTCCCAGTTACTCAGAAGGCTAAAGCTAGAGGATTGCTTGAGCCTAGGAGTTCAAGGTTACAGTAAGCTATGAGCTCCATAGCCTGGAAAACAGTGAGATACTACCTTAAAAAAAAAAAAAAAAGGAATGCATGCCTTCAAAGGACACAAGCTATACAGTCAGAAGAAATAGCGAATATAACTGGATGGAAGGACCCACTCTTTAAACACAATGAAATAATAGACCCAAGTGAAACATAATCAGAAAACACAGGCATAAATCTTCATGACCTTGGATTAAGTAATGGTTTCTTAGATATGACACCAAAAGCAAACACAACAACAAAAAAAATAAAGTGGACATCATAAAAATTAAAAACATTTATGTGGCACATATACACCAGGGAATACTATGCAGCCATAAAAAAGGATGAGTTCATGTCCTTTGTAGGGACATGGATGAAACTGGCAACCATCATTCTCAGCAAACTATCGCAAGGACAAAAACCCAAACACCGCATGCTCCCACTCAAAGGTGGGAATTGGACAATGAGAACACTTGGACACAGGAAGGGAAACATCACACACCGGGGGCTGTCATGGGGTGGGGGGAGGGGGGAAGGATAGCATTAGGAGACATACCTAATATAAATGACAAGTTAACGGGTGTATCACACCAACATGGCACATGTATACATATGTAACAAACCTGCAAGTTGTACACATGTACCCTAAAACTTAAAGCATAAGCTACGCAGGAGGCTGAGGCAGGAGAATGGCGTGAACCCCGGGGGGTGGAGCCTGCAGTGAGCCAAGATCATGCTACTGCACTCCAGCCTGGGTGAAAAAGTGAGACTCCGTCTCAAAAAAAAAAAAAAAAAAAAAAAAAATTTGTACTTCAAATGATACCACCAACAAAGTGAAAAGACAACCCACAGAATGGGAAAAAAATTTTGCAAATCTTATAGCTGATAAAGAATTTGTTCCAGAATATATAAAGACTAGATTTTAAATCTCACAACTCAATACTAAAAAGACAAATAACCCAATTTTAAAATAGCAAAAAATAGGAATAGACAGTTCTTTAAAGAAGATATACGAATGGCCAATAAACACATGAAAAGATACTCCTATCATTAGTCATCAGGGAAATGCAAATCAAACCCACACCCAGAGACACCACTTCACACCTGCTAGAATGGCTATTGACTTTTTGCCAATAATAAGTGTTGACAAGGATGTAGAAAAATCGGAATCCTCAAACATTGTTGAAGCAAACATAAAATGTCACAGTGTCTTTGGAAAACAGTACAGATCCTCAAAAGGTTAAACATAATTACCATATGATTCAGCAATTAATCCCACTCCTGGGCTCCCAAGAGAAACGAGAACATATCCCCAATGCAAAAACTTGTACACAAATTTTCACAGTGGCATTATTCATAGCCCAAAAGTGGAAATAATGGAAGTGTCTGTCAACTGATGAACGGATAAACAAATGTGATGTAACTGCATAGTGGAATATTATTCAGCCCTAAAAATCAAGGAAGTACTGAAACATGCTATAACATGGATGATCCTTGAACACATTATGCTATGTGAAAGAAGTCAGGCACAAAAGGGCATATATTATATGATTCCATTCATAAGAAATGTCCAGAATAGGCAAATCCGTAGAGAAAGTAGATTAGTGGCTGCCTGTGGCAGGGGAGGGTAGAAGGATCGTGATAGATAAAGCGAGTGGGGTTTGTTTTAGGGGTAATGAAAATGTTCTGAAACTGATTGTATGATGGATGCACAATTCTGTGTATGCTAAAAAACATGAACTGTAAACCTTAAATAGAGGAATTATATGGTATGTGAATTGTATCTCAATAAAGCTGTTATTTATGTATAGTAGAATAAAGATAAGTTCCTATCTTTAGGTTTGAAACATCAACTACACAAACTTTGAAAGAGAGTCATGCTTAATAACAAGTTCATGTGAAAAGCCCGGGGCCAAGCACGCAGGTGGTGAGTGAAGTGTCAGGTAAAGGTGAGTCAAACCTGGGTAGGAAATGCCCAGATAAACTGAGGCTAACTTTGTGGAAGGAAAATGTCCAGTCCAAGAAGAGCGAACACTTCACCATCCACCACTCTAATCTCACGGTTCTCTGGACAAGCATTTCGCAGCCTGCAGCGTGTCTGCAAATCGCCTGGGGATCTTGTTAAAGCCCCAGTTCTGACTCTAGGTCTGGGGTGGGGCTGGAGACCCTGTATTTTTTTTTCTTTCTTTCTTTTCTTTTCTTTCTTCCTTTCTTTCCTTCTTTCTTTCTTTCTTTTTTTTTTTTTTTGACAGAGTCTCTCTCTTGTCGCCCAGGCTGGAGTGCAGTGGCATGATCTCGGCTCACTGCAACCTCTGCCTCCTGGGTTCAAGCGATTCTCCTGCCTCAGCCTCCCGAGTAACTGGGATTACAGGCACCTGCCACCATGCCTGACTAATTTTTGTATTTTTTTTGGTAGAGTCGGAGTTTCACCATGTTGGTCAGGCTGGTGTTGAACTCCTGACCTCAGGTGATCCACCCACCTTGGCCTCCCAAAGTGCTGGGATTACAGGCGTGAGCCTCGGCACCCAGCTGAGATCCTGTATTTCTAACCAGCTCCCTGATGATGCCTTGCTGCTGGGCACAGGCCACACTACCGAGTCGCAAGGCAGGAAAGTAAGGCTCAGAGACACTCAGGAACGTCACCAGGCCCACCCGCTCCTAAGGGTCACAGCCAGGATCTGAACCCAGGACTAACTTACTACAAACCCAGGTGCTTCCCACAATGGCACCCATGACACAAGTTCTGATGTCATGCTAAAAGAAGCTTAGACCTGAAAGAGGGACCCAGGATGTGACAAGCTCTGCAGCCTGTATCCCAGGAGAAGCAATTGGAGACTGAGAGATGTGTGATCTGGTGGAGGGGAGGACTTTGAAAATACGGCACACCTGAGTGGAGAAGCCACGCCCACCTACCTGGATGACCCCACGCGAGGCACAAGGCCAGTAGAGAGGCATATGGCCCTATCAGTTTGGGCTCCTCATGAAGAATGTTCTAACAATCAGAGCCATCCCAGAATAGAACAGGCTTCTGGGGGTGCAGAGGCCCAGACCCCAGGCCAGTGCCTCCCAGAAAACATCTTCGTGATTTTGACACATCTGGACACCACCTGTCCTCTTATTAGCCCTGCCATAAATGAGGCATCATTTGCTCTAATTATAAAAATACCTTACAAAGACAAAACATGGCATTCTAGCTAAGGGTACTCAGCTGGGAGGCCTACTCTCTTTTTTCAAAAATAAAAATAAAAAAGGAGATTATAAAGTGTTAGTCAAGCACTAAAGGCATATTGGCAGGAAGCACAAACGTTTTCCTCAAAATATTGAAAATTACAACCCAAAAGATCATCCTTTTTCTCCGTCTGAAATTCAGCCGCACCTCCTTAAAATCATCTTGGAAAACACTGGACCTAATGACCTCAACATCCTTTCAAACCATGAGTTTCTAGACCCCTGCATTCCTTCTCTAAAGTGAAATAGCCCTAGTTTCCTCAAGCGTTGCTCAAAAGGTTTCAAGTCCTCTCATCCGTCATCCCCATTACTCTCCATGGATAAGTGCTGTTTGCTTCAGTCACAGCCTAAGCAGCACCAAAGAAAACTGAGCTCTAACTGAGCTGGACCTATCCTTCCATTAGTGCCACATCGCACCTGCCTTAAGGCTTACCTGATGAGAGCCACTGTCTCTTTACCCAGGGGGCATGGAGACACATCCCCTCCAGCCCATCCCTGATCAATCGGGGCTTTTGGATGGACTGCATGACATTTATACAAGGAGGCAGTTTGGATCAGTATAAGGAATAACTTTCTGACAATAAGAATCCAAGAAGAGGCCGGGCGCGGTGGCTCATGCCTGTAATCCCAGTACTTTGGGAGGCTGAGGCGGGTGGATCACTTGAGGTCAGAAGTTCGAGACCAGCCTGGCCAACAAGGTGAAACCCCATCTCTACTAAAAATTAGCTCGGTGTGGTGGCACACGCCTGTAATCCCAGGTACTTTGGAGGCTGAGGCAGGAGAATCGCTTGAACCCGGGAGGCGGAGGTTGCAGTGAGCCAAGATCGTGCCACTGCACTCCAGCCTGGGTAACAGAGCAAGACTCCATCTCAAAAAAAAAAAAAAAAAAAAAAATCCAAGAAAAGTAGTTCAAAAACAGACTAAGCTTGCCCCTGGGGAAGTCCCCAAGCAGAATCTGCCAGGGTGGTGATTCCAACTGCCAAACTTTCACCAGAAGCTACAGAACAGGCCCCCCACTCTGAAATCCATACTTCTCTAGCACAACATGCAAAGACAGAGGAGGAACAAGCCAGGGTGCACTTTCTGGAGGAGCCCGGGAGTCCTGCAGATTTCAGGCCTAGGCTGTGCCCTGGGATGGTCCAATGCATCAGATTTCCTGCCATAAATAATTTTATTCTCACCACTGTCTTGTGAAGTAGGTAAGCTGTTTCCATTTTGCAAACGATGAAACTGATGCTCAAAGAGGTTAAATAACTTATCCCCTCTGCTAATCAGTTGGCAGAGCCAGGATTCCAAGTCAGCTCCATCTGACGTCAAAGTCCATGTTCATCCTATTATGCTGCACAGGACACAGGAAGAAACAAGAAAAGCTGAAGGTCATCATCTGATGTCAATCTTGAAGGCTAGGATGAGTGGTTTTGATTTTACACGGAAGATCAGAAAAAGGCCCCAACTTTTTTGATGAGAGAAGTTTTTTTAATATTTGTAAACATTTGAGATCCATTAATAATTAAAAAATGAGAATAACAAAACAAGCGGAAATAAATGAAGTAATGAGGAGACATAAGTGAAAGCTGAAGTCCTTACAAAGGCACAGGAGCAACCTAGGAAAGGAGGTTCCTGGCAGCCTTCAGCCATGTCCCCTCAAAGAATATAAACCAGCCTCTGTCCAGAGACGCATCCAGAAAGAGCCCGCCAGGAGCCACGGGGACAAGGGCACCTGCTTTCACCCCCGCTCTATGGAAAGTGCAGTCACAGTTTCTTAAAGGGGAAAGGTGGAAAGCTTCATTACTTACATCGTAACAGCAGACTGCCACCACGAACGATAACCACTTGCCACAGGGGAATTCACAATTCCAGGATGTTTTTCATTTGCTTGCGGAGTTATCGGAAGTGACTGTGATGGATTCAACCACCTTATCAATAATTAACTCATACCCAGGGCTTATCAAACAGCTTCTGATTCCTTTAGCTTCCATTTAAACACACAAACACACAAACAAGCATGGCCTTCACAAATAGAACTCCTCCAAGAAAGTGACAAAGGAACGAGTGATAGCATTCTCCACGGTCACAGCTAAGCATAGAGGGGAGGTGACACATTTGTCAAAGCTGTGAATAGGGTCGCTGATACCATCGGCTGCTGCCCAGTCCACATGCTTCAAGCCACAAGACATGCTCTGGAAATGTGCGAGGTGTTTGGGAAAGAACTCGTGTCTGCTTCCAAACACCGGATTAAAGAGCAAGAGCGTGGGGTTCCAGGAACACCTGAGTGCTTTTTTTGAAAACCATGCAAAATCACAGCCAACACAATTGAGCCCACAGCAGCAGGAAAACATTTCAAAACGTTATTTAAAGTGCTATTATATATAACGAATGGTCCATAGTGAGATGTCTTGGAGCTTATGAATATTTATTATAGTACATTCTTGAAAACAACAAAAAAAAATTAAGTCCAATACAAATGAGAAACAGATTTATAAGAGTCAGTCATATGTTTACATTATGCAAATTGTAGTTAAAGACCTATAACCAGAATATTGTTAAATGCCTAAAACGGGGTGGTGGGGCAGCTGATATGTGAGCATTTTCTTAAAATGGGCAAACAATATTCTTAGACGTTTTGACAATCTGTGCACTGAAGGGTTCATGTGGGTACATCTTGTTACTTTCAGCGACTTGGTGGTGGAGTCACAAATCCAAGGCAACATCAAAGGCCTGAGGTTCTCATAGGCCCTCTGTTCACAACAGCCAAGGCTCCACCGGACGGAGGTAGGAAGCGCCCTGAACCTTGACAGAAAGCTCTCACACACATCTCAGCCACCTCCAGCCCTGAAGCAACGAGGAGGCTTTGCCAGCATGCTGAAAACTCCCACACAGCTAGCTAAGCACACTTGAGTTTCACGTTTAGCAAAGACAGAGGCCTTGAGGACGTGCAGAATAGCTTGCCCCAAAGATGTCACCTTGGGCTTTGTGACACGCACCAAGCGGGGCATCCTCTGAGTACGGGTTCCAGACAGACATGCAGGCGACAGGCAAAGGTCTATGTCTAAGGAAGCTGGAAGCTGAAGGAGGCCCCCGTTTGCAGATATAGTAGAAGATCCATAACCCCAAACTTTCACCACATACCACATCATCGAAGGAGGGCTGACCAATAGTATTAGTCCGTTTTCATGCTGCTGATAAAGACATACCTGAGACTGAATAATTTACAAAGAAAAAGAGGTTTAATGGACTCATAGTTCCACATGGCTTGGGAGGCCTCACAATCATGATAAAAGGCCTGTCTTACATGGCAGGAGGCAAGAGAGAATGAGAGCCAACCGAAAGCGGAAACCCCTTACAAAACCATCAGATCAGCCAGGCGTGGTGGCTCACCCCTGTAATCCCAGCACTTCGGGAGACCGAGGCGGGCAGATAACCTAAGGTCAGGAATTCGAGACCAGCCTAGCCAACACGGTGAAACCCCATTTCTACTAAAAATACAAAAATTAGCTGGGCGTGGTGCCACACACCTGTAGTCCCAGCTACTCAAGACGCTGAAGCAAGAGAATCACTTGACCCGGGAGGTGGAAGTTGCAGTGAGCTGAGATTGTGCCACTGCACTCCAGCCTGGGCAACAAGAGCAAAACTACATCCACCCCAAAAATAAAAAAATAAAACCATCAGATCTTGTGAGACCTATTCACTACCACAAGAACAGTATGGGGGAAACTGCCCTCATGATTCAATTATCTTCTGCCAGGTCCCTCCCACAACACCTGGGAATTACGGGAGCTACAATTCAAGATGAGATTTGGGTAGGGACACAGCCAAACCATGTCACCAATTGAGATGTACTATTATTATTTCTTATTAGGAAAGCAATACTCAGCCATTGTAAGAGATCTGCAAAACACAAGATATAACATAGGTATAATAGAGGAGAAAATTTCCGCATAGGATTAAAATTAAATTGAGAGCCCTCACTGAAACGAGTTCCTTCACTTCTTCTCAGGGAGGACAGACAGGCTGCACCCCTTCTCTGCTCCCCACCTCACACTGCCCACTGCCACGGCCCCCAGGCCCCTGCCCCAGATGCCATGGAGCCTGGTGGTGCCTATTCTCCAGAGGACTCATGCCGAGGATCTGAAATCCAGCCACAAATGGTCTCTCCATAACACAGAGGAAGAATGAGTATGTTAGGATGTGAAATCCAGCCACAAATGGTCTCTCCATAACACAGAGGAAGAATGAGTATGTTAGGATGTGAAATCCAGCCACAAATGGTCTCTCCATAACACAGAGGAAGAATGAGTATGTTACAGATTACCTAAACTTCACCACCAGAAACAAAACCCCACCCAGTCATCACCTTGCAAAAAAATCCCTACCATGCCCTAACTGTGCGGTCTTAGGCCAGTTACTCCACCACTCAGAGGCCGCATGTCCTTGCCTGAATGTGGGGATGAGAATGGTCCCCTGGCTGCACAGGGCTGTGGTAACACTCCAACAAAAGGACCTCACTCAGCACTTGCAATTCTGTGTGCTGTTGTTAATGAGAACAGCAACCTCGAAAGCAGCTCTGAGGCCTGCTGCTGTGGGCAACAGGCAGTTCTCGTGTCTTTAATACAAAAACAAATATATAGGCCGGGTGTGGTGGCTCACACCTGTAATCCCAGCACTTTGGGAGGCCAAGGCAGTCAGGATCATTTGAGGTCGGGAGTTCAAGACCGGCCTGACCAACATGGTGAAACCCCACCTCTACTAAAAATACAAAAAAAATTAGCCAGGTGTGGTGGCACACCCATAGTCCCAGCTACTCAGGAGGCTGAGGCAGGAGAATCGCTTGGGCCTGGGAGGCAGAGGTTGCAATGAGCCCAGATCGCACCATTGCACTCCAGCCTGGGCAACAGAGCAGGACTATGTCAAAAAAAAAAAAAAAAAAAGGCTGCGCGCAGTGGGTCAGGCCTGTAATCCCAGCACTTTAGGAGGCCAACGCGGGCACATCACGAGTTCAGGAGATCAAGACCATCCTGGCTAACACAGTGAAACTCCGTCTCTACTAAAAACACAAAAAAATTAGCCGGGCATGGTAGCAGGTGCCTCTAGTCCCAGCTACTCAGGAGGCTGAGGCAGGAAAAATCGCTTGAACCCAGGAGGCGGAGATTGTAGTGAGCTGAGATCACACCACTGCACTCCAGCCTAGGTGACAGAGCGAGACTCCGTCTCAAAAAAAAACCCCAACAACAATATATATGTCAATAAACAGAAATACAAATGCACTACTGGATCCCTAAGAGCTGAAAATAAATCCGTTCTGCTTTCATGTCCTTCTAAGTTCAGCCTATGAGCACAACCATCATCTCCTAGGGATTTGATTCTATCCATTGTATATGATGAAGTCAAGATACCCGTTTTTGAAATCCATTAATAACCACCAACCTGTCTTTGTGTGCTGGGGATTAACCAAAACCAGTATCTTATGTTGAGGTTCATCACGGTGCACCGTGCAAAAGCAGACATATGAAGCTTCAAGTTTCACCTGAAAAAATAACAAAATAACCGTTTTGTTATTTCATCATGATACGGGCATGAGAATTTACTTAACATTAATTAGCATGGTGTGCATTGAAAGAACACTGTTGCACGGAACACAGGCTTAATTTGACAGAACACAGGCACCACAAAAATGCAAACCTTCCCCATGCTGAGCTAAACACCAAGGGAATTTCAAAAACTTCTCCCATCTCCCACCCAGCACACCTTTTTTTCCCCACGTCCACATGTCCATCTATCCATGTGTCAACTAGACATCTACTTGTTGGCCAATCACCATTCGGCTCTCCCTTCCAAACGCTTCCTACTGCAGCAGCTTTCTGGATCTCAATCTGCCCACCTCGGGCCCAGCTTTTCTCCCAGGGCCCCGGTGGCCACTGTATGGACACAGCCTGGGACGTGCCCACCTTCCCCCGGGATGCCACTCAGGCTGCCTGCTGCCCTGGCTCAGTCCAGCAAGCAGTCTCAAGAAACGCACACCTTTGGCCAGGCGCAGTAGCTCACGCCTGTAATCCCAGGACTTCGGGAGTCAAGGCAATTGGATTATTTGAGATCAGGAGTTCAAGACCAGGCTGGTCAACATAGTGAAACCCCATCTCTACTACAAATACAAAAATTAGCCGGGTGGTTGTGCCACATGCCTGTAATCCCAGCTACTTGGGAGGCTGAGGCAGGAGAATTGCTTGAGACTGGAAGGTGGAGGTTACGGTGAGCCGAGATTGCACCACTGCACTCAAGTCTGGGCAACAGAGTGAGACTGTGTCTCAAAAAACAAAAAAAGAAAGAAATGCACACGTTCTCTGGGCCCTACAGGCCCAGTCTAGGCTGCCTGTCAGCCCTGGGACAGAGAAGCTCAACTCTGGGTACTTGTTTGTTATATGAGACAGAAACCAGTGCCTCCAACACTGAGATTGCCCCAGAGGCTTCTCTCAAGTGCCCACATCCAAAGCCCTTTCTGTGGTCATCAAATGAAAAAGGTCAAAGTGCTCTGGTGCCAAGTCTGTTTTGAAAACCAAGAACGGTATAAGAAAATTACAAAAGAACACATCGGCTGAGCTAGACAGGCAGGTTGCTTGTTAAAAGTTGATAGCGGCCGGGTGCGGTGGCTCACGCCTATAATCCCAGCACTTTGGGAGGCTGAGGCGGGCAGATCACCTGCGATCAGCAATTCAAGACCGGCCTGCCCAGCATGGCAAAACCCCATCTCTACCGAAAATACCAAAAAAAAAAAAATTAGCCAGGCATGGTGGCCGGCACCTGTAATCCCAGCTGCTTGAGAGGCTGAGGCAGAGGAATCGCTTGAACCTGGGAGGCGGAGGTTGCAGTGAGCCGAGATAGTGCCACTGAACTCCAGCCTGGGTGACAAGAGCAAAACTTTGTTTCAAATAAGTTGACAGCAGGCCTCCACAGTTTCAGAGAACTATTTCTTAACAAATCTTGCAACCTATAAATGTCTTGGTCTTTGGTGTCACTTTAATGAAGAGTCCCCAAGCTGGCCCTCCCAAAAGGTTGTGTGCAACATGGTTCATCCACAAGCCAGCTGTTACAGGCCATTAAACCCAACACTTACAAAGCGTTGGATCAACACAGAAAGACAGTTGAGTACAATGGCTCATGCCTGTAATCCCAGCACTTTGGGAGACCTCAGTGATCACTTGAGCCCAAGACTTTGAAAGCAACTTGGGCAACATAGTGAGACCCCATCTTTACAGAAAATAAAATATTAGCTGGGCATGGTGGCACATGCCTGTAGTACCAGTTACTTGGGAGGCTGAGGTGGGAGGATCGCTTGAGCCTGAGAGGTGGAGGCTGCAGTGAGCCATGGTCACACCACTTTACTCCAGACTGGGCAACACAGAGAGACCCTGCCTCAAAAAAAAAAAAAAAAAGAAAGAAAGAAAAAAGAAAAGGAAAAGGTGCTTGTTATAAACCACATTGTATTCAGAGAGTAATCTCAGCCATGTTTTTTTGTTTGTTTGTTTTTTGAGAGGGAGTCTCGCTCTGTCACCCAGGCTGGAGTGCAGTGGCACTGTCTTGGCTCACTGCACGCTCCGCCTCCCGTCACCCATGTTTTAAGAAATGCAAAAATACAAAAGTCAAAAGCAAACATATCAAAACGCCCACAGCAGTTAACTATGGATGATTTTATTTTCTCCATCCTTTGTAACAGATCCTAAATATTAAATGACGAGCATGTACTGTTTTATAATCAGAAAAATCAATAAGTATTAATATTATTGTATCTTAACTGTGATAGGACAATTTCAAAACTGGAAAAAGACTTAATTATCAAAAGGAAATATTTTTAGGAGGACCAAAGTGAAATGACATGATGTATGTTCAAACCACTTCCTTATCTTTTTGTTTCGAAAAACTTCTCTGCATTCAAAAAGAAAAGTTAAACCTTCTTTTCTTCTTTAAGCAATGAGGAGGTCCAATACTATTCCAAATTAGACTATTTCAACATCCTAAGTGGCAGGAGACGGCTCCCATTTCTTTTCTTTTTTTTTTTTTTTTTTGAGATGGAGTCTCTGTCTGTTGCCCAGGCTGGAGTGCAGTGGCGCGATCTCAGCTCATTGCAATCTCCACCTCCCATGTTCAAGCGATTCCCCTGCCTCAGCCTCCTGAGTAGCTGGGATTACAGGCACATGCCACCACACACAGCTAATGTTTTGTATTTTTAGTAGAGCCGGGGTTTCACCATGTTGGCCAGGATGGTCTGGATCTCCTGACCTCGTGATCCGCTCGCCTCAGCCTCCCAAAGTGCTGGTATTACAGGTGTGAGCCACCGCGCCCAGCCTCCCATTTCTTATTAACTACAAAAATAGTAAAATAGTAGGAAATCAAATGATTGTTTTCATGAATTTTTTTTTTTTTTTTTTTTGAGACAGAGTTTCACTCTTGTTGTCCAGGCTGGAGTGCAGTGGTGTGATCTCGGCTCACTACAGCCTCCGCCTCCCAGCTCCCAGCGATTCTCCTGCCTCAGCCTCCCAGGTAGCTGGCATTACAGGCGCCCACCACCACACCCGGCTAAATTTTTTTAATTTTTAGTAAAGATGGGGTTTCACCATGTTGGTCAGGCTGGTCTCGAACTCCTGGCCTCAGGTGATCCACCCACCTCTGCCTCCCAAAATGCTGGGATTACAGGTGTGAGCCACCGCACCCAGCCAAAACTTCATTTTTTTAGAAAGGGAAAAAGGAAATAGGTATAAAGTCATTTCGCATTCCTATCACATTAAAACAACTTAATTTTAGTAGCTGTCTTATGTTGCCGCTAATAACACTAAAATTCTTCACTCACTGAGCATACTACGTATTGGGGTGGGGTGAAAGTAATGTAATCCATAAATACATGTGAAATAAATGCAGATGATTGAAACTGCATCCTAAAGTACTTCAGGGCTAACTCTTGTAATTCTCCTCACTTCCGAGATGACCTAGCACCCCCATACTCCATGCAACTCTGCCCCTCACCACGCTGGCTCACTAACACAGCCCCTAGCCTTGACCAAGCTTTTGCCTTTTTGGCTCAATAGCCACTAGGGGGCGCCAGAAGCGTGTGAGGAAAGCGACCTCCCTCTGCAGATCAAAAACGTGGAGGCTTTTGATCACAGATGAGCGCTGGATTCTTCAGGGAATGACTGCGAGCTAGCATCTCCAAAATCTCAAGGAAGCCACACAATAAACCGTACAAGCCATTGTTTCCATTAACTCAGGAACAACTTCAGTGCAGTGAAATAAAACCCTGTCTTTCTCAACCAACTTTGCCCACCAGATAACTATACCTGGTATAAGTGAAATTGTATCCGTATAAAACAAGAAAACTTTGTCTCTTTCAACAGATCAGCCTCAAATCTGAAAGGTAGCTGACATAGGTATTGACTAAAATTTACATATTCTTTTTACTTACTGCAGGGAGGGAAATAAAGATCTTAAAAGTAACACAATTTTAACATTTCACCCACAATCCTACTGTCCTAACGAATAGTTTTCATTTCTCTCTGTTGCTTTTCAGTCCCTACTCAAAATGCATAGAATTGTATCAGTGCTAAAAATCAAAATTGATATAACTTCATTCCAAATCACAAAGTTTTGGAACTGCATCAAACCTTGGAGACTGAAGACCAACCAATCCCCTCATTTACAAATGGGGAAACTGAGATAGCTGGGCACAGCACACAGTATCTCACTTAATTCTCATAACAACATTATAAGGTATGTGCTGTTATTGTCCCCAGTCTAGAGATCACAATACCAAGACCAGAGAGGTTAAGACACTTGCTCAAGGTCACACAGCTAGTAAGTGAGTGGTAGACATTCACACAGGCTGTCTGGCTCACTGCCTGGCAACTGTGGACTCACAATCTGGACTCCAGAATCCCAATGCAGGATTCATTCTGCTTCTGAGGGTGCACTTATTCTAATACTCACTCCAGAAGGGTTTTTTTTTTTTAGTCTATTATATTCTTTCAATAACATTCTACTCTGTAAATTAGATTTTACAGAGCTCTTCACCAAGGAAGATCACGCATACCTTCTCCCCAGTGGGAAGACAGAAAACCTCAGATGGGGCCCCAGCTCCTTCCCTAACTGAGGCGTAGTAAGCCAGAGCTGCTTCCTGATGTGTGTCAGGATCATCTTCCAAAACATCTACTGGATACATGCCTGCTGGGGTGAAAGAGGCAAGAAAGGACATTAGTTTTACTCTTTTGTGAAAGGAAAGTCACTTATTCCTTGAAGAGTTTTTTAAAAAGTGAACACTTGGGCCGGGCGCGGTGGCTCATGCCTGTAATCCCAGCACTTTGGGAGGCGGAGGCAGGAGGATCACGAGGTCAGGAGATCGAGATCATCCTGGCTAACACGGTGAAACCCTGTCTCTACTAAAAAAAATACAAAAAAATTA
The DNA here is from genome assembly GCF_009828535.3 of Hylobates moloch. Lineage (NCBI taxonomy): Eukaryota > Metazoa > Chordata > Mammalia > Primates > Hylobatidae > Hylobates > Hylobates moloch. The sequence goes on along the minus strand of NW_026652289.1, from coordinate 34,415,630 downwards.
GCCAGGCTTGGTGGCGGGTGCCTGTAGTCCCAGCTACTCAGGAGGCTGAGGCAGGAGAATAGCGTGAATCCGGGAGGCGGAGCTTGCAGTGAGCCGAGATCGCACCACTGCACTCCAGACTGGGCAACAGAGCAAGACTTCGTCTCAAAAAATAAATAAATAAATAAATAAAAAGTGAACACTTGCTCTAAAAATTATGTTCGCCTATTTTTTTAATTTTTTCTTTTTTTTTTTTTTTTTAAGAGACAGGGTCTGGCTATGTTGCCCAGACTGGACTTGAACTCCTGGGCTCAAGTCATCCTCTGAAGTAGCTGGGACTATAGGCACATTGCACCTGGCCTGGCTCACCTCTTTTTTAAAAAAATTCAAACAAACAAACAAACAAGCAGCCCAGCAGAGGATACCAAAGAAAACAGAAGGCATTCCTGATGGCAGGGTTGGCCCCAGCCCCAAGGAAATGAAGTGTGAGCCCTCTTAGATGGCTGTAGAGTCAGCCTAGAGACCATGTAGACATGCCGGTACCCTGAGCATGAGACTAACGGGATAGAACTTGATAACTTGGTCAAAATCCAGCCTGAGTGATTATTTTGCCAGCTTACACTGGCCGTGCAGGTTCATAAGATTACGCCGATTCTTCTGCTTTAATTGGCTATGCTTTGTAAGACTCTGTCAGAACACTGCTAGTATGAATTATAAAACTACACGTCCACACGCAGACGGGCTATCGTACATACTAATGTGCTGGTTATTCGTCAGCTCTTCTCTGCATCTCTTTCCTCTCACCTTACTTTTGGAGGTAAATTATATCCTTGAATACTCAGATGATGGTTTTGTGTGTGTGACAGGTCTCATTCTGTTGCCCAAGGTGGAGTACAGTGGTGCGATCTTGGCTCACTGCAACCTCGGCCTCCGGGTTCCAAGCAGTTCTCGCCTCGTAGCCTCCCAAGTAGCTGGGACAACAGGCACGCACCACCACGCCTGGCTAGTGTTTGTATTTTTAGTAGAGCCAGGGTTTCACCATGTTGGCCAGGCTGGTCTTGAACTCCTGACCTCAAGTGATCCACCTGCCTCAGCCTCGCAAAGTGCTGGGATTACAGGCGTGAGCCACCACACCCAGCCAGCTAAAACAGATAGCATCCAACTTCAGCTGAGAAGCAGCAGTCGGTTTTCCACTCTGCAGTGACCAAAGATTCTGGCTGGCATGTCCCCAAGTGGGGAGGGGGCTGTATCCCCAATCTGTGGACCCCACCTCAGCCTCCAATTCACCTCTGAGCATCCCATAGGGGAAGGAGGCTGCCACAGCAACTGCCTCCTCCTCCTCCTCCTCCCCCTCCTCCTCTTCCTCCTCTCCCAAGATAAGCCTGGACGTAAACACCCACTTGGTGCCCCTTGGGGAACAGCAGCTTCCCCTGCTTGTTTCGGAAGCACCGTTCCCCCTGCCAATCGCTATTCTGGAATCAAAGACAGCAATAAGTGGCAAAAAGTGTCAAGTCTTCAGTCCACCGAGTTTGCCTGGGAAGAATTTCACTGCTGGGAATAGTTCCCGGAGGAAAAGGCTCCTAACTTGGGAAGATGTCAACAGCCTCAGTGGACCAGGACTCAGCCTCTGCAGAAGCCTAACTTCCTTGCCCCCCACTTTCCAGGGTGAAAATGTCATGGGCTTACAGAGCGGTAAATAAACAGCTGAGTAAACACATTCTTCCAGCCCCCTGGTCTGCACCTCCAAGCCCTCCCTACTCCTTACTGGGCCCTCCAGGCGCACAGCTTAGGAGCCAGATGGATCCACGATGGCACCCCAGTTCCTTAGTCATGGACCACTCAGATCTGCCATAAAGTCCAAACTGAGCCGACACCACCTCTCTCCCATTGTCCTGACATTCATCCCTTAGCTCAGGGCCTCCGCATCTTTTCTTTTTCTTAAGACAGGGTCTCACTCTGTCACCCAGGCTGGAGTGCAGTGGTACGATTTCAGCTCACCATAGCCTCAACCTCCCAGGCTCAAGGTCTCCTCCCACCTCAGCCCCCCAGGTAGCTGGGGCCGCAGGTGCAAGCCACTATGCCCGGATAATATTTGGTGGTGGTGGTGGGTTTTGTTTGTTTGTTTGTTTGTTGTTTTTAAGAGATGGGGTTTTGCCATGTTGGCCAGGCTGGTCTCAAACTCTTGGACTCACGCATTCCACCCACTTCAGCCTCCCAAAGTGCCGGGATTACGAGCTTGAGCCACCAGGCCAGGCCCTCAGCATCTTGTAACAACTATCTGCTCCATCTATCCATCCACCCTCCCTCCATCACCAATTAAAATAACAACAGCAGCTGATGTCTTTTGGGCTCCAGTTGCCAACAAGATGCTGAGCACTCCACACCCGTGATCTCACTGAATCCTGCTTAACTCATTTACAGAAGAGGAAACTGAGGCCTCTAGAGGATAACGCTTGGCCAGTAAGGGGCAGCACTGGGGCATGAGCCCAGGTCTATCTGATTTCAAAACCTGTGTAAAACATTCAGCTGGTGCTACTGACCGGATCAAAACAGTCCCCTTTACCAAGCTCAAATGCCATTTAAAAGTCCCAGGTCAGGCCAGGTGTAGTGACTCACGCCTGTAATCACAGCATTTTGGGAGGCTGAGGTGGGTGGATCATCTGAGGTCCGGAGTTCGAGACCAGCCTGACCAACATGGTGAAACATCTCTACTAAAAATACAAAAAGCAGCTGGGCGTGGTGAAGGCGACTGTAGTCCCAGCTACTCATGAGGCCGAGGCAGGAGAATCACTTGAGCCCGGGAGGCAGAGGGTGCAATGAGTTGAGATCGCACCACTGCACTCTAGCCCGGGCGACATGAGTGAAACTGTCTCAAAAAAAAAAAAAAAAAATTCCAGGTCCCTCCCCTGCCGTACCCAGGGTGCCCTATACCTTCTGCTGCAGAGCTCTCTCTGCCTGTCCATCCTCAAGGCCCATCTCAAATGCAGCCAGCTCTCTCCTGGAGCCCTAAAACACAAGGGCAAGGACTCTGGGGGACACTGAGTCCTGTGTTCAGCCTAGGATAGGATGAGCACATGTGGGCCACATCCTCTGTCTTGCAGGACTCCCTAACTCACACTTCAGCTCTGTCTCAGAGCAGTCACTCCCCAGCTCACAACAACGAGAGGAGCCAGGACATGCCGAGTACAACACAGCTTCCCTCCGCTCCCCAGCCCACCATGAAGACCCCTTCCTATGCTTTTCCCATACGAAGCATTTAGTCCATTTGGGTGGCTGTTCAACTAAGCTCTCTGTTGAAACTGCTATTCATTTCAACTCACTGGGCAAGTGGCTTCCCACAAGTCTGAAAAAAGATTTACTGAACGTTCAAAAAAATTAAGAAAAACAAACTGGACAGAGGGCTGCTTCCACCCTGGGGCCTGCATGCATGCTGCACGCTTCTCCCATAGAAACCAACTTCAACAGCTACCTTTCTCCAAACACACCCAGGAGCTCCAGCGTTAAGGGGCAAGGAGAGATCTGACCTTGATTTGTACTCTCTGTCGCTGGCCCTGTGTTCTGGGAAGGATGTTTGTCAGATCTAGACCACCCGTCTCCTACAGCAAGGTTGCAAGTTCAACCAAGACCATGATTGACCAGCCCCAAGAAGATGCTGACCTTGGCCCTTTGTGAACTGACCTCCAGCCAGGGGAGTGCTGAGACACTGTGGTCATTTGGATTTGCAGGGAGTGGGGCACCTCACCCGGGGCCATCAGGTCTGAGGCCTGGGTGCTCAGGGTCCTGCCTGATTCCTGCAGGAAGCCTGGGGTTGCTTGGCATCATTTCTGGTCACATGTGAGCAGCAGAAATGCAATGAATGTTTTGCTCCTTCCACACCATGAAATCGTTTCCCCTGCAGCTTATGCCGCGGGGGCCGTCAAACTCCCTCAAAGAACTCAGTGGACTCTGTCCCAGGGCACCGCTCTGCCCCAGAGCTCTAGTGCCTGGCCACCCAAGAGGCCACAGGGACAGGTCCCTGGGGGAGTGTTCTCAGCACTGAAGCCACCAGGATCAGCAGACACAGCCCAGCTCAATGATCCTGAGAGTGGGGGCAGCATCAGGCCGACCTCTGGAGAGCAGGGTCCCGGAGGCCACAAAAATTAACCCTCCCAGACCACAGCAAACTGGGGGAGAGCTTAATGCTCAGAAAGTAACGTGGCACCCAGAGGCTTGGTTCCCTTTTAAAGATTGAAAGCAGGACGCAGTCCCCTGTGTCCCCAGGAAGAAGAGCCACAGAGCAGGCACCAGGGCCACCTCTCCCGGGCCGTCCCTCAACCCAGCCTGGGTGACTCGTGACAAGGGGCGCCAGACTGAGGCCTGCAGCTCCAACCCACACCAAGGCCGCAGGCTGCCCAGCGTTTTTTGTTCAAATTAGTTCTCTTCCCCGAGGGATACTTCCCTCTCACACGGAGAATGTTTGGGTTGGCTTTCTGGAAAACTGGGTGGGAGTGAAAAATAGCTGCCTAAGGCATGAGGGGAGGGGGGATGCAACACTCACTAGCACTCACTAGGAAGAAAGATTCCTGTCCCCACTCCGGGAGAAAGGAACCCTCCTCATTACCCAAGAGGAAGACCCTCCATCTCCATTCCAGGAAGAATGAACACACACAAACACACACACACACACACACACACACACACCCCTGCCCTGGGAGCAAGGAAGCGCCTCTCCCCCGCTCAGAACCCCCTCACTCCCCGAAAACCCCCAAGGCTGTGCTTTGGGAAGTAAACAAGTCCCAGCGCTTTACGCAGGCGCTGGGGACCCAGCCAGGCCGCCACACTCGCTTCACTGGTGACGGGAGGCACAGGCTTCCAGATGTGAAATGCTAACAGGCTGTAATGGCTTGAACTGAACAGGAAATATTTTTCCAAAGCCAAAAGAATGTAATCTTTTCAGTACAATGTAAAATGCTTTTATGAAAAAGGCACACAGTTAAAACGATAATTCACTGCAGACTGTAAAGAAACTGAAACCCCCAGCAAACCCCAAATTTAAGAATTCCCTTTAAGCATATGTTGACGTAGTTACCTTAAAAACAAAAATAATGGTACGTCTTAAGGTGTTCTTTAGGGAAAATACTTAAATCATTCAGAATCTTCATATCAAAGCTTGGGTTCCCAGGGTTGCAGCAACAGAGTGATTCACTCCCTCGGCCACTGCCTGTCCCATCAGCCACTACCACAGTTGGGTCAGCCACTGCTGATCAGTCCAGCAAGGCCTTATGTCCAAGCCCCTTAGTAGCACCTTTTGGTCCTTCCTATGTAAACTGCAAGGCCAACTAATGAAGACCTTGAATGGGATCAATGTTCTGCAATTAATCATTGATTTAGTATCACTAGCAAAATATTCTCTTCAAAGACTACCTTAACACAAAGGTTAGCAAAATCTTTTCATTTTAACAAATGTAATTTGTATCATATGGGCCCATTATTTTAAGAAACATTACTGAAGATATTTTACATTTTACTAGCCCCACTCTTAGAAACTTGGACTTTGCCGAAAGCCACTACCTGGCAGTAACTATGAGGCAATATGTCATGGGAAAAGCTAGCTGAAGTCACTTGATTGTTTTAGTAACGTGGGCTGTCATTCTTCAACTACAGCAAGAACGATTCTTGCTCCGGATAATGTGAACACATTTTTAAGGACACAAAATTATGAAGTAGTATTCAAGTCTTTTTGTTTTGTTTTTTTGTTTTTTTGAGGCAAGGTCTCACTCTGTCGTCCAGGCCAGAGTGCAGTGGTGCAATCGCGGCTCATTGCAGCCTCCACCTCCCAGGCTCAAACAATCCTCCTGCCTCATTTTTTAATTTTTTTGTGGAGACAAGGTCTCACTACAGGCTGGTCTCAAACTCCTGGGCTCAAGCGATCCTCCTACCTTGACCTCCCAAAGTGCTGGCTGGGCTTACAGGTGTGAGCCATTGCACCTGGCCATCAAGTCATATATATATATATATATATGTTTAAATGTTTTTTTTTTTTTTTTTGAGACAGAGTTTCACTCTTGTCACCCAGGTTGGAGTGCAGTGGTGCAATCTCGGCTCACTGCAACCTCCGCCTCCCCGGTTCAAGCAATTCTTCTGCCTCAACCTCCTGAGTAGCTGGGATTACAGGTGCCCGCCACCATGCCTAGCTGATTTTTTTGTATTTTTAGTAGAGACAGGGTTTCGCCATGTTGGGCAGGCTGGTCTGGAACTCCTGACCTCAGCTGATCCACCCGCCTGGGCCTCCCAAGGTGCTGAGATTACAGGCATGAGCCACTGCGCCTGGCCTCAAGTCCTATTTTTAAACAATAGTTAGGAATAGATACTGCTTATACAAAACCTTTATTTTTCTTTATTTTGTCACATAGGTGGTCTGTTTCTTTCTTCACAAATCAATTTTCTTGTAAAAGGAATTTATTATAGAAGAAATCCTTATTAAATAAGAAATCTGCCCGAAGTGGGGGGTTAAATGACTAATTTTGGGCTTAGCAGAGAGCATGAAAACTAGTTTCTAATCAGAAAGAGGACAACATCATAAAATATAGGAAGCTTGTGGCAAGAGCTCTGCAAGGGTCTGAACCCAGGTGTTCTGCACACCCACGGTAGCGGTGTAGCATCTAAAGGGAGAAGAGTTCCAAATGCCACCTCAGTAGCTCAGAATCCAGAAAGAGAAATGCAGCAGGGGTCCTGATTTCTAGGAAGGTGTGTGCTTCACAGCACAGTCCAGACCCCAGAGCTGCGTGTTCTTAAGCTGTATGCTTTAAGAAAACTCAATACTCACAAATGCAAACTTCATTCCACGCCTCCAAACCTCACCACGTGATGCTTTAAAACTCAAAGCTACTTTTAACTTAAAGTATGCTTATGTTTAATTTTTTTTTAAGGAGGGCTGTTGGATTCAGTAAGGAATGCCCACAGTTGTGTGAGGCAGTGCCTGGCATTTATTTAATATCAAAGAATCTGAGGTTTTGTGCAGTCATCACTACAACCTCCCTGGTATCATGCTGGCCTTTTCCCAAGCACATCTTCGGAACGCTGGCTCCACAAGCTATGCTTCAGACATGCTCATGAAAGGGGGTTTCTGAAGTCAGCAAGATTAGAAAAGGGTGGCATGCTGCGCCTATCAGAAATCGAGCACTTTTGGAAATCCTGCAACAACAGAGTTTGCTTAACTCAGCATTTATTTCCCAAACGTATTTAACTAGAGACCCTTTGTCCCAGAACGTTGACAGGTAACAAAACCACCTTGGAGAACAGTGCTTTGGAATGATGTCACAGTGGGAGGAGCCATCACTGTCAGACAGAGGGCAAACAGGCAAGCACCCGGAGTTCAAGGTCAGAGTGTAAGAACTCATGGCCATTTGAAAGAGCCATGGTGACAGCAGCACATCCCTCTACATAGAGGAGGAGAGAACAGAAGGTAAGGCAAATAAACACTTGGATATTTTTGTTGTTTTTTGAAGAGCATCTGATTGCCAAAATATTCTTAGCAAAGAATTTTTTTTTAAGTTGGAAGACAGAATGTAGAATACGTTAGAATTTCTTGAGCAGATGAGCAAAATTGTCAGGGAACGAGGAGGCGCTGCTGGAGGTCTGCAGGTGGTGGTGGCGAAGGTTCTATTACCCAGTAATTGACAGGCAGCCTGTTGCTCTGTTATCACATATTTAGTATTAGACAACTTGCAACTTGTCATTGCCTTGACTGAGAATAAATCACTTTTCCCAAATCAAAGAAGGTAAAATATGCAGATGCCTTTCTGTGCCACCCACATAAAGGTTTATATGATCCCAATTGCTTCTAATAAGAAGGTCTTGTAATCTGAGCATTGGTACCTCTTTCCTTTAGGCACTTTTACAAGATAGAACTATTTCTTCCCTTTGAATCAATCAAAAGGAGATGAGGTGGGACTAAAACATACCATTCCTTTTGCATTCAAAGAGGTGTCACATCTGGGGACCAATGGATCTCTACATTTGGGACAGACAGGAGGATATAACGCCTCAAATATCTGCTTCCTTCTGAATGGTAACCAAAGACAGGTCCTGATCTTGACCCTGTGCAGGAAGCTCAGGCTTCCCTCGCCGCTGACCATGAGCCACCCCAGCCCTGTGGTCATCATGATGTTGCCCTATTTGTCTAACCTTTACCAGGAAGGAAGAGGGCTTTGGCACATGCACAGGAAAACACGGAAAGCCCGACTCTTCGTATCCTGAATGTAATTGACCAAGAACTTGTAAAAATACCAAGTCCCAGTGTCAGTAATACCACAACACCACGCGGTGGCCCCAAAGCTGGTGGGAAACTGCTGTGGTGGAACAACTGTCCAGCATGGATCCGGAGCCCTAAACCACACAGCACACATGAGAAAAATAACCCCTCGTCACCATAATGCGTTTACCGATTAGTCACAGAATAGCATTTCTCAGAACTTACTCCCAAATTGTGTCTATTAATGGGCTTTATAAACTGTCATCCAAAAATCACATCCTTACATGTTCATCTGTCACATTTCAAACAATACAACCTCTGAAAAGGAAAAAGTGTTTCTCTATTTGGTATGCCTAGTTCTGTGCAAGCGATGAGGAGACTTGAAAGCACATTGGTCCTCGTCTGCACAGCCCAGTTCTGGATTAAGTTGGTGCACACCGTCTAAGTACTTAGACTCCAGATATGCTGCACTCGAAAAACGTATGGTGTTGAACGTGTTTATCTTAAACTTAGACAATGATTTACTCAGGGAAAATGCAGTCACTTCCAAATAATTGAAAATGGATTAAGATGACTATATTTTTACAAGGGCACTGAACTCATTTGTGTAAAACTGAAAAGTAAATGAGGAAATACATGCAGAATACTAATATTTGTATCAAGGTTGCAATATTGGACCAATTCAGTTTTAAATTGAAGAAATAGTAAAGGAATGTAATATTCTGCCTTCTGCAAATAAACAATATTTCCGAAGTACTTACTGGGAGAAAATGTATGGTATTACAAAATATGGTGATATGTGCCTATATTAAAATGTACTCTTTTACGCCCGTAATCTCAGCACTTTGGGAGGCTGAGGCGGGCAGATCACGAGGTCAGGAAATCAAGACCATCCTGGCCAACATGGTGAAACCCCGTCTCTACCAAAAATACAAAAATTAGCCGGGCATGGTGGCAGGCGCCTATAGTCCCAGCTACTCGGGAGGCTGAGTTAGGAGAATCACTTGAACCCGGGAGGCGAAGGTTGCAGTGAGCTAAGATCACAGAGCGAGACTCCGTCTCCCAAAAAAAAAAAAAAAGTGCTCTTTTAACCTGACATTTGCACAGAGTTTTCCAGCTTACCAAGGGCTTTCACATTTCCTCTCTTGTTTGAAACTTACATCAACCCTATGAAGGCAACAAAGCACGAAGCCCTAACCCCATTTTTCAGGTGTGGAAACAGAAGTTCAAAAACAAGAAGTTATTAGTAATGAAGCTGGGGCTCAAACCCAGGTCTTGAGATTTCTAGCAGAGCCTTCACTGACTCACCTACTTACTAATTTCTATTGTCCTACCCACACACTGTGCAAACGGCAGCCAGGGCTCAGCATCGCACTGTTGAAAATACCACTGAACTAACTTGCACACCCACGTTCATAGCAGCATTATTCACCATAGCCCAAAGATAGAAGCAACTCAAGTGTCCATTGATGGGTGAGTGGATAAACAGAACATGGTATACACATACAATGGAATATCATTCAGACTTAAAAAGGAAGGAAATTCTGACGCATGTTACAACATGGATGAACTTTGAGGACATTATGCTAAGTGAAATAAGCCAGTTACAAAAGGACACGTGCTGAATGATTCCACTTATATGAGGTACCTAAAATAGGCAAATTCATAGAGACAGCAAATAGAAGTTATCAGGGGTTTCGGGGAAGGAAGAATGAGGAGCTTTGTTTAATGTTTGCAGAGTTTCTGTTTGGGATGATTAAAAAAATCCTGCAGCTAGATGGTGATGAAGCTTGCACAACAATGTGAATTTACTTAATGCCAGTTAAAAACAGCTAAGATGGTAAATTTTATGTTATGCATACTTTAACACAATAAGTAAAATATTGGCCGGGCACGGTGGCTCATGACTGCAATCCCAGCACTTTGGGAGGCCAAGGCGGGTGGATCACCTGAGGTCAGGAGTTCGAGACCAGTCTGGCCAACATGGTGAAATCCTGTCTCTACTAAAAATACAAATAATTAGCTGGGCGTGGTAGCGAGCACCTGTAATCCCAGCTACTTGGGAGGCTGAGGCAGGAGAATCACTTGAACCCAGGAGGCAGAGGTTGCAGTGAACCAAGATCCCGTCATTGCACTCCAGTCTGGGCAACAAGAGCAAAACTCCATCTCAAAACATAAAATAAAATAAAACAGGCCAGGCGCAGTGGCTCATGCCTGTAATCCCAGCACTTTGGGAGGCCGAGGTGGGTGGATCACAAGGTCAGAAGATCGAGACCATCCTGGCTAACATGGTGAAACCCCATCTCTACTGAAAATACAAAAAATTAGCCAAGTGTGGTGGCACGCTCCTGTAGTCCCAGCTACTCGGGAGGTTAAGGCAGGAGAATTGCTTGAACCTTGGAGATGGAGGTTGCAGTGAGCCGAGATCACACCACTGCACTCCAGCCTGACGACAGAGTGAGACTCCATCTCAAAAAAAAAAACAAAAAAAACTAAATAAATAAATAAAACATAAAATGTTAAAAACACTGAATATCTGGCCCCTTCCTTCAAAAGTTTTGTTTTACATGGAAAAGCATGACACATTATTATTTTAGATTGTTTTCACGGAGGTAAAATACATATAACATAAAGTTTGTCACAAACATTTTTAAGTATACAGTTTTGTGGCATTATGTACATTCACACTGTTGTGCAATCATCATCACCACCTAGCTCCAGAATCTTCTCATTTTACCAACTGAACTCTGTACTCCCTGTATAGAAGTGACTAACCCTCCCCTGCAACAGCCATCCCACTTTCTAACTCTATCAATATCACTACTCTAGGTACTTCAGATAAGTGGAATCTTACAATATTTGTCTTTTTGCGACTGGTTAGTTTCATGTACCATAATGTCTTCAAGGTTCATCCATGTTGCAGCACATGTCAGAATTTTCTTCCTTTTTAAAGCTGAATAATATTTTTTTCAAATTATTAGGTTTATTGAAACCATCTTCTTTTTATTCTATGTATAGACCACATTTTGTTTACCCATTCGTCTAACAATGGACACTTGGGTTATTTCCACCTCCTGGCTATTGTGAAGAAGGCTGCTGTGAACACTGGTGTACAAATATCTGTTCAAGTCTCTGCTTTCAATTATTTTGGCTGCATATCCAGAAGCAGAATTGCTGGATCATATGGTAATTCTATGTTTACTTCTTTGAGGAACTTCTACACTGTTTTCTGCAGCAGTGACACCATTTTACATTTCCATCATCAATGCGCAAGGATTCCAATTTCTCCACATCCTCAGCAACACTTGTCATTTTTCGTGTTTTTGTTTGGTCGTTGTTGTTATTTTGTTTGTTTATTTTGAGATGGAGTCTTGGTCTGTTGCCCAGGCTGGAATGCCATGGCGCGATCTTGGGTCACTGCAACCTCCATCTCCTGGGTTCAAGTGATTCTCCTGCCTCAGCCTCGCAAGTAGTTGGGATTACAGGTGCTCACCATGACACCTGGCTAATTTTTTGTATTTTTAGTACAGACGGGGTTTCACTATGTTGGCAGGCTAGTTTCAAACTGCTAACCTCAGGTAATCCTCCCACCTCAGCCTCCCGAAGTGCTGGGATTAGAGGTGTGAGCCACCATGCCCAGCCAGTTCTCATGCTTGTGACTTGCATTTCTCTAATGATTAGTTATGTTGAGCATCTTTTCATAAGCCTATTGGCCATGTGTATATCTTCTTTGAAGACATGTCTATTCAAGGCTGGGCACGGTGGATCACGCTTGTAATCCTAGAACTTTGGAAGGCCGAAGCAGGCGGTTCACTTGAGGTCAGGAGTTCAAGACCAGCCTGGCCAAGATGATGAAACATGGGAGGCAGAGGTTGCAGTGAGCTGAGATCGTGCCACTGCACTCCAGCCTGGACAACAGAGCAGGACCTCAAGAAAGAAAAGAAAAAGGAAAAAAAAGAAAAGAAAAGAAGGAAGAAGAAAAGAGAAAGAGAGAAAGAGAGGAAGAGAGGAAGGGAGGAAGGAAGGAAGGAAGGAAGGAAGGAAGGAAGGAAGGAAGGAAGGAAGGAAGGAAGGAAGGAAGGAAGGAAGGAAGGAAGGAAGGAAGGAGAAAGAAATGTCTGTTCAAATCCTTTGCCCATGCCTTCATAATTTTTAACATCAACTTTGAAAAACTTGCAAGAGGGAGAAAGAGAGATATTCATTCAGTAGGGGATAAGTAAGTGTGTGTGTGTGTGTGTGTGTGTGTGTGTGTGTGTGTGTGCGCGCTGCTTCCTCTAGAATATATTGCAATAGGAAACCAAATCAGGGAATCAGAGTGCCAAGAGTTCAGGCAAGATACAATGACAACTTAGTCTAGTGATGGCATTGAAGATGGCATTGAAGAGAGAGATGGGAGACTTGAGCCAGGTTTTGGCAACGGACATGGCAGAACTTGCTGCTAAGCTGCAGATGCAGGGTGAGGGCCAAGCTGACCTTCTCCTTTAACTCTTCCCCTCAATAAAATTCAACTGGCAGCTTCCAAATTGTGACAGATTTAGACTGTTTCCAATGTTACTTTATAAACCTGTTAAGATCCTAGCCTTCCCACAGGGTAAAACTAATGAACACACCAACAGAAGAATGAGATGCACATTACTCTAAAACAACAAATATTTGTAAGGTATTTTAAACTGAGCAAGCCTCCCACAAGAGGATGGCTTTCATATATTAGATTGAAACCTGGAGAAACTCAAAGAATGATACCATGACTCTTCTCAACATTAGGCCACGCAGATGTTTGGACACGAGGGCAAGGGCACCAGCTTCGAGGTCATTCAGACTTGATTTCAAAAATCCCTGAGCATATGATTGAAGAAATTGCCAAGGAAGAATCAGCATAAACTACAGAATTGGACCCATCAAGACCACAGATATTAAAACTATTCCATATAGAAGATAATGATATTAAATAAGTTTCAGGAAATTTAAATAAAGAATTTAAAGGGACAAGATTTTTCAAATTGCCCAATAAGATTCCAGGGGGAAAGAACTTCTAGAAAGGAATGTCTTTAATAGCCAATAAACTGGAAAATGTGTCTGAAGAAATTACCCAGAATGCAGTACAGATGAGCACGCAGGTGGAAAACTTGAAAAGCAGGTTAAAAGAAAGGAAGAATAGAACGATAAAGCCTGGTAAGTATCCAATTGAGGTTCCAGATGGAGAAATTAGAATGAGGAAGAGTCAAGATTTGAAAAAATAATGCTTGAAATTTTTCCAGAATTAATGAAAAACATCTACCCTAACATTCTGGAATTCCAACCAATCCCCAAAGCAGGGAAAATAAGAGAAAAGTCCCCACTTAAACACACTGTAGTCAAACTGCAAAACAATAAACATAAAAAGATGACTATAAAAAGAGCCAGAAGGGCTGGATGTGGTGGCTCACGCCTGTAATCCTAACACTGGGAGGCTGAGGTGGGTGGATCACCTGAGGTCAGAAGTTCAAGACCAGCCTGACCAATATGGTAAAACCCCGTCTCTACTAAAATAACAAAAATTAGCCAGGCTTGGTGGCATGAGCCTGTAGTCCCAGCTACTCAGGAAGCTGAGGCATGAGAATCGCTTGAACCTGGGAGGCAGAGGTTGCAGTGAGCAGAGACTGTGCCACTGCACTCCAGCCTGGGCGACAGAGAGAGACTCTGTCTCAAAAAAAAAAAGCCAGAAGGAAAAGACAGATCCTTTCAAGAGAACAGCAATTAGGGCCAGGCGCCGTGGCTCGTGCCTATAATCCCAACACTGTGGGAGGCCAAGGCAGACAGATCACCTGAGGTCGGCAGTTTGAGACCAGCATTGCCAACATGGTGAGACCCCCCTCTCTCCTAAAAATACAAAAATCAGCTGGACATGGTAGCACGTGCCTGTAGTCCCAGCTACCTGGGAGGCTGAGGTGGGAGAATCACTCGAACCTAGGAGGCAAAGGTTGCAATGAGCCGAGATCACACCACTGCACTCCAGCCTGGGTGACAGAGCAACACAGGCCTCAAAAAAAAAAAAATGAGAATGACAATTAGATTGACAGCTGCCTTCTTAAGAGCAACTGTGGAAGCCAGGAGACAATGGAGTACTATTTTTTAAAGTGCTAGAAGAAAAATAACTTTCATTCTCCATCTAGCAAAAGTAACTCCCAAGTATGAGGCAAAATAAAGCAATATTTAGAAAAATAAGACGCGAGGGAATCTGCTACCAGAAGATCCCTCTAACGTCATTTCTAACGGATGCATATCAGGGAATAAAACGGACCAGGTATGGTGGCTCACGCCTGTAATCCCAGCACTTTGAGAGGCCAAGGCAGGCAGATCATGAGGTCAAGAGATCGAGACCATCCTGGCTAACACAGTGAAACACCCTCTCTACTAAAAAATACAAAAAATTAGCCGGGCGTGGTGGGCGCCTGTAGTCCCAGCTACTCGGGAGGCTGAGGCAGGAGAATGGCGTGAACCTGGGAGGCGGAGCTTGCAGTGAGCCTAGATCGTGCCACTGCACTCCAGCCTGGGCGACAGAGCGAGACTCTGTCTCAAAAAGAAAAACGACTCCCGAAGAGGTGATGGTTGCCATGCATGCATGAGGGCAGACCCCACTGCCACCACCCCAGTGAAGCACTTTGGCAGGCACCCCCTACTGGAGTGTTGTGGCCAGTGGACAATGTGACACATTGGCCCCCGGAGCACAGCAGGTGCTTAACCTTGAGAGGCCAGAGAACAAAGCCATAGGCCTGGTACCCAAGTCCCCAGAGTTAGAGCACACAGCCCAGGAGGGCTGAGCTGTGCCTTTGGCCCCTGAAATCTTCCAGAAAGCAAGCCAGTTGACTGAACCCACCTTATACCACAGTCAAACCCTTAGGGGCATCAAAGAAGATAAAAGCAAAAAACCCATTGAAAGGACAGCAACTTCAAAATTAAAGGAAAATCAACCAACACAGAAGAGAGAGAACCAGCAAAAGAACTCTGTCAACTCAAAAAGCCAGTGTCTTCTCACTCCAAATGATCACACTAGTTCACTCTCAACGGTTCTTAACCAGACTGAAATGACAGTCTGATAGGAATGAATCTGGATAGGAATGAAGACCATCAAGATTCAGCAGAAAGTTGAAACCCAATTCAACGAATCTAAGGAATCCAATAAAACCATACAAGAGCCTAAAGATGAAATAGCCATTTTAAGAAATAACCAGGCAGGGCGTAGTGGCTCAGGCCTGTAATACCAGCACTTTGGGAGGCTGAAGCTGGTGGATTGCATGAGCTCAGGAGTTCGAGACCAGCCTGGGCAACATGGTGAAACCCCATCTTTACAAAAAATACAAAAATTATCTGGGCATGGTGGTGTGCACCTGTAGTCCCAGCTACTTGGGAGGCTGAAGTAGGAGGATCTCTTGAACTGGGGAGGCAGAGGTTGCAGTGAGCCAAGATCATGCCACTGCAGTCCAGCCTGGGCAACAGAGCCAGAACTTGTCTCAAAAAAAGAAAGAAGGAAAGAAGGAAGGCAAGGGAAGGGAAATGCAAGGGGAAGGCAAGGGAAAGGCAAGGGGAAGGCAAGGGACAGGCAAGGGGAAGGCAAGGGACAGGCAAGGGACAGGCAAGGGGCAGGGCAGGGCAGGGCAGGGCAAGGCCAAGGCCAAGGGAAGGGAAGGGAAGGGAAGGGAACGGAAGGGAAGGGAAGGGAAGAGAAGGGAGGTTGCAGTGAGCCAAGGGCATGCGACGGCAGGCCAGGGGGGGGGGAAGGGAAGGGAAGGGAAGGGAAGGGAAGGGAAGAGAAGGGTTAGGGAAGGGAGAAAAGAAAGATCAGGCTGCTCCCATGAGAGGACAAGAGAACATGGTCCCTCTGGTGCTGGCCATGGTGGAAGACCAGGCCCCAGCCTTACTTCAGAGGCAGGGACAGCAAGGAGCATGGGACAGGGGGATCCAGTCTATGTTGCATCAAAGTTTTGTTTTGTGTTTTGTTTTTAATTTTCAGATGAATAATTCAGTGGCTATGCCAAAGTTGAAATATTTTTCTGTTTTCAGTAAGATGTGAGAAAAGGAAATGAATTTTAATGAAATGTTTTGGTTTACTTTATCTGAGGCTTCCAGTGTAATGGGAGTCCCACGCCCTAAACAGATGTCAGCTGTTTCATCCTCTTGCCTGAAAAAGGCAACAGAGAGCTGGGGGGCTCCCCTGCTCAGCCCTCTTGCACCCGCCTCCCCCATTTCCCAGATGGGCAGGACTACCTGTGGGCGCAGCACTGGGAGAACTTTGAATGTCCCAGCCATTCAGAAAACTCAAAGTGCAGGTGATGATTATGATGCCTTCACAGATGCAGACCAACAGCACTCCATAGGTGACAGCAAAGCACCTGTTCCAGGTTCCTGGGGCCTGTGCATCCCTGCCCCGCCAGGAGGCTCAGACTTTGGCAGATGGCCCACGCTGTCTGAGCCAACGACCCCCAGGAAGAACTTGAGTGTCTTAAAATTCTGCAAACAAGATTTCAGGAGAGGTGGAGAAATGTGGCAAGATCTCTAAGGAGAATGCAGAGCTGTCAGGTGGAGGTGATGTCACAGACATCTGAAAATCTGCCAGAGCATGAGCTAACTTATAGCTGCGGGCTCAGGACGTTTCTGAGCAGAAGTTTCTGAGCTAAGTTGGCAACTAACAGACCACATAAATTCCCTTAAATGGGATTACTGATGGGATTCCTTCTGATTCAGTAAAACACCTGCCCAAAATGAGCTGTCATCAATGGATCCATCAAAGGAATGATGCACTGAGCCCTTCCCAAGTGTTCGTGCAGTCGGGGATGAAGAGGAAAAGATAAGCAGACCCTGCCTGCAAGGGCTTATGAGAATATGCCTGTTGAGGCAGTGACCCTGCATGAGAAACCAAAGAAAACCCAAAGCACATCTGTAACCAAGTGCTCCTTGCCTAGATTCTCAGCTGCCACCATCCCTGCGGTGTCACCATGTCTGGAGACCAGAGTGAATATCTGAAAAGAAAAAAAGAAGAGTAGTCATTGAAAGAACACAGCTATAAAAGATTTACGTGGCCACTGGGGTCTCTTAATTCTCTTTTCATATCCTTTGCCAGTTAAGATTTCAAGTCACATTCTGTATCATTGTTCCCCTGGTATGAAAAGGGTGAAGGTCTTTGTCCTGGTTTTACTGGTGATTTAGAGCACTGGGATTCCCAATCCCAGCTTCCCAGCAGCAACTATGCTTGGCTTTCCTGTATTGTGAGGGGGGTGTCCAGCGGGCAGAAAACCCCAACAGTGGAGGACTCTAACGAAAGCCACACCAGAGCCTCCCTTGCTCCTTCTAGTTCTCCAACAGGAGAAATGTCCCAAGCCTTCCTAGTGGAATGTGACTGTGGCACCCACCATCCCAAAGGTGGCTAGCAAAACGAGAAATGCTGTTAGTCAACTTTCAATGTCCTCTCTGCCCAGCGCTTTGATTCCAACAGCCTGTAAATGCTGTTTCTACACTGGATTAGTCCTTCAACCCCACCGCACACGCTGTCTGCTGTGCTCAATTTCATCAACCCGCATTACCTAGAGGCCAAGCAGACACCATCATCCTCCCTTGCGGGTAAGAGGGTGATGGAGGGGTCCTCAGGAGCCCAGCAGGAACAATGTCTATCTCTGCAGGCTTTGCAGAGATCCTGGAATATGATAATATGGCGGGCAGAGGCAGGTGGGAGAGGCATGTGTAGATCGGGCTCAAGGAATGGATCTGGTTAGGAAAAAAGGGATCAACCGAGCAAACGAAGCACCCCAGTGTGTAGACAGCTGCAACTAAGGGATGAATTAATCAATAAAAACCTGTAGGAATGTAATGTAATCCAGAAAAACATACCTACCCCTTTCTCTGCCATTAGACAAGCTGATTCTCATTTACATGAGAGCAACAAATAAGCAAGACTGGACAGAAGACCTGTGAAAAAATACAATGAGAAGGAAAACTTCCCTGCAAATAGAACAGACTACAAAGCCTTCATAATTAAAACAGTGAGGAAATGGCCAAGTGTCCTGCAAAAATCCAGAAAGAGACCCAGAGACATACAGAAATGTATCCGGTGTCTCATTTCAGTGGAGGTAAATGTTAACATTTTAAATACATGGTGCTAGGTCAAATGGATAACCATCAAAAAGACAGAGCTGGATCCATACCTCACACTGTACATGAGGATAAATTCCAAACGGATTGAAATTTAAACATAACAAATTAAATTTTAATAGTGTAGGAAGAAAACATGAACAAATTTATTTGGAACTTTGGTGTAGAAAGGCCTGTCTATGATTTTAAAGATCCAGAAGCCATATACAAAAAAAAAAAAAAATTGATTATATAAAAATAAGCTTCTAGAGAGGGAAAAATACCATAGCAAAGCCAAGATACGTAAATGAGAAAAAAACATTTTCAACTCATACCTTCTTAATATATCAAGACTTCCTAGAAACTGAGAATATGAAAAACCTATAGCCTAAAAGAAAAGAGGCAAAAGAATGGAATAGAGAGTTCACAAAAAAGAAATACAAATGGCTCTTTTTTTTTTTTTTTTTGAGACAGTCTCACTAAGGCTGGAGTACAGTGGCGCAATCTCAGCTCACTGCAACCTCCACCTCCTGGGTTCAAGCAATTCTCCCGCCTCAACCTCCCGATTAGCTGGGATTACAGGTGCCCGCCATGACACCCGGCTAATTTTTTGTATTTTTAGTAGAGACAGGGTTTCACCATGCTGGCCAGGCTGGTCTCAAACTCCTGGCCTCAGGTGATTCGCCCACCTCAGCTTCCTAAAGTGCTGGGATTACAGGCATGAGCCACTGCACCTGGCCATTTTTTTTTTTTTTTTTTTTTTTTTGAGAGAGGGTCTTGCTTTCATGCCCAGGCTGGAGTGCAGTGGCTCCATCGTAGCTCACTGTAACCTTAAACTCCTGTGCTCAAGCAATCTTCCTGCCTCAGCCTCCTGAGTAGATAGGACTACAGGTGTGCATCACCACACCCAGCTAATTTTTAAAATTGTTTTGTAAAGACAGGGTCTCGTTATGTTGCCCACGCTGGGCTCTTACATTTATAAAAGATGTTTGATGAAGAAAATGCACATTTAAACTACACCGAGATACCATCTTTTATACATCAGCTTGGAAAAATCCAAAAGTTTCAGAACACCCTACAGGTGTCTGTGGACAAACGTGGCTCATGGAAAGACAAAATGGTTCCATTCTTGTGGAGGGCAATCTGGTACTTAAACATCTATCAGAATGGCTAATGTACTACTGTTGCCCGGTGATCCCACCTCTGGGAATTCAGTCACAGCTGCACATGGACAAAATTACGCATGAACAAGATCCATCATCGTAACATTATCACAAGGAGGAATATTGGAAACATCTCAAGTGTCCATCAGTGGGACAGCGGTTAAATAAACCTTGTAACACCATGCAACTGTCAGAAAAAATGAATGAGGGCTGTTCTGTATCCTAATATGGAAAATTCTCCATAGGATAGTCACGGGGGAAAGCAAGTCTTAGAATAGTATGCTATCTTTTCTGAAAGAAAAGGGAGAGATAAGATTGCATATTCATGTTGGCATGTATTTGCACGAACAACACAAGAATAATACACAGGAAACTAATAAAAGTGGTTATGGGGACGTGGGATGGAACAGAGTAGCCAGGGGTGGGGCAAGGACTGAGACTTTTGGTCTGCATCTGGTCCCGAAGGGGAATCCAAAGTCTTCCCAGAGGAACCAAGTGAATGAATTAAATTTTAAATAATAAAAAAAAAAAAACCAGGGTTGGGCGCAGTGGCAGTGGCTCACACCTGTAATCCTAGCACTTTGGGAGGCTGAGGCAGGAGGATCATTTGAGACCAGGAGTTCAACACCAGCCTGGCCTCAAATATCAAATAGTGAGACCCCCGTCTCTACAAAAATAAAGAAATTAACCTGGCAAGGTGGTGAACCTGTAGTGCCAGGTACTTGAGAGGCTGAGAGGGGAGGATCACCTGGGCCCAGGAGTCGGAGGCTGTAGCGAGTTGTAATCACATCACTGCACTCCAGCCTGGGCGACAGAGCGAGACCTTGTCTCTAAAAACAAACAAACAAAACACCAAAAACAACCAAACAAGCAATCAAATTTAAAAAAGAAAAAGTCAACAGGAAGAAATTCAAATGAGAAAGAACTTGCTCTGAATGTCTGCTCCATCCTCCAGATCTTTAATCTGAGTTCCATCCCTCATTCTGTCAAAACTCAACAAGCAGTTCCAAGTTTGGAGTTGGTGTTTCCTGAGAAAATCAGTTACAGCTGATTTGCAGGTTTAGCATGGCTATTTGTGCAGTCTAAACGTCCAAGCCAGATTTCTACAAGACAGTAAGATTACACCACGACGGCGGGAGCACACATATATGTCTCTCCTATTTCTGTTGTTATGTTGTAAATATTTAAAATAAAGCAATCCAGCCAGGCGCGGTGTCTCATGCCTGTAATCCCAGCCCTTTGGGAGGCCGAGACGAGTGGATCACTTGAGGTCAGGAATTCGAGACCAGCCTGGCCAACATGATGAAATCCCGTCTCTATTAAAAATACAAAAATTAGTCAGGCGTGGTGGAGTGCACTCTGTACTCCCAGCTACTCAGGAGGCTTGAGAATTGCTTGAGCCCAGGAGGTGGAGGTTGCAGTGAGCAGAGATCGCGCCTCTGCACTCCAACCTAAGCAACAGAGAGACTCTGTCTCAAAAAAACAGAAATAAAAATAAATAAATAAATATATAAAAATAAAAATAAAATAAAGCAATCCCTATGATGTTTTAAAAGACTATGAAAGATGTATTTATGGGGTAGTTCCCGCCATGTTTTCTGAGCGTGTATTACAGGGAAGGCTCTGCGTCAGACCTCAGGGCCCCTTTGCTACTAGGAGAACCAGCAAAGTCCCTGTGGGCTGGGTCTTCCCCGGCATGCTGTGCTGTAGCTCAAGCCACTCACCTTCATTTTCTGTGCCCTGGCCACGCAGGTCTGTTAATTTCTTGCCTTCACCTCTGCTCTGCTAGATACTGTTCACGCTGCTGTCTACCTTCCCTCAGGATCTGACAAGCTGACTTCTATTCACACCTCAGGTCTCAGCTGAAGAGCCCTCGCTTCACACAAAGCACACCTGTGGTTGCCAGGGGCTGGGGTGGGGGTCCTGGAAAATGACTGCTCAGCGGGACGGAATTTCTTTCTGGGTTGATAAAAATGTTCTGAAATTAGATAGTACTGATGGTTATAAAACTCTGTGAAAACGCTAAAAACCACTGAACTGCAAAACTTTAAGAGGTGAATTTTATGGTATGTAAATAATATTAAATCATTCTTTAAAAATCCCTTCTTAACCGGGTGCAATGGCTCACACCTGTGGTCTTAGCTACTTAGGAGGCTGTGGTCAGAGGATTGCTTCAGGCCAGGAGTAAGATCAGCCTGGGCAACATAGTAAGATCTCCCACCTCTACCAAAAAAAAAAAAATTAAATTAGCTGGGCATTAGTGGCTTGCACCTATAGTCCCAGCTACTCAGGAGGCTGAAGTGGGATCACCTGAGCCCAGGAGTTTGCGGCTGCAGTGAGCTATGATTGCACCACTGCACTCCAGCCTAGGTGACAGAGCCCTGTTAAAAAAAAAAAAAAAAAATCCCTTCTTCAAGGAAGTCCTCCTAGGTACACCTGGACACTCTACCTCAGAGGACTCTGTGACATCCATTAGAGCAGATACCACAATTATAAAGAGTAATGGTGTTACTGGTTACTAAATACAGTAGGATACTGAGGGCATGGTAGGAGGGGTACATGGTCAATAATTTAGAAACAAGAATAAAACCAACCAAAAATTGATCTCTTTACTCATGCCATGTCCTGGCAGTTCTAAATAACATCAGTGATAAAAGTCACCTTCCCTCCTCAAATATCTTTTGGTTTAAAGTTCTAAATAATTGCAGGGACTACTGTTGAGTTTGAGTGATATACATGTAAGCTTCAAATTAACACATTCTAATTACTTATCCTTTAATAAGCATTATCATTCTACATGTAATTTAATTCAGAAAATTCCTAATTACAGCCAGTCCTCCACAGATGAACTTCAGCAATAGGGTTTATTTGTTTGTTTTTGAGATGTTTGTTACTATAACAATTTTGAGTGGCTCAGCTAGCATTTCCAGCCCTGCGATACTATTTATACCTGCCTTTAAAGTGTAGAATCAAAGTCAACACTGATAGCACACTGATAATGAAGAAAACAGAACTTGATGAAGCTCAATTCTCTCACTCTATGTAACTGCATGAGTTTTGATTTGTGTTTTAAAATTTGAAACAGTGAAACAGTGAGAAGTACAAGGTGTAATATTTTTGTTTGATGAATGCAAATTTTAGTCCATGCATAAAATATTTGACTAAATTTGACACAAGTTTATTCTTTTCTTCTAATTGTTGTTTGTTTTAAATTAAAGGACAAGGCCGGGCGCAGTGGCTCACGCCTGTAATCCCAGCACTTTGGGAGGCCAAGGCGGGCGGATCACGAGGTCAGGAGATCGAGGCCACCCTGGCTAACACGGTGAAACCCCATCTCTATTAAAAAATACAAAAAGTTAGCCAGATGTGGTGGTGGGCGCCTGTAATCCCAGCTACTCAGGAGGCTGAGGCAGTAGAATGGTGTGAACCCAGGAGGCGAAGCTTGCAGTGAGCAGAGATAGTGCCACTGCACTCCAGCCTTGGCGACACAGCGAGACTCCATGTCAAAAAAAAAAAAAAAAAAAACTAAAGGACAAATTTTAAAAAATTGTTACAACATTAGTAATTGACTAAACTCTACCTTTTACACAATTTGGTTTTATTAAAATTCACTTACTAGTTACTGAACAATTATTTACATGAAATAATATTACATGAGACTATAACCAAAATATCAATGTTTAATCTCTAGTAAATATAAAACTGATTGAATAACTGGATTGAGTTTTTTCCCATTTTTTGCATGATAACTTATTTTTATTCATTTTATTGGCAAGATTATGTAAAGATTCAATATAAGGAAATTTCCAGTGTTTGCATTTATTTTCTATCTATTTTTGTTATTAATTTTGTGTTATGATTATTGCTAAAAAATAAGCATATAGAGATTATTTTCTAACACTCTCTTTACTAAACTGTAATATTCATGAAGAATATATTAATGAGCTACACACGTGCTTTACTATATTTCTAAATATTCTTAATGTATATAAAATACATAATATGTATATTTTGAAGAATATTCGTATTCATTTAAAATATCTTAAAAATTGTTTAATGCAAGGCTTTGGTAAATTGCTAAGTTTGGTGAACTGTTTGGTGATTTAGCCATTCAGTGATTTGTGTTTTGCCCCATGAGATAGATAGTTTTATCATTACTTCCAAGGGAAAACTGAGGTATAAGGTATGTAAACTAGTTGTCCATGGTCAGAAAACCAGTAAGAAGAGCTATGATCTCAATCAAGATCTTCTAATTCTAGCCATTATACTATATTGCTTCCTCCCATACCTCCCATTAAAACTAAAGTTGACCATGAAATATCATCCAGCTGTAACTTCACCAGAAATGCTGCCTTGGTGAGAATGAATAGCCACATGGGACTACAGACCCCCGTCTGCACACCTATGAGTCCAGCTCGCCCTTCAGCCTAGTCATCAAGAATTAGAGATCACACAGAGGCAACCCATCAAATGCCAAGGACATGTGTCCAAAGTGGTTCACTGGGTCCATGTTCTGAGCCAGGTTTTTGATCACGTTAGGTTCATTCCTGCCTCAGGGCCTTTGCACACACTGTTTTGTTGTTGTTGCTGTTGTTGTTTGGTTGTTTTTGTTTTTGAGATGGAATCTTGCTCTGTCACCCAGGCTGGAGTGCAGTGGCATGATCTTGGCTCACTGCAACCTCCACCTCCTGGGTTCAAGTGATTCTCCTGCCTCAGCCTCCTGAGTAGCTGGGACTACAGGAACACGCCACCATGCCTGGCTAATTTTTGTATTTTTAGTAGAGACAGGGTTTCACCTTATTGGCCAGGCTGGTCTGAAACTCCTGACCTTGTGATCTGCCCACCTGGGCATCCCAAAGTGCTGGGATTATAGGTGTGAACCACCGCGCCCAGCCTGTTTTGTTGTTTTGTTTGGGCCTGGCTTTCCCCTCTGGCTTTTGAAATAACTCTTCCTCATGTTACCTACTCAGAGAGGCTTTCCTTGACTACCGTATCTAAAGTTACTCCTCCCAACCACTAACCATTGTCCTAGTGCTTTGTATTATTTCTATGCACCATTCATCCATCTATATTTCTTTCTCTCTCTTTTCTTCTATGTCATATCAGTGACTTGTATAGAATAGATTCCTAATAAGTATTTATTAAGTTATTGAAAGAATGAGGCCAAGCACAGTGGTTCATGCCTGTAATCCCAGCACTTTAGGAGGCTGAGGCAGGCAGATCTCTTGATCCCAGAGTTGGGATATCAGCCTGGGCAACGTGGTGAAACCCCATCTCTACCAAAAAATACACAAATTAGCTGGGTGTGATGGCACGTGCCTCTAGTCTAGCTACTAGGGAGGCTGAGGTGGGAGAATCACTTGAGCTCAGGAGGCGGAGGTTGCAGTGAGCTACAGTGGTGCCACTGTACTCCAGCCTGGATGACAGAGACCCTGTCTAAAAAAAAAAAAAAAAAAAAGAAAGAAAAAAAAAAAAAGCATGAAGAGATTAATCACAGTACTAAGGATTCTTCTGAGGTCACATCCAGGCTCGGTGGGGCAGAGCACTGAGAAATGAGCCTGTGCTGTCATACGTAGGATGTGGGGAGGGCTGGCGCACCAGCATCTGAGAACCCTGACTTCCATATTATCCCTAACGGGGGGGGAGGGGGGGGGACAGGCAAGGGCTTTCCCCCATCAGCACCCAGCAACACACTAGCATCTGTCCATTCACAGGTAGGAGTCTTCAGGAGGGGAAGCAGGTAAGGCACAGGCAGGGCCCAGGTGGAGACTGGTTTTGTGTCTGGAGTTTGTTCCTTCTGGTAGGTTCCTGGCCTCGCTGACTTCAAGAATGGAGCCGCAGACCTCCATAGCGAGTGTTACAGCCCTTACAGATGGCACGGACCCAAACAGTGAGCAGCAGCAAGACTTAATATGAAGAGCAAAAGAACAGATATTCCAGAACACGCAAGGGGACCCAAGCAGGTTGCCTCTGCTGGCTGGGGGGGTGGCCAGCTTTTATTCCCTTATCTGTCCCCGCCTCTGTCCTCCTGATTGGTCCATTTTACAGAGTGCTGATTGGTCCATTTTACAGAGTTCTGATTGGTCCATTTTACAAACCTCTAGTTACACAGCGCCTATTGGTGCGTTTTTACAGAGCACCGATTGGTGCATGTTACAAACCTCTAGCTAGCTACAGAGCACCCATTGGTGCGTTTTACAATCCTCCTGTAAGACATAAAAGTTCTCCAAGTTGCCACCAGACCCAGAAGTCCAGCTGGCTTCACCTCTCAGTTTCGTGTTCTACTCCAATACCATCTGTACACCTTCATGCGGGGATTAGGGATTTGACAGGTGAACAGGTTACTCAATAGCGTTCAGAGTTCAGAAACCAAGACTCTACCTGCTTCCCACAGCCTGCGTTCATGGGAAAGAGGCAAGAGAATAAAACCAGCCTCAACTATATCGAATTCTTTCCTTCCCCTCCCAAGTTATTAACAAAGACTGACACTGTAGTATTTATCAAAAAATCTTGTTCCCTAAGTGGTGATACAGAATAATTATCTCAGCATGCAATCAGCTCACCGATCTTCTTCAAAGCAATTTGTGGCAAGGATATGCATTTTTAAAATAGATTAAATTTTCAAGAGCTTGCCTCTGAAACCTGGTCAGAATGTATTTACAACTCACCTGGTGAGATGATGCATATCTTGAAGCTGGAATTCTCTTTCGTTAGGTCTTGCTTAATTGAATCAAGCAAAGTCATTTTGGGATCGTCCCAAAAGAAAATCTTTTATCTCAAGGCAAATGTGTTTTAACAAGGCCTTAAGGTAAATAAAAGCCAGGTTTCCACTCACCAAAGCTCTCTGCTCCTCCTTTCAAAAAGCCTACCACTCTACTTCATTTGTTTTTCTTTTAAGTGAGGAAGTTGCTTATAGAGTTAACTGTTGCCAGTGAAAGCAACAAGTTGCCTCTCCCCTCCTCCCCGCCTTTACTGTTAAGAAACACCTTGTTTCCCTCCCTCCCTTCCTTCTTTTAAAATAAATAATTTATGCATAGCTGGAGCGTGCATGCAATGCTCAGGCGTGGTCCTGGTATAGCCAATAGCGTCATATTCAGCTCTGTTTAATTCTCACTGTCTTGGGTCTAGAATTTAGGCTTTTGAGAAATTTTTATTGAATTAATGAAAGCTCAAAGACCACGATTCTGCATTCCCCCAAATCCTGGAGTGCAGTAGGAGCCCCTGTGGGGCTTGGGACGGGCCCTTTGCCTCAGCAGCCAGAACAGCCTCTGCATCCGTGACCACCTCCCCGCCCCCCATCCCCCCCATCCCCTAGTGATATCCTTCTAGGGTCTCTGGAGGCGGGGTGGGGCCGGGATTCCGCAGCTGTAACCAACTCCCCTGCTGGGGGCATGGGGCTGGTCCCTGGGGCGCACTCCGGCCTTAGAGAAGTTGTGACAGATAATTGACGTGATCGGGAGGGGCGTCCAGGCAGACCTCATGTGACTTCTAAAGCCAACCCACAAATCTGAAACGTCGCTTGCGTGGTTAGCCGCCTGCCCGGCACCCGGTGAACAGTTTCTCCCGGACTCTCTGCATCTAGCGCCAAAGAATCTAAGATTCTTTGTCTAGAAAAGTGCCCTTGTCTTCCCTGGCACCCTTCGCGGTGGGTTTCCTTGACTGCGCATAAACTCCCGTTCCAGCCCAAATCAGAGGCGGTCGCAGCAGCCGTTCCTCGACTCCGTCAGCATCCGCATTGCCATTTCCCCGTCCTGAGCTGTTGCTCATATCAAATGTCACTCGGGGATGACTAAGAGCCGATGTTGATTAGGAGCCTTCAGCGTTACCGTAAAGGAGCTCGTGCAAACTTAGACCCCAGTCATCTGACGGTCACGTGGGCGGGCGTCGCGGCCCAGGCTCCCACCTCCTCCATCCTCCGTGATTCGGGCATGACACGTTCCTCCGCGAAGGGCAGGCGTTACATAAACACGGCGAGCTCACACCGTGCAGCGGGGAGCAGCGCGAACGCTCGACCCGGACACCTCCCTTCCAGCTCCCGGCCCGTAGCGGGGCCGCTCCCGAGGCACAAGGAGGCCTGCGCGGCGCCCCAGGTGTGTGGATCCCAAAACAGGACCCCAGGAGTTTCTCACACCCAGGACTGGCCCCTAGTTGTCAATCCAGAACAGGCATCCTCCGTCCTAGATCCAGCCTGTATTTCACAGAAAGCGTTTCCTCCCGCATCCCCAAAGCCGGCAGGGGTGGGGCGGAGAGAGGAGGCCCGGGGAGACTGACTATTATATAAACTTGTAATTGGCTCCGGCTCCTGCAGCTCGGGCACTGCAGGACGTTTCCAACCAGATGGGTTGTGAGGCCCGGCAGCTTCCTCCTCCTTCCCCCTCCCCCTCTGCGCCCGTCCCCTGGCCAGCCAAGCCCCACCCTTCTGCCTTCCCAAGGCTACCAGAATTTCCCTGTCTTTGCAGTCCTCCCCTGCACAGGAGATGGCACCCAGAACAGAAATGCATGATGATTTGAAAATGGTATTCCATTGTTAAACGAATGTATTCCCAGTCGGCTAGTCCTGGCTCCAGCTGACTCTTAGAATCAATCACCTCAGTAACTCAAGTGTTCCAAGCTGGAAATTAGTCATCTCAGACCCGCATTCTCAAATGAGCTTGGGGTAGGGGGGTTGTCAAAACTCAGAGCGCTGAACCCGACTCCCAGAGTTATGTTCGATCACTCTAGATTGGGCCCCAGAAATGTTTGTTTCTTTCTTTCTTTTTAGAGGCAGGGTCTCCTTCTGTCGCCCAGGCTGGAGTCCAGTGGTGGAGTCATGGCTCACTGCAGCCTCCACCTCCTGGGCTCAAGCCATCCTCCTGCCTCGGCCTTCTTCATTATAGACATGAGCCACCACACCCAGCGAGGAAAGTGCATTTCTACAAGTTATCAATGATGCTGATGCTGTGGAACCACTAGTATACACAGGGGCAGGGTGGTGGTTTATATATTTTTCCTTCCATTAAAAAGGTTTGCAAAACAAATAGTGTGAACAGAATGTCAGGAAGACCAGCCTCCTCTCAGGGATTCTCTGGCAGTTTAGAAGTGAGAGGTGACAGCATGCTGGCAGCCCTCACAGCCCTTGCTCGCTCTCGACGCCTCCTCGGCCTTGGCGCCCACTCTGGCCACGCTTGAGGAGCCCTTCAGCCCGCCGCTGCACTGTGGGAGCCCCTTTCTGGGCTGGCCAAGGCGGGAGCCGGCTCCCTCAGCTTGCGGGGAGGTTTGGATGGACAGGCGCGGGGCGGGAACCGGGGCTGCGCGCGGTGCTTGCGGGCCAGCACGAGTGCCGGGTAGGCGTGGGATCGGGCTCTGCACTCGGAGCCACCGGCCTGCCCCACCGGCCCCGGGCAGTGAGGGGCTTAGCACCTGGGCCAGCAGCTGCTGTGCTCGACTTCTCGCCGGGCCTTAGCTGCCTCCCTGCAGGGCAGGGCTCCGGACCTGCAGCCCGCCATGCCTGAGCCTCTCCCCGTCCCGCCCTGCCCTGGGGTCCCTCGCGGCCCGAGCCTCCCTGACAAGCGCCGCCCTCTGCTCCACGGCGCCCAGTCCCATCGACCACCCTAGGGCTGAGGAGTGCGGGCGCACAGCACGGGACTGGCAGGCAGCGCCACCTGCAGCTTTGGTGCAGGATCCACTCGGTGAAGGCAGCTGGGCTCCTGACTCTGGTGGGGACTTGGAGAACGTTTATGTCTAACTAAGGGATTGTAAATACACCAATTGACACTCTGTATCTAACTCAAGGTTTGTAAACACACCAATCAGCACCCTGTGTTTAGCTCAGGGTTTGTGAATGCACCAATCAACACTCTGTATCTAGCTACTCTGGTAAGGACTTGGAGAACCTTTGTGTGGACACTCTGTATCTAGCTAATCTACTGGGGACGTGGATAACTTTTGTGTCTAGCTCAGGGATTATAAATGCACCAATCAGCACCCTGTCAAAATGGACCAATCAGCTCTCTGTAAAATGGACCAATCGGCTCTCTGTAAAATGGAGCAATCGGCAGGATGTGGGTGGGGCCAGATAAGAGAATAAAAGCAAGCTGCCGGAGCTGGCAGCGCCAACCGTTCGGTTCTCTTTCCGCAACATGGGGGCTTTGGTCTTTCGCTCTTTGCAGTAAATGTTGCTGCTGCTCGCTCTTTGGGGTGCACACTGCCTATATGAGCTGTAACACTCACCGCGAAGGTCTGTAGTTTCACTCCTGAGGCCGGTGAGACCGCGAACCCACCGGGAGGAAGGAGCAACTCCAGACGCGCCGCCTAAGGAGCTGTAACACTCACCGCGAAGGTCTGCAGCTTCACTCCTGAGCCAGCGAGACCACGAACCCACCAGCAGGAAGAAACTCCGCACGCATCCGAATGTCAGAAGGAACAAACTCCGGACACGCCGCCTTTAAGAACTGTAACACTCACCGCGAGGGTCCGGGGCTTCATTCTTGAAGTCAGTGAGACCAAGAAGCCACCAATTCCGGACACAGAAGCACACTTTTACAAACAACAAACATGTTCATTATAAATTGTAACATCTATTCCTGTGCAGGATGAAACAACTCTGCAGGAGCACCTCAAATGAGCAACCAAGGCTAGCTCACTCCAGCAACTTGAAATTGAGCATTTTATAGCAGCAGGTGACGTCAGAGACTGGCCAAGCAAAAACCTCATCTAATAGGTGAGAAACAAATGAAGAGCAGCAAGGTCAGTGGATTTGTGTGGTGAACTGGGAAGGCTGACATCCAGGTAAGCAGGTGTAACTCCCTGGATAGGGTCAGACCCCAGCCTCCACCACTAGCTAGCTCTGTAACCACCTTTTCTCTGTTTCCTAATCTGTGAAATGGGATCGAAGCCTATTTTGCTGCAATGTTGTGAAAATTATATAGGATGTATAAAAGAAAACCACAATTCAGATCAGATGTCCATGTGTGTCATAGTATTGCTATTATTAATAGTCAGAGCCACTGTGCTCATTATCAGGACCCCTGATTTCTCATCCGGATTGATTTTTTTTTTCACTGCCCTAATGAGTAGGGAATGTTTCTTTAAAAATATATACCCATGGCACTTATGGCTCAAGCTTCTCCAGTGAGAAGCATTTGCTCCTAATTAGTCCAAATAGATGCAGTGTGTTGGACTTTGTTACTTCCATCAGGCTCATAAACAACCACAATCAACAGCCCAAGAACCAGGAGGATTCAATAAGCCACTTTAGAGTTTCTGTGAAATGCATACCCTGAATGGCATGACTCAGTCTCTCTTGGTATTTATGAGACGGAGTTTCGCTCTGTCGCCCAGGCTGGAGTGCAGTGGCGCAATCTTGGCTCACTGCAACCTCCGCCTTCTGGATTCAAAGCAGTTTTCCCTGCATCAGTCTCCCAAGTAGCTGGGATTACAGGCACCCACCACCATGCCCGGCTACTTTTTGTAGTTTTAGTAGAGACAGGGTTTCGCCATGTTGGCCAGGCTGGTCTTGAACTACTGACCTCAGGTGATCTGCCCGCCTTGGCCTCCCAAGGTGCTGGGATTACAGGCATGAGCCACTGCGCCAGGCCTCTCCTGGTTTCCAAAACTGGTGTTTTCAAATGTCACAGGCCAGGGACAGATGTTGTATACGTTATTACTGCTGCCCCTGAGGGCAAAACTAAAGAATCTTTGAAACTTCAGTCTAGATTTTAATATTGCCCCCTCTGAGCTCCTAAACAGGCGATATTAGTGCTGAAACTGCTTCCTCTATTTTCAGGAAACAGGCTGTTACTATACCTTTGCAGCCTCTCTCGTCAACCCCTCTGAGAGACCCCTGCAGCTGGGAGAGTCCCAGGAGAGAAAGGGATGGGGGAGGAAGGGAAAGCAATGGAAGGATCCGGGTGGGTAAATTGGAAATACAGAACCTCCTGGTGTGGCACTGAGCACCATTGTGGGTGCTTGAGTACGTGGATACGTGGCATTCACATTCCCACAAGAAATGAGATGCTAAATTGTTAATGGCCTCCCAGGGGTTTAGTTCCCTGCTGCTATGCCTTCCATGATTTCATCAGAGTTTAGGTGCATTAAAATACCACAATTTAGGCCCACATGTGAGGCATTCACTCATGCTCCTGACATTGATGCTGAAATCCTGCAAGGAAGAAAAACCTCTTTTCATTGTAATCCAACTGCAATTGTCAGTGTCAACGGACAATTCCAAGTGGGATCCTTCTTACTCTAAGAAGCAGTGATATCTGTGGTTTTTAAGTTGTAGTGATACACAGAACAAGTTCGGCCTGTTGCTTTTAATTCTCAGAATTTGTGTCTTTTCCACATTAATTTGTTTACCATCTCCAACCTAATTCAGCCTTCAGTTTTATTTCATAATTGCTCATAACATTTTTAATCCCCACCCCCCCATCTTTGATCCAAATGGTCTTTAAGATTTTGAATTTCTACTGTGATTCCCGTAACTCTTTGGATTATGAAACCACAGGCATGGTTTTTAAATCCAATCAAGCATACTGAGATGTGCGTGTCTAATGTGTCTTCAGGTAGGTGGCATCTGTAACTAGGTAGAAATCTATTTTAAATCAATATACTTACTAGTCTGCACATTTATTCTGGGTTTTTTCAAGTTGTTGTCATAGAGCAGTCACTTATTTTGTCTTTTCATCTTCTTGATATTTTCCTTCTGGGTCGGTAAATTTTTAGCATGTCCTTAGGTACTGTAAGAGAAAGATTTTGATTTCTCCAACCTTTTACAAATTCAAGAGCATGGCTCATGCTTCTTGACATTGCAAGTGAGATTTTGATTGTTTCTCTGACAATTATTGATGTATGTAATATATCCAGACCTGTCATTTACAGATCCCTCCTAGGAGGCGGAGTTGATATAAAATTGAAAAAATTGCTCACTTGGTGCCCTTTCAAAGTTGCAGTGTGATTGTTCCTCTTGGGTTAATGCTTGGGTGTTAAACACATTTCCTTATCCAGCAAACACACTGAGAACGCATTGTGCCAGCCCCAATTCCTGGTGCTGGGCATACAGAGGGAAGCAGAGGGAAGTCAGAGAAGGGCCTTTTCTGTGGGAATCCGGTGATGGTGGCAAAATATGGACAGATTTTATCCTTAATGGAGTATGATAGGAAGAAGGGCCAGGGGCCATGGAAGCCCGAGGAGGGACATCTGAACTGCTTCTGGAAGGCCAGAATGGCTTCCCAGGGCAAGCAACACCTCGGCTGAGCATTACAGGAAAAACAAGAGTTAGGCAGACAGAAGAGGCCAATCAGTTTAAATGGTGCTTGAGGCCAGGTGTAGTGGTGCACGCCTGTAATCCCAGCACTTTGGGAGGCTGAGGCAGGCAGATCACTTGAGGCCAGGAGTTCAAGACCAGCCTGGCCAACATGGTGAAACCCTTGTCTCTAAACACACACACACACACACACACACACACACACACATATATGTAAAAATTAGCTGGGTGTGGTGGCGCATGCCTGTAATCCTAGCTGTTCAGGAGGCTGAGGCATGAGAATCACTTGAACCTGGGAGATGGAGGTTGCAGTGAGCCAAGATTGCACCACTGTACTCCAGCCTGGGCAACAGAGTAAGACTCTGTCTCAAAAAAAAAGTGCTTGAAAGCACTCTTTATGTAAGTTAAGATCTTGCTTGTTTACAGATAGCCAAGACCTAAATGAATAATTGCTGAAACAAGGTAGAAGCTAATTTCTTTCACATATAAAGACCAGACGTGACATTGAGGCTCTCTGGTGTCAGCAACATAAGGTCCTGCTATCTTGTTGCACTGCCATGTGTGGCTCCATCTCCACGTCACCTCTTGGTCTAAGATGGTTGCAGGAGCTCCAGCTGCAACAGCCTCATTCCAGGCAGCATAAACACAGAAGGGAAGGAAGAGAAGCCCTTGCCTTTTAAGGAGGCCTTTTGATGTGCCATACTTTCCTCATTGACCAAAACACATCACGTTGTTCTACATAGCTGCAAGGAAGACTAAGGTATGAGGTCTTTGACTGCATGGCAAGGTGTCCAGGTATTGTAGAAGTCAGTGTCTTTACTAAAGAAGAAGGGGAACTACTGGGAAGCAACCAACTGTCTCTGCCCTAGTGATGGAGTGTGGGGAGAAGGCTACCTGAGCAAGGGAGAGAAGGAAAGCTTATCTTGTTTCACAGAATAGACAAGTAAGTCAATTTGGTTTAGAGTTTGGTTTGCCAAGCGATAAGGCTGGGAAAATAAACAGATGCTGGGTTGTGGGAGGCCTTGTAAACTGTGCCCTGCTGGGGAGCTGGAGTTCTATCCTGAAGACCAGGGCAAGCGGTTAAAGGAGTTTTATCACTGAGGTGGAGGGAAAGGCACTGGGAGGTGAGAGCAGGCCCATCATTAGGAGGCACTCATAGCCTTTCAAAAGAAACTATGACAGCCTGAACTAGGTGGTGAAATCAGGGATGGGGAGATGTGAGCAGATTCCAGAGATATTAGAGAGGCAGAACTGGTCAGAAGTAGGTGAGATGTAGGTGACACGTAGGTGTAGAGAGATTAATGATGGCAGACACTCAGGCATCTGGGTGGATGTGACACCATCCATTGAGATAACAGGGATTCTGGAGAAAGTGGGTGGAGAAAGTGAGCGTGGTTTCAGCACTGTATCTACACATACAGATTGGGTTGATCCATTTTTTTAGCAGCTTTGATGAGGTATAATTTACGTACCATAAAATACACCCATTTTAAGTGTACAGTTGGACAAGTTTTAGTAACATACAGTTGTGCAACCCTCACCATTACCCAGTGTTGGAAGACTTCCACTGTCCCAGAAAGCTCCACTGTGCCTGTTTACAGCTAAGTTCCTCCCACCCTGAGCTCCAAGGAATCACTGATTTGATTTCTGTCAGGTCCACCTTTCAAAGTGTAAATTCAATAAAAAGACAAGTGCAGGGAAGGTGTGGGGGGTTGTGGAGAGTCATGATCCCCCAGGACAGTGTACAAGAATCATCCAGGAGGCGTTTTCAGACTGCATATCTGTCCCACGCCCCCTCAAGAGTTGAGTTCCCTTCATCTCCCCCACCCCGCAGAGTAAGCCATTGTTAGAGTCCTGGATAAGAAGTATTCTTCAAGTTTGCTGGCCTGGCACAGTGGCTCAGCACTTTGGGAGGCCGGGGCAGGTGGGTGGATCACTTGAGGTCAGGAGTTCAGACCAGCCTGGCTAACATGGTGAAACCCCATCTCTACCAAAAATACAAAAATTAGCCGAGCATGGTGGCAGGCGCCTGTAATCCCAGCTACTCGGGAGGCTGAGGCAGGAGAATTGCTGGAACCTGGGAAGCAGAGGTTGCAGTGAGCCAAGATCGTGCTACTGCACTCCAGCCTGGGCGACAGAGCAAGACTCTGTCTGAGGAAAAAAAAAAAAAAGTATTCAAGTTTGTTGGGGCAGATAATGATAGAGAACCTATAAGCGTGTTTTTTTGTTTTTTTTTTTTGTTTTTTGTTTTTTTGAGATGGAGTCTCGCTCTTGTTGCCCAAGTTGGAGTGTAATGGCACGATCTCAGCTCACCACAACTTCCGCCACCCAGGTTCAAGTGATTCTCCTGCCTCAGCCTCCCGAGTAGCTGGGATTACAGGCATGTGCTATCATGCCCGGCTAATTTTTGTAGTTTTTTGTTTGTTTGTTTGTTTGTTTTAGCAGAGACGGGGTTTCTCCATGTTGGTCAGGCTGGTCTCAAACTCCCGACCTCAGGTGATCCGCCTGCCTTGGCCTCCCAAAGTGCTGGGATTACAGTCTTGAGCTACCGTGCCCGGCCGTGTGTTGGTTTTTAATAACTAGCTTGATAGATACTGTTTTACTCTGTTGTTTTGAACTAGACATTGACACTCCTAGAATAGAGCTCAGATTTCTGTTATGTCCCAAATACCAGATGAGATGGTGCTCAAAAGCACACACTATATGACATGGCACTTTTTGAGGAAGTCTCCTTGATTCCCCGCAGAAAGTATCTCCATATTACCAATTGCACTCCTTGAATGAAGTTTTTCAAATGCAATTCAGCAATTTACAAATCCAAAGGGTGCCCCAGCCTCACTTGATACTATAACCATCTTTTTTGGCTGTGAATAATTCCACATGTAAACACAGATGGAGGATTCTTTTTTAGTGGCAATGCAACTCTGTTGAGTGGTTTGAGGACACACTGGTTTGAATGTCCCTGGTTTTCTTCAGGAAGACTGTTCCATCAGGGACACCTGTTCTTAGTACTTGACTTTGAACTAATTACAAATATCTGAAGCCTCTCAGACTCCATTTCAGTTATCTCTATCTTTAGTAATATCAAGATTTCTTAATTAGTTGCTAAAACCATCAATACTGTGAAGCTTAAGATTGCTGTTTTACAGACGAGTATTACATAGGCACTTTTTCTCTGCTCTCTTGTCTCAAAGCATGAAGGATTCAGAGTGGCTTTTGGGTGGAGACTGTAGTTCTAACAGGTTTCCATTGCCCAAAAGGACTTTTCTACTGTCTCACCCTCCCTTGCATAGGTAGGCAAAGTGAAAATATTAAGCACCATACAACCCAAAGCTTTAAAAATCATCTTATCAAATACTTTTCAAATTCAACTTTCTTTCTAGCTGGCAGTACTGGGGTGTTGTAAGTCTTTGAAATCAATGCACAACTTCTCCAGGAAAAAAATGGCAAAGAGAGGTTACCAGGCATTTCTTCATCCTACACGTATTTTTTGAGCATCTACTATGTGCTAGGCCGTGTTCTAAGCACATGGGATACAGCACTGAACAAGACAAGAAAGGTTTCTGCTTCCTGTGGTGGACATTCTGGTGGGACAAGAAACAAACAATAAGCAGGATGATGTCAAGGTAGTAAAGCAGACAGACTGCTGGTAAGTGATGTGAGGAGAGTCATGAGAGAGGCCTTTAGAGGAGGTGGAATTTACACTGCATCCCAGATAGAGAAGGGAGTAGCTGAGGTCGGGAGGACCATTCCACACAGAGGGCCTGGGAGAGGAGAGGGCTTGGCATGCTCAAGGTGTTTCCGGGAGGCTGGAGGTTTGCAGAAGAATGACTAGGGTGGGAGGAGACTGGTGTGTAATGGGGGGACCACAGGGCACCATTCAGATAAGCTGGCCTGTAGCCCACAGCAAGACATTTGGATTCTATGGTAAGGGCCATGGAAAGTCACTGGAGGAGGGGCCTTAAGCAGGCTAGAAGCATGGCACACTTGGCTGGGTAGGAAGATTACTCTGACTGTGGAGTAAAGGCTGGACTGTAGGTGGGGCAAGAAGAGGCAGGGAGACAGGTTAGGAAGCCATTACGTAATGGAGGTGAGAGATGATTATGGCTCTGAATTGGATATGGTGTGGCAGGCAGAGGGAAGGGGTGGGGATAGGGGCATATTTTGGAGTTGGAGCGCTGGGCTGAGATGACATGGTAGGTAAGGAAAGAGAGGAGTCAAACATGGCAACAAGGCTATTGGCTAGATGACAAGATGGCAGGGGTGCTGTTTACCAGGGTGGGGAGGAGAGTGTGGGGGTATGGAGAGTTCTGTTTTGCACATGTTAAGTCTGAGATGTCTAGTCATTCATTCATTCAACTCTCCTAGAATGTACATTCTGTTTCAAACACCAAGCACTCTCACTGGAATCATAAAGTTAAACAAGCGAGAGCCCCTGCCTTCTAGATGTTCCTAGACTACTAGAGGACGTGGACCTGCAGGAAGAGGGCTGCGATGGTCCTAACAGAGGGGTGTCAATGGACCAGACATGCCTACCTGAAGCAGGGCTTAGGGATACTTAGGAGACAGGAGCTCTCTGAGCTGGGTCTTGGGGGATGAGGCCAGTAGCCAAGTTTTCCCGTAAGGGAGATTTCCTTTGGGCACTGGAGATGGTGGCTGTTGGGCCATAATCATCCAGCCCCAGAGATTTCCTTTGGGCACTGGAGATGGTGGCTGTTGGGCCATAATCATCCAGCCCCAGAAGGGAGGACCTTACAGAGCAGCAGTCAAACCACAGTTACAGAGCAGCAGTCAAACCACAGTGACTGTGGACCAAATTGAAATAGTTACACATACCAGATAGCATTGATTTAAAAAAAAATACAAATATATTACACTACATTGGCCAAAAATAATAATTTTGAAAAGGAAAACATATATTCTTTATTTTTTTATTTTTAGACAGGGTCTTACTCTGTCACCCAGGCTGGAGAGTAGTGGTGCTATCATAGCTCAC
The DNA here is from genome assembly GCF_009828535.3 of Hylobates moloch. NCBI lineage: Eukaryota > Metazoa > Chordata > Mammalia > Primates > Hylobatidae > Hylobates > Hylobates moloch. Next base: position 34,377,915 of record NW_026652289.1, on the reverse strand, counting down.
TGCAAACTTGGTCTCCTGGGCTCAAGCGATCCTTCTGCCTCAGCCTCCTGAGTAGCTGAGACTACAGGTGCGTGCCACCATGGCCAGCTAATTTTTTTTTTTTTTTTGGTAGAGACGGGGTTTCTCTATGTTGCCCAGGCTGGTCTCGAACTCCTGAGCTCAAGCAATCCTCCTGTCTTAGCCTGCCAAAGTGCTGGGATTATAGGCATGAGCCACCGCATCCAGCCAGAAAAGGTATTTTTCTATGTCTGGAGGTGTCTCTCCATGTAGGGGGATGTAGAGAAGTTAAGGAACTCGCCCAAGGTCACTTAGGTAATAAGTGCCCAGCCAGAATTTTATCCCAGTAGGTCTGGCTCCAATGCCCAGTCTTGCCCCTGCCCCTGTATGTGCCATCATGGAATGACTAGCTGGTGAAAATTAGGACATTTCACAGCAGTGCATTCAGCGTGATCATGATCCTTTTTATGTTTATGGGGGCACTTCATCACAAATACATATTCACATATATATTCTGTGCACAGAAGTTTTCTTTTTTTTTTTTTTTTTTTTTTTTTTTTGAGACAGAGTCTTGCTCTGTTGCCCAGGCTGGAATGCAATGGCATGATGTCGGCTCACTGTAAGCTCCACCTCCCAGGTTCACACCATTCTGCCTCAGCCTCTGGAGTAGCTGGGACTACAGGTGCCCGCCACCACGTCCGGCTAATTTTTTGTATTTTTAGTAGTGACAGGGTTTCACCGTGGTCTCGATCTCCTGACCTTGTGATCTGCCCACCTCGGCCTCCCAAAGTGCTGGGATTACAGGCATGAGCCACCGCACTCAGCCAGAATTTTTCTATTAGGGTTTTTTTTGTTTTTTTTTTTTTTTTTAACTTAAAGGTTACATTTGGGGAGTAGGAATGAGGTTAGAGGAAAAGGAAACTTTAAATGTTGTATGTTTCCGCTGCTTGGATTTTTTTAAGTGAGAATGTATTAATTTGTCATTAAAATCATAAATTCAGGTCATCCAGGCAGGGCCAGGCCAGCATCCATGTTCCACCTGGCTGACCACCCATTCCACCTTTGTGGAGTTCTTAGGATCCTGGGTCATTTTCCATCTGGCTGTTGCCCAAGACCACTTCGGGGCATACTTGGGTAGCAAGGACCCTCACGTTGGAGGCTTATCTTTTGTAAATTTAGTTCCTGAACCTTCTTTCTTTCACCTCACACCAATCTCTATTGCCCTCACCTTGGAGCCTGAGGTCTAGAGAGAGGTCGTAGAATTCTTTCATTGTCGCCCTGGGAGGAACATTCTCTGTTGTCTTCCCCCGAGGGATTGCGATACAAGCCAGCAACCTTTTAGGAATCGGAACCCTAGATACTAGACAACCTGGAATAACTAGAGGGTACAGACAGACCAAGCGGGGTACCTCCAGGCAGCAATAAAGGGGAAAAGGGGTGATTGGGGTTCGGACATTTCTGTATTATTTACCTGACACCATCTCAATGTGATAAATACCTTAACCATAGGTGTGGCAAATACGTTTTTACCATGAGTGCCAAATATGTTCAATGATTGTTGGCTGCCAGGAGCACTAAATTGAGAAAACTTCTGAGACAGAGTCTGAGCTCTGCAGAGAAAAATGAATTAGTAACTGATTAGTGATAACTGCTATTGGCAAGACCATTGCCATTGCCATAGATGCCTCAAGTATGTGTGCTAGGTAGTTCTCATCCCAACTTGAGTTCAATCCTGCCTTTGGCTTTGTCCTCAGATGAGTAATTCAGTCTCCCAGCTGAAACGTGTCTCTTTCTTCCCCTACATTCATAGCACTTTGTTCATGCTTCTGGAACCACACTTGCCACAGCCTGCCTCGTGCCTGAATTAGTCACATGTGTGTCTGTCTCTCTGGCGCTCACTGCTCCAGAGGGAAGGAGTGGTGGACAGGTTTTGCTAGAGGTGACAAAGAAGAATGGGGAGGGAGGTGACAAGAATGGGGAGAGAGGGGACTGTCTTGAGGATGAGGAAAGGCTTCTGCTGGTCCTCTTGTTTCCAACCTCACTCCACTCCGTGGCATTTTATGGGGAATGGCACACAGGGAATGCTTGTGGGATTTGGACTGTGTGGAACTGAATGTTCGTGGGGTCCCTGAGACGTGGGCAAAATGGAGAGTCTGGAGGAAGCACAGCAAGAGGGGGAGAAGCTGTGAAGCGGAAGCGGCCAATGTGTGTGAAATATTCATTTCATTTAGTATTATTATTTATTTTGTGGTTTTGAGACAGGGTCTCTCTCTGTTGCCCAGGCTGGAGTGTGGTGATGCAATCAGGACTCACTGCAGCCCCAACCCTCCAGCAATCCTCCCACCTCAGCCTCCCGAGTAGCTGGGACCACAAGTGTGTGCTACCGTGTCTACATTTTTTATTGCTTGTAGAGACCGGGGTCTCCCTATGTTACCCAGGCTGGTCTTGAATTCCTGGGCTCAAGAGATCCTCCTGCCTTAGCCTCCCAAAGTGCCGAGATTACAGGTGTGAGCCATGGTGGCTGGCCTCAATTTATTTCCATGGCTGCTGTAACAAGTCACCATAAACTTAGTGGTTTAAAACTCAGATTTCTTATAATTGTTACAAGATAAGAAATCCAACACCCTGTAGCTGTGTTCCATTTGAAAGCTCTAAGAGAGGATCTGTGTCTGCCTTCTCCAGCCTCTAGAAGCTACCCACATCCTTTCCATCTTCAGAGCCAACAGCAGAGCATCTTCAGATCTCTAGATTCTCTTCTTTCAACCACTTCTCCCACAGTTAGGGCCCCTTGTGTTTACACTGAGCCCACCAGGATGACCCCAGAGAGTCTCCCTGAATCTCCTTTGCCAGGTAAGGTGGCATATTCATAGGTTCCGGGGATTCAGAATGGACATCTTTGAAGGAGCCACAGTTCTGCCTACCGCATCTTCAAATAAACCTGCAGATGACTCTGAAGCTGCAGCCGGTGCAGTCGAGGGACGTTTCACCTGACTCAGAATCGGATCTCCCTCCTATTGTTTCACAAAGACCAGAGAGGCCCACGGGCCCCAGGGGCATGACACTACCTTCCTGTCCATCATAGCAGCATTATGGTGGCATCAGTCAAGCTTTGAGGTTCCTATGGGGTGCCTTTCAGCTTCTTTTTTTCAAGCTGGAGTTTCGCTGTTGTCGCCCAGGCTGGAGTGCGGTGGCGCCATCTCGGCTCACGGCAACCTCCACCTCCTGGGTTGAAGCGATTTCCCTGTCTCAGCCTCCCGAGTAGCTGGGATTACAGGTGCCTGCCACTATGCCCGGCTAATTTTTGTATTTTTAGTAGAGACGCAGTTTTGCCATGTTGGCCAGGCTGGTCTCGAACTCCTGCCTTTCAGCTTCTGTAGCATTATCCAGTCTGAGAACCTCAGGAGGGGCATCCAGCTTCCTTGAATACCAGCAGGAGCCTTTCTGTGGCCTGAAGACAGTCCCCTCTCAGCTCTTCTTTGGGACCTCCAGCAAAATCTGTCCAACAAGCTGTGAGTTTTTCGAGACAGAATCCTCTTCCTCCAGACACATACACACTTTAAGCCGTTAGTGAAGCAAAATTCCCTGAGGTAAATAATTACAAAAGGCCCAATGAGATGCTTGTAAATAGGGCGGAGGAGAGAAAAACACAGAGAAGGAAATATACATTAATACCTCAGAAATGTCTCGGGCCACACCTTTTGCCCAATTTTGCCTGGGGCCTGTCTCAGCTCCGTAAATGCCTCATAACACCTCTGCCTGGGGTGTGCTTCCCGTGTGGGCCTGGGCCATGGGAACTGATCCTCTCTAAGCCCTGGGCAGGAGGCAGCCCCCCTGGCCACTGGCTGCGATGCTCATAAATGCCCAGGCCAGGCTGGGCACGTCAGGGCATCCCTGGGAGCTGGCGCATGTCTACACGGCTGGCAAGGAGGCCCGCCTCGGCGTGAGAAGAGGCCTGTTTCTAGTAGAACGCCCGGAAGGATTTATGGAGGGCCGGCTGCTGAAATAGAGTAGTCATTAAGGAGAGGTGGGCAGCCTTTGGAAGCGGGAATATTTAGTAATGACATGGGCACAAACATTGGTCAGGGAGGGCCTTCCTAGAATGTGCTGTTTTCTATTTGCTTTGTGGGGGAGGAGAGTCCGCTGCCTTTTTTGGAAAACAGGGATAAAAAGGTGTGGATTTAATGCTTGTGAGAGGCAGAGGAGAGCCTTGAAAACAAAAATCCTTAACTCAGCCCCAGAGGCACAGGTGGGCCCTGGCTCTGACCCTGGGGCTTGCTGTGGGGCTGAGAAGCTCCCTGAGTGGACAGGCCCTGGAGATGTACCCAAGCAAATGAAGCCACTCCAGAGCTAGCTGGGAGAGACTTCTGGGTTCTCCATCTTGGGTCTACTTCATTTTATCTGCAAAGATCAGCAAGACAAGCTTTTACTCTTTCCCCTTTGGGATTCTTTTTAAAATTACCTTTTTTTTTTTTTTTTTGAGACGGAGTCTCGCTCTGTCACCCAGGCTGGAGTGCAGTGGCGCGATCTCGGCTCACTGCAAGCTCCGCCTCCCGGGTTCACGCCATTCTCCTGCCTCAGCCTCTCCGAGTAGCTGGGACTACAGGCGCCCGCCACCACGCCCGGCTAATTTTTTTGTATTTTTAGTGGAGACGGGGTTTCACCGTGGTCTCGATCTCCTGACCTCGCAATCCGCCTGCCTCGGCCTCCCAAAGTGCGGGGATTACAAGCGTGAGCCACCGCGCCCGGCCCTTTTTAAAATTCCTAACGCTTTTGAAAGGACATTACCTTAGAATCTAAGGCTTAGATGGATATGTTTTTGTTTTTTGTTTTTTTTTTTGAGACGGAGTCTCACCGTCACCCAGGCTGGAGTGCCCTAGCGCGATCTCGGCTTACTGCAACCTCTGCCTCCCAGGTTCAAGCGATTCTTCTGCCTCAGCCTCCCGAGTAGCTGGGACTACAGATGTGCACCACCACGCCCGGCTAATTTTTGTATTTTTAGTAGAGACGAGGTTTCACCATATTGACCAGGCTGGTCTCAAACGCCTGACCTCATGATCCGCCCGCCTCGGCCTCCCAAAGTGCTGGGATTACAGGCGTGAACCACCGCACCCAGCCCACAAATACATTTTTTTAATGTAAAGACATTTTGTAAATTCAAATGAACACGTAAATAATACTGTTTTCCCAGTTTCTCTCTTTTGTTCATAATGGCTCATTTCTTCGTTTGCTGTTTTTGTACCTAACTCGTGTGTACATCTTCATTGGTCCTATAACCTTGAGAGAGCAGAGGGCCTGTTCTTGTCCCCACCTGCATCAGCAGGACCTTGCCCCAGGTCTTTTGGCCAGCCTATGCAGCTGAGGAGCCACCCTATTGCTGACAGCGAAGTGCCTGTCATGAGAACAGAACTCTACGCCATGGAGATTGTGCCCCAGTGCTCCCAGAGCTGCCTGAGAATGGTGCAAAGAAGGACCGTTAGTCACTGGGAGGCAGCATGGTGTAGTGGTTTATGGCATGGCTTCAGGAACCAGAATAATCATAGTTCCATTCCGGAGCCACCACGTATCAGCTGCATAAGGTTGGGACGTGCTCCCTAAGCTTTCTGTTCTCAACAGCCTTATCTACTAAATGGACCTGATGGTCATATCTAACCCATGGGGCTGGACGGAGGAGTCAGTGAGTTACCGTTACTTATTGGACCCCAGGTCACAGAAGCAGGAATGGTTAGGCCCAGAGTCTCACAAAATTGTTCATGAAACCCCAGGTTAGCCATTTCCCAGCTGTGTAACTTCGACGAGTCACTTACTGTCTCTAAGCCCAGTTTTCCTACTTGAGAAAAGAGGATAATAACGACAGCATCCTTATAGGAATGAGTGAGGACTGGATAAAATAGCACTTGTCAAATGCTTGGTATGTCATAGCTACTCAGGACACATCCACTGTCATAGGGACAATCAAAAAAGCTCTTTCCCAACAGATGAGAATGGGCCCACCTAGCTGTCTTTGCAAGCAGCAAACCTCTCCCAAGTGTGAGGTGTGGCAAGGGGCAATCGGCCTGAGCTGGGGCATCAGGGATTCTGCTTCTAGCACATTCTCCAACTGTGTGCATACATGCTCACACATACGCATGTGAGCACACACACGAGTGGGGACACCTTGTGCCAGGAAGTCTCAGCCTTTTCTTGGACAATAGGCAATTGCTGTGAAAACTGGTTTCAATATTTTCTATTTGCCAATTACCCATTTTAATTCAAATGGAATCTCCTTGGGCTGCATCGCACAACAGTGTCCTCTCCAATTTCCCAGGTGAGGAAATGCATTTCCTGGCCAGGCACGGTGGCTCACACCTGTAATCCCAGCACTTTGGGAAGCCAAGGCAGGCAGATCACTTGAGCTCAGGAGTTCAAGACCAGCCTGCCCAACGTGGTGAAACCCCGCCTTTACTTAAAAAAAAAAAAAAATTAGCTGGGTGTGGTGGCAGGTGCCTGTAATCCCAGCTATTCAGGAGGCTGAGGCAAGAGAATTGCTTGAACCTGGGAGGTGGAGGTTGTAGTGAGCCGAGATTGTGCCACTGTACTCCAGCCTGGGCGACAGAGCAAGACTCCGTCTCAAAAAAAAGGAAATACATTTCCAAGAAACTTTGCTCTTCCTTCAAAAGATGTTTATTTTAAAGGGTTCAATTTTTATTGTGCAGCAATAAGTGGATATAAAATTTATTTATTTTAATGTAACTGGCTTTTAAGTCATCACATTTTACCTTTAACAAACTGTGTTTTTGGTCTGTTACTAACTTGATAATTTAGACATTGTCTGGTTTTAAATGTACTGTCATTATACTAGGATGATTTGACATGGTATATTTTATTCTCTCCTTCAGAGAAATACTGATGCTCTGGAAACAAAAATTTGTTGAACTTTTATGTTTTTTAAAAAGAAAACCAATAGGCTTTTTGGTCACCTGAAAGCTAAAAACAAATTATATTGATATGTTTAAACATGCCTGTGTACCATTATTTTCAAGAATGAAAAGTACGAAGAACTGGTATTTCTAAATCATCTCAGTTGAGAGGTTAGGAAATCCCAGTCTAAACATAGCCTTGCAAAAGAACGAAGAGAGAAGTCAGTGGAGAAGGAGGAAGGCATTCTGCTTGCAGGACACAGTGCCCACTGTGGCTCCCCTGGGCACAGAGGAACCCTTTCCAGGTCTGGCCTCAAACTTGATGGGCAGGCGGACTAGCGAGTGAATGAAAGTTCCATTCATATGGCTCTTTTCATCCCAGAATCAAAAAAGACTGCTGAGCGTCCAGGTCAATGAGCCGCGGTGTAACCGCAGACGGGCAGCCACCTCTGAGACGAAACACAAACCCAGGTTCTTGCCAGAATATTCCACCAAGGGGGTGGGCAGCCACCACACACACCTCCAAGGAGCCATGTGCCACACTGTTTCCCTAGATATGCCAAATGTTTTGGCCTGTTAGCGTTCAGCTTAGCGTTTTTTCCTATCTGCCTATGTTTGTCTCTAGTCCCACTCTATATTTTATCTCCCCAGCCTGCTTGGGGCATTGTAACTAGCCCAGCTCAGGTTTTTGTTTGTTTTGTTTTAGAGATAGAGTCTCATTCTGTTGCCCAGGCTGGAGTGCTATGGTGCGATCTCACTCAGCTCACTGCAACCTCTGCCTCCCGGGTTCAAGTGATTCTCCTGTCTCAGCCTCCCGAGTAGCTGGGATTACAGGCCCGTGCCACCATGACTGGCTAATTTTTGTATTTTTAATAGAGACGGGGTTTCACATCATTGGTCAGGCTGGTCTCGAACTCCTGACCGCAGGTGATCCACCTGCCTTGACATCCCAAAGTGGTGGGATGACAGGCATGAGCCACGGCGCCTGGCCCCACTCAGTTCTTAAAACCAAACAGACCAGCTGGGTGCAGTGGCTCACGCCTGTAGTCCCAGCACTTTCGGAGGCCGAGGCGGGCAGATCACGAGGTCAGGAGTTCAAGACCAGCCTGACCAACACGGTGAAACCCCGTCTCTACTAAAAATACAAGAATTAGCTGGGCGTGGTGGCGTATTCCTGCAATCCCACCTACTTGGGAGATTGAGGCAGGAGAATTGCTTGAACCCAGGAGACGGAGGTTGCAGTGGGCCGAGATTGCACCACTGCACTCCAGCCAGGGCTACAGAGCGAGACTCTGTCTCAAAAAACAAACAAACAAAAAACAGACCAGGCTCTGAATCCCAGCTGAGTGTCTTAACGAAGAATAATTTAACACATATTTATTATCTATGCATTGGAAAGTTTTAATTCTAACATCCCTTCTGGGCCTCAGTTTCCTCATTGGTAAAATCACAATAGTGCCTGCCATGTAGGTTTGTTGTGAGGATTAAATGAGATAACCCAGAGAAGGCACTCAGCACAGAGGTTGGCACATAGTACATTCTTAATACATATTAGCTATTATTATTTGTATTTGTATTATCATTACTGGAATATGTGGGTAGCCTTCCAAGGTTTTAAACGTCCTACTTTGAAGAAGAGCTGTCACTCAATGACAAGCTTCTTTGAGTAATGTTAAAAAGTAAGTTCCACATCATCACAGTCCCACAACTTTAGGAGATGATACCTTCTATAAATTTGAACACGATTGCGGTAAAGCAATTTAAAATGTAGAAATGAAATAAATATCAGCTCAGTGATCCTACCCAGCCACATGAAAAAGTGGGGAGAGATGCCCTATGCATGGGAGGTTCTATTTAAAATGAATTTTAATCCTTTTGATCTCCTGCAATTTTTATTTCTCTGTTTAAAGTTTAAGTTCCAGGATGCATGTACAGGATGTGCAGGTGTGTTACATGGGCAAACGTGTGTCATGGTGATTTGCTCACCTATCAACCTGTCACCTAAGTATTAAGCCCAGCATGCATTAGCTATTTATCCTGATGCTCTCCCTCCCCCAGCCCCCGGAACAAGCCCCAGTGTGTGTTGTTCCCCCCCGGCATGTCCATGTGTTCTCACTGTTCATCTCTCACTTATAAATGAGGACATGTGGTGTTTGGTTTAGATTTTTATTTCTCTCCTGCTCATTGGAATTCCATCACAGGTGGACAGGTTGGTATACTGCTTGGTTTTCTCTCTGGAAGCCTTCACTTTCCCGGAGGCTGACCCAGTACCTTTGTGCTGACCCTTAAGCAACCAACAAACCTATGTCACAGATTAAAAGCATCCAGGCTAAGACATTAGTCAACATTTTAACTGTCACTCAAAGCTCAGACTTCTCCCCTTCAGGCAGCTGAGAACTGGGTGCCCATACATCAGGGTTTGCCTAGAACAACCCCAGTTTACATCTGTTGCCCTGACATCCTGTCCTTGTTGGTATCTGTCCTGGGTTTTCCAGTTTTCATGAGATATTATTAATAATAGTTGCATTAAAAGAAGCTAGGATGGGTTTGGGGACCTCCACTTGGTACTTCCAACTCTTCCAAGTTCTCTAGTAGAAGCATGCAAAATTCATGCACAATAAACAGACTCGTGCACAATTAAATGTGAAAACTGAAAGATGAATGAAACTCTCTCTAGTTCTTTCCAGACCCAAAGTAACTCACACCTTCATTTCAGGGATGGCATGTCGGGTGATGGCTAATAGAACAGTTTGCCCACACACAAGCATCTGGGGACAGTTGGCTCCTTTCAGCCTCAAACAGTGGTGAGAGAATAATTGGCGCCACTGGGCTGACCAGCCGCATGGTGTACCAGCCAGGCATACCATGGTCTGTGCTGAGTCACAAAGCTGCCAGGCTTCACTCGGCAGAGTTAGGATAATACGGGAAATCATAGGTTAGGTGTGAGTGAAATATGTGCAGAAAATAGAAGCTGCAATCCTGCTAACAGGCATTTAGAGAGTCATCCGAAAATCTTTGCTCTGGGGCTATTGTTATTATATGATATAAATCCACAACTATTAATTGGTAATGATTTTTATTTTGTAATAGACCTGCAGCAGCAATGACCCATAAAACAATGTAGGTGCATGTTTAATGAAATATATTAAGTACTGCATTTCCATTTCTTAAAAAATTTGTTGAAGAATACATAATTTGCACAAGATGTCTGTCAACATTTCTCCCATCAGGGGAGCTGTGACAATTTTACTGACCACGTAAAAACCAGAAAACACCAATCTGCTGAAAGCACACTAACATCTATTACATGTAATGCTTGCAATTACAGACGGGGTTTTATATATTACTCTGGGAAGCATGACTTTTCATTTAGATCAAATGTCTTTCTTCAAATTGAATTTTGCTCATTTTCTATTCCATGTTTTCTTGTGCACATAGAAAAGGGAAACCATAGTTGTTAATGTGCTAGCTCCACTGGAAGCAGAAGAATTTTGCATATGGTCAAGTCATGCCTGATTTATATCAGTGACATCAGGTTCTTCAAACTCAAAAACAGTGAACTCTAATAATAATGTAATAGTTTTCATCTAGTTCATGGTATCAAAGTCAGGTTTTTGGAGGCTCACTCTGTCAACACTGAAACAGCTGATATATGGATAATTTTGTAAATCCAAGTAAGAAGTTCTACATTAAAGATAAAATTGTTTTTATAGTGATATCAGAATTACCAACTTTAGTGGAGGGCATAGTATTATAGTTAAAACATTGTTATTGCTAAATTAAGAAGCTTATGGAGCAGAAATCGATTTAGAAGTGGTTGTGGTGCACAGATAATTTATTGCATCTAAACAAGCTGATAAATTTTCTTTTTAAAATAGAAGCAGTGGTTATCTGTTTATCTACCTTTCTACCCACCTATTAGTAACTGAACTACAAATTTTTTGCAGCTGAGATGATGATGAGCACAAAAACATGCTTTGGCATGGCAGTATGTCATGTCCTTGGGCTTTTTTTTCCCTCTTAGTCATGAATAAGATTATAAACATATCGGAGCCTTTAAAGAAATATTTTATAAACCAACCAAAATATCCTGTAATGGAATTAAACATTTCTGAAAATGAGTCATCCAAATGTTGGTTGCATTTTGGTTACATTTTGTTCCAAACAAATTGGTTGGAAATATTCAATCAAATATTCAAAGAATGAAGCAACCAAAAAAATAATCAGCTTTTAAGGCTTTTTAGAGAATGGCAATTGTTGAAAACAAAGCTTGAAGTGGGAAAATATTAAATTTTTTTCTCCACAAAAGTAAGGAAGGCACAATGAAATAGCATTTTCATGCCCACTAGGATGGCTATAATAACAATTAATTAGTTAAATAGGAAATAAGGCCAGTGTGTGGCTCACGCCTGTAATCCCAACACTTTGGGAGGCCAAGGGAGGTGGATCACTAGAGGCCAGGAGTTTGCGACCAGCCTGGCCAACATGGTGAAACCCTGTCTGTACTAAAAATACAAAAATTAGTCAGGCGTGTAGTCCCAGCTACTCAGGAGACTGAGGCAGGAAAATCGCTTGAATCTGGGAAACGAAGGTTGCAGTGAGCCAAGATCATGACACTGCACTCCAGCCTGGGTGACAGCGCAAGACTCTCTCAAAAAAAGAAAGAAAGAAAATAAGTGTTGGTGAAGATGTGGGGAAATTGGAATCCTCGTACACTGCTATGAGCAGTGGGACAGAAAATGGTGCAGCTGCTATGGAAAACAGTTCAGCAGTTCCTCAAAAAATTAAAATTAGGATTACCATATGACTTAGCAATTCCACTCCTAGGTAAATAAGCCAAATAATTGAAAACAGATCTTCAAACACTTGTACAGGACTATTCATGGCAGCACTATTCACATTAGCCAAAGGGTGTAAATAATCCAAATGTCCATCACTGGATGAATGAATAAACAAAATGTAGTATATCCATACAATGGAATAGTATTCAACCATGAAAAGGAATAGAGTACTGATACATACTACAACATAGATAACCTTGAAAACATGTTAAATGAAGGAATCCAGAAACAAGGATCACAAATTGTATGATTCCATTTATATGAAGCATCCAGAACAGGTAATTTCATAAAGACAGAAAGCAGAATAATGGTCGGGCATGGTGACTCACACCTGTAATCCCAGCACTTTGGGAAGCTGAGACAGGTGGACAACTTGAGGTCAGGAGTTCAAGACCAACCTGACCAACATGGTAAAACCCCATCTCTACTAAAATACAAAATTAGCTGGGCATGGTGGCACATGCCTGCAATCCCAGCTACTTGGGAGGCTGAGGCAGGAGAATCACTTCAATCCGGGAGGCGGAGGTTGCAGCGAGCCAAGATTGTGCCGTTGCGCTCCAGCCTGGGCAACAAGAGCGAAACTCCATCTTAAAAGAAAGCAGAATAGTGATTGCCAGGAGCTGGGCCTGAGGGGTGGAGAATGGAATCAGGAACGGCTGATCTGCTAAATGGGTATAAGGTTTTCTTCTGAGGTGATGAAGATGTTTTAGAACTAGATAGAGAAGATGGTTATACAACATTGTGAATATAGTAAGTGCAACTGAACTGTACACTTTACAATGATGAATTTTCAATTTTTAAAAAAGCAAGAGGCCGGGCGCGGTGGCTCACGCTTGTAATCCCAGCACTTTGGGAGGCCGAGGCGGGCGGATCACGAGGTCAGGAGATCGAGACCACGGTGAAACCCCGTCTCTACTAAAAATACAAAAAAATTAGCCGGGCGTGGTGGCGGGCGCCTGTAGTCCCAGCTACTCGGAGAGGCTGAGGCAGGAGAATGGCGTGAACCCGGGAGGCGGAGCTTGCAGTGAGCCGAGATCGCGCCACTGCACTCCAGCCTGGGTGACAGAGCAAGACTCCGTCTCAAAAAAAAAAAAAAAAAGGCAAGAGAGGAACTGAACATATTCAACTAAATCATCTGCAAGATTTAACTCTGAAATTCTGTAATCATGGTTTGAAATATGTTGATTTATGGAAGGAATATTTGGGTGGGGCTTCTTTTTTTATTAGATGTTTAGTATTATGTTCAGTCACAGAAAAGAATGTAATTGAAATACCTAAAACACGGTGCAGCATTTTTTAAAGAATAGAGAAAACATTTAATTAATTGCGTCTTGCACAAATATTTGTCAAGGAAAGGGTATCTGAATGAATCCAAAATGACAATACCTGTTAACATACGTTGACTAAAGTGTTTGCACATTTCAAAGACTGAAAAAATAGAATACTCTGTTCAACAGAATTTGCTCTCTGGTTACCATGAACCTCACTCTGCACCTATCAAGAGAGGTTTTGTTGTTGTTGTTGTTGTTTTGTTTCTAAGAGACGGTCTCTTTCTGTTGCCCAGGCTGGAGTAGAGTGGCACCATCGCGGCTCACTGCAGCAAGAGTATATTGTTAAAGTTATTATGGTCTACGGAGAAAACTCAGTTGAAGATGTTACCAATTTCAATTTATTATTCATAATTCCATAATAAAATGCATCTTTGAGGGTGGCTACAGCCAATTTTATTTAAAAAAAACCAAATGACTGCGTTTTTTAAAAATATGTTAGAACAAATAAGGCTAAGAAACTGATAAAAAGTATGTGAATATGCACAAGATTTGTATCCTGCTTATGTATGTTTTTTGTTATTGTTGTTTGTTTTGAGACAGAGTCTCACTCTCTCACTCAGGCTGGAGTGCAGTGGCACAATCTCGGCTCACTGCAACCTCTGCCTCCCGGGTTCAAGCGATTCTCCTGCCTCAGCCTCCCAAGTAGCTGGGACTACGGGTGCACACCACCATGCCCAACTGTGCTTATGTTTTTTAATGTTCAGATTAATCATCATCAAGGCATTTCATTTTTCTCTTTAATGTACAGAGATATTTTTATTTTTAAAGAAATATATTTCAAAAATTATTTTTGAATAGGACTATTTTTACAATATAATACAACAGGCTGGGTGCAGTGGCTAACGCCTGTAATCCCAACACTTTGGGAGGCCGAGGCGGGTGGATCGTTTGAGGTCAGGAGTTGGAGACCAGCCTGACCAAAATGGTGAAACCCTGTCTCTACTAAAAAAAAAAAATTAGCTGGGTGTGGTGGCACATCCTTGTAATCCCAGCTGCTTGGCAGGAAAATTGCTTGAACCTGGGACACGAAGGTTGCAGTGAGCCGAGATTGCGCCACTGCACTCCAGCCTGGGCAACAGAGTGAAACTCCGTCTCAAAAAAAATAAATAAATAAAAAATATATATAGAAGTTCCTGTGGATCGAGACCAGAACTGAACATTAGCCGGGAAATCTCACACCAGAGAGTGAAGAAATGTGCAAAGACCATGTAGCCATGTCAAATGGACACGAGACTTCTCGAGTTTCTGCTGGCCACATTTAGACAATCTGTGCATCAAACTAATAATGAATATGATTGATTAGAACATATTGACTGTTTTTGTTTGTTCGTTTGAGACAGAGTCTCCCTCTGCTGCCAAGGCTGGAGTACAGTGGAGTGATCTTGGCTCACTGCAACCTCCACCTCCCAGGTTCAAGTGATTCTCCTGCGTCAGCCTCCGGAGTAGCTGGACTATAGACATGCACCACCACGCCCGGCTAATTTTTTGTATTTTTAGTAGAGACAGCGTTTTGCCATATTGGCCAGGCTGGTCTCGAACTCCTGATCTCAAGGGATCCACGCCTCAGCCTCTCAAAGTGGTGGGATTACAGGTGTGAGCCACCATGCCTGGCCCTGATTAGAACATATCGAATGAATAAATATTCATTAATGAATAAATAGAAAACAATGAGAATGCAGGGGGGAAAAAAGCTCTTCTTTACTGAAAAACATCATCTGATAAATATATAGGTGTAGAATTAGAAAATTACCATTTTGAACCTTCAGTGTATCAACTGATTCAGGTAAGGGTCTTCTATAGGTGGTAAAACCATTAGATGAAAAATTAATGGGGGACTGGATATCTGTATGATGTCAAAGCACTACTCTTTTAAAAAATATATCTTTGACCAGGTGCAGAAGCTCATGCCTGTAATCCCAGAAGCTTGGGAAGCTGATGTGGGAGGATTATATTTGTAATTTTGTACACTAGAAAAGCTGCTGCTTTTTTTTTTTTTTTTTTTTTTTTTTTTTTAAAGACCAAGTCTTGCTCTGTTGCCCAGGCTGGAGTGCCATGGTGTGATCTCGGCTCACTGCAACCTCTGCCTCCTGGGTTCAAGCGATTCTGCTGCCTCAGCCTCCCCAGTAGCTGAGATTACAGGCATGCACCACCACGTCTGGCTAATTTTTGTATTTTCAGTAGAGACAAGGTTTTACCATGTTGGCCAGGCTGGCCTCAAACTCCTGATCTCAAGTGATCCACTGGCCTCAGCCTCCCAAAGTGCTGGGATTACAGGCGTGAGCCACTGTGTGCAGCCTAAAAAAGCTTCTTATACAGCTTCAGACCCTACAAAATCTGGGTCCCTTCAGGGATGTCTTACCTGAACCCCAAGATTATTGGGATTATCCTATGAATGCCCTAAAGGCATCTCCTACTTTTGCTTGGTGGTTCTGATCATGATTTATAGTTACACACTCATCATGGCATCTGCCTCCCCTCACACCTTAGCTTCTGAGAGGGCAAGGACCACATCAGGTATTGTTACCAGTTATATTCCCAGTGCTCAGCACAGTGCCTGGTACATAGTAAATGCTCAATAAATGTTTGTTGCATGAATGCATGAACAAATGAATGAATATATAAACATGCCTTCTCTCTTTATCAGCCTTAAGTAACCTGATACTCTATCGGTCTGATTCTCTGATTGTGTAGTGATTTCTCAATTTCAACAGGTGGCCTAAATTGTGAAGGTGGTAAGGTATTGCCTTGATGTGTTTTCTAGGTATTAGCTTTTTCTGTGTATTTATTTTTCAAAAGACAATTGATCATAAACCTTTATTTTATATCTGTAAAGTATTGCGCTGCAAAAGGTTTTCCTACTTTGTTACTTAAAAAGAAATAACCTTTTTTGGTCTTCTCAAAAAAGTATGTATTTTCTCCCTCATGTACTAAGCTTTCTATGCTTGTATAACTTTTGCTATTAATGTCCATGAAATGCTATCTTCCCGTATGAAAATTAGGTACCTTGGAGGAATTCATTCAGGAACCTGAAGGACTCTCTGTGGGTGTGGAGTACCAGGAGCCAGGGTAGTCCCGGCAGTGTCAGGTTAACCAGGAAACCACTCACTAAAATGGGGAGAGAAACTCTTCTCAGGGCAGTTCTGAGGTTGGCAGGGAGATGCTGTGTTTGAAAAGTCCTTCCCAAACCATAACGTATGTTCTATTATTATTATTATTATTATTATTATTATTATTATTATTATTATTTGAGACAGAGTCTTGCTCTGTTGCCCAGGCTGGAGTGCAGTGGTGCTACCTGGGCTCACTGCAACCTCTGCCTCGGGAGTTCAAGTGATTCTCCCACCTCAGTCTCCTGAGTAGCTGGGATTACAGGTGTATGCCACCATGCCTGGCTAATTTTGTATTTTTAGTAGAGGCGGGGTTTCGCTATATTGGCCAGGTTGGTCTCGAACTCCTGACGTCAAATGATCCTCCTGCCTCAGCCTCCCAAAGAGCTGGGATTACAAGCATGAGCCACTGCACCCAGCCCATATGTTGCAAATATTAAGCTGCCCCTTTCTCTCCTCCTCCTCCCCCTCCTCCCTCTCCTCTTCATCACAGTGTTTTACCAAGGTTTTAACATTATTAAATAAATAACTTATACCAATTCAAGGTATTCACAGAAAAAAATCTTGGGGAAAAAACATAATTCTATATATTTATTACTTCTATTGCAACATTTTAATGAAATCGTATTTTTGTTTAAATGAAATGTTTTCTTCTCTAAAACAAGACTATGGTAATTTTGTATGTACTATAGCCCAGTTTTAAAAATTTTAAAATGGAAAGTTCTTAAGAATGATTTTCCAGAAACAACAATCCTCTTATTTCAATTCACAGAATCCATTGCCAGTTTATTCTTCAGTAATTTTACATGAAGGGGAGGCTAGATTTCTTCCAATATCAGTTCATCTTTTGATATCTATTACCATCTTGTGAGCTAAAATATAGAACTATTTTCTCAATGAAAAAGCATCCTTTCATTGAGAATGCTCACAATGGAATATGAATTTCAGCCTTGTCTCAGTGCAAATAACAATAGGGGAGAAATGGGCTGAGTTCAGTGGCTCATACCTGTAATCCTGGTGCTTTGGGAGGCCAAAGCGGGTGGATCACTTGAGGTCAGGACTTAGAGACCAATCCGGCCAACATAGTGAAACCTTGTCTCTACTAAAAATACAAAAAATTAGCCAGGTGTGGTGGTGCAGGCCTGTAGTCCCAGCTACTCAGGAGCCTGAGGAATGAGAATCACCTGAACCCTGGAGGCGGAGGCGGAGGTTGCAGTGGGCAGAGATCACACCACTGCCCTCCAGGCTGGGTGGCAGAGCAAGACTCCATCTCAAAAAAGAAAACCACAAACAAACCCCGTAGGAGAGCAATGTACATATGAATGCATGGAAACAAGGAACCTTGTTATTAACACCCTTAATCCTATGTCAACCAGAAAGGGTTTTTAATGTGTTTCTTTCCAAAATTAAAAATAGGCTCGGCACAGTGACTCATCCCTGTAATCCTAGCACTTTGGGAAACCAAGGTGGAAGGATCAGTTGAGCCTAGGACTTCAAAACCAGCCTGTTCAATGTAGGGAGACCCTCATCTCTACAAAAAGAAAAAATGTCTTTTTTAATTAACTGGGCGTGGTGGCACATGACTAGGTTGCAGCTACCCAGGAGGCTGAGGCAGGAGGATCACTTGAGCCTGGAAGGTCGAGGCTGCGGTGAGCTATGATTATACTGCTGTACTCCAGCCTGCGCAACAGAGCAAGATTCTGTCTTAAAAAATAAATAAAATTTGTTTTATTTTATTATTATTATTTTTGAGATGGAGTCTTGCCCTGTTGCCCAGGCTAGAGTGCAGCGGTGCTGTCTTGGCTCCCTGCAACCTCTGTCTCCCGGTTTCAAGTGATTCTCCTGCCTCAGCCTCCCGAGTAGCTGAGATTACAGGCATGCACCACCATGCCCGGCTAATTTTTGTATTTTTAATAGAGACGGGGTTTCCCCATGTTGGTGAGGCTGGTCTCAAACTCCTGACCTCAGGTGATATGCCTGCCTCGGCCTCCCAAAGTGCTAGGATTACAGGTGTAAGCCACTGTGCCTGGCCAAAATAAATAAAATTTAAAATTAATAACATGAATTTGACCCAAGATACTTCTGTTCAGCTCCGAGCTTGCTTCTGCATCATTACTCATAAAACCTACCCAGGACTGGGGCCATTGACAGACACCCACTCATACCTAAGATGCCGTCACCCTTACTGAAAGCTATCACAGGAATACAAATGTTCACAGGTACTCTATTTTTATCTGAAATGAGACAAGTAGAGGCTGAGCTGATGGTTCTTCCGATTTGCCAGTGACCTCTGTCACCTGCCCCTCAGGTTGATCACAGTCAGCTCCAGCAGGAATGTGTATCAGCAGATGGTTCACTACCACAAAGATCAAGTGTGTTCACTGAAGAAAATTTAGAGAAAACAGAAATGCACAAATCATATAATAAAAATTACTATAACCCTACCTCTGAGAAATAGCCTACTGTGAACATTTGTGGAAGTTCTTTCAGTATGTTTACTGAGCATATATGATGATTTTTTTCATGATTGTCATCAGTATGATTTGTAACTTGCTTCTCTCATGTAGTATATCATGAGTGGTGTTTTATATCATTGGCTATATCCTTCCCTTCCTTTCCTTTTCCGTTTCCCTTTCCCTTTCTTTTCCGTTTTTTTTTTTTTTTTTAAGACAGAGGTTCGCTCTTGTTACCTAGGCTGGAGTGCAACGGCATGATCTCGGCTCACTGCAACCTCCACCTCCCGGGTTTAAGCAATTCTCCTGCCTCAGCCTCCCAAGTAGCTGGGATCCCAGGCATGCACCACTACTCCCAGCTAATTTTGTATTTTGAGTAGAGACAAGTTTTCTCCATGTTGGTCAGGCTGGTCTCGAACTCTCAACCTCAGGCAATCCACCCGCCTCGGCCTCCCAAAGTGCTGGGATTACAGGTGCAACCTTTTTTTTTTTTTTCAACAGAGAGTCTTGCTGTGTTACCCAGGCTGGAGGCTGGAGTGCAGCCTTGACCTCCTGGGCTCAAGTGATCCGCCCACCTCAGCCTCCGAAAATGTTGGGATTACAGGCATGAATCACCAAGCCCAGCCAAAGATATTTTAAAATCATGTTTAGAATATATCTTAGGAGGCCAGGCATGGTGGCTCACGCCTGTAATCCCAGCATTTTGGGAGGACAAGGTGGCTGGATTGCTTTGAGCTCAAGAGTTCGAGACCAGCCTGGACAACATGGCAAAACTCCATCTCTACAAAAAATACAAAAAAGTAGCTGGGTGTGGTGCTGCGTGCCTGTGGTCCTAGCTACTTAGGAGGCTGAAGTGAGATGATCACTTGAGCCCAGGGGGTCACGGCTGCAATGAACTATGATTGTGCCACTGCACTCCAGCCTGGGTGACAGAGCAAGACCCTGTCTCAAATGAATAAATAAATAAAATATATTCATGGTAGCTATTCTAATGCTTGTGCCATAACATACTTGATGATTCAGTATTTAGTGACATTTGTACACAATTTTGAGGATACCCTTTCCTGTACTCAGAATGCATTCCAAAAGTAGAACTTCTGGGGCAAAGGATAGTCATGTTTTTAAAAGCTTTTGATAAATAAGCTGCTTTTTAGAGGGCTTCCAATAAGTTGAACCTCAGATGTCCTTGCCAAACTTTGATATTATCATCAAAGCAACAATACACTTAAAGAAAAAAACAATTGGCTGGGCACAGTGGCTTACACCTGTAATCCCAACATTTTGGGAGGCCAAGGTGGGTGGATTGTTTGAGCCCAGGAATTTGAGACCAGCCTGGGTAACATAGTGCGACCCCATCTGATATGGTTTGGCTGTGTTCCCACGCAAATCTCATTTTGAATTGTAATCTCTATAATCCCCACATGTCTAGGAAGAGACCTGATGGGAGCTGATTGGATCATGGGGTGGTTTCCTCCATACTGTTCTTGTGATAGATAGTGAGTTCTCACGAGATCTGATGGTTTTGCAAGGGGCTCTCCCCCCTTCACTCCTCATTCTTCTCTCTCCTGCCGCTTTGTGAAAAAGGTCCTTGCTTCTCCTCCACCTTCTGTCATGATTGTAAGTTTCCTGAGGCCTCTCCAGCCATGAGGAACAGTGAGTCAGTTAAACCTCTTTCCCTTATAAATTACTCAGTCTAGGGAAGTTATTTATAGCAGTGTGAGAACAGACTAATACACCATCTCTTAAAAAAAAGTCAGGTGCGGTGGTGTGTGCCTGTAGTCCCAGCCTCTTGGGAGGCTGAGGTGGGAGGATCTCTGAAGCCCAGGAAGTCAAGGTTGCAGTGAGCTGTGATCACACCACTGCACTCCAGTTTAGGTGACAAAGTGAGACCTTGTCTCAAAAAAAGAAAAATAACATTAATTATATGTAATTATATGTTTATATTCATTGATCATTTGTATAGATTTGTTGGGGAGAGGAAGAATCACTTTTCCATGTCTACTAGGGCGAGGAGTTGTCTTTTTTTCTTTCTTATTGAATTGTATGAATAAGCCTAGTTTTTACAAATGACAAATTTCCAGGACACCAGAATAAGTTACTTGGTGTGATGGTCAGATTGTTATATTGCACTAATATCATACTCACCTTTTGGATAAAACACTCGCCAGGCACAAAAAATATTTTATAATGCCGATCTGCAGCTAAAGTGCCAAGCTACTATAAACCCACCCTTGGCATTTCAAATTGGGGGTCCTTGGAGTGGGGTCCAGCCCCCATGCCCTCCTGGAGAGATGCCTTCTGAAGGCCACACCACCTCCAAGGGCACAGCTCCAGTGTGCTACCATATTTCTGTGAGGGCCACTTCTCTGTGATGGTCTTGGGGAGGGGGGCGGGTGTCCTTTTCTGTGTATGGGGCGATGGAGCACATGGTGTCAGGTCGCTGGCCCCGGACACACCTGCTCTCAGGGCAGCCTCAGGGTCGTCATTTGTGAGAAAAAGGACCCGTAGCCGGGAGCGGTAGCTCACGCCTGTAATCCCAGCACTTTGGGAGGCCGAGGTGGGTGGGTCATGAGGTCAGGGAATCTAGACCATCCTGGCTAACACGGTGAAACCCCGTCTCTACTAAAAATACAAAAAAATTTAGCCAGGCGTGGTGGCCGGCGCCTGTAGTCCCAGCTACTCGGGCTGAGGCAGGAGAATGGCGTGAACCCGGGAGGCGGAGCTTGCAGTGAGCCGAGATTGTGCCACTGCACTCCAGCCTGGGGGACAGAGCGAGACTCCATCTCAAAAAAAAAAAAAGATCAGTAGTAGCATCTCGCTCATCCGATTGTGGTGAGACACAAATGAGCTAAGATCACTAAAGCACTTTGTGTAACACACGTATCTTATCAATTTATAAGGAAAACCAGGCGGAGGTTGCAGTGAGTCGAGATCGTGCCACTGCACTCCAGCCTGGGTGACAGAGCAAGACTCCATCTAAAAAAAAAAAAAAAATTATATATATGGAAAACCTTGTGTTTTAGAAACAGCAACCAAAACTAACTTTCCAGGATGACTTAACTAGCTGGTTGCTGTCTGATGACTCAATTGTGGACTCACATGCACATAATCTCATACTCCTTTCTTGAATAAAACGTTCACTGAGCCCCCAAAGTGATATTACTTCTATTATTTTTCTACAAGCCTGGCAGGAGCGGGAGAGCAAGGGAGAGGAGAGGAAAGAGGGCTAAGATCTGGGCAGCACGGAACAGCATTTTGGCACAGTTCCAGTTGGGTAACAGCCCCACCAGTCCACCCCAGACGACCCCTGCCACCTCCTCAGAGCAGGATAGTCCTCATGAGCCTGGACACTAAGTACACACTTTGCTCTCTCCTCCTGAAAAGCAGGTATCTTACGGGTGCAAGCCTTTCTGAGCTTCTAGCCCTATCCAATGTTGACTATTACCCAACGTGGCAGAGCGGAAGCCACAAGGAAAACATAAATGGAGCCCACATCCCCCGCCAAAATGCTCGCTGCAGCCAGACAGCTGGCCAGGACACTGTTGTCAGTGGAGGATGTGCGTGTCACTGAGGATTCCAAGGAATTTGGCTTGTTCTGCGCTCTGCCTCTCCAGCTAAATGAGTTCCACTTGTACCCCGCATTACGGGCTCTGTCGATTAGGCAAAGTGGTGGTATCCCTTCCCGGCACAATCGACAACACTAATAAAAATAGATAACGTATTTTTAAAACCTACAGCAGATTGTCATGGTAATAAATAATTGTATCATGTTGCTGTCATAGCAACGAAGTCTGTGTAACACAGACAAATGAAGCCTATATGGAATTTTTCTAAATTTAGGTGTTTGAAAAGAGTTAAAATAGCCTATAGTCATCGGGAGGTGCATTAAGAGAAAACTCCTTAACCTTCATTGGAGAACATATTTTGGTCATTTTTTAAAAATCTGAATTGCTTGTTTTAATATTTCTCCATTCTCTTCAAATGATAAAACTCAACTTTCCTTTTTGTCATATATATATTTATTTATATATCCTTAAGACCTTTCATAAACAGTAGAAGACTAGAGCTCTCTCTCTCCCTCTGTCTCTGTCTCTCTCTGTGTGTATATCTCTGTATCTGTCTCACTCTCTTTCACTTTCTCATCTTTAAAGTAATTTATAAGGCAGCATATCATAAGTCTTGTACTTTCCCTTGGCAGCTAATGACACAATATTAATGGAATAACAAGTTACATTAGCTAAACCACGCCATATCAAATTAATAGCTAGTTTCCATACTCTTTGCTCCATTTTTTAAAAAAGCATTCATTACTGCATGATATCCAGTGTGTCATTAAGCACTATAGACTACCAGAGCAAACTATGATTATTTTCTGACACAGTAAACTTTCCTTCCTGACTTCAACTAAATGCTATTGAAATGACAAATAAGTGACATTGCCCAAAAAGGAGAGAAGGATTTTTTCCCAGATATGTAATTATTGTGCCATTAAGAGAAATCTCCAAGTCCAAAATAATTGCATGAAAAAATTCTGCAGTTTCCCACATGACAAAACAAGACCTATGTCCCTTGATTTTTTTTCTTATATTTGGTTTTGATGAAATAAAACTGTCTCTGTTTTCCTCTGTAAAGATTTCTTCTGCATCCCCACCAGGGGCTGTTGTACCATAGAAATGGGGTTTAAATCGGAGCTTAGCTACCTATATCAAGGTAACTTGCAGCACGGATGGGCAATATTCTTTAATTATTTAAACTACGTATAGGTATTATTTAGAAAAAAAATTGGATTATAAATTTTTAAAGATAAAATAATTAGGCAGGGTGTGGTGGCTCATGCCTGTAATCTCAGGACTTTGGGAAGCTAAGGTGGGTAGATCACCTGAGGTCAGAAGTTTGAGATCAGCCTGGTAAACACGGTGAAACCCCATCTCTACTAAAAATACCAAAAAATTTGCCAGGCATGGTGGCACACACCTGTAAACCCAGCTACTTGGGAGGCTGAGGCAGGAGAATCACTTGAACCTGGGAGATGGAGGTTGTAGTGAGCCGAGATCACGCCACTGCACTCCAGCCTGGGTGACAGAGCGAGATTCAGTCTCAAAAAAAAAAAAAAAAGATAATTAAATGAGATAATATGTGCAAAGTTAGCTGCTGCTTTCAATTCAAGCCAAGCGTTGAATTATATTCAACTTTAATAAGAAAGTAAAATGTTGAGATCTTTAAACATCTTCTATGATGTAAAAACAAAACCTAATGTAAGCATCGAAGTAAAAGGTCAGTCAGTGCCTCTAATGTTATTAATTTTTTAATGTGTTGTGTCCCTTTGTAATTTTCATGACTTATTTTTCCCTGATACACTGTATTAAAACGTGATTGCCAAAGAGTGAACAGACACTGGCCTTAGGCAGAGAGGAAAGGTGATATCACACATGACAGCATTACTCTATTGGCGGCCACCACTTTTGCTGCCTGGCGCCCTGAGCAAGTGGGACTTGGTGGAAAGGGAGACAAACCTTATGTTTCTGTGCCAGCCCGCGGCCCCTAGCTCTGATCCAAAAACTTGATGGCTGAGTATTTATTAATGCCTGCAGAAGAAACCTGGGAAGGAATTATAGAGATGACAACTTGCCAAAAAACCAGAACTGAACGTATTAATAAAAGTAAAGTACGCAGCAAGCCCAGGAAAGGAGGGCCCATCTCCTTGTGGATTCTTCCCCCAGAGCAGATACCTGCCTGACCATGGCTGCAGATGGGACCTTTTCTCTTGTCAGCTATGTGCAGGCACAAGAGAGAACTCAATGTCTTTGCTGAGAGAAAACTTACTTTGGGGTGGTGCTGACTTCTCTTCTATTTCTTAGAGGATTCCTTTTTCCCTTTACTCTCTGGGGTTTTGTTTGACTTATTTCATTTGGTTTTGTTTTTAAAAACATTCAAACTTTTGGGTAATATTTTACAAGCAAGTCATGTCTTTTAAAGTTGTACACCCATAAAAACTTATCACAAGTGCAAAAAATCCTTCACCAAACACAAAGATGCATGGCTTTGCCATTTTCCTTACTGCAAAAATTGATGTCACAGAATTACAAATCCAGGTATATAGAATGTGAATTTTAATATACACTTCTAAAGACAGAAGAAAAAAGAATAAAATTGTTATCTGAAGAGTAAAATTAATTTGTTATTTCTAGATGATGTTACTATGGATGATTTTTATTTTCCTCTCACATTTTACCCCATTTCTACAACGAACATTTTTATCTGAAAAAAAGAAAAAACCTGTAATGGAAATAAAATTCATCTTCATGTGTATCAATTGCCCTAGCAATTCTGTGACCCCTTCAGCTTTTACAACCTGTGGGTTCAATTTCCACAATTACCCATGCCAACTGAGAAGAGGTGACACAGATAATGTCATCCTATATTTTAATTGTTTATTGTTTTGGAACTATCATTAGTGTTATCATTGCATTGCATATGAATTTTTTAAACAGTTTCAAATTGTTGTCACATTATTTTCTTTTGAGACTGCGACATAACTTTACCCATTTTACAAAAAAGAAAATTGAATCACCTCATATCCAGTTTTTCAGAAGCAGTTTTTATATCGTGTCTCTAGGAAATCCAAAAGCCACTTACAGTTGACATTGATTTATAAGTGGTATATGATTTGTGTGTGTGTGAGAGAGAGAGAGAGAGAGGTGGCAGCAAATTCATCTTCCTAATTATGTTTTGCTTAGGCAAACATAAAAGTCCGCTTGCATTCTCTGAGCATTCGCCAGCTGGGAAGTGGTGAGTGTTTTGTGATGGTGGAAGTTGCCTTGAGATTCAAACTTGGCCATATTTAAAAACAAACAGGGAAAAACATTTATAGCATGTGACCAAGCACATGTAGAATGTGTACATGGGTAGCAAGAGTTAATATCTTTATTATGTAATGAGCTTAGGCAAATTGATAACAGCAACACTAAGATCTAACAAAATGGGCAATAATTTCTGTTTCTAATGTTTTCCATGACTAGGAAAAGAAATATTTCTAGTTGAAAATATAGAAATGTTTGCTCAAACATTGCATTTTTGTTCAACTCTCTAGTAACCAAAGAAATTAAATTTAGACCAAATTGGGGTGAGACACATTCTAAAATAAGCATTTACAATGTGAAATCAATACACTAATTTTGAAAATTATCCTTTTCAAACACAAATCTGTCAATACTGATCAATATGTATTAAGAGCCATCGAAATGTCCAGAAATTTTATAGTTTTAAGGCAACAATTTTATATACATATATGTGAAAAATGCAAGAAGATGTTTGTGATATATAAGAGGACAATGCAGCAATGTGAAAAAAATTCCTTATAAAATGTACACTGGGAAAAGGAACACAAAATTGCATGTACCCTATGGTTATAATGACTTAAAAATAACCATGGGCAAACAATGGAAAAGAAAGACATCTGAAAAACAGTGATTGTGGAGGTTATTCTTGTTACTTTCTTTCTTTTCTCAAATAGTGATTGTTGGGAATTTTTTTCTCTTTTATTTCTTTTTTTTTGAGACCGAGTGTCGCTCTGTATCCCAGGCTGGAGTGCAATGGCGCGATCTCAGCTCACTGCAATCTTCGCCTCCCGGGTTCAAGTGATTCTTCTGCCTCAGACTCCAGAGGAGCTGGGATTACAGGCGTGTGCCACCACGCCTGGCTAATTTTTTTTTTTTTTTTTTTTTTGTGAGACAGAGTCTTGCTCTGTCGCCCAGGCTGGATTGCAGTGGTGTGACCTCGGCTCACTGCAAGCCCCGCCTCCTGGGTACACGCCATTCTCCTGCCTCAGCCTCTGGAGTAGCTGGAATTACAGGCACCCGCCACCACGGCCCGGCTAATTTTTTGTATTTTTAGTAGAGACGGGCTTTCACCATGTTAGCCAGGATGGTCTCGATCTCCTGACCTCATGATCCACCCACTTCGGCCTCACAAAGTGTTGGGATGATAGGCGTGAGCCACCGCACCTGGCCATTTCTTGTTATCTCTATCCCTCTCTCAATTCTTTGTGTGTTTTGTTGTTGTTGTTGTTGTTTTTTAGTTTAGTTTTGTTTTTGTTGTTGTCTATTGCCCGGGCTGGAGTGCAGTGGCGCCATCTTGGCTCTCTGCAACCTCCGCCTCCCAGGTTCAAGCAATGCTTGTGCCTCAGCCTCCTGAGTAGCTGAGATTACAGGAGTGCACCACCATGCCCAGCTAATTTTTGTATTTTTAATAGAGACGGGTTTTCCCCATGCTAGCCAGGGTGATCTTGAACTCCTGAGCTCAAGTGATCCACCCACCTCACTCTCCCAAAATGTTGAGACTGCAGGTGTGAGCCACCGCGCCTGGCCCCTTTCTCAATTCTTTAATGAAAAAATACAGCCGTGGACCATACATACCTGGAAAGCTGGGGGTGGGTCCACGACACCAGCAAAGTGATGGAAAGCAGACCAGTGTCTCCCTTGAGGTCTAAGAATATATAAATGTCATCCTATAAACCAATAGGAACTTGGAATGGTTTTATACGGAATGATGTCTTTTTGTACATGTTTTTATCATCAGGACTACAGAATCTCAGAAATGCCTTTACTCAGTTACCATTTAAGGCCTTTTCTAAAGGGTGATTGTGAGAATAATCTATTTGAACAGAATTTTTCCCTCTTGTAAAACCATACTTCAGAATGATATTCTCTGAACCACTCCCTCACTCTCTCAGCAAGGACCTATGTCATAAATTCCTGCTTGGTTTAGTTCTAGGAGAAGTGTTTGTTTGTTTGTTTGTTTTTTTCCAGAGTGAATTAATTTGGAGGCTCTCTTCTTTAAAACAAAAACAAAAACACTCTTTAGCCTCATCGCCTGGACGAGAACTCTTTTCTGCCACTCGGGGGTTGCCAGGGAGCCTCGAGCCAGAGTCTTTGCCTGTTTCACTGTAATCACACGTTTGCCTGTTTGACTGTAATCAATCACGCCACATGTCTGTAGCCTTGGTTTCCTTCAGGTTGTCTGTGTTCTGTGGTTTTGATGCTTTGATGTTTTATCTTGAAGTTCTCTCAGAAGTAGATAGGTGCAGAAATTGAAAATAAACAAATGAAGAAAAGAATTTTGTTATACAAACAGAACATACTAATTGTTTTTATTTGAAGATGCAAACCATCTAAACAAATAGAAAATCAAAGTGTGCCTCTACCCAATCCTGTGCCAGGAAGTAACCCAGTTTAAAGTGTATCTTTTCATATGTATAATTAGACAAACTTATTTTTTTCTAAGAAAAGAAAGACATGTGGAAACACGTGTTTTTAACAATGGGTTTAATGTTTTGAACATTTAAACTTTTTCAAAAGTGTATGCTTTTTTGAAACATAAACTGCGACATCCAGGTCAGGCAGTTGCTCACAATTCCACATATGTGAGGCATGCTGAGATTCAAGTGTGTTTTCCAAAAATAGAAGAATTGTGTTTTGTGTGGCAGAAGGACTGCAATTTTACATATAGATTAAGAAATCACTCATAGATCCAAATAGTTAATCAAACACCTCTCTGAAGAATCTGAGCCACTTAGCTTTGCAAATTCAGGTGAAAGCTCTGCAGAAACACAAGCGGGGAAGCCCTCCTTTGTTGTTTCTGGGTTTGATTGTTGGGCGTGTTGTTTTGATTTTGCCTTTTCCTCTGGTAGGAATGGAACTTTCGTTCTGATAGTTCAGACGTGTGACCAAAAGCAGTGCTTTCCAAAGGCTGCTTCGGATAAGTGTCACCGTGGACCCTCTTTTCTGAACAGGAAGCTCTAGGACACCCGGAAAAGACTGGCCAGGCATGGTGACTCACGCCTGTAATCCCAGCACTTTAGGAGGCTGAGGTGGGCGGATCGTCTGAGGTCAGGAGTTTGAGACCAGTCTGGCCAACATGTGAAACCCTGTCTCTACTAAAAACACAAAAATTAGCCAAGCGTGGTGGTGCATGCCTGTATTCCCAGCTGCTTGGGAGGCTGAGGCAGGAGAATCGCTTGAACCCAGGAGGCAGAGGTTGCAGTGAGCCGAGATCGCACCACTGCACTCCAGCCTGGGCAACAGAGCAAGACTCCATCTCAAAAAAAAATTATATATATATATATTCTTAACTATTTTAGTTGTTGTAGAAGATATAAAGACAGCTGGGGCCAGGCGCGGTGGCTCACGCTTGTAATCTCAGCACTTTGGGAGGCCGAGGTGGGCAGATCACTTGACAGAAGTTCAAGACCAGTCTGGCCAACATGGTGAAACCCCGTCTCTACTAAAAATACAAAACAATTAGCCAGGCGTGGTGGCAGGCGCCTGTAATCCCAGCTACTCAGGAGGCTAAGGCAGGAGAATTGCTTGAGCCCAGGAGGTGGAGGTTGCAGTGAGCCGAGATCACGCCATTACAATCCAGCCTGGGCAACGAGCGAAATTCCGTCTCGAAAAAAAAAAAAGACAGCTGGGATGTGTATCACATCTCACATTATAAATTGGAGGCTGGGAGCCACAGCTCATACCTGTAATCCCAGCACTTTGGGAGGCCAGGGCAGGAGGATTGCTTGAGCTCAGGAGTTTGAGACCAGCCTGGGCAACATAGGGCGATCCTGTTTCTACAAAAAAATTAAAAATTAGCCGAGTGACATGGCACATGCCAGTAGTTCCACCTACTCAGGAGGCTGAGGTGGGAGAATTGCCTGAACCCAGGAGGTTGAGGCTGCAGTGAGCCGTGATCATGCCACCGCACTCCAGCATGGGCAATGAAATGAGACTCTGTTTAAAAAGAAAACAAAACTAGAGTCAAGTTAAAAAGTATAAAGAAAAACATTTAAAATTAGTATCATAAACATAACTAAAATGCCATCAGCAATGAAAGGTTTATATAAATATTAGCATACAAAATAGCCTGATTAAAAAATATTTTTGGAAGTATTAAAGAGAATTTAAAATCAGAATTATTTGTTATTTGCATGGCTTTCTTTTAGATCTAGTATTTATTGACAGAGTATATGCTTGCAATTTCCCAAAAATAGATAACTATGTCATTACAAATTAATGAAAATAGAAAAAATTGAGGTGGAGTTATATTATTTAAATGACTATTGATCTTTTAAAATTATTTTTAATGAAAAGAGACAGTGTAATTCCTGTTAAAATAAGAAATTATACTTAATAGTTAATTTATTCTATCTACAAGCAAGCCGAAAAGTCTACATTACTTACAAAAGACATGTTTCATTTACTTAAAAGGCTACATTTTTTTTAAGATGGTTATTAAACATAATAACTTAAAATTTTGTTGGAAGTCTGGCTGGGCATATTGCAGAGGATGACTAAGGAATAGGGTTAGATAGAATACCCTATTTCTTTTTACTGACAGGAAATACACATCCCAAATCAAGAATATTTGTATAAGAAAAAGCAAAAATATCACTCGAAATATTCATGTGAACACTACACAATTCCCATGTGTCACAAAGACAATTTCTTTGTGATGTACCATGTTAGTTTTAGGTGGTGATCAGAAATAGTACCACCCTGCCATGATTTAGAGAAACTTCCTCCAAACCACAAAATCTGAGGGGAAAAAAACTACACAGACACACACACACATTCTCTCTCTCTCTCTCTCTCTCTCACACACACACACACACACACACACCCCTTAAAAGCAAAGTTTTACATTCAACTTTAAAAATTTGGCAATTGGCCAGGCACCGTGGCTCATGCCTGTAATCCCAGCACTTTGGGAGGCCGAGGCAGGTGGATCACTTAAGGCCAAGTGTTCAAGACCAGCCTGGCCAACATGGCAAGGCCCCCTATCTCTACTAAAAATACAAAAAAATGAGCCAGGCATGGCAGTGCATGCCTGTAATCTCAGTCACTCGGGAGGCTGAGGCAGGAGGATCGCTTGAACCCAGGAGGCAGAGGTTGCACTGAGCTGAGATCGCACCACTGCACTCCAGCTTGTGTGACAGAGAGAAACTCTGTCTCAAAAAAAAAAAAAAAGAAAAAAAGGCATGAGGATATTTCAAAACTACGTCTGATTTTTAAAATTCAGCATATTTTACCCTTAAAAGTTGTATTATTTTAGGGTGAATGGTTAAGCAAACAATGGTATATTCACACCTTGGAATAATATTTAGCAATAAAGAGGAAGGAAGTAATGATACCTGCAATGACTTGGATGAATCTGAAGGACATTATGCTGAGTGAAAAAGCCAATCCCAAAAGGTCATATTCTATAGGATTCTATTTCCATATCATTCTTGAAATGACAAAATTATAGAAATGGAGAACAGATTGGTGATTGCCAGAAGTAAAGGAGGAAGGGAAGGGTGGGAGAGAAGTCGGGGAGGCTATAAAAGGACAGTGATAGATGATGGAGCTGCTTTGTATATTGACTGAGGTGCTAGAATCTTGAACCTACACATGTGTTCAAACTGTAGAGAGCTAAATACACACACAAGTAACAAGGGAGAAATGTGAACAATATCTTGGATTGCATCAATGTTAATAATTTCATTGTGATATTTTATTACAATTTTGCAAGAGGTTACCCCTGGAGAAAAGAGTAAAGTGTACATGGGGTTCTCGGTATTAGTTCTTACAATTGCATATGAATCTACAATTTTTTCAAAACAAAAAGTTTAAATTTTAAAAAGTCACATTGTTTTAGGATTGTACCTTCTAATTTGAGTTAAAACAACATCTTACCTCTCAGAAGATGAATATAAGATATATATGGCTGGGAAAAAGCAAAAAATGCTCACTTAAAATATTCAAGTGGGCTGGGCGTGGTGGCTCATGCCTGTAATCCCAGCAATTTGGGAGGTTGAGGTGGGTAGATCACTTGAGGTCAGGAGTTTGAGACCAGCCTGGCCAACATGGTGAAACCATCTCTACTAAAAATACAAAAATTAGCCGAGCATGGTGACAGGCACCTATACTCCCAGCTACTTGGGAGGCTGAGGCAGGAGAATCACTTGAACCCAGGAGGGAGAAGTTGCAGTGAGCTGAGATCATGCCATTACACTCTAGCCTGGGTGACAGAGCAAGACTCTATCTCAAATAAATAAAAAATAAAAAAGTAAAATATTCAAGTGAATATCATCCCCACTGGTCCTGTATCTTTCAGGGACCCTAATGACATATTTAATGGAGCTGAAGGGGCCTTTCACCCTTGGAACAACCCAAATGCTTCTGAACACTTGGAAGCTCCAGCTATGGCCCTGCTTCTCCTGGTCTCAGTAGATGTTCAGAGAAGCTCTTTCGGATTCTCTAGAACAAAATTCTGGTCTTGTTACCACATATAAAAGCATCAAGCTTCAAAAAGCACATGTTGTCTAAAAGATTTTTCTCCTTCTGTATAGACTTCCCTCTTTCCTCAGCTGGTATTGTGTTTAGACTTTTTTTTTCCCCCGAGACCGGGTCTTACTCTGTGGGCTAGGCTGGAGTGCAGTGGTATGACCAATAGCTCACCACAGCCTCAAACTCCCTGGCTCAAGTGATCCTCCTCTCTCGGCCTCATGAGTAGCTGGGACTACAGGTGTGTGCCACCACACTGACTAATTGTTTAATTTTTTGTAGAAACAGAGCGTTGCTATGTTTCCTAGGCTGATCTCGAACTCCTGGCCTCAAGAGATCCTCTCACCTCTGCCTCCCAAATAGCTGGGATTACAGGCAGGAACCACCATGCCCAGCCACTGTGTTTACATAGAACCAGAAGAAAAGTTCCCCCTTCCAAGTGTGTATTTTCCCAATCCTTGGGGTTTTATACGTATAGGAAGCTTGCATTCTAGCTTCATGTCCTCATTCACTGGCCACCAGAGGCTGTGTGCCCCCACACCCACCTTGGGTTTCTCTTGCTTCTTCCTTTTTTCCCAAGCCATGGAATAGGTCCAAGAAAGCCATTGTCTGGAGAAGCTCAGAGCTTCCCCCTGTTGCGGAGCCCTCAGATCCTCCTTGCTCAGCTTTACAACTATGTTGTGATTCTCCAAACCAGTGGGTCTTTCTGGGGAAGCTGTTAACAACTGCTCTGGAAGGAAATAACTCTTACTGTTTCTAAAGTCAAGTATTTTAGCCATTAACACGTGGAATAGTTCTCCTAATTCATCCCTTTCTGTCTCAGAACCTGTCCAACTCTTGGCCCTGGTTTGTTTTTTGCTGTCACTTACGCCTGTTCTTTTCTGCTTTCTCCTGTGTTTGTGTCCCAGAAAGCACGCCTGTATCTTTTCCCCTTCAAGTCTGTCTAGCCCACATATCTCCTGAGCCACGAACCCAACAGGTCCCTCTAGGAGGATGCCACCTTCTCTCTCTCGTCATAGATGAAGCCCAGGAAACAGGACTGCCTTTTGCTGCTGTTGTAGGAGGTGAACCCCTGAAGGAAAGAATTGCCGGTATCCTTGCGGAGTTGACACAGTAAATGTTAACATTCTTATCTGTTTGGAGGAGGCACTGTGTACTCCTTGATAGCGATGCTTGATAGATCATCTCCCAATAAAGCCAGGGTGAGATAGGATTTACTAATTTACTAATTTCAGGGGGACTGTGGTATACGTTGTGTAAGATAGTTTTGAAACACTCCCTTCTTTGGTTTGCCTGCAATGATAGTTTTGAAACATTTAAAGAAAATGAATGAGAAACCTTCCTGATGCTAAATACAGTGAGGTGGGGAAGGCTCGTGCTCTGCTCTCTAAGCTGTTCCCACACAGCCCTGCCTGGAGGGAAGGTGTGAAAATGCTCACAGTTCTCTAGGCTCTGTCACCTGCCTGCACATTTGCAGGTTGTATGGTTCCCTCAGAAAGATGACCGTCGACGTGAGGCACCCGGAGGTGACAGACATACCATAGTAGGGAACAGGATAGGCCACCCCCCTCAATTTGGTTCAAAAGACTTCCTTCTCTCCCTGTGTCCCACCCTCCATCTATGGCCCACCTTGTGGCAAGCTAGCGAGGCAGACGTAGAGAGCCCCAGGTGAGACGAGCGAGGCAGCGGAGGAGCTGCCGCAAGAGCCGGCTGATGCCAGCATCCCTGCTCTACACTAGCTCAAGTCTGCCAGGCCAGGCCCGCTCACCTGACCCACCGTGACCTGCTCCGCCCCCACAAGCCCTTCCTTAAAGGCTCTCTGACTTGGTTACTCCATTTCCCCACTTCCACTCTCCCTGCCAGCCCCTTGAGCTTCATGAGAAAGGGTTGGACAATTGAAAGTTCTATTTGATTTCCCAGCTCTGTTTTTAGCTCTTCCATGCCAACATTGTAAAAGAAACAACAACAGGGCTGGATGCAGTGGCTCACGCCGGTAATCCCGGCACTTTCGGAGCCTGAGGTGGGAGGATCACGAGGTCAGGAGTTCGAGACCTGCCTGGCCAACATGGTGAAACTCCCGTCTCTACTAAAAATACAAAAATTAGCCGGGTGTGGTGTCGGGTGCCTGTAATCCCAGCTACTTGGGAGGCTGAGGCAGGAGAATTGCTTGAACCTGGGAGGCAGGCATTGCAGTGAGCTGAGATCGCGCCACTGCGCTCCAGCCTGGGCGATGGAGTAAGACTCCTCTCGGGGAAAAAACCGAAACCAAAACCAAAGGAAGTTAGCCAGGCTCAATCCCTCCTGCACCTGGATCCCTGGCTGCTGGCAGGGTGGAGGTGGGAAAATTGCTTGAGCCCAGGAGTTTGAGTCCAGCCTGGACAACATAGCAAAACCCTGTCTCTAAATAAATGAATAAGTAAACAACAAAAAGTGAATTCCTGTAAGATTTTGTGCATTTTGTGATGTGAGAGGCACAAACATTGGTGGTCCAGGGCTTCAGAGACCTAATTAAAACAATCTGTGTGAAACAAAACATTGGCTTCTAGTCCTGTCAGACCAGTAGCCTCAGTAAAGTCACTCTGCTTTTCCAGATCTCAGTTTCTCCTATTGGAATTCAAGGAAATTGAGACACATTATTTCTGATGTTAGTTTCAAAGCTAACATCCTATGGTTCTAGGAAATATATATATATGAATTCTTTTGAAGGAAGTTCCTAAAAAATGCAATGCCATTTTAATAGAATTAGCAAATTTAGGTTGAGTGCAGTGGGTCACGCCTGCAATTCCAGCACTTGGGGAGGTCAAGGCAGATGGATCACCTCAGATCAGGAGTTCAAGACCAGCCTGGCCAACATGGCAAAACCCCACTTCTACTAAAAATACGAAAATTAGCTGCACATGGTTGTGCATGCCTGTAATTCCCTGGCACATGCCTGTAATTCCAGTTACTGGGGAGGCTGAGGCAGGAGAATTGCTTGAACCCAGGAGGTGGAGGTTGCAGTGAGGTAAGATGGAGCCACTGCACTCTAGCCCGGGCAACAGAGCCAGACTCTGTCTCAAAAAAAAAAAAAAAAAAAAAAGGAATTACCAAATTTGTATGTTTTTTAAAAATTCAAATTAGATTTAAATATTAAAGGTCCTTCTATCAGTATTTATATCCAAGAACTAACAGTTACGAGGTCACATAGAGAGGTCAAAGTGACCACAACATGGCATATTGACTGACAAACTGATCACTTTTTTTTTTCTTACTGGAGACGAAGTCTCGCTCTGTCACCCAGGCTGGAGTGCAGTGGCACAATCTTGGATCACTGCACTCTTCACCTCCTGGGTTCAAGCTATCCTCCTGCCCTCTGCCTCTCAAGTAGCTAGGATTATAGGCGTGCACCATCATGCCTGGCTAGTTTTTGTATTTTAAGTAGAGACAGGGTTTCACCATGTTGGCCAGGCTAGTCTTGAACTCCTAACTCAACAGATTCGCCTGCCTTGGCCTCCCAAAGTGCTGGGATTACAGGCATGAGCCACCACATCCAGTCCAAACTGATCACTTTTAATATTTATTCTCAATTAACTAGGCTTTCAGGTGTAAGAGCAACACCCACCCACACCTATCACATCACTATTGTTTCTTTGTTATCGTTTGTTTTCTGAGACAGGGTCTCACACTGTCACCCAGGCTATAGTACAATGCTGCAATCATAGATCACTGCAGCCTCAAACTCAAGGGCTCAGGTGACCCTCCTGCCTCAGCTGCCCAATTAGCTGGGATTATAGGCACACGCCGCTGCACCCGGCTAAATTTTTTGTTTGTTTGTTTGTTTGTAGAGACAGGGTCTCATTTTTATTGCTCAGGCTGTTCTCAAAGTCCTGGCTTCAAGTGACGCTCCCACCGTAGGCTCCTGAAGTGCTGGGATTATAGGCATGAGCCATTAAATCTGGTCTCACATAAATATTATTTTAGGTCAGCCTCTTTCTGATGATGATGACACTATAAATATCTAACAATACAAGGCAAAGAAAAACCAAATTGGCCACAAAATGAGAGTATGAATTGTAAAAAAAAAAAAAAAAGGCTACAAAGGTCAGCTCTGATGAAACAAATCGCATTATTTTGTCACTCTGGAACTGCTTTGGTAAAACCCTACTACCAAAGACAGTAGCTGAGTCACCCTTTGTTCTTACTTAAATTGCTGCATGGTTTTCATTACGGCCTAGACAATTTTGGTTAAATTTTAGCTTATGTTTTTGGTATTAAGCTCCAGTTACACTGTTTTTCCCATCATTTGCTATACAATTTGGTTCCTGCTTTCAATGTTTTGTTTGTTTGTTTAGTTTCGGTTTTGTTGTTGTTTAAGGGATGATTCCTCCAGTATTGATCATCAGGCAATGAGAACCCATTAAACTTACTGAAGAAGACCAAAGAGCGTGCCAATTTAGAAAGAGTAGGCCGGGTGTGATGGCTCACACCTGTAATCACAGCACTTTTAGGAGGCTGAGGCGGGCAGATCACCTGAGGTCAGGAGTTCAAGACCAGCCTGGCCAACATGGTGAAACCCCGTCTCTACTAAAACACAAAAATTAGCAGGGCGGGGTGGTGGGCACCTGTGATCCCAGCTACTTGGGAGGCCGAGGCGAGAGAATCGCTTGAACCCTGAAGGCAGAGGTTGCAGTGAGCCAAGATCATGCCACTGCACTCTAGTTTGGGCAACAGAGCGAGACTCTGTCTTGAAAAAAAAAAAGAGAAGAAATAGTGGCCGATATACTCAAGTAAATTGCCAAGTATAATGGATCACCAAAAACTTGCTCCATGGCGTCAATACTGAAGGGACGTGGGACTGAGTGAGAAGAGGGCTGTGGGGGACTTGTTGAAAATCCTGATTGGATAATAATAGGTATTGTTTATTGAGGGCTTACTAGACTTCAGAGTTTATACATACCATCTCTTTTAAACTTCACAATAATCTTACAAAATAACGACTATTATTTCTCTGATTCTATAGACCAAGAAGCAACCATAGAGCTGTGCCAAGTGGATACATCTACTAAGAGACTAAGGAAGACACAGACCTAGTCAGTCTGGCTGCAAAGCCCAGGCTCATGTATATCGATAGTTCTTAAACTACATGGGGTCGCTAGAGGAGGGCCAGGGACCTGGGTGCTTTTGAAAGTTTCTCAGATATGGCTGAGTGCGGTGGCTTACACCTGTAATCCCACCACTTTGGGAGGCCGAGGCAGGCAGCGCATTTGAACCCAGGAGTTCCAGTGCAGCCTGGGCAGCATGGAGAAACCCCATCTCTACAAAAAAAAAAAAAAAAAAAACCAAAAAATTAGCTGGGTGTGGTGGTGCACGACTGTAGTCCCAGCTACTCGGGAGGCTGAGGTGGGAGGGTCACTTCAGTCCAGGGATTCGAGGCTGCAGTGAGCCATGATCGCACCACTGCCCTCCAGCCTGGGTGACAGAGTAAGACCTCATCTTAAAATAATAATAATGACAATAATAATAATAATTCCCAGATGCTCCACTGTGCAGCGAGAAAGGAGACCACTGGCTTAGAGGAGCACTTCTTTGATTCCAACGTGCACATGAATTCCTGGGGAATCTTGTTAAAATGCTGACTCTGGTCGGGAGGTGCTGCAAATTCTGTGATTGTATGGTTCTAGTAAACTCTTAGGAGCAGCTCGTGTGGATCCATGGCTACCGTCTGAAGAGCAACTAAGAAATTCTTCCTCTTTAGGGGTTGGGGGGTCATTTTGAAAAAAGTTCTGGGTGTGAACCCCCTGCCTCATCTGCAAGCCACCCCTTGGTGGCATCACTACAAGGGACCCTTGAAAACTCACCATCAGCCAATTTCCCACAAGCAGGTGGTCTCCCTTGCTTCACAGGGAGGGGAAGTAAAGGAAAGATTAATCTTTCATACTCCGAGCCACAGCAATGCCAACTTGATATGGGTAGGAGTGAAAGGGGAGTCACCTCCAGACACCCTCTCTAGCCCCTTCCATCTTCGGTGGCTTTAACATCAGCCCGGGCAGCTGCTTACTAGTACCTAGGACTGAAGCAACTCCCTCTGTTCTGGCACTTCAAGGACAAACCTCTACTTAGCAAAGGGACCTTGAGGCCATTTTGGTTTCTTCTGGAGCACCATGATCAGTGCCAGTGGAGGGGGAACAGGCGTGCTCCACCCTGGTGCCTGGGAGAAACGGAAAGCTTTTTTCTGAGAAGTGTTGCAACCCTCCTGCTTCTAGCTCCCGCTGCCCTCCAATCGTCCTCTCTCCCAGGGACACACACTGCTGATATCAAATAACTTTTATTGTTTAAAGGTAACTGAATACATTGTGTACAGAAAGATACCATCATTACCAGATGGACCTAAAATCTACATGATACAAACAGGCACTAAAAGACACATAGAGAAAGTGAGTGTGCCAGAGAATTCCATAAGGCTAGGGGAGACGGGGAGTCACGAGGATGGCGAGATGTTTATTGTCATGACGGTATGTGTGTAAAAAAGGAGCTGCGCCGTTTAACTTCAAAGTGGATGTGAAGAGCAGTGTATACATTTGAGAGCTGCTGAGACAAAGCTCAAATGCCAGGAAACTCCAAGCATTTGGCTTCTGCCACTTCCAAAGAGATGTGCGCGCGCGTGTGTGTGTGTGTGTGTGTGTGTGTGTGTGTATTTAAAAGGGAGTGATGAAGAGGGAGCTATTTAAAGGTAATCAGGATGATACAATATTTCCTTTCATTATGTTGCATTGTATCTGGAACTGGATCACGTGGTTTCCACATCTTGGCCATGATGCTTGGGCTTTTTCACTTACCAAGAGCAAGCATTGAAGTCCCTGTGAATATGCCCCAGGGGGACCCCAGGAAAGAATGGCACTGCACACTGCTCCCACCCTGAAAACTTCTCCAGGTCTTTAAAATGTGCACACCTGGGTGGGAAGGAGTCTTCTCTCTCCAGAAGTTAAATCTCCAAAACAAATGATGGGTTTGTTTTGTTTTTTTTTTTTTTTGCTATTGTGTGTTGTGTGAGTTGGAAGGCTCTTGAGCCAGACATGGGAGGGGAACAGGCAGCTTGGCACCTCCGTCATTGTTGACACCCAACTGGTTCCTGTCCCACATCTACCACCTCACCAAACCATCACGTATCCTTTGCACATGCAACCCCTCCTTTCTAGAAGCAACAGCCTGTGTCCAAAGCTACCTTGCTTTGTGGAAGGGCCCCTCAGCCACACCTGGTTTGATCAGTTTTGCTTTCTTAGCACTCCCCATTCCCAAAGAGTGTCTTGGAGCAGAATCCATGACTCACTGGTTTACCAGGAGTTCACAGCCCCGAGTCATTTAAGATCAGAACATCAAGAACAAAGAAAAGCCCTAGGATGCCTTCTAGGAATCTTACGGCATCCAAAAGGAAAAGTGAGGGTTCTCTGGACTCTAATAGCCTCATGAAACACCAAACATACATTTTAAAAAACCAGAACATCTTCCATCCACTGCTACATCGTGAATCCTCATTAAGATGACACTTTGCTCCGAAAATATTCCAGTTGCCATTTTAAGATATTTCTTTTTTAAAGCTACTTAAATATCTGATGTGTGAAAAGCATTGAATCTTACCATTTGTAATTGGAACTAACATTAAGCAGAGTTTGTCAACAAGGTTTGTGTAGAAATGTATCTATACAGACTTTTCATGTACATATATAGCATATGTTGGGTGAAGAGATTTATGAAAATACACAACATATAATTCCGTAAAGCAATAATTTGTCAGGCAAAAGAAAAAAATACATTTCAGGGTAAATTTTAGAAGATTTTTTCAAAAACTTTACATGAGGGTTGACTTTATGAGAAAGCATTCCCTCTGGTAGGTCTGATTGTATCACTGGTGTCTTTCCCACTAGACTGTGAGCTCCACAGTCTGCAGAATGGGAATGTGCAATCTGTGTTCTCACTACCAAATCTCCAGCTCGCACTCAGCACAGCACTTGGCACCACCATAGGGTTCTACAAGCATTTGTTGAATTAACTAAGTTATATTTGACTGCTAGGAAAGCCCACTCTTGCATTGAGAGAGAGAGAGAGGAAGGAAGGAAGAACAGAAGGAAGGAAGGAAGGAAGGAAGAAAGGAAGGGAGGGAAGGAAGGAAGGGAAGGAAGGAAGGGGAAGGGAAGGGAAGGGAGGAAAGAGGCTTATTGCTTTCAAATTGATTAATTCAACACCTGGGAAAGCAATCCTGTAGCTTGGTGTTCCAGCTCTGGTTGTATATGCAAGTCTTAGTCATAGTGGCTAATATTGACGGCTTATCACACATCATAGGTCATCTTACCAGATCCTAACAACACTTTTTTTTTTTTTTTTTTTTTTTTTTTGAGACCGAGTCTTGCTGTATCGCCCAGGCTGGAGTGGAGTGGAGCAATCTCGGCTCACTGCAACCTCCACCTCCCAGGTTCAAGCGATTATCCTGCCTCAGTCTCCTGAGTAGCTGGGATTACAGGTGCCTACTACCATGCCCGGCTAATTTTTGTATTTTCAGTAGAGACGGGGTTTCACCATGTTGGCCAGGATGGTCTTGAGCTCCCGACCAAGTAATCCACCCACCTCAGCCTCCCAAAGTGCTGGGATTACAGGCATGAACCATTGCACCCAGCCACAACACCTTTTTAAATAGATAGAATTACCATCATCACTATGCCCATTTTACAGATGAGGACAGTGAGGTTAAACTGTTGCCCAAGGTCACAGAGCCAGCAAGGGGTAGAGCCAGGATTCAAACCCAGGTCATCTGGCTCCATGCCCCAGGCTGAACTGCTGTAGATGCAGTTCTGCAAACCCATTCCTGAGAAAGAATACTTTGTTTTTAGGTGATAAACACGAGCCATCTACTTCTCCAAATCTTACATTTTAAATTTAAAATTCAAAGCTAGCAAAGCTCCAAATCTGAACCTACTGAACTCAAATCCAAGCTCAGAAGATGTGACTTCCGGCAAATTACTTAACATCATTGAAGGCTGAAAAAATACCTGTCTCCAAGAGATGATGTGCGGAAATTCTCTGGCTCCTGGTAGGCGTGGAACTAATGATCACTAAGTGCATTTAATGTCCTTGCTAGAGTAAAGAAAGCACTGGGCAAAGCTCATGGCTCCTAGTAGGTCCTCTATGTCTGTTTTCTCCTCCCTTCTGCCGTCTTTCATACACATTGGGAGAAGAGTGTGGATATTACGTCCGCATCATTGAGATAAAAGATATTTATCAACAAACAATTGCAGTTGCAACGGGAAAGCAAGACAAGAGCATGGGATCCATGGCTTGTATGAATGCAAATTGCAGGGATGTGACAGCATACATGCTGGCAAATATTATGTGCCTAAAAGCTGGAGAGCTGCAAAACAAACCATTCCTATTTATAGCTGAGAATAGACAGCTCGCAGGCTTTCGCCACCACATGTTCCTCTTGCTGCTCAGGATGAATGGGGGCTTCAGACCAAGTCCCAAGTTTTTAGTTAACAATCCACACCAAGTTTTAGATTTAACATTTCCAGGGCCCCTATGTCATGAACTAAATATGTGAAGTTCAAAAAACTGGAATGGAATTTAATTTGCAGTGAGATCAGGACCTTTTGCGAGTGGCTGATTACCTAGCGTGGATATAACGCATACACATGTGCAGGAGAGAGCTTTAAGCACGAGGGCAGAGCTGAGGCCTTCTTAAAAAAAATGGTAAATACAATTCCGAGAACAATCAGGCCCCTGTATTTCTTGAGCTGGAGAGAATTGGGCATACAGGTATGTTTACAAAGACTGAGCTCGCGAAAGAGGTTTTAAAAGACCAAAAAAAGTCTCAATGGGAAAAGATACCTTCTGCCCTGCCTTCCCCACCTCCTGCTCCTCCTCCTCTCTCTCGCAGCTCATGCGCATGTACACACACACACACACACACACACGCACGCGCACACACACACATACACACTCTGCACTGGCAAGGATTCCATCCCCAAGGCTCCTCGCTCCGGGGGGTAGTCACTCCCCAAAGAATGTGCTCTTTGGGGTTCCCCTGCTAGGGAGCCTCCAGCCCTCTCTCCTGGCCCTGCCTGCTGCCTGTCGGTTGCTTTCACTCTCACTTTCTCTTCCTGGAAGCCCTTTCCTGATTTACACTGATAGCCTGAAATCCTGTGAATTCAAAGCTGCCACACTGTGTTCATAGCAAACATATAATATATTATTTAGTTCGTTTTCAATTACAAAGATGTTTCCTTGAAAAGAATCATTCACAGGAACTTGGCCATGTTTTAAATATGGGAAATAACAAAGTGGCCAAGGAAAGCCTCAATAAACACGCAGGGAGGGCACACCAATCAGCCTTCTTACAGACATTTTTGTTTCCTTACAAAAACTGGAACCTTCATAACTTTTCACAGTAGAACACAGAAAGCCAAGAGACACAAATCATTCTAAAATAGTGAGTTAGCCATACAGAAATTACAGAAAAGTCTAGATAAGTTGAATCGTTGGTTTCACTTCTTCCTTTAAAAACACCTTATTGTTAAGAAAGGAAGGCCAAAAAAAGGAAGAAAGTTAAAAGCCAAATTGGAAAACAATGGGAAAAAATATTTGAAGAACCTATTTTTTTTTTTTTTTTTTTTTTGAGATGGAGTTTCTCTCTGTCCCCCAGGCTGGAGTGCAGTGGTGCAATCTCGGCTCACTGCAGCCTCCACCTCCCAGATTCAAGCAATTCTCCTGCCTCAGCCTCCCAAGTAGCTGGGACTACAGGTGTGCACCACCATGCCTGGCTAATTTTTTTGTATTTTTACTAGAGACGGGCTTTCACCATATTGGTCAGGCTGGTCTCGAACTCCTGGCCTCAAGTGATCCACCCACCTTGGCCTCCCAAAGTACTAGGATTACAGGCATGAGCCACCATGCCCAGCCAGATCCTATGTTTGATAAGGGACTAACATCCAGAATACATAAAGAATTCTTTCTGTTTTTTCCCCCCGCCCCAAGGCAGAGTCTTGCTCTGTCTCCTAGGCTGGAGTGCAGTGGCACAATCATGGCTCACTGCAGCCTGGACTTCCGGGGCTCAAGCAATCCTCTGACTTCAGCCTCTCAAGTAACTGGGACTACAGGCATGTGCCACCAAGCCTGCCTAATTTTTGTATTGTTTGTAGAGACAAGGTTTCACCATGTTGCCCAGGCTGGTCTCAAACTCCTGGGCTCAAGAGATCCCCCTGCCTTGGCCTCTCAAAGTGCTGGGATTACAGATGTGAGCCACTGCACCCAGCAGGAATTCATATAGCTCAATAACAAAAAAAAGACAAATAACCTAATTGTAAAATAAGCAAAAGATTTGATTAGATATTTCCCCAAAGAATGTATACAATGACCAATAAGCACAAGAAAAGATGCTTTGCATCGGGAGTCCACAACCCCTGGGCAGTGGGCTGGTACCAGTCCATGTGGCCTGTTAGGAACCCAGCTGCACAGCAGGAGGTGAGAGTCAGGCCCGTGAGCATTACTGCCTGAGCTGTGCCTCCTGTCAGATCAGCTGCAGCATTAGATTCTCATAAGAGCATGAACCCTACTGTGAACTGCCATGTGAGGGATCTAGGCTGCACACTCCTTACGAGAATCTAACTAATGCCTGATGATCTGAGATGGAACAATTTCATCCCGAAGCCATGCCGCTCCCTCCACCCCATGTCTGTGGAAAAACTGTCTTCCATGAAACTGGTCCCTGGTGGCAAAAAGGTTGAGGAACACTGCTCTACATCATTAGCCATCAGGGAAATGCAAGTCAAAACCACAATGAGATACCACTTCACATCCTCTAAGATGGCAATAACAAAAATGACAGATGAAAGCAAGTAGTAGTAAGAATGTGGAGAACTTGGAACCCTCATATACTGCTGGTGGAAATGTAAAATAGTACAGCCAGAGACCCTGTCTCTACTAAAAATACAAAAATCAGCTGGGTATGGTGGCACATGCCTGTAATCCCAGCTACTTGGCAGGCTGAGGCAGGAGAATTGTTTGAACCTGGAAGGTGGAGGTTGCAGTGAGCCAAGATGGTGGCATTGCACTCCAGACTGGGCAACAGAGTGAGACTCCATCTCAAAAAATAAATAAATAAATAAATAAAAAGAGAGAAATCTACATCCACAAAAGCTTATACACAAATGTTCATAGCAGCATTATTTATAATAGTAAAAAAGTGGAAACAACTCAAGTGTTTATCAACTATGAATAGATAAAATGTGGTATATCCATATAATGCAATATTATTCAGCCATAAAAAGGAATGAAGTACTGATATATACTACAATGTGGATAAATCTGGAGAACAGTATGCTAAGTGAAAAAAACCGTGAATAAAATAGCACATATTATATGGTTCTGTTTATATAAAATGTCTAGAATAGGCACATCTATAAAGATAGAAAGTAGATTAATGTTTGTCTAAGGCTAGGGGTGGTGAAGAGAGTAGGGAATGACTGCTAAAAGGTTTGGGGTTTATTTCTGGGGTGATGAAAATGTTCTAAAATTAGGCTGGGTGCAGTGGTTCACACCTATAATCCCAGCACTTTGGGAGGCTGAGGCGGATGGATCGTTTGAGGCCAGGAGTTCCAAACCAGCTTTGGCAACATAGTGAGATCCTATCTCCACACAAAAAAAAAGATAGAAAAAAAATAACATAA
The DNA here is from genome assembly GCF_009828535.3 of Hylobates moloch. NCBI lineage: Eukaryota > Metazoa > Chordata > Mammalia > Primates > Hylobatidae > Hylobates > Hylobates moloch. The sequence continues at coordinate 34,333,288 of NW_026652289.1, read as the reverse complement.
AAATTAGCTGGCCATGGTAGCACATACCTGTAGTCCTAGCTGCTCTGGAGGCTGAGGCAGGAGAATCGCTTGAGCCCAGGAGTTCAAAGCCATCGTGAGCTAGGATCAAGCCACTGCACTCCAGCCTAGGTGACAGAGCAAGACCTTGTCTCTAAAAAAAAAAAAGGAAAGAAAGAAAAGAAAAAACTATGCTTTAAAATTAGATCATAGCGGATGATTGCATAACTATGAATATATAACACCACTGAATTTAACACTTTAAATGGGTGAATTTTATGGTATGTGAATTATATCTCAGTAAATATATTTAAAATATAAAATTAGTACATAGTTAACATCTCTATAACTGTGCTAAACACCTTAATTTATCATTTTGTTCATAACACACCATAGCACACCTGTTAGACTATTTCTGTCCCTAATGGTAAGAAAAAAATGTTTTGACATTAAATTGGAAAGAAATGACAATGGTTAGAAGTTAAACTTTCCACTTTTCTCAATATAAGAACTAGAAAATGTCATCATGCAAAGAACAGAATTCATTTACTTCATAGAACAACAAAAGATGTACTTTTCAAGGTCTTTCCTACTGAAGAATGCTAAGCACTTAAAAAAAAAAGTAATTCTTTTGAGAATTAGAAACACCACCTAAGTGTTTTTTTCAAAACTTTCAAATAAACACACCCTAACAATTATTTTATTTTCTCAGGCACTAGCTAAATATCTCAAGTGGGGGCTTTTTTGGTGGTATTTCCCACCCCCCAAGCCCTTGCGTGCAGGTAGTGCCTCATAAGTGTTTGTTAAGAAAGTCTGTGCACAAAGTAAATGACATCTGCCTACAGGGTAGTGGTCCTGCTGTTTGCAGTATTTCCACTGGATACACGAAGGCAGTACGAAATGATTTTCACACATTTTCTCTGAGTGTTAGGCCATGTATTCTCCTGCTCCTTCTGGAGGTTCCAGTTCAATACGTGCTCACCCACGAAGCATCTGGGACACACAGGGCATGTGACAAGTGCTTCCCAGGGAAAAAAGGTGAGGAAGGTGGCTCCCATCCTTGTGGCACCTTCCATCCATGTGGAGATGAGAAGATCAGCCAACCACGAGCATTGCAGAGCGGGGCCTGCCATCAGAGTGGGTGAGCTTCTTGGGGAGCCTGGGTTTGATATAGACCTGGGAGAAGGAGAGAAGGCAGCAGAAGGAGGGAGGAGTGCGGGGAGCAGGAGGGGGTCTTTCCAGACAAGAGGAACATCATGAATAAAACCTGGACCCCGAGAAGAAAAGGACCAACCTGGGAGAAGAGTTTGGGGGAAGGTGGAGATGACTCAGGGAAGCAACAAAGCCCATTTTCTTTTCTTTTCTTCTTCTTCTTCTTCTTCGTTTTTGTTTTTTTTTTTTTTTTTGACAGAGTCTCGCTGTGTCACCAGGCTGGAGTGCAGTGGTGGGATCTCAGCTCACTGCAACCTCCGCCTCCTGGGTCAGCCTCCCAAGTAGCTGGGATTACAGGCGTGCACCACCACACCCAGCTAATTTTTGTAGTTTTAGTAGAGACGGAATTTCACCATGTTGGCCAGGATGGTCTCGATCTCCTGACCTCGTGATCCGCCTGCCTCGGCCTCCCAAAGTGCTGGGGTTACAGGCATGAGCCACCGCACCCGGCCTCAAAGCCCATTTTCAAGGCCTCTGGATGAGCAGCTCTGCTGGGAAGAAGTGAAGGAGAGGGAGCCAGGAGCACCTGTGGAATACGGATTTGGCAAAATGCCACCCAGGGAAATGAGGACATTGGCTGCTGATTCCAAGAGACTCTCCTCTGCACATGTGTGCTTAGCAGGGTAGATGCAAAAGGCCTTGTGTTAGGGAAGGAGCTCCTGTGTCAGCTGGTTCACTTCCCCAGTGATGGTTGGTTCTGCCACAGGCTGGGACGACCTAGCAACTGTAGCAAAGTCTGAAGTGTTGCACGTATGCTTGCCGTTTTTATGTTGGGTCTCAACGGACTAATAATTTATGGAAATATTTCATCATGGTCCAAAACAGAAGCAGAAACTTCCAAACAGTATTTGTTTGGAAGTTTGGGAAGGACCTGAGAACGCAGAAATGGCAGTTAAAACTCAACATAAACCCAGCAGCAGAGGCTTAGAGGCTGCAGGCAGTGGGAATTCCATTTTATTATTATTTTTTATTATTATACTTTAGGTTTTAGGGTACATGTGCACAATGTGCAGGTTTGTTACATATGTATCCATGTTACATGTTGGTTTGCTGCACCCATTAACTGGTCATTTAGCATTAGGTATATCTCCTAATGCTGTCCCTACCCCCTACCCCCACCCCACAACAGTCCCCAGAGTGTGATGTTCCCCTTCCTGTGTCCATGAGTTCTCATTGTTCAATTCCCACCTATGAGTGAGAACATGCGGTGTTTGGTTTTTTGTCCTTGTGATAGTTTACTGAGAATGATGGCTTCCAGTTTCATCCATGTCCCTACAAAGGACATGAACTCATTATTTTTTATGGCTGCATAGTATTCCATAGTGTATATGTGCCACATTTTCTTAATCCAGTCTATCGTTGTTGGACATTTGGGTTGGTTCCAAGTCTTTGCTATTGTGAATAGTGCCGCAATAAACATACGTGTGCATGTGTCTTTATAGCAGCATGATTTATAGTCCTTTGGGTATATACCTAGTAATGGGATGGCTGGGTCAAATGGTATTTCTAGTTCTAGATCCGTGAGGAATCGCCACACTGACTTCCACAATGGTTGAACTAGTTTACAGTCCCACCAACAGTGTGAAAGTGTTCCTATTTCTCCACATCCTCTCCAGCACCTGTTGTTTCCTGACTTTTTAATGATGGCCATTCTAACTGGTGTGAGATGGTATCTCATTATCCAACTTAGAAGGGATGTGAAGGACCTCTTCAAGGAGAACTACAAACCTCTGCTCAATGAAATAAAAGAGGATACAAACAAATGGAAGAACATTCCATGCTCATGGGTTGGAAGAATCAATATCGTGAAAATGGCCATACTGCCCAAGGTAATTTATAGATTCAATGCCATCCCCATCAAGCTACCAATGACTTTCTTCACAGAATTGGAAAAAACTACTTTAAAGTTCATATGGAACCAAAAAAGAGCCCGCATCACCAAGTCAATCCTAAGCCAAAAGAACAAAGCTGGAAGCATCACGCTACCTTACTTCAAACCATACTGCAAGGCTACAGTAACCAAAACAGCATGGTACTGGTACCACAACACAGACATAGATCAATGGAACAGTACAGAGCCCTCAGAAATAATGCTGCATATCTACAACTATCTGATCTTTGACAAACCTGACAAAAACAAGAAATGGGGAAAGGATTCCCTATTTAATAAATGGTGCTGGGAAAACTGGCTAGCCATATGTAGAAAGCTGAAACTGGATCCCTTCCTTACACCTTATACAAAAATTAATTCAAGATGGATTAAAGACTTACATGTTAGACCTAAAACCATAAAAACTCTAGAAGAAAACCTAGGCAATACCATTCAGGACATAGGCATGGGCAAGGACTTCATGTCTAAAACACCAAAAGCAATGGCAACAAAAGCCAAAATTGACAAATAGGATCTAATTAAACTAAAGAACTTCTGCACAGCAAAAGAAACTACCATCAGAGTGAACAGGCAACCTACAGAATGGGAGAAAATTTTCGCAACCTACTCATCTGACAAAGGGCTAATATCCAGAATCTACAATGAACTTAGACAAATTTACAAGAAAAAAACAAACAACCCCATCAAAAAGTGGGCAAAGGACATGAACAGACACTTCTCAAAAGAAGACATTTATGCAGCCAAAAAACACATGAAAAAATGCTCATCATCACTGGCCATCAGAGAAATGCAAATCAAAACCACAATGGGAATTCCATTTTCTAACAATCCCAGGAAGGACAAGAGTTAGTGGGCAAAAGAAAGTTATTGAACAGCAGCCAGGAGCGGTGGTTCATGCCTGTAATCCCAGCATTTCAGGAGGCCGAGGCGGTTGGATCAGAAGGTCAGGAGTTTGAGGCCAGCCTGGCCAACATAGTGAAACCCCGTCTCTACTAAAAATATAAAAATTAGCCAGGCATGGTGACATGTACCTGTAGTCCCAGCTATTCGGGAGGCTGAGGCAGGCGAATCGCTTGAACCTGGGAAGGGAAGTTGCAGTGAGCCAAGATGGCAATACTGCACTCCAGCCTAGGTGACAGAGCGAGACTCCATCTAAAAAAAAAAAAAAAAGTAATCGAACAGCTTCTGTTTCTCCTATCTGTTGGCTAGGGCCCCTCCCACGTGGCAGATGGGTAGTTTCTGGTATTTTCCTTGACTGCTAGGTGAGCTAGTTGGGGCAGGAAACAACACTGAGTTTCAAATGGTCTCAGGAGGAGATTCCTTCCTCCTCATTCATTTATTCCTGGCGGGAAATCATTTCATCCTCTTGTACTTCAGGGAACTGTCTACAGCTTTTCACAGAGTAGTGGACTAAGGATTTTCTCATCACCAGTGAGAGAAAGCTGAATGAGAAAGTTGAAGATGGGGTAGGAGATGAAAACACAGGGGCATGTTGCATGGAAGATGCCTGCTCTTCACTCCTAAGATGCATCCGCCTCTCAGTCTACCAGGCAACCCTGACCCTCTCTGCAAGGCCATGTTTTAGCCTCTGTTCTTTTAGAGCCTGCCTTGGCACCCTCTCCCAAGGCCACCAAGATGGCAGCAGTTCTCTCTGGCACCATGGAATCTCACCCATCCTCCCTCCTACCCTCACTGAGCTGGTTCTGAATCACCAGTCTCTCTCTTGGACAGAAGGAGGAGGCTGACCCAGGCATTGTCTGTGTGTCTGTAGCTTCTAGAACTATACCAGCACACAGTAACCCCAATACATGTTTGCTGAGTGAAAAACCAACGGTCTCTTTGGTATCTGATGGTAAATACAGATGGAAAAGGTCACCACTGACGTCTTTTCTTCTTGCTTTGCCCTCATTGGAGTCTACCTGTCCAGGGACCTGATCTCTTGACCTTTGAAATGGAGCAGAAAATAAAAACGTCTCAGGACTTAGGGATGGCCAAAGGTCACCTGATCTAAACTCCTACTTTTATGGATGAGAAAACAGGACTTTCCAGTGCTAACCCCAATTTCACCTCATCCCCCGAGTGCCCAGCACTTGCTGTGAGATCCTGTTATACATGGGAACAGACAGGGAGGGCATTGGATAGGAACAACTCCTACAACTGCAGGAAGTAACGTACTGATGATTGGCTCTAGAAGTGGGGACCTTGGCTCAGGTCCAAGCCCCTCTGTCCTTTGGGCAAGTCCAGTAAATTTTCATCTCAGTCTCCTCATCTAGAAAATGGACAAGAATCATTGTTACTATATGGTTTTCATCACAGGACTATTGCGAAATGTTTGATCTGAAGGCTCTTGGAAATCGGTAAACACCTTCTACATGTTAGCTATGGTTTTATTTGTTGTTATTCTCCATAAATCCAAGGCTATTTAAGAAGGGAGAAGACATATTGCTGTGTGGCAGTGAATTTCATAAATGCTGAGAGATTCTAAAGATGGGACACCTGAGGATGCCCAAGGTTATTTTATTTTATTTTATTTTATTTTATCTTATTGAGATGAAGTCTCATTCTGTCACCCAGGCTGGAGTGCAGTGGTGCAATCTCAGCTGACTGCAGCCTCTGCCTCCCAGGTTCAAGCAATCCTCCTGCCTCAGCCTCCCAAGTAGCTAAAATTACAAGCATGTGCCACCATGCCCAGCTGATTTTTGTGTTTTTAGTAGAGATGGGGTTTCATCATGTTGGCCAGGCTGGTCTCGAACTCCTGACCTCAAGTGATCCGCCTGCCTTGGCCTCCCAAAGTGCTGGGATTACAGGCATGAGCCACCATGCCTGGCTTTTTTTTTTTTTTTGGCAAGGTCTCACTCTGCTGCCCAGGCTGAGATACAGTGGTGCAATTTTGGTTCACTGCAGCCTTGGCCTCCTGGGCTCAAGTGATCCTCCCACCTCAGCCTCCCGAGTAGCTGGGACCACAGGCATGCACCACCACGCCCCACTAATTTTTGTATTTTTTGTAGAGTTGGGGTTTCTCCATGTTGCCCAGGCTGGTCTCAAACTTCTGGGCTCAAGCAATCCACCTGCCTCTGCCTCCCAAACTTCTAGGATTTCAGGCACATGCCACCACACCCAGCCGGGTTAATTTTTAATCCATCCAGCCTGTCCCTCCAGGACAAATGTAGTCCAAGTCAACTGTCTGGGGCCAGGTCCTGAAGTCTCTCATTTACCTTCCTTGGCTGGCGTTTTCTGCCCTGCTGTAAAGAGATAGCAAGGCCCCCTTCTGTCATTGTCTTGGGTGATAAGTGGGTGAGGAAACAGGGGTGGTTTTGTGGTCAAGGCCCCAGGACACCAAGCAGACCCTCCACTCCTGTCTTCTTCCCTATTTGGAGAATACACAAAAGCACAGGACCCCAGTCCTGCCACTTGGCACCTGATTCTATATTTTCCCTCATGAATAAACTGAACATCATTTTCACACACACATCATTTGCAAATTAGTAGGTTCAATGGCTGAGATGTCTGATGATTTTCCTGGGTTTATTTATATAAGAAGAGAACACTTCTTGATTGATATATATCTCTATCTATATATATCTATATATATCTCTATCTATATCTATCTATCTATCTATCTATCTATCTATCTATCTATCTATCTATCTATCTATCTATCTGTTTAGAATGGATTCCTCCCAAATACAAAAGCAATGCATGCTCAATTCATACATTTACTCATTTATCCTCAGATTTATTTGTTATCCTCTGTGTGTTAAGAGCTGTCCTGGACACTAGAGAAAGAGTAGTGAGCTAAAGAGACAGAAGTCCCTGCCCTCACTAAGCTTAGGTCCTGGTGAACTCTAGATGCAAAAAAATAAAAATTGAGGAAATACGCAAAACATCCTCTTAATTTCAATTCCAAATGGTTTAGAAATGCACATCCATTGCTTCTTTTATTTATCTCTTCATTCTGAGATCTTAATCATTTTTAAATAATAAATAATGTAGTCCATTCTCGCTACTTCTCTGTATATTTGAAATTTTTGATAAGAAATTTGCTGTTGTTGTTTTTTGAGACAGAGTCCTACTCTGTTGCCCAGGCTGGAGTGCAATGGCATGATCTCAGCTCACTGCAACCTCCACTTCCTGGGTTCAAGCGATTCTCCTGCCTCAGCCTCCCGAGTAACTGGGACTCCAGGCACCTGCCAACACGCCCAGCTAATTTTTGTATTTGTAGTAGAGACGGGTTTTCCCCATGTTGGCCAGGCTTGTCTTGAACTCCTGACCTCAAGTAATTCGCTCACCTCAGCTTCCCAAAGTGCTGGGATTGCAGGTGTGAACCACCGCGCCTGGCTTTGATAATAAAAATTTTAAATCTGGGCAATCCAGGCACTTGAGCCCTCTCCACCTGTGTCACCTTTCTAGAGGGAAACAGGTTGCCCTCTTAGTCTCCTGCCTGTTTTTCCAGAATTATTCTGTGGATGTTCAGGCACATTTCTGTGCCAGCTTGGATTCCTACCTGTGAATCCCAAGAGGTTGTGCTCCCTGGAGAAGCCCAGCCCACTCAGCCTCACCCCCAGATGATGAGCCCATGACGGTGGAACACTTCCTCGGGCTTGGGCTGCCTCTGTTCCATCCATTGGCCTGTACCCATGACCTGGGCCAAGGCTGAAAAGGCCTGGGCTCTAGGCAGGATGTGCACTTCCCACCGACGCTGTGCAGTCCAGGCACAGAACCGCGACCTCCTGAGCCCCAGCGTTCACACCGGCAAGAGGGGATGATGCTCTCTATCTGGCCTCACAGTGGTCTCTGTGGGGTCAAGTCAGTTGGGACGGCACCTCACAGTCCTACTTGCAGTGCACTCGTATAGTAAAAAATGACCTCAGAGCAGAGGTGCTCCCCTTGGTAGCACATTAGTATCCCCTGGGGAGATAAGAGATACATCTACACAAATGCCCAGGTCCCACCTGGACCAGTTAAGTCAGCCACACTGGAGGTGGGGGCCCAGGCACCGCCAGTTTTAAAGCTCCCCAGCTGGCTCCAGCAGGCAGCCAGGCTGTGGACCAGGATTCAGGAGCACGTTGACTCCCGGTAGAGTTTTGCGGAATGAGTCATATAGACAGGAATGCCAATTAAGTTGTGGTATGTGGGCTGTTTTTGCAGTTCTGATTTTGGGAGAGCATAGTCGTTACCAGATTTGTTTTTAAGATCACAGGTGTTTCATAAAAGTCTGAGAGGACATCCACCAAAGTGTTCCCAGAGGTGTTAAAGAAGTTAGCATTTGTGGTTGGGGGGGTATGTATTTGTGGAGGGGGTACCCTGTGGGTGCTGGCTCTACAGCGGTTTTCAATTTGCTGTACACAGGAAATGTGCATCCAGTGGCACAAGGACGATTTGTGCACTTTACTGCAAGTGTGCTACGCTCTGTTAAAGCTTTATTTTATTTTGTTTTTGAGACAGTGTCTTGCTCTGTCACCCAGGCTAGAGTGCAGTGGTGCGATCTCGGCTCACTGCAACCTCCGCCTCCTGGATTCAGGTGATTCTCCCACCTCAGCCTCCTGGGTAGCTGGGAGGATAGGCGCGCAAGCCATCACGCCCGCTTAATTTTTGTATTTTTAGTAGAGATGGGGTTTCACCATGTTGGCCAGGCTGGTCTTGAACTCCTGACCGAAGGTGATCTGCCCACCTTGGCCTCCCAAAGTGCTTGGATTACAGGAATGAGCCACCGCACCCAGCCTGTTGTTAAAGCCTTAAAATTCACACACACACACACACACACACACACATTCTGCCACAAGAAGGTTAACAGTAGTTATCCTTCAGGTGATTAGAATTCAAGCAAGTTAGGCTTTTTTCCTTTGTACTTTTCAACATTTTTTGAATATTTTTCTGTGAGCAGGTATCATTTCACAAAAATAAAGCATTTATCTAAAAGAAAGTCAATGGAGAAGAAAGGGCAAAGGAAGAGAAAGGGAGAAGGGGGAGACTTTTTTGTTTTTGAGACAGAGTTTCATTGTTGTTGCCCAAGCGGGAGTACAATGGTGTGATCTCCGCTCACTGCAACCTCTACCTCCCAGGTTCAAGCAATTCTCCTGCCTCGGCCTCCCGGGTAGCTGGGATTACAGGCATGCACCACCACGCCCGGCTAATTTTTTGTATATTTAGTAGAAACGGGGTTTCACCGTGTTAGCCAGGCTGGTCTTGAACTCCTGACCTCAGGTGATCCGCCCACCTTGGCCTCCCAAAGTGCTGGGATTACAGGCGTGAGCCACCACGCTCAGCCTGGGGAGACATTTGATTGCTTATCAGGATAGTTGTGTTCGTGTCTCATACTTCAGTAAAGCAAACAGTCATGATGTGACTGCTTCCTATTTGAGATCTGTTCCCCAGCAAGTAGTGTACCTTGGTAATGGCTTTTGACCCTCTTCTTGAGTGACCCTCCCGAGTCCAGAGCCCATCTTCAGCTCCCAGCATCCCAGAAATACTGGCTACCTGGGCCCTGTCTGACCTTGGGCAAGGCCTCTGTTGAAGGTTAAGCGAGAACCCAGGCATGCTCACCCCAGACACCTACCCAGGGGATGTCCAAAGGGGCTGGGGAACTCCAGGCACAAGCTCCAGCAAGAGAGGTCTGTTATGTGTGGACAGACTAACTCCACTGGGTGTCTGCATGAATGCCCCAAAATTCATCTAGCTAGACTAACTGAAAATTCATTTTCCCTCTTGGACTTTATGCTTCTCTCAAAATTTCCCTGCTGGATAGAGAGGGGAAGGAGCAAGTGTTATCAATCCACTAGTGTGATCTGAGAGCATGCTAAACACCAACTATCACCCAGTTGTAAAGTTATTCACCCCCTAAATAATTTTATTGGACTCTTATTGGTGACTGTTTTTAACTGGACTCTAATTCATGACCTTTTTTTTTTTTTTGAGACAGGGCCTCACTTTGTCACCCTCGGCTGGAGTGCGATGGTGCCAACACAGCCGACTGCATCCTTGGTTTGCTGGGCTCCAGTGATCCTCCTACCTCAACCTCTGGAGTAGCTGGGACTACAGGTGCACCACCAGACTTGGCTGATTATTATTATTATTTTGGTAGAGACAGGGATTTTCCATGTTGCCCAGCCTGGTCTCAAACTCCTGACCTCGAGCAATCCACCTGTCTTGGCCTCCCAAAGTGCTGGGATTATAGGCGTGAGCCACCGTGCCCCGCCTGTGACCCTTTTATTATTGCTTGGTCAATGGAAGAGGAAGAAAGTGTTATTATCTGCCAATATATCTTGTAAATTCAAAAACAATATTTAAGTACACTATTGACCATTGCCCTGTAAACAATGAACAGGTTTCTATTTCAAGGAGTATTGTCCACAGCTGTGTCAACAAAGGTTTCACGCTCCCTGTCCACCAGTGGGAGTGCACATGATATTTTGAAAAACAGGTGTAAAATCCCCATTCCTGAGTCTAAGAGTGGTTGTGGATTTCTCCTGCCTCCTTCAGAGCTGGAATCATATCAGCTGGAAGTGGTCCTGGCTGACATCTCACCAAGCACCTACTCCGAAGGATGTTTGAGGTGGCAGAGGAGTGGAACCTGCAGAATGGGAATTTTCTTTTTTTTCCTTTTTTTTTTTTTTTTTTTTGAGACAGAGTCTCACTCTTGTCGCCCAGGCTGGAGTGCAGTGGTATGATCTCAGCTCACTGCAACCTCTGCCTCCTGGGTTCAAGTAATTCTCCTGCCTCAGCCTCCCAAGTAGCTGGGATTACAGGCATGCACCACAATGCCCAGCTAATTTTTGTATTTTTAGTAGAAATGGGGTTTCACCATGTTGGCCACAAGCTGGTCTCGAACCCCTGACCTCAAGTGATCCTCCCACAGCGTCCCGAAGTGCTGGGATTACAGGTGTGAGCCACTGCACCTGGCCAGAATGAGAATTTTCAACTCCCCTTCCCAGCAAAACACATTCTGAGAAATGGAATTCTGTGTAGAAGCAGCTTTCTTTTGGAGCATGCCCTTGGTTCCTGGGACTGGAAGTAATTCATCTCACGGGGCTCTGTCTCTTTGCTTTTGAGTGAGTTCAGTGGGAACAATATCAAATGAAGAAAGGACCCGAGTTCAAGTGCAGGTTCTGTGTAACCTTGAGCAGGCTTGAGCCTTGAGACCTTACCTCTGAGATGGATGAGAACACATGGAATGATGGTTTTCTCTCAGGGTTCTTGGGAGGCTTCCATGAACTGGGACAAGTGAAAGTACTTTGCAGCTAGTCAGCCACCATGCAGCAAGAGACAGCTTTGCTGCAACCACAACTTCATTTCCTGTTTTCATTCTATCTTCTGTTCTCCTTGGAGTCCTGGCCACCAGTTGCATGGCACTTCCCATTGAGGAGGGGCCCAGGGTGAGGATTTACTTTATCAGGCTTGGAGGATAAAGGAGAAGGTGCCAAATCATTTGCTTATTTACATGCTTATTATTTGTGTCGTGACATTACAATGCCAGTTCCTTGAAGACTGTCTGCTGGGTCTATTGCAGTATCATGGCAGCCAGGGCAATGCCTGGGCCTCTTTACCAATATATCAGTTATCAGTCTTATATTAACATTTTCGTTGATATTTGTCATCAACTTATTGTTGTTATTATTATTATTATTTTGAGATAGAGTCTTACTCTGTTTCCCAGGCTGGAGTGCAGTGGCACGATATTGGCTCACTGCAACCTCTTCCTCCCTCGTTAAGGCGATTCTACTGTTTCAGCTTCTCTAGTAGCTGGGATTACAGACGCCCGACACCACACCCGACTAATTTTTTTCTTTTTTTTTTTTTTAGTAGAGAGGGGGCTTCGCCACGTTGGCCAGGCTGCTCTCAAACTCCTGACCTCAGGTGATTCATCTACCTCAGCCTCCCAAAGTGCTGGGATTGCAGGCGTGAGCCACCATGCCCAGCCTCATCAACATATTATTAATTATATATTATATAGTACTTCCATTATATAATATTATCAATTATATAATAATATGCCATCAATATTTTAAATTATAAACTCCCCATCAAGGGGGAGCCCCTGGGAGACAATAGATGATCCCACACAAGAAAGAACTTGATGTCAGCTCTGTTGAAAGGGTCACAGCAGGCTGGGTGTGGTGGCTCACGCCTGTAATCCCAGCACTTCGGGAGGCCAAGGTGGGCAGATCACCTGAGGTCAGAAGCTTGAGACCAGCCTGGCCAACATGAGGAAACCCCACCTCTACTAAAAAAATACAAAAATTAGCTGGGCGTGGTGGTGGGCACCTGTAATCCCAGCTATTCGGAAGGCTGAGGCAGGAGAACTGCTTGAACTCAGGAGGCGGAGGTTACAGTGAGCTGAGATTATGCCACTGCACTCCAGCCTGGGTGACAGAGCGAGACTCCATCTCAAAAGAAAAAAAAAGAAAGGGTCACAGCACTTTTGAGAAATGCCACCGGAACATTCAGACTCAGGCCTTGGTGCTTTACAGTGCCCCAGTGACGTGCGAGCTCAAGCCCTATCAGCCACTGGGATTGCTCTCCCCCGGCCATCTGACTAAGCTAGAATACCATGATTTACACATGTCCTCACCAGAACCTAGAAGCTTCCATGAAACCTCCAGGAGACTTCCCTTCTTGCTTAATATTTCTTTTTTATGAACTCCAGAGAAACTTTCTATTCTGCATGAAATGTTCAAAGCCTTATTAAAAAAACAAAGTACACTGTTCTCAATCCCACGTTGCACAGTTGGATGCATTTCCCCTGAAGGGGAAGCTTCTGAGGGCTGAAAGTTCCATAAGCTCCTTTAGTTGAGGCCCCACACATACAGAAGAGTTGACTAGGTGCAGTGGCTCACGCTTGTAATCCCAACACTTTGGGTGGCCGAGGCAGGTGGATCACTTGAGGTCAGGAGTTCAAGACTAGCCTGGCGAACATGGTGAAACCCCGTCTCTACTAAAAATACAAAAATTCGGTGGGTGTGGTGGTGCGTGCCTGTAATCCCAGCTACTTGGGAGGCTGAGGCAGGAGAATTGCTTGAACCCAGGAGGCTGAGGTTACAGTGAGCCGAGGTCGTGCCACTGCACTCCAGCATGGGCAACAGAGCGAGACTCCATCTCAAAAAAAAAAAAAAAGAAAAGAAAAAAGAAAAAGAAAAAGAAACAGTTATCTCAGGAAGGTCTAGGAGCCAGGTACATTGTCCAGGCATGCAACTGGGAAGGCATTTTACAGGCCTGGCATGTGGTGAGTGCCCCTCACATTTTAGTTGGATGACTAAACACAGAACATTTGATTTGTTCTTTCCAGAACCTGGAACTCGATAGGAGGCTTACGGAGAGCATCAGAAACGAAATAGGAAAAATGGAGTTGAGGTTTGGCCTTGAATACGAGTAGCGGGGAGGCTACCTGCTGGAAAATCAAGGGACAGCAGACCCAGGCCAGAGGCAGAATAAAAAAAAAGTGCTGGGCCGGGCATGGTGGCTCACACCTGTAATCCCAGAACTTTGGGAGGCCAAGGTGGGCAGATCACGAGGTGAGGAGACCAAGACCATCCCAGCTAACACGGTGAAACCCCGTCTGTACTAAAAATACAAAAAATTAGCCAGGTATGGTGGCGGGCATCTGTAGTCCCAGCTACTCGGGAGGCTGAGGCAGGGGAATGGCGTAAACCCAGGAGGTGGAGCTTCCAGTGAGCCGAGATCGTGCCACTGCACTCCAGCCTGGGTGACAGAGCGAGACTCTGTTTCAAAAAAAAATAAAATAAAATAAGTGCTGCCAAACTACTAGAATCTAGGCGTCAACTAACCAGGGGCTTTGTAACCTGCACTTTGTGAACTCACTCTTTTCTTTCCTTTTTTTTTTTTTTTTTTGAGAGAGTCTCTCTGTCATCCAGGCTGGAGTGCGGTGGCGTGATCTCAGCTCACTGCAACCTTCGCCTCCTGGGTTCAAGCAATTCTCCTGCCTCAGCCTCCCGAGTAGCTGGGACTACAGGCACCCACCACCACACTTGGCTAATTTTTTATATTTTTTAGGAGAGACGGGATTTCACCACGTTGGTCAGGCTGGTCTCGAATTCCTGACCTCAAGTGATCCGCCCTCCTCAGCTTCCCAAAGTGCTGGGACACACTACAGGCATGAGCCATCGCACTTGGCCTGAGCTCACTCTTTATTTCCATCATCTGTGTCCTTTTTCTTTTCTTAATTTTTAAGACAGTCCCTTTGAAAAAGCCTCCATCCTGTTCCAGCTCTTCCAAGGGAAGACAGGGACGGGTCTGGACTCTGTGTCTGAAGCCAGAGAGACAAAGAAGGCAAAGAAGGGACCCTGGCTTGGGAAGGGCTGTGACCGCCCAACCTGTATTTGTGCAGCTTCTCCAGACCCAGGGAACTCTGTTCTCTCTGTTTGATCCTTACAACTGTGATATAATCAAGGTTGCTGGAGAGAATTTACATAGAACCCCACTGGGGTGGAAAAAACTCGAGAGGAGCCAACGAGGACAGCTCTCCCCTCCTATAAGTGCAGACAGCCCCCCGACCAGAACTTTCCAGAGTGGATTTTTGGGGCCAGGGTTCTCTGGGTAGTGGCAGGCTACTAGAAGGTTTCAAGGTCAAAGCAGAAAAGCAGTCATTACCACAAGACATTCAGAGCTACATCCACTCGTAGTCAGCTGAATAATAATAATAATAATAATAATAATAATAATAATAATAATCTCTAAAGAGATCAGGCCCTAATCTTTGGAACCACATATGGCAAAGGGGTCTTTGCGTGTGTGATTAAATTAGGGATTGAGAAGAGAGATCATCCTGGATTGTCCAGGCAGACCCTAAATTTCAAGATACTTTATGAGTGGCAGGCTGAAGGAGATTTGGCACGGACGGGAGGGGAGGAGGCAGAGATGAGTGTGATGTGGCCACAAGTCAGGAAATGCTGGCAGCCACCAGAGGCTGGAGAAGGCGAAGAAGGGACTCTCCTCGCGCTTGGGAGGGGGCGTGTCCCTGTGGACCCTGGCTTTTGACCTGGCCTGTGTGCTTCAGACTTCTGGCCTCCAGAACTGTGAGAGAACAAATTTCTGTTGTTTTAAGCCATCAGGTTTGTGGTCATTTGTTACAGTCTCCACAGGAAACAAATATGTTCATTTAAAACTGTAAATTGGCCAGATATGGTGGCTCATGCCTCTAATCCCAGCACTTTGGGAGGCTGGGGTGGGCAGATCACTTGAGCCCAGGAGTTTGAGACCAGCCCGGGCAACATGACAAAACCCTATCTCTACAAAAACACAAAAATTAGCTGAGTGTGGTCGCGTGTGCCTGTAATCCCAGTTACTCAAGAGGCTGAAGCAGGAGGATTGCTTGAGCCCTGGAGGTCGAGGCTGCAGTGAGCTGTGACGGCACCACTGCACTCCAGCCTGGGCAACAGAACAAGACCCTGTCTCAAACAACAACAACAAAAACCTCGTAAATTTCCTGAAGGTTTGGGACTCTGTCTGATTTGTTTCCTGTTTCATCCTGAGCCCCTAAATAAGACCCGGCTTTGGTAAATGCTCAGTACATATTTATGGAATAAATGTTGGTTGTTCACGGGTCTCCAAGAGGAGGGCAATAATTTGTGGCACTTCCCAAACTTATTTACCAAAAGAACCCTTTTCCAAAAAACATCTTTTGGTTCAAGGGTTTCTCACTCTGGGAAATACTGATTTTTGTTGTTGTTGTTGTTGATGCTGCTGCTGAATCTTAGGAAAAGTGTAGAGGGGGTTGTTTAAATGGTATATTCTATAGTGCTGGCTTTTTGCCCTTTTTTTTTTTTTTTTACCCTAGTAACCTGGTTTTTACCCTTGGAATGCTCAGCACTTTACAGTGTCCCATTTTTCTTGGGTGATGGGACATGCTCAGATTGTGAAGCAAAGTACTTATGGGAATGAATGGCTCTGATCACACATTTGTATTAACAAAAATGTGATGCTTTGAAATGTTTAAATGCCACACAGTCATTATTTATATACTGTCCATTTAAAAGGAGAGGCAGTCAGAAATGTCATGCCTGCCCAGCTTTATAGTAATAACACTATTTATTGCAGAGATACAAATTGTCACGCTAGCAATATTTAGCAGTGGCATCCAGCTTCCCATCTTCAGCCTGTGCTAGCACTGTATTTTGTATGTCAACTGCAAATGATCAATTACAGTTCTTCTGAAGGGGGCCAACTTCTTTTCTTCTCCAAGGTGATTGGCGGTGTCTACAAGAATGAGAGAAGCCCTTATTCTCATTGCTTTTGCTAGTATGTTTATTTTAGGTTTATAAAAGAAAAGTGCACACAGGTATTACTCAGATGTGTAAGACTCTCATCTGAGAGGAGCCAGAGGGTAGGTGGATGCAATCCTTTTTTTTATTTTTATTTTTCAGGTGGAGTCTCGTTCTGTCACCCAGGCTGGAGTGTAGTGGCATGATCTCGGCTCACTGCAACCCCCGCCTCCCGGGTTCAGGCCATTCTCCTGCCTCAGCCTCCTGAGTAGCTGAGACTACAGGTGCCAGCCACCATGCGTGGCTAATTTTTTGTATTTTTAGTAGAGACAGGGTTTCACTGTGTTAGCCAGGATGGTCTCGATCTCCTGACCTTGTGATCTGCCCGCCTCGGCCTCCCCAAAGTTCTGGGATTACAGGTGTGAGCCACCGCGCCCGGCCGGTGGATGCAATTCTTTCACAGCACGCAATAACACATAGCAGTGGGTCCTGCTGAGCCCTGTGCACGTGGTATTTTGAATTTACTCACAAGATGCACTCCTGAGAAGGAGGTCGAGAAACACAGGAACAAGCTGGTGAAAGGTCCGGGCGAAAGGCAGGTAATAGTGGTAGCTGTGTTGAAACAATTTCCAGTCTGCTTTTTTTTTGTTTGTTTTTTGTTTTTTGTTTGTAATGGGGTCTGGCTCTGTCGCCCAGGCTGGAGTGCAGTGGCGCCATCTCGGCTCACTGCAAACTCCGCTTCCTGAGTTCAAATAATTCTCCTTCCTCAGCCTCCCAAGTAGCTGGGATGGCAGGCACACACCAACATGCCTGGCTAATTTTTGTATTTTCAGTAGAGACAGGATTTCACCATATTGGCCAGGCTGGTCTCAAACTCCTGACCTCAGGTGATCCGCCCGCCTCAGCCTCCCAAAGTGCTGGGAATACAGGCCTGAACCCCCGCGCCCAGCCTCCAGTCTGTTTAAGAAAGATTTTATTGCTTCCCCCCCACCCCGCCCCCCAAGAAAAGATAACTGTATTATAAATTCTAAGAAGTTCTGGAAGAGAGGGTATTACATACCCAGGTGGCAGGAGGTTACTGAGAAGCAGAAGGATATGTAAATGATTAGTAATGAGAGATTAAACTTCAGAAATCAAAAGATCCCTAAGAGAAGAGAGTTTTTAAAATCTAAGATCATAGGATTCAAAGGATGAAGTAAGTTCTCAAGTATGCCTCCCTTTCTAGAAGTTGAGAAGATTTAGTTGTTTTGTTATCAAGGTCAATTACAGTAATGGATACTATCTGTTGTTTCTCAAGATAAATTTGCATTTTTCCCAGGTTCTTTTGGAAAAGTCAGGTCACTTGGAAATAACAATGTTCTGGGTAGATGACTGAGCAAGAGGTTCTGTATAATAATTCTTCTCTGTTCATACCAGCAAGATATCAATTTAAAAAAACAGAAATCTAGAGACTATTTGGTGAATATATTAATATTGAGAGAGAAAGAAATTAGCCCTTCTTAGGAGTTAGGTTAAAAAAAAAGAAGAAAGGTAAACACATAAAAATAAGTGAAACTCTTATTCAGTACACGCCATTAATATCAGGAAAACCATTAAAGCTCCTGTCCCTTCTAAAAATAACAGCTACAAGAATCACAATGAGAATATAGATGACCTTCATTCTCAAATAAAGAGGAATGGGACAGAACAACCACTGAATCTGTTGGAGTTTTAAAACCATAAAATGTAGTGATTGCTTTAAACAGAACCATTTAGAACAGTCTAGAAGCACTAATAGAGAAAGAGAGAGAATACTCCAGAATATTGAATTACTAAAATAAAGAATAACCTGGAAAATCAAGTGTACGATAAAGAAGGATTAACCCTTCCATAGATAGCATAAAGGAAAAACCATACAGCCTGGTTTTCCAACCTGGCAGCCAGGGGCAAGAGGTCAATAAATGTTAGCCACTGTTGAAACTATTCCTCCTAAAAAACAATTAAATTATGGCCCCAGCCCATAATTTAAACCATAAGCCAATAGACTTTCCAGAACTGATTAAAGAGGTTAGATTGGAAACTGAAACAGACAGTGGTGAATATATACATTTGATTTTATAGGCATTTAAAGTATTCCACATCTCATTCCAAAAAAGAATCTCAGCTCTATGGGGCAGTTACATAACAGACAAGCTATAAATAAAGAATGAGATCAATCGATATATAAATAAATGAACTCAGCGATAATGAAATCATCACCAGAGGCTTGGTCCCTTTGACCACTCTCAGCAACTCTCCGGGAGTATCTCAGTGTTTAGGAGACGATACTGCAGTCAGTGGCAGAGCTAAAACTCTAAACTCCGTGCTCCTCCCAGCAAGGGCCCATAAAGTCTGACGACCACACAACAGCAGCCAGATAGTAATGCTCGAGTTTCCCAGTGGAGAACGGAGAATGCAACCATGTTTTCTGAGTGTTCAGTGTGAAATGAATACAAGTAACTGGCATGATTTTACCTGTTCTATTCATGTTCTTATTTAAAATGTAATCAAGATGGGTGGTTTTCTGCTTTTAAAAAGTGCTTTACTCTAGCAGTTGAGACTGTAACCTTCCTAAAAGCAATGGAAAACTATATATAGTCTTCCTAAAAAGGACAAAAAAAAAGAGATTCTCACAGATAATCTACCAGATTTGATCTCAGAAAATGCTGCAGATACTCCCTGACCATACACTTCCCCTCCAAATAGCATTTCCAGAGTCATAGCAATGAATGATCAGCATCAGTTACAGAAAAGTGTAAGAATTATTTTAAAACTATTTTACAAGTTATGAGGAATGGTACAAAGGAAAAGAGAGGGCAGGTGTAAAGTTAAAAGTGCAAAATTCTAAATGTCAGATTTCTATGAGAAGTCATTATTATGTACTTTAAAAATACCAATATTTGTTTTGAATTTCTTTTTAGAATTAAGTGAAGTAAAAGAAGCTTAAATATGACCCTTTCCCAAGTGAAGAAACAAAAAAGACAAATAACAGAAAACAGAATAATAAAAATATGGTTACAATGGTTTAAATACAACAATTACGAGAGCATGCCAATAGATTAAATTTCAATATTTTTTAAAAAAGAGTTTCAGGTTGAATTCAAGAAAAAAATCCAAGAATATTTTATTTAAAAGAGAAAGAAGACGAGATGTGGAAAGAACAAAAATAATTGGTTAGGTAAGAAAGTATCAATTAAATATATTATGATATCAAAGCAGTATATAAAGCAAAAAGGGTTATGTGTGAGTTTGTGTGACAACAAAAGGCAAAATAATCACTAAAACCAAAAAGTATTAAATTTATATGAATTACAACACATTGCAACAAAGTACATAAAAAAACTTAGACCTGCAAGATGAAATTGAGAGAAACAAAATAGTAGCAGAAATCCTTTTCCCATCATAAAAATTAGACAGATGAATTAGGGAAAAAAAAAGAATACTAAGACTTTGTAAAACTGAAACTACAAGAAAGAAGGCCGAATGAGCAATTTTATGGGGAGAATTTAAAGAGAAAATGCAGAATATGTGAAACGTTCAGAGAAAAGAAATGAATGGAACTTTTCAATAAAGGAAAAACACCAATAATTGTATGCACTGTATTATGTGACCTTGCTGCAAAAATGTTAATAGTTTATTTTAAATAAACGAAAAATAACTAAATATCAATGAAACAAAAATTCTATCACCTGGTCAAAGAAATTTAAAATATAACAACAAATCATTTTAAAAATGTGAAAAATGAAGATACTATTCAATAAATATTTGAACTTAGAGAAAAGATATAAAGAAAATGTGTTGTTTTACATGTTTTATTAGTAAAGTAAAATTTAAAAAACTAGAAAAACACTTGTAGATAAAGGACCAACCAAAACCCTCAAGACAAAAACACATACAGCAGTAAACAAATTGATTCTGTGAAATTGTCACAAAAAATTCTGCGAAATGCCAAAACAGAGAGCTCTCTTACTTTGAAAAGACAAAAAAAATCAAATTCGCTATCAAAATTAATGAGATTAAAAACCCTAGAAAGTTTTGAAAATCAATGAAAAGAGACAAAATCATTAGAGATTATGGTGCCCATTTACAATGGTGATGCACTCAGAAATTTAAATAAGATAGATGATTTTACAAAAGTTAGAGAGTATCAAATGGTATCATGAGAGACAGAAATGTGAACAGGCCAGTTGCTAAGGAAGAAATTAAGAAGGGTAGCCAAGAGACTGCTTTCCTTGCCACAAGGAATTAGCTGGAAATTTTTTCAAAATTTCAAATAAAAGTTAATTACACCTAATAAAAATTTTCTTAAGTTAAATAGTTCCCAGTTTATTCTAGCAGGCAAAAATGATTCAGTTCTTAAAAAGTGTAATACTACAAAAGAAATCTGTCTCTAATCAAAATGCTTGTAAGTGTGAAAATACCTGCAAGTAGAATGTGATCCTATTTTTAAAGATTTGTTTACCATATCTTTATGATAGGATTTATCACTGTGATATGTTTAGTTTAAAAATATAAAGTAATGAATAAAGTACACAATTTAAATAAATTCAGGAATAAAATTTTTATGATCTTCTTGGTACAATAGTTAAATATTTGATAAAAATTTAATGCTCCTTCCTGTTATAAATTTAAAGACAGAAATAGGAAAATATTTCTTTAACATGATATAACTTATCAGTCTGTAACAGAGAAACTTTTGAAGGACTCCACTTAAAAACAAGCAAAACAAAGATGTTTTTTCTTAAAATTATTTAGCATATCATTGGAGATTCTTGTCATCCTAACAGTGCTTCAAAAATGTACTAGAGAATCAATATCATAAAATAAAAAACAGAATCATCAAGTTGAACCCAAAGAAACTAAGAATTCCAACTAAAATATTAGAAATAAAAAGAGAAGTCAGGAAAGTGTCCAGATAAAAGTGAAATCCACAAAACCCTAAAGCATTTCTACTAAAAACCAGCAAGTAACTGGTAATTGGTTTGGGGCAGTCTCATTCACAATGCTGACAGAAAATATATAATATGTGAGAATTTTCCTGATTTGAAGTATGCAAACAAAACTAGAAAATGCTAAACTTTAAAAGGAGATGTAAAGAAAGATGAACAAATGCTTTATATTAGGTGATTAAATATAAAAAAGAATTTATTTTATCTCAAGGTAATTTTTAGATCTGATTTACTTTTAATCAAACTGTAAAAATACTTATAAAATCTAATAGCAAAAGCGATTCCAATTTTATGGCTGAAAAATAAATAGGCATGAATGGCAAATGCAATTTTTAGAGATTTTTCCTCATTATGAAATACCAAAAACAAAATAAAATGCATGCTCATTGAAAAATTTTAGAAAACACGGAATAGTGTAAATGTGAAAATTAAAATCACCATGGGCCTGGTTTAAATGCAGAAACAAATTAAAGCACGATAGAAAATGCAGAAGTAGATTGTGGTATGTGAGAAACTGGTGAATCATAAATATTAACAAAGCAAATGGAAAAGTAATAATTACTTAATAAATGCTCTGGGGATACTTAGAAATCAGAATGAAGAAAAAGTTAACCTGACCTAGACCTCAAACCATTACCATAATAAATAGCGGGTAGATTAAACGGTAAACTAATAATAATAGTAATGACAGTAACAATAGAAAAACTAGGAGAAGAATAGAACTATGTAAGAAAATAATTTTGATTATTCAAGCAACGGAAAAAGTAGATTGATATAATTAGGTTTCTAAAAAATCATATAAGATAATGAAAAATATTTGAAATAAATTATAGGCAACTGTTTAATATCTAAAACTGATTAAGGATTTATATAAATTGATTAGAAGAGAAGCAAATACCAGTGCTCAAGAGACAAATGTTAAAAGCAAAGGGATGGTTTAAACAAAACAAAACACAAATAGGAAACCAACATCTGACAAACCAAACACCTTTTCTAAAATTTAAAGAAATTCATGTGGAATCAATGTGTTTTCATTTCACACCCATGAAATTAAATGAAAGGAAAGAAAATGATAAAACTCACTGATAGCTGGACTTTGGGGAAAAAGAGGACTCCTATTTTGTTGATGGCAATAAAAATTGGTTCATCTCTTCTGGAAGGAAATGGGATGATCCATGTCACACACACATAAAAGTTCCACCCAGAAACATTCACCTCTCAGAATTTATCCTCATGAAATTATTTTTTTAAAAAATTATATACAGAGATGCTTATAATGGCATTGTTTAAAATTTCAAGCCCTGAAAGCAGTTTAATAGCAATTTAAATATTACAAGAATAGTTGTAAATGTTAAAATCAACTTCCAAAATGGTTATGCAGGGCAGGGAGGGCACCCACCACACTGTGTATGATTTTGTTTGATCAAAGAATTATTCTGCTAAAGAAAGTTTAAAATTAACTCCTTTCCAGGACAAAAAGAATTTAAAGATAATTGCAGATACATTGAAAAACATGTAATAAAAAAAGTGGAAAAGCAGAACATAAAAGTGCAGGAAAATGCGTAAAACTATGGATAATGGTAGTGTAAAATCCAGTAATATAGGGATAAAAATCACAAGAAAGGCTTAAAGTAATAGAAATAAGCAATTTAATTAAAGAAGGTGAATATTGTTTTTAAATTGGTTTACTAAAAAGTAAAATTAAAATCTTAGGCTTAAGAGTAGAAAAAGAAAGGATGAATCCTTAAACTCCAACTAGTGTACGAATAAAGTGCTTTTGAGTATGCATTTTTCAAATCTCAGCTTAGCAAGACCCCCTACTGGAGTAAGTGGTGGGGGGCAAAGCAGAAGAAAATTATTTCAGATCTGGGATCTTTATCATTGCCTGGGGATCATTTTCCTTCAGCAAAAAATGCTCAAAGAATTGTGAGTTATTTAAGCAACTTAAATCTATTGACTTATTGGTGTTTATAATGTACCCGCGTATGTATTGTTTTTTCTTGCATCAATTAATATAATATTGGGTAAATATCTTTATGATATTTTGTTTAAAAAGTAAAACAAGCATATTTCTATCAAAAACAGCACCATTCTTCCACTTATTGATGTTAAGTGTGTGTGTGTGCATGATTCTAGGAACACATGGAGGAGGAGAGGGGTCTTTGGGGCCAGTGATTCTTGCTTGCTCAGCCAAAGGAGTTTTTGAGGACAAGGACCATGTGAGTTTCATCTCTATATGACCATAACATAGCCTAATCCAATTTTGCTCCTATATAGATCATTGTTGATAAAAATAACCAAACCTAACAAAAATATTAAAATAATTAGAAAGGAATATAATAAATTAGAATGATGGACTAGACAACAGTAAATTAATCAATAAATATAAGTGAAGTATATGTGTCCTTTAAGAGAATTTATCCTAAACCATTTGCTGTTAAAATGTGTTCTAAGCCTCTTATTATTAAGATGCCATTCAAATTTTCATCCTTAGAGCATCCACAACATCAGCATACAGTATCTTTATGCATTTTTAATCCCTTACTTCCAAAAGGGCACACAAGCCCTTCCTTATATTTTCAGAAAAATTGTTTGAATGAAAGCCCTTTAGTTCTCTCTCAACTTTGCACCTTGACCTGACATCTTAACATCAGAAAAGTTGCAAATCTGACAAAGAGTGGCCGCCGCATTTTTGGAAAATCAGCTTGGGCTATCATGGAGAGCTCTCCGGACATGGGGACAGAAGTCTTTGGCGTGACTTCCTGCTTTGTCCAGTTTTCCCAGACCTCAGAACCCTCACATATAAAATGGGGTAATAGGCCGGGCGTGGTGGCTCACGCCTCTAATCCCAGCACTTTGGGTGGGAGGCCGAGGCGGGTGGATCGCTTGAGACCAGGAGTTGGAGACCAGGCTGGCTAACATGGCGAAACCCCGTCTCTACTGAAAAAACTAGCCGGGCGTGATGCCACGTGCCTGTAATCCCAGCTACTCCGGAGGCTGAGACACGAGAATCGCTTGAACCCGGGAGGCAGAGGTTGCAGTGAGCCGAGATTGTGCTGCTGCAGCTGCACTGCAGCCTGGGCGACAGAGCAAGACCCCGTCTCTAAATAAATAAATACATACATACATAAAAATAAAATAGAGGTAATAATCATGGCAGTGTATGCACTACCAAGTTTACACATTAGTTCTTAAAAATTTTTTAAAACTAGATAACATATGTAAATGTTAAGGTGTTACACAAACACGTTATTCTTTCATAATACCTGAAGACTGTATTTCTTATATTTGAGAATCTGAGCACTCTTCAAGAATTGCGCACTCAGTATAAAAGGTACTGTGTTCCAGGCAGTGGGGTTGTCTGTCCATCCCACCCTGCCTCCCTGTCCCCACTTCCAAGCCTGGCCCACCTACTCATATAAGGCACAGAATTCCAATCTGGTGGTGCATCAGCCGCCCCCACTCCCCATTCACTCCCAGCTTGCCTCCTCCCAGGTCCCGGCATCTTCACCCCTGGCCTCCTGCTTGTTTCAAATGATTTTGTGCCTTTGGCAATCCCCAGGCTCTCCTCAAAGCCTGTTTTAGAAGGAGCTCACCACTCCTGCCCATTGGTGGGTTGAATTTGCACCTATGATGTTTCTTCTCCCTCAGGGCCCCAGGCTGCTCACCTCTGGCCCACAGCGTTTAATTAGATGGATATTGAGGATTGATTGGGTCTGTACTTGAGGAAGTGCAGAAGTATTTCATGGCAAAGAGAATGACAGTAGCAAAAACTAAGAGGCTGGAAAGAGCTGTGCACGCTTCTGCAAGTGACTTGGGGAAGGCTTGGATGGCTAAGGACGGCAAATGTAACTTCCTGGGCAAGGTAAATTCTAAGGGCATCTCGGTACAGATAATAGTGTTAGAGAATGACTCATCATTCAAATGTGACAAATTGCTATTGATTTCTTCCATCCATTTTTAATTTATAAAAGTTAATCTTTTTTCCTTTCTATACCATGGTCCAATGTCATATTTCTATGGAATTTATTCTGATCAATTTTGGAGACTTTTATAAGATGTAATACTCAGTGAGGATGCAATAAAATCTCATATTTGGCTGCTGAAGTATAAATAACAAAACTTTCTGTGGTACAAATTAACAGTACATATGCATTCAGAGATTTTTTAAAATTCATATTCCTTGATCCAGCAATTTTACTTCAATTTATCCTAAGTAAATTATCAAATGCTCATAAAATTTTTGTAAAAGGATGGTCACTACAAAATTATTCAAAATTGAGAAAAAATGGAAAACATCTTACATATCCAACAATAGTTGATAGGTTTGAATAAATTCAGGCTCATGGATAAGATTGAATTCTACTGATTGTTACAACAAGTAACAATACAGTGAGCAAAGCAGGCTCTGTGTAATCCTGTGTGTGTGTATGTGTGTGTCTGCATACGTCTATACTGATCAGAAGAGGAAACTGCACCACACATTAATCACACGTTATCACTACTTGGTGGAAGAACAGGTGGCTTTAATTTCATTTTACTTTTCAAAGTTTTCCTAGCTTTCTTCAAGGAGTATTTGTTGCTTTATTGGAGGAGGAGTTTGAAGAAACCTCATTTAAAATTTTTTTGTGGTAAAAAACACATAATATAAATTTTGCCATTTTAGCTATTTTTTAAGTATACAATTCGGTGGCATTAATTATATTCATAATGTTGTTCAACTATCACCACTATTTATTTCTAAAATTTTTCATTTTCCCCAAACAGAAACTCTGGACCCATAAAACAATAACTCCTAATTTCCTCCACCCCCCTACAGTCCTTGATTACCTCTAACCTACCTTCTGTCACTATGAATTTGCTTATTCTAGATATTTTATATAAGCGTAATCATGCAACAATTTTTCTTTTGTGTCTGGTTTATTACACTTATAAAGTTTTCTAGGTTCATCCATGTTATAGTATGTATCAAAATTTTATTTTAAACGGTGAATCATATTCCATGGTATGAATATACCATATTTGGTTTACCTGTTCATCTGTTGATGGGCACATGGGTTTTTTCTACCTTTCAGCTATTGAATAATGAGCATTGATATATAGGTATCTGAGTCTCTGCTTTTAATTCTTTTGGGCGTATACCTAGGAGTGGAGTTTCTGCATCATATGATAATTCTACAATTAACTTTTTGAGGAGACTGCTGCTTTTCATGAGAAAAATACATATTTTAAATTTCATTGTGATTCAGCTTTCAAGAATATAGTGTAGAAGGAGGCAGGTTGATGTCAGCATCTATCAGTTGTAAAATTGAGTGCCTCAAAATGTTCTGTGTTTTACACATGTCTTCACCAGCTAGAAATTTAGGCCAACTTTTAGAAAATGTCAATATAAATTTAATTTATCCAAATATCCGTAAGAGCTTTATGTATGCCAAGCATTTCAGGGCTAGAAGCTAAAAGAAACTTTGTAATCAGTAACTCTTTTTGGAATGTTTCGAGTTGCAAAATCACCCCTGAGAAAACCACATCATTTACTTTATTGCAATCTTTTGCCAACACTTAGATCTTTTCCTCACATTTCCACATGCTAAATTTTCAGTTCCAGGCAAACTCCAAGTATTTTCATTTAGGAATTGCTTTTTTTTTTTTCTTTATAATCAGAATGTCACTTAAAAAATTTAGTCTGAAATTCAATACCGTTTAGTTTAAAGAAAATTTTCTTAGGTAACTTATCAGAAAAGGATGATTGATTGTGTATGGGTTGAATATTTTAAAAATGAGAATCATGGAATTCAATAAAGTATATTGTTTTCTCTTGGGCTTAAGACATCTACAAAGGATCCAATTCAAATATGAAGTTTAACCTTCCCTAATTTTTTCCAAAAAAATCTTTTTCTTATTAATCTGACAAAAGATGTCTGGCCAACAGTTGTCAGGACAGGGGATATTGTTTTTTTGTCTATTTAAAAAACTCTTGTCTACAAAGAGAAGTCTCTATAAATAGGAGAATGGGTCAAGTATCCCTAGAGAAACAAGAATTTCTATAAACATCTGAGTTTCAAACTTTTCTAGCTATACCATCTATTTGTATAATTTAAAACCACAGGTACCTAGGATATATTTTTTTTTAAAAAGTGACCTAGTGCGTTTTATAGCAGAGTAGACGTATTTTTCTAAATGGGCTTATATGGCAAGTGGGGACATTGTGAGGAGAATATAAAAGTAGAAATTTAATAGACAAAGGATTCATATCTACAATGCGTAAAGAATTCCTATAAGTCAATACGAAAAAGACAAACAATTCAGCTTTAAAAAAGACAAAGGGTTGAACTGGTAATACCCAGAAAAGAAAGCTGGCATGGCCAGTAAGCATATAAAAATACACTCAGCTTCACTAGCAACTAGGGGAATGCAAATTAAAACAACCATGAGAAGGCATTTTATATCCATGATATCAGTCAAAATAAAAAGATCTAATGACATCAGGTATTAGTGTGAAAGCAGGGAAATAAGGGCTGTCATCTCTTGGTGGGAGTGTAAATGGCAAAACCACTTAGAAGAGTAATTTGAAAAAAAACAAAAAAACAAAAACTAGAACAGTTGAAAACATGCATCCCCTGTGACCTAGCAATTCCACTGCTTGGCATACACCCTAGAGAAACTCTTACACGTGTGCTTAAGGAAACAAGTGCAATATCCTTCACTAAAATTGGCAAGTGTATGGGAGAAATACAGTTGGGGCATGCTGCTCAAAACCTATAGAACTTTGTCACCCAAGCACTAACAAAAGCTACAATGTTTTAAAAATTATGACACAAACAGAGTTGGTCCCATGCTGGCATTGTTCCCAGCATCCAAGGTGCCTGTCCTTTGCAGCCTTTAACCCGAGGCTCCTCCTTCCGGGACGGGTAGGTATAGAATGTTTTCGTCAAAATTAAAAATATGGCCCCTGGACTGTATTTTTTAAGGTCCGCAGTTTTAATACAAGGAGAAATGCTTCCAATTTCTTTTTTTGTTGGTTTTTGAGACAAGGTCTCGCTCTGTTGCCCAGGCTGGAGTGCAGTAGTGAGATCTCAGCTCACCACAACCTCCACCTACCAGGTTCAAGCAATTCTCCTGCCTCTGCCTCCTGAGTGGCTGAGATGACAGGCACCCGCTGCCACGGCCAGCTAATTTTTGTATTTTTAGTGGAGACGGGGTTTCACCATGTTAGCCAGACTGGTCTGCAACTCCTGACCTCAAGTGATCCACCCGCCTCAGCCTCCCAAAGTGCTGGGATTACAGGTGTGAGCCACCATGCCTGGCTCAAATGCTTCCAATTTCCTAACGTTATTCTTCTGCATCCACAGCAACACTATATAGCTTCATAGCTCTATGAAAAACATAGTGCTCCTTGAAGTCACTAACCCTGTAACTATTCGCTCTGAAGGAAGACATTTTAGGTAGATTTTCAGCTCCAGGTCTTTATTCATTGCTAAGACTTTTTTTTTTTTTTCTCTTTCTTTTTTTTGAGATGGAGTCTCCTCTGTTGCCCAGGCTGGAGTGCAGTGGCGCGATCTTGGCTCACTGAAACCTCTGCCTCCCGGGTTTAAGCGATTCTCCTGCCTCAGCCTCTGGAGTACCTGGAATTACAGGCGCCTGCCACCGCGCCCCACTACTTTTTGTAGTAGAGACGGGGTTTCACCATGTTGGCCGGGATGGTCTCGATCTCCTGATCTTGTGATCCACCCGCCTCGGCCTCCCAAAGTACTGAGATTACAGGCGTGATCAACTGCGCCCGCGCAACTTTCTCTTTAAATTGCTTTAACACAGTAACATGTGTGGAAAATCATGTGTAAGCTAACATGACTTCTGTGTTCTAACATCCTCCCCTTATTTGCCAATTGTGTGTTAGGTAATTTGTACAAGAAGTAACCCGAGTCGTAATAAGGATGTACATTTCAGCATTGTTTGTTATAGCAAAGAGCTGGGTAGGGAAACTCTGAAAGTCTCTCACTTGGCAGTGGTAAGTAAAACCTGGTGTATTCACATCATGGGATAGTATATAATAACTAAGGCAAATAAGCTAGATCTATGTCTATCAATATAGATTGGTCTTGAAAACATAATATTAAGTTTAAAAAGCAAGGTGCAGAACATGTAAAGTTTAAAAAATGTGAAACAATACTAAGGATTATATGCAGCAAAAATATAAAATGCAAATCAGAAAAATACACACCAAAATAATGACCATAGTTTTCTCTGTAGTGGGCAGGAGGAGGATAAAATCATGGAAAGGAACTTCTATTTTATCTCTAAATTTTTATTTCTTTTTTGAGATGGAGTCTCACTCTGTTGCCAGGCTGGACTGCAGTGATCTCGGCTCACTGCAACCTCCGTCTCCCGGGTTCGAGAGATTCTCCTGCCTCAGCCTCCCGAGTAGTTGGGATTACTGGCTCCCGCCACCATGCCCGGCTAATTTTTTTTTTTTCTTTCCTTTGAGAAGGAGTCTCGCTCTGTCGGTAGGCTGGGTGCAGTGGTGCGATCTCGGCTCACAGCAACCTCCGCCTCCCGGGTTCAAGCGATTCTCCTGCCTCAGCCTCCGGAGCAGCTAGGACCACAGGTGCGTGCCACCATGCCCAGCTAATTTTTGTTATTTTTAGTACAGACGGGGTTTCACCATGTTGGCCAGGATGGTCTCAATCTCTTGATCTCGTGATCCACCTGCCTCGGCCTCCCAAAGTGCTGGGATTACAGGAGTGAACTCGCACCACTCCTCTAAATTTTATTTCTTTTAAACCAACAAAATTCAAGGCAAAAATGAGAAAAATGTTTTCATTTGCTAAATCTGGCTCATGGGTAAAGTGTCTCTTCAATACTTTTCTCCTTAATTTTCTGTGTCAAAATTTTTTCCCAATTAAAAAAATAGGAATTTAACTCAGTTCGGTAGACATTTACTGAATGCCTAGTATGTGCAATCACACCCCTAAGTAACACTGGTGAAAGAAAT
Source organism: Hylobates moloch (assembly GCF_009828535.3). NCBI lineage: Eukaryota > Metazoa > Chordata > Mammalia > Primates > Hylobatidae > Hylobates > Hylobates moloch. The sequence goes on along the minus strand of NW_026652289.1, from coordinate 34,303,018 downwards.
GACACAAACTCTGCCTACACATCATTTACAAGGAGTGGAGATAGTAAAGAGGGGTGTGAGAATAGGAAGCAGGAAAAGCTTATTCCACCTCTGGGGAACCAGGGCTTCTCCTCCCTGAAAGACACCAGGCTTTGCAGAGTGAGTGAGTGAGTGAGTGAGTGAGTGAGTGAGTGAGTGAGTGAGCAGCGTTCAGGAAGGAGTTTTTTCTTTGAGGGATGACATGTAGATATAGAAAGGTTTCTTTCTGTTTCTTTCTAATGGAAAACCCAAGAAAATGAAACAAAAGAACCCAATGATTTCATCATAAATGGCACAAGAAACCCAAATTCCGCTTTTTTTTTTTTTTTTGAGATGGAACTTTGCTCTTATCACCCAGGCTGGAGTGCAGGGGTGAGATCTCGGCTCACTGCAACCTCCACCTCCTAGGCTCAAGCGATTCTCCCACCTCAGCCTCCTGAGTAGCTGCGACCACAGGCACACACCACAATGCTCAACTAATTTTTGTATCTTTTGTAGAGATGGGGTTTCGTCATATTGCCCAGGCTGGTTTTGAGCTCCTGAGCTCAGGCGATCCACCTGCCTCAGCCTCTCCAAGTGCTGGGATTACAGGTGTGAGCCACCACGCCTGGCCTTAAATATAATTTAAATAAGACGGAATTTGAGTTCCCCACCCATGGAAAGAAGTTAACCCCACTTTGCTCAATAAATTCATTTTGTAAAACATATTTTAAAAATTATCACTATGTCTGTGTTTGAGGCAGACTTTTTAACACCATAATACTGTAACTTGCATAAGTTCTTGGGAACTTATGCCCTCCTTTGACTTCAGTTTCCCCATCTATAAAAATGGGTATGAAAATAACGACTATTTCTCTTTGTTAAGGAAATGGAGGTGGTGTGTCGTGCGCAATGTCTGGTTAAGAGCTGGTACTCAACAAAGTTACTTTCCTCTTCTTCTCTAAGAACCTGTTTCTAGATAGAGCGAGACTCCGTCTCGAAAAAAAAAAAACCTGTTTATATGAGCAATGTCTACATTGCACTAGTTACAACAAATATTTCTTATCCATTCATTAATGTACATTCTCTTTTATCACAATTTTTTATTTTAATAGTTTTTTTATAATTTTGGAAATAATAAAAGCTACAATCTGTTTAAAGGATTCTGCAGTATAAATCCTTCCCTATTTCTCAGAGTTTTCTTGTAACATAGAGGCAGTGAACACTTTGGTGTTCAAAGTACATCTGCAAAAGGCCTTAGAGGTCTCTGAACCCTAGAAAGTGTTTGCAAACTTGTGTGTATGAAGAGAGACAGATTTTTCCAGGGAGAGGACCCATGACTTTTATTAGATTACTCCCACCTTACTCCAACTGCTGCTATAACCTTATATTGTGTGTCTTTTACAATAACTCAGCTTTGCAACTATACAGGAACTTGAAAACTACTTGCCCACCTTTATGTTAATAAAAAAATTGAGGGGAATTAGAATGGGGTATGAGGATAAAAGAGAATACATTAACTTAGAAAAGAAAAAGAAAGGAGCATGCTACAGACCAATAACAAGGCAGGTGAGGCAGGGCATAGTAGTGTATGCCTGTAATCCCAACGTGGAGGTTACTCAGGAGGCTGGGGTGGGAGGATCACTTGAGCCCCGGAGGTGGAGGCTGCAGTGAGCCATGATCATGCCATTGTACTCCAGCCTGAGCGACAGAGTGGGTACCATGGCTCACGCCTGTAACCCCCAAATTTTGGGAGGCTGAGGAGGGAGGATCACTTGAGCCCAGTAGTTTGAGAATAGCCTGGGTAACATGGCAAGATCCTGCCTCTACAGAAAATTTAAAAATTAGCTTGGCATGGTGGTGTGAGCCTATAGTCCTAGCTACTCAGGAAGCTGAAGCAGGAAGATCCCTTGAGTTCAGAAGTTCAAGGCTGCAGTGAGCTATGATCGCGGCACTACACTCCAGCCTGGGAGACAAAGCAAGACTCCATCTCTAAAGGAAAATAAAAGACAAGAAGTGCAAAGAAAATAGAAGTAAACAGCAGCCCAGCGGTGGCATCTAATAAAGTCTTCTTCTCCTCTCTTTTTTCCTACTATCCTAGTTGTAGACCAAGAGGAAATATTTAATGAAAATTCAATACCTTTATTGCAAATATCAAAATTTGGAGAGGAAATGTTTTTTTCTTTTCTTCCTCTTCCTCCTCCCCCCTCCCCCCCCCTTTCTCCTCCCCCCCCCCCTCCTCCTTCTTCTTTTTCTTTTTTTCTGAGACGGAATCTTGCTCTGTTGCCCAGGCTGGAGTGCAGTGGTGTGATCTCGGCTCACTGCAAGCTCCACCTCCCAGGTTCATTCCCCTGCCTCAGCCTCCCGAGTAGCTGGGACTACAGGCACCCACCACCACACCTGGCTAATTTTTTGTATTTTTAGTAGAGATGGGGTTTCACCATGTTAGCCAGGATGGTCTGGATCTCCTGACCTGGTGATCCGCCCGCCTCAGCCTCCCAAAGTGCTGGGATTACAGGAGTGAGCCACCGCGCCTGGCTTCTTCTTTCTTTTTCTCCTTCTCGTTCTTCTTTTTCTGTAGAGACAAGAGCCTTCCTGTGTTGCTTAGGCTGGCCTTGAACTCCTGGCCTGAAGCAGTCCTCCTGCCTAGGCCTCCCAAAGTGCTGGGATTACAGGCATGGGCCACCATGCCACCTGCACATTTCTATCTTTATGCTCTAAGTGCTGCAGATTTGGGGGAAGCTCTAGCTCGGATGGGAAATGTCAGACCCCTTTAATTTTCTTCACCCCGTTCCACAGGTCGTCGTCTTTGTGCCTTCATACGCCCTTCTCTCTTTGGTCTCTCAAGAGTAACTTGGTGCTTTTTTTCTCTGTGGTCTTCGGAGCCTCTTTAGGAGTTCTGCTTATTCCTCTTCCTGAGGCCAGGAGACTGTGTTGGCTGTCCTGGGGATCTGATCGCATCAACACCCACTTTTTCTTCTTGGAAGTGGTCATGGCCACTTTTCCCATGGGCAGGGAAGAGCAGCTTCTGAGGATTACACGGAGCACAAAGGCCACGGAAGTCTCCCCCCAAGTCTAGGGGTGGGATCTTAGCGCCTACCAGTAGGTTTTAGCTTCAGAAGGAGGGCCTCGAGTGCTCTGCCTGTAGGGAGCCCTAAAACCCCATCGCAGCATGGCAGGACAAGCCAGTCCCCAGCCTCCACTGTCCTGAGGCGTCCCCTCATCTGCCCTCGCTCTCTGCCTCATTCGTCCCCACCCCACCACATGGTCTCCTCTTAGGGGATCTCATAATAGGCAGTGGTTTTCAAACTTTTTAGAAAAAGTGGTGGAATCATTCATTTCAAATTAATTTTTCATCCAAAATCTAATGTATAAAACAGCTTGAAGCCAGGCAGAGGTTGGATGGTGGGACTGGTCATTTCTTTACCTCCTTAACTTCCTTTGACTCCTCCCCAACCCCTTCTTTTGACAACCCCCAGGAGGGGCTATATAGCACCCCTCAGATTCCAGGGATACCACTGAGGAGCCATTGATGGAAGGAAGCAAAGCAGTCACTGCTGGCCGGGCACCGTGGCTCACGCCTGTAATCCCAGCACTTTGGAAGGCTGAGGCAAGTGGATCACTTGAAGTCAGGGAGTTCAAGACCAGCCTGGCCAACACGGTGAAATCCTGTCTCTACTAAAAATACAAAAATTAGCACATCTGTAGTCCCAGCAACTCGAGACGCTGAGGCAGGAGAATCGTTTGAACCCGGGAGGTGGAGGTTGCAGTGAGCCAAGACTGCACCATTGCACTCCAGCCTGGACAACAGAGCGAGACTCCATCTCAAACAAAACAAAACAAAACAAAACAAAACAAAACAAAAACAGTCACTACTCACTATTCCTGTCAAAGTTCTTGTTCACAAACAGCAACATCCAACTGTAGGTCCTTGATCAGTACAGGAATTTATTGGAAGACTACACTACTGGATAGCTGAGAATTATAAGGAAGGCTGGGAGAACCAGGCTCAAAAAAAGGGGAAAGGACCGTGGGGGACTAGATCAGCTGAGCTATGGCCATGCAGTTTATGTTCTGTGCAGTTCTAGAGCATCAGTCACTATACTTGTGCAGTGCACAATCTGCACAGCCACCCATGTAAGTTCTGAGCAGGGCCCTTGTGACCCCCTTCAGAGGTACGTGGTGTTCAGATGCTGGGCAGCCCAGAAGGACAATGTCCTTCCCGCTCCTTTGTGCCAGCTCCTTTATTTATTTCAGCTCCTTTCATCCTCTCCAGAGCCCATCCTAAAATCACTGGGGGACCTTGTTAAAATGCAGATTTCTAGGCTCTCTCCCGCACCCCCACCTACCTCCCCACCCCCAGGATCCTGATAAAGAAGTTCTGGGTGGCAGCCTGGGAAGTTCCATTTAACAAGCACCTCAGCTGATTCTGATGTGGGTGGCACAGGAAACACATTCAGAGAAACACTGCCCTTCATGCTAAGCTTTATGATTGCTATTTTATAAAGGGGTAAAGTTTCACTCACCCAAGATCACATAGCTGGCAATTGAATTCAGACCCTTCTGGCTCCAAAGCATATGCACTTTTCACTATAGTCAAGACATCTCTCTTCATACCGGTTTCTGAAACTTCAGTATTTTTCCTGTTCCAAATGTCACTTCATATGTTTCTTTAAATTGATTTTGTTAAAAATAAAACTGGCCGGGCACGGTGGTTCATGCCTGTAATCTCAGCATCTTCGGAGGCTGAGGTGGGTGGATCACTTGAGCCTAGGAGTTGGAGACCAACCCGGGCAACAGCAAGACCCTGTCTCTTAAAAAAAAAAAATCAGCTGGGCATGGTGGTGCATGTCTGTGATCCGAACTACTTGAAAGGCTGAAGTAGGAGGATCGCCTGAGGCTGGAGTTTGAGGCTGCGGTGAGCTATGATCGTGCCACTGCACTCCAGCTTGAGCAACAGAGCAAGACACCATCTCAAATAAAAAATTAATAAAAATTGGCCGGGTGTGGTGGCTCATGCTTGTAATCCCAGCACTTTGGGTGGCTGAGGCGGGCGGATCATGAGGTCAGGAGATTGAGGCCATCTTGGCTAACACGGTGAAACCCTGTCTCTGCTAAAAATACAAAAAATTAGCCAGGCGTGGTGGTAGGCGCCTGTAGTCCCAGCTACTTGGTAGGCTGAGGCAGGAGAATGGCGTGAACCTGGGAGGCAGAGGTTGCAGTGAGCCAAGATTGCACCACTGCACTCCAGCCTGGGCGACAGAGCAAGACTCCGTCTCAAAAATAAAATAAAATAAAATATATTTTTTAAAAATCCTAGATTTATTTTTTTAAATTTTATTATTTTCATAAATAGAAAACCATTATTACTTGCTATTTGCTATAAATAGGAGGTAACCATAAAAGCAAACTGGCAAACTGAGTGCAGTGGCTCTTGCCTGTAGTCCGAGCTACTCAGGAGGCTGAGGCAGGAGGATCACTTGAGGCAAGGAGTTTCAGACCAATTGCCCAGGCAACTGGTCTTTTTTTTTTTTTTTTTAAATCTTTTAAAATTAGTCAGGCACGGTGGTGTGCCTGTAGTCCCAGTTACTTGGGAGGCTGAGGTGGGATGATTCCTTGAACCTAGGAGTTCGAGGCCACAGTGAGCTATTTTATTTTAAAGAGACAGGGTCTCACTCTGTCACCCAGGCAGTGGTACCATCATAGCTCATTTTAGCCTTGAACTCCTGGGCTCAAGCCATCCTCCCACCTCAGCCTCGTGAGTAGCTAGGACTACAGGCCTGAGCCATTTTGTCTGGTTTATTTATTTAGTTTTTTGTTAAGATGGGGTCTTGGTATGTTGCTTAGGCTGGTCTTGAACTCCTGGCCTCACATGATCTTCCTACTTCAGCCTCCCACAATGCTGGGATTACGGGCATGAGCAACTGTGCCTGGACTGTAGTGAGCTATGATTGTGCCACTGCACTCCAGCCTAGGCGACAGAGCAAGACCTGTTTCTTTTTTTTCTTTTTTTTGAGACGGAGTCTTGCTGTTTCCCAGGCTGGTGTGCAGTGACGCGATCTCCGCTCACTGCAACCTCCACCTTCTGGGTTCAAGCGATTCTCCTGCCTCAGTTTCCTGAGTAGTTGGGATTACAGGTGTGTGCCACCATGCCCAGCTAATTTTTGGATTTTTATTAGAGACAGGGTTTCACTATGTTGGTCAGGCTGGTCTCAAACTCCTGACCTCGTGATCCACCTGCCTCAGCCTCCCAAAGTGCTGGGATTAGAGGTGTGAGCCACCGTGCCCAGCGACCTTGTTTCTAAACAAACAAACAAAGTGAACTGTTAGTGACAGATCCCGACCGTTCTGAAAAGAACAGGGCTGAAGTAGTGTAGCCTTCAGACTTGGTTACCCCTAGTCCTACTCCAAACACACACACACACACACACACACACACACACACACACGGCATTCATGAAGTATACATGAAGCTTTCTTAACCTGAGGCCCAAGTATGGGCTCAGAGGAGGGAACAGTTTTTGTGCTGTTTGATCTATTGGAATGTTTTCCTGAGCTGAGCATCCATTGCCCACATTTGAGTCTCAAAGAGGCTCACTATTGAAAAAGGTGAAAAATTGCTGTTTGAAATGAATGTTTCCAATCTCGCTTTTCTCTTTAGCTTACGTTATGTGATTCCTCCTCCCACCTAATTTTCTTCAACGATCCCCTCCAGCTGTGTCCTGGACTTGGTGCTCTTTATCCCTCACAACTGGGTTTCAGAGACCTGTTCTGAAGGGACATTTGGCCTGTGTTTCCATGAATGCCCCCTGGAAGGGCACAAGACAAGCATGTCCTGGCCCCATAGAGAGGTCTGTGCTGGGAATGGATCATGACATGAAACTTCTTCTCCCTGCAAATGTCTGCTTTGTAAATAGTCTGCACCTTTGGTCTGGATGCTGTAGTAAGTTGAAGCATTTCTTAGCAGCATTTATTTTTCTTCTTAAAAAATTATAAATTGAGGCTGGGCACGGTGGCTCACACCTGTAATCCCAGCACTTTGGGAGGCTGAGGCAGGAGGAACACCTGAAGTCAGGAGTTCGAGACCAGCCTGGCCAATGTGGTGAAACTCCATCTCTCCTAAAAATACAAAAATCAGCCGGGCGTGGTGCCAGGTGCCTGTAATCCCAGTTTCTTTGGAGGCTGAGACAGGAGAATTGCTTGAACCCGGGAGGCGGAGGTTGTAGTGAGCCGAGATCACACCACTGCACTCCAGCCTGGGCAACAGAGTGAGACTCAATATCAGCAATAAAAAATACAAATTATAAATTGAACAATGAGTAAATGGATGGCAGATGGTGAGAACCAGGGTTCTCATTAATGGATGGGAGCAAGGGGAAGGGGAAGGGGGCTAGGATGATCCATGTGCTAATGAGCAGTTGGAAACTTCAGTAGGAACTTCGTTTGGCTTCACAGAGATACAGATGGTTACATATTGAAATACTTTCAGATATGTGTAAATACACAAGTTAGTTTGCACAGATGTGTTTCCTTATTTCGTCAGCTGAGAGGACCTAGAAGCAATGACACCCCAGTAGCAACAAGCACACCTGGCAGCTGGCTTTTGGTTTCTGAAAGTGTTCTCCAGTTTCCACTGGAACCAGGGCTCCTTGGAGAAGTAACTGATTCTAGGACTGAGGCAGGAGACATATGAGATCAGCCTGGAGTATCTTGTAGTGCCGGAAAGTAAAATTGCTAAAACCAAAACAAAACCCACAATGATGGGGGTATGTCAAGTGGACCCAAGAGGCAACTGAAATTACTCCCAATAGCCAAACCTGGAACAATCTGAGCAACATAATAAATAAAGTATTACTGGGTTAAAACCCAAAATGTGAAATAAATATCCACAAGCCTGTACTGATATAAATAAAAAGTTATTATATAAATAAAGGAGGAGAATAGACAAACCTGCTGTGCAGAAGAATTCTAGATAACTTACATAGATACGTTTCCCTTACGGAGGTGGAGCATAAGTGTGGGATAGGCAGAGTGACTTTCTTTCAAAGAGTACAGCATATAAAGAGAGAGAAAAACAGAGATAACTTTACAGTAGAAAACTTGATGAACATCACCTCAGGCAGGTGATCAATGTTAACATCATGTTGATAGCATGTACCCTTGTTATGATGTAATGAGAACAGCACTGTACCTCTGGAGTCTTTCTCCCAGAAACACATTATCCAACATGGTGAAACCCTATTTCTACTCAAAATAGAAAAAAAATTTAGCCAGGCTTGGTGGTGTGCGCCTATAGTCCCAGCTACTCAGGAGGCTGAAGCAGGAGAATCGCTTGAACCTGGGAGGCAGAGATTGCAGTGAGCCGAGATTGCACCACTGCACTCTAGCCTGGGCAAGAGTGAGACTGTGTCTCTGAAAACAAAAATAATAATAACGATCATAATAACGATGTCTTAATATTGGTTCATTAGTTGTGACAAATGTTGCATAGCAGTATAAGATGTTAATAATATGGGGAACTAGGTGTGGTTATATGACTCTCTGTACTACGTTTGCAACAGTTCTGTAAATCCAAAACTATTCTATACTAAAAAGTTTATTTAAAAAAGACAAAGGAAAAATTTATAAAACAGTTCAAGCCTACAAAAAATACACAAAATAACTTATAGACACACATGTACCCGCCATCTACGTTTAACAGATATTAACATTTTGGATCATTTGCTTCAGATATCTTTTGTCTTTTAAACAAACAAAAGGTTGTCAATATAGTTAAAACTATTCTCTATTTTTTATGTCTTCCTTCATCCTGAGAGAGAATGTCTGACTGACGTTATTATCTCTTCCATGAATATTTTATACTTTTGATACATATGTATGTATCCACAAACAATAATGCTATTGTTTTTGTATTGATAGTTACATAAACAGTAGTATATCGTTATTTAACCTTTGCAAATTGCTCTTTCACATCATATTGGCTGTTAAATCTATGTTGATTCACTTAGATCTAGTTCATTCATTTTAACCTCTGTATAGTATTCTACCTATTCTACCATACAAGTAAAGCACCATTATTCATCCTTCCACTGAGGGACACTTAGATTGTGTCTAGTATTTTACTATTGAAAACAATGTTCCAATTAACATTCTTGTTTGTGTCTCCTGGTGCATATATCAAGAGCTTTTGAGGTATCCTCCTTATGAATGGAGTGGCTGGGTTGTGGAGTAGGTGTATCTTTAACCTTATGGATATTGCCAAGCTGCTCTCCAAAGTGTTTGTACTAATTTATCTTCCCAGGAGCAGTGAATGAGAATGCAATTCTCCCCATTCATCCTTGTGAACAGTTGGTACTGTCCAATTCTTAATTTTGCCAACCAGGTTGCTGAGTATATTTTCATGCTTATTGGATGTTCTGGCTTCTTCTGTGAATTGTATGTTTATAGCTATTGCTATTTTTGTACTGGTTTGCTTATAATGTTCTTATGAATACATATTTAATTTGTTACAAAGGCAACACACAGTTTTCAGCTATCTTAGCCCACTGATGTACTGGAGCAGGCTCACACTGTCTTACAAGAGACAACTGTGCACAACCTTTCAGACTTCTGTATCCAGTGACCTTGCATTGGTAGCTTAAATTGGCCATGGTGGGAATATTTCTACAAGGGAAATTGGGAAACTACAGATCTTGGCTTTCCCCACCCCATAGTCCATGTTAAGCATTTACCAGCGTACCACTATCTTAACCTCCACCTTGGCCCAAGCATCTCCCACAATATGACTGACTTGAAAATAAATCTTGATCGAAGTTGGCTTTTCAGTCTGTTGGAACGGGGCCTTGGATCTCTTTCAGGAGCGATTTCATCAGGGTTTCTGTAATATATGATAAATTCAATATCCTTTTGAACTAATGCATCTTCTACTCTGAAGTGGATCACTATTCATTTAAAGCGAAGTGAGGCTCCTTCGGCAGCTCATCAGTCACAGTAATCCAAGCACAGAGTAGAATCCAAGTATCCAGTGATCCTGGAACTGGAAGGGATGGCAAATGTCACCCCCCTCACACACCCCTACCATCTTCGCAATCTTGTTTCTTTGGACAATTTCCACAGCAGGTATCAGTTCAGTCTCTGCATGGACATTCTGATGACAGAGGGATTTCTCCCACACCACATAACTCTCCAAGTAGAGACTGCAAAATAATACTGACTTTTTGTTTCAGTTGGAAAAGAAGAAAAATTCTTTAAAATAAATGAAATCTGTTTTCCTTCCCATCAGTCTAGTTCTGCCCATTGGCATTACCTGGATCAAGTCGAATGACCAATGGGCAGAGCTAGACTGATGGGAAGGAAAACAGATTTGAAAAGTCTAATGACTTCTTCAGGTATTTGAAACCAGAAATCATATACGACCTCTCTTAATGTCTATATGTCTTAATAATTCCTCATGGATGTAGGAACCAGCCTTTTCCGGGTTCAGGTCCCTGTGGTCCCTGTGGTCCCTGTTCAGTTCTCTGGTTGATCAATGGTACTCCAAGAACAAATATAAACAACTTGATTCTGCAGCTCATTCTCCAAATTGCAGAGCTGCAGGTATCTGCATAACTTCAAAATCACCTTATTTTGTAGCCTGTTCATGAGGCCAGAAATAGAGTTTGCTGCTAGTAAGGAGCCTGACATAATGATGTTGTGTCTAAAAATGTACTGAAGAAACGTGCAAATATATTCTACAGAATAAGGTTCCACTAGAACTTAATATCCCAAAGAGAATGTTTTGCAGAAACATTCTCGATGATCAATTGAAGGATCCCTTTTGTGGGTGACCTGTGACCACTTCCCCCTGCCTTGGTGATGTTTCTGTTTGTCTTTCCATACTCACATTCTTAGGATAAAATATATTGAAATTCAAAACTGCTAAAAAATATGTTATGCTATACTTTAAGAAACCCTGGCTGGGCATGGTGGCTCATGTCTGTTATCTCAGCACTTTGGGATGCCAAGGTGGGCGGATCGCTTGAGCCCAGGAGTTTCAGACCCACCGGGACAACATAGTGAGACCTTGTCTCTATTAAAAACAAACAAACAAACAAACACACAAAAAAACAAACAAACAACAGCTGTGTGTGATGGCACACTCCTGTAGTTCCAGCCACTCAGGAGGCTGAGGTGGGAGCCAAGATTGCACCACTGCACTCCAGCACTCCAGCCTGGGTGACAGAGCCAGATCGTCTCAAAAAAAAAAAAAAAAAAAAATAGAAAAAAACCTCTAATGTGTGAAAAGTCTGTATTAATAAAACAAATTAGGAAGCGTTTATTCCCTGAGCCTGGCTGCTGCTGCCTGTGTGTTAATTTATAGAATTATTAATTACTTGACAGAGAAGGCGAAAGTACAAAATGTAAAACTAAAATATGAGATATCAAGGTACCACTGTCAATTAAGAATCAAAAAAAGAAGTCATATTTTAGAGCAGAAAGGTCAATGTCAACATGATCATTTCATACAGGAAAAAACAGAGAGGTGAAGCCACTTGCACAGTCACACAGCTTTGCAGAGTAGGGCGGGGTAGGGCAGAGGAGTAGCTTGTCTCTTCCTGGCATGCTGCTGATACAACATCTCAGAGCTGGTGGCATTAATCAGAGGGAACAGAAATTTTGATTTAACCCCACTTTTCATGTACATCTATGATGCATTTCAACAACGAAGAAGCATCTTTTGTACTGTCTGCCAGACAGGGATCCTTACTATTGATATGTTTGAAAGTTAATTACATGGAGGAGTGAAGACGGAACACCCATCTCAGAGACTAACCACCGCAAATGACAAGTGAAAAAGACAGAGCCGTTACAGCGATCCTGGTCGGGTTTATTTTCCCAGACTACCACGTAAGGAGTTGAACATACCCACCCTCAGGTCGGGGACAGGCTCGTGACGATGCTCAGGGTAATGGTGGAGCCCCAGAAGCCTCCACTTTCCATTTGGACCCATGGAGATCTCCAGGGTGCCTATCACTCTTGGCCCAGGCCTGGGTTTTCCAGGAACTTCCCTGATTGATGTTTTACTGAACGTGGTGCCGAAAGTTAGTCACAGGAAGACATTATCTCAGCTGTCTCTGCGCAAATGCTCTCTGAAACCTCCACGTTGCTTTTAAAGTATGGAGAAATGTAGCATTTATTCCTTGGGAGCCAGCTATCTATGCAGAGCTAAAATAGAAAATCTTCTCAAGTTGAGTGTAAACAGATCCTCAACAAGACTGAGACTCTTGTTGCTTGTGGCTGTGTGGGGACTGGAATCAGCTACAGCATCACTTGTATTTTTCCTGCCCTTGGGGTGCTCTGTGGAGACCATGTGATGCCTTCCACAGCTAATGCCCCTAAGGAAAGACCTTAGGCAGATATACACTGAAAGTATACACATCTGTAGACAGCTGTGGGCAAGGATGTTGGAGTTTAGCATCTCTACTAACTCACCTAATAGTAAAAATGGGAAGCATTGTGCTAACATTTTTTTTTTAGAACAGCTGCAACTATCTAAATTATAATACAATCTTAACAATTTAACAGATACAATTATGCAGAATGAAGTCCACCCATCTTAAGTGTATAGTTTGATGTTTTTGATAAATGCATATACTAGCATAGCCAACACCCCATCAAGATATAGAGCATTGCCATCACCCAAGAAAGTTCTTTATGCTTCTCCCTAGTCATTTGAAACTCTCCCTCTCTACCCACCCAGGGCAGCCATGATTCTGATTTCTAGCTCTAGATCAATCTTGCCTGTTTTTGAGCTTTACATAAATGAGCTAATACTGAATGTACTCTTTTGGCTCATACATTATGCTTTGGAGACTCATTTATGTTTTTGCATGGATTAGTAGTCCATTCCTTTTTACTGCTAAGCAGTATTGCATTGAATGGATATATCATGATTTGTTTATCCATTCTCCTTTTGATTTACATTTGGGTTGTTTTAGTTTTTGCTATTATGAACAAAGCACCTATTGACATTCCCATAGAGATATTTTTGTGGAATTTTCATTTCTTTTGGGTAAATAGCTAGGGGTAGACTTACTGGATCGTAAGTTAGTTGTATGTTTTACCTTATAAGAAACTGTCAGTTTACATAATGCACTCTTAATGAAGCTTATTACCTGTGAGGTGAGGTCTTTTAAATTTTTTGTCTTTTGATTTTTGTCTTAAATTGCATCGATATTAGATGTGTGGACATTCTTCTGAAATGTCTTAAGGATCAGACCTTGATTAACTGTGTTATTTTAGTAGATTTTTAATGCTTCTGAGTTATTTATACAAACAGCTTGAAATCCGAATGACTCCCATTGGAAAACCAGAAGAATGTCTCTTTCATGGATCTCTCCCATATTTTTATTTATCTTCTTTAATGTTTTATACATACAAAAATATGTAGAACATGTGTTAGTTATTAAGCATAATTATAAAATGGAAATTTGTAAATCTATCACTCAATCCAAGAGTGAACACAGTTCCAAATTGCAATGGAAACCCATGTGCCTATGAGCTTCTCATCCTCTCCAAAGGAATTCACATCCTTCATTAATTCTTTTGCTAAAACAAAAGCAAAACAAACGAAAAATATTTATTATTTTATTCTTTAAAGCAAGGGATTTCTATAAAAAATTTTCTATAACTTTCAAAGTTTTTCTTGCTTTTAAGAGCTTTATCAAAATGGTGTTATGCTGTGTGTGTTTTTGATACTTGTATATTTTTACTCAGTGTGTTTCAAAGATCTGCCCATGTTGTGTGGGGCTGTAGTTTATTCACTTTTGCTGCTAACATTCCTTTCTGCGAATATATCACAATATATTGTATTACTTGATACTTGTCAATTGTTAGTTGTGCTGTTTCTCATATTTGCACTTCATGTATATGATATACATTACATTTTTGGGGGAGTCTGGTACATTTGGCAGAATAATTTGAGATGAAACTGTTATCAAGTAAACAGCGTTTTTAAGAAATGAAAACAAGCAATCAGTTTCTGCTCCAAAAGAGGGAGAATCTATAAGATACCCGGGTAAAATGGTGTAAAATAAAAAGTGTGGTGCATTGTCAATGTGGGTGTAAAGCAAAGACTCCAATTAATTTTTGTCTACAGGATTTTATTTCAAGGTTGAAAAAATAAGTTTGACTTGTGTATGTAGAATATAATCACTGAAGAAATACAAATCACCTCCTTTGTCCATGTGGTCAAGTTAGAGCGTAAAGACAACCCAAATTTTTGTTCTTTTTTTTTTCCTAAATATTAAGCTATATAATGATACATCTCCCACCTCACTGTTTAAAATAACTTAATACGATTGATTTCCTACTACTTCAGGAAAACACAAATATTTTAAAAATTCACAAATAAAAATCATTTTAGTAAAAAAAACACACAAAGACAAATAAATCCTACAACCCCTACAAAAACCTGTATGCATTTAAAAATTCTATATACCTCTTTATGTTCTTGGGGACAAATAAACAGGCATATTTATTACTAATACTAAAAATACATTGGGTAGTATTTGAAGATTTTACATTAGCACTAGCCTTTTAAAAATCAGCTCTAAATTTTTGTCTTACAAGTATGTATTAAAAATTCTGAAATCAAGTATAACGAAATTATATATCAATATTCCTTTGCCTTCAACTCCAGAGTGGATCTGCAGGAATCAAGACCAACCTCATGCAAAGAACTTCCTTAAGAAATATTTAAAAATTAGTAGACTGGACTTTAATTCTTCACGTGTAGTGCCTAATTTTTAAATAATACATTTTCAGTTTAAGATTCTAATAAATTTCTTTCACTGTTAAATCTAAGAACATCCAAAACTGAAACTCTTTATTTACAAATCAAGCTGAATTTCAGTTAAACAAAACCATCCCATCATATGAATAATTTTCTTAGGTAAAACAAGGTTTATTTTCCTTCTATACAACTGACTCTGAATTGAGCTAGAAATTTCCAAGGAGGAAAATGATCTAGGAAACAACTTTAGAAAAAAAGGGCTAAGTTTCCGTTATGATAGCTTTTGACTTGTTTTCAGCTCTTAATTTAAAAAATTATTTACAAACGATGGATACACGTTCTAATGCAGAAGTATTTTAGAATTAGAGAGTAATAAACCTACTACCTTCCTTTACATCAGGTCCCTTCTTACCATCCTGCCCGATTGTTTGAGACAACCACTTCTTATCTCGACAATTCACAACTCTTTTATTAGCTATCTTAAAAAATTTTATTATTGACATCAATTAGCCTGAGTCATGAAACCGAACCACATTAAGGGCGACACATGGTCCAATTACTGTTTGTAAAAGTCCACGTATTTCAAACTCCTCTCTCCTGCCACTGCTGGGCTGTTTCCCTCTTTGAGGACCTGGTCTCCGCAGCATTTATTCATTAGATGGCAGTCCTAGGGAAGTCTCGCTTTGGGGAAACCTCTCCTCCTGCACATTCAAGAAAACCACCGCGGAGACTTAGGGTCGGTACTGGTTTCTAGTCACTTACGTAGCAAACGAAGCAAGAGGAACGTGCCTGGGAGGACCCGAGACAGGTGCGGGTGGGTTTCCGCAGTAGCCGCTGATCCCGAGTGCATGCGGCGTGTTCCCGGGTCGGGACCGCAGCCAAGGGAGGCTTCCCGGCCCCAGCCTCCACCCCCTCCTCGGGGCCCCGGGACCCGGACACGCCCCCCCAGATTCGGAGCCCCGCAGCGTGCACGCGCCCCGGCCGCTCCCCGCAGCCGCCCACGTGGTGGAGCCCTGAGCCGCGCGAGGCCGCGGAGAGCGCTGAGGGCGGGCCGCGGGTCCGGGAGGCCACGCCAGCGCGACCCAGCCGAGTCGGCCCCCAGCCCGGGCCCCCACATTTCCTCCCCCGGAGAGAGGGAGGCGACTCTCCGCGGGCTGCCCTCCCCGGCGACCGCCGCGCCCTCTGGCGGCCGCCGCGGGGACGCGCTCGGGGCACGCGGGGCTGCCTGTCTGGGCCCCCCTTCCGGGGCGCGGGGCCCGCGAGGGGCGGCTGGGTCCTCTCTCCTCGCGCCACTCCAGGCCGAGCCACGCGGGCCGCGCCCTTCTCCCTCCGCTCCCCGCGAGCCCCGAAACTCCGGGCTCCACGGTCGCAACGCCGCGGGCGCCCCAGCCCGGCGTGAAAGTGCCAGGCGTAGTAGCCTGGGGGTGGGGGTCCCCTTTCTCCCAGGTGCGCCCCTTCCGCCACGTTCGGGCTTTCCAGTACGCAGCGAAAAAAATGCCGCATGCACGCACTTATTTGTTTTGCAACAGCTGCAAGAAACAATGAAGCTTTTCAAGAACCTGGGAAACGCGCTTTCCAGCCGCGCTGTTGTTGTTTTCAATGAACCTCTCCCAGCCCCGCACTCCCCGCCCGCCCCTCCCCTCTCCTGCCCACCCCTCCCCTGCCTAGCCTTTCCCTGCCTACCCACCCCTGCCCCGCCGAGACCGGGCCGGCGGCGGGGGCATTGTTTTTGGAGTCGGGCGGGAGGGGAGGGCGCGTGCGGGGTGGCCGGCGCAGTGCGGTGGGGGCGGGAGCCGGTGGGCACGCGCGCGTGTCTGTGTGTGCGCGCGGGAGGCGGCGGGGCGGGAGATGGGGGCGGTGCCTCGCAGTCTCGCGCCCCACGCCCGGGCTCCGCTCCGCACGTCTTGGGGATCCCGGGCTCCGGTTTTTGGCGCGCGCCGGCCTGGGCCGGGCCCTCGGCGCGCCGCTGCTGCGGCGGTGGCCGCTCGAGTGTGCGAGCGGGCGCGTGTGCGCGGCCCCGGGCGCGCGCGCGCGCGAGCCCCCAGTGTGTGGCAGCGGCTGCGGCGGCGCGGCGAGGCTGGGGCTCTTGTTTACCAGCATTAACTCCGCTGAGCGGAAAAAAAAAGGGAAAAAACCCGAGGAGGAGCGAGCGCACCAGGCGAACTCGAGAGAGGCGGGAGAGCGAGAAGGACGCCGCCAGCGAGCCTGCCCGCGGCCGGCGCTCGCAGACCCTCGGCCCCGCTCCCCGGACCCCCCCCGCGCCCTCCACGCCCCTCCCGCGCGGGGGCAGCTCCACGGCGCGCCTCGCCTCGGCTTTGACCTTCAGCGAGCCGGAGCCCCCGCGCAGAGCCGGCGGCGGCGGCGGGCGGGGGCCGGGCGGGGGCCGGCGCGGGGCGGGCGGCGGCGCAGAGCCGGGCGGCGCGGCGGGAGTGCTGAGCGCGGCGCGGCCGGCCCGCCGCTTTGTGTGTGTCCTGGATTTGGGAAGGAGCTCGCAGCGGCGGCGGCGCTGAGGGAGGAGGCGGCGGCGAGCGGCGCCAGGAGGAGGAGGGGGAGCCGCTCATTCATTTTGACTCCGCGTTTCTGCCCCTCGCCGGCCTCGCCTGCGACCCGGACTTCGGGGCGATCTTGCGAACTGCGTCGCGCCCTCCCGCGGCGGAGGCTTGGGCGTCCGGCCGCCTCCCGCGCGGCCAGGGCCGGGCTTGTTTTTCCTCGCTGAGGCAGATTTGGGCTTTGCCCCCTTTCTTTGCAGTTTTCCCCTCTTCCTGCCTCTCCAGGTTTGAAAATGGAGGCCGACGACGCCGACAGCCCGCCCCGGCGCGCCTCGGGTTCCCGACTCCGCCGAGCCCTGGGCCGCTGCTGCCGGCGCTGAGGGTCCGCCCCGCGCCGCCCGCCCCGTCCGCGCACCCGGAGGGCCCCGGCGGCGCCGCCTTCAGAGTATTGTTTCCTTCGCCCTTGTTTTTGGAGGGGGAGCGAAGACTCAGTTTGAGACTTGTTTCCTTTCATTTCCTTTTTTTCTTTTCTTTTCTTTTTTTTTTTTTTGAGAAAGGGGAATTTCGTCCCAAATAAAAGGAATGAAGGCTGGCTCCGGAGGAGGGTCCCCGACCTCGCTGTGGGGGCTCCTGTTTCTCTCCGCCGCGCTCTCGCTCTGGCCGACGAGTGGAGAAAGTGAGTATGTGCCCGCCGCCCGCGGCCACTGCGGGAACTTTTCCTCCGAGGGGCTGCGCCCTGTTTGCGAAACCCGAGTTGCCACCGTCGCAGCTGTCGGGCCCCCGGGCTCGGGAGCGGCGGGGCGGGGCGCGGGGCGGCTCTGCCGGGAGGGAAGCTGCAGCGGACCCGGGATCCGGGCTCGTTCGTCTGGAGCCCCGCGGGCCCTGGCTCCGCGCATCCCCGCGCGGGAGGGACCTGAGGGGCTTTTTTTCTCGCGGTCCTGACAGCCGTGTCCCCCGGCTAGGCACGAGGACTCGGTAGGGAAGTTGGTGCCGGGGCGGGCTCCACGGTTTCCCGGGCCCCGCGACCCCGCACCTCGCCCCTCCCGGGCGCACGAGCCTCTCCGCACACAGCGCTGATCCCCTGAGGCGCGCAGGCAGCGGGGACAGCACCCTGGGTCGCACCGCGTCTCCGCTGCTGGGGCTGACCCGGCAGTGGGGAGCGGGCAGCCGCCCGGCCCGCGGGGTGCGAGTTGCCCTCGAGGGGGGAGGTGCCCTGCGGAGAGGGCCCGAAGCTCCAGGACACGTCTCCAAGCGCCCGGCGCTGCCTCCCGTCGCCCAGCGTGCTTTTGCTCCTCGGGTTCCTGGCCTTGCCCGTCACTTTGGCCCGCTGCTCGTTGGGTTACCTGCCCCTGGCGTCCCGGGGCTGGGCGGTGGCGTAAGGGGAAGCGCTCTCTGGGCAGCCCCCCGGGAAGTGCGAAGCCGGGAGTCTTCCTCAGCTTCTTTTCCGGGGAGCGCCACTGGGCCCCCCAGTTCAGAGGGCTCTGGGATGGTCTCCCAGTTTCTCCCGGGCCGGGGGATGGAGGGGTACTAGGGCCGCATCCGAGTGTGCGTTGGTGGGTGTGTGGTCGGAGCCGACGTGCATTCCGACACACGTGCTCGCAGCGCGGGGTGTAGTCGCCGCCTCACGGGGACACCTAGACGCCCGTCCCTGGCGAGAGGTGTCGTACGCGGTGGTTTCAGGAGCGCCAGGGTCTGCGGCGGGGGGTGGGGGGGGGTGTTTTGCGGGCGCGGAGCCCTGGCCTTGGGTTTGTTGTGGTCGGCGTCGTGTCGCCCTGTCTTCTGCCGCCCCGCACTTCCTTTGTACGTAGTTAATAAGCAGTGTCGCTCCACACTCGCTATCTTTTGCAATCTGATAGCTTTTGTTTTGGTGGTGTCGGGTGGGGGTAGGTAGGGAAGCGCGGGGGATGCAGGGAGTGAGAACTCCCCCCCCCCGGTGTCTACGGTCGGAGGAGGTGGGGGTTTTATTCTTCTCAAAAAGTTGAAAGTGTGGCTTACTGGTACATTCAAGATGGTAGGGTAATTTGAACACGATTAAAAGTTTAAATGTCGCAGCACTGGGACTGGGAACGGTGAGGGCGTGTTGGTGAGTAATGGTTGCCGAGGGTATGCAGGTGGTGCCGATTAACTTTGAAAAAATCACGACTGAGCCTTCGAGAGTGAGGGGGAGAAGTAGGAGGCAGCGGAGGTTGTCTGGCCCCATCACTGGGGCAATTCAGAAAGGCTGTTTCTATAAACAAGTCCTTAAACGTCTCGTAAGAAATGAGTCCACGACGGAACGAGAGCAGATCGTGGTTCGCGTGTTTACCGCCGAGTGGGACGCGGACTGGGGCCGGACCTTCCACGGATCTGGGCTCTCCTGCTCTTTGTTTTCTAAACTTTCAGTGGACTCGATTGGGCGAAAGCCTTCCGGCTCCCTTTACTAAGTCGTTTAGATGGTGGTTGGGGGGGACAAAGGAGGGTTTTTGTCTTTAAAAGATAAGTACGGTTTAGAAGACACGGGAGAAATAATCCGTTTTATTATGGAATGCAGTTGAACTGTATAGCTTCTCTAGTTTTGTGTTTTTAATGTTCTGAAATTCAAAATAGCAGGGATGGCCTTCTCCGACGCAGGAGTCGGGCATTTTAAAATAGGCTGTTTTTCTTTTGGAGCGTTCTTCTTGAAGGATATTCTTTGTGCAAGACGGCGATTTTTGAGAACATGGGAGGGGAGGGGGTGTTTTAATGTATGTTTTTACTCCATGATACCAAAGCTTCCCCCAAGGATCCCTTTACAGTGGTTAGTTCCTTGAAACCTGATGGGTGGTCAGAAGGCACCCCAAATCTCGATTATGGTTTGCTGAAGTCTTGACTGACTCAGTACCTGCCCCTCCCTCCATCTCTGAAATGTGGAGGATTAAAAGCTATGCCTGTGAACGGGCGTTCAGTTTTTAGCCGGGAAGGTGCTAGACCACTT
This sequence comes from Hylobates moloch, assembly GCF_009828535.3. Classification (NCBI taxonomy): domain Eukaryota; kingdom Metazoa; phylum Chordata; class Mammalia; order Primates; family Hylobatidae; genus Hylobates; species Hylobates moloch. The sequence continues at coordinate 34,282,806 of NW_026652289.1, read as the reverse complement.
AGCTCTGATAGAAATAAGCTGCTGAGCCCTATCAGGGAGGGTATTCTTTCAGCTGTTGTCTGGTATAGAACTAAAGACAGGGTGTTGGTTCAGTTGCAGGTATTTTGCTGGCGTATTGAGAGAGTAGAGTTTCCTCTTTGAGTGTGATGGCAGTAGAAAGAGTGTTGTTTATCTTAGAAAACTTAGTTTTTGAAGCAGAGGCAGTCATATGGATGTGTTTGTTCTGTATCACCATAATGTGAACAGGGCATCTAAATGAAGGAGGTTGGGAGGTTCTGAGTGATAGCCAGATAATCTGATGGCTATTTTGTTTTTAAAAAGTCAGCATGCACTTTAAATTTATTGTACCCATCTCCTTAAAAGGATTCAGTCATCTTTCTACCCCAGGCATCCTGTTGTCAGAGAAATGTAGGTATGTAAAATGTTGGTGTTTAAAGAAGTTAGTGTTTTATTACCAGAAGGAGAACCCAGAAAAAGAACTTTTGAAAGAACCTAAACAGCAAATTATAGTTTAGATCCTCTAGAGAGACATAGCAAGCAAATGGTGTTTTGTGGAAGGGTGGGGTTTTTGTCAGGATTTGAAATGTGAAAGGTCATATGTTTGATTTGTCAAAAAGATTAGAAAAGTTCAACTCTAAGAAATATGCTAAGGTTGAATAGATGAACCTTAAAAATATCACAAAAAGTGAAAGAAGTCAGTCACAAAAGACCACATATTGTATGATCCAGTTTATGTGAAATGTCCAAAATAAGCAAATCCATAGAGGCAGAAAGTAGATGTAGTGGTTGCCAGGGGCTGGGGGTCGATGGAATGGGGAGTGACTGCTAGTGGGCACAGGGTTTCTTTTTGGGGTGATGAAAATTATTCTAAAATTAGTTTGTGGCGATGGCTGCATAGCTCTGAATATACTTAAAACCATTGGATTACATACTTTAAATTGGGGACTTTAATGGTATGTGAATTATATCTCAAACCCTTTTTTTTTTTTTTTTTTTAAAGAAATGTGCTCAGGTTGAAAATAACTTGTTATGCTACCTTAAATTACATTAAAATTATTACATGTATTTGACAGGCTGATGTCTTTCTTTTTCATTTATGAGTTTTTCAGATCCGTAAGTTGCAGCAATACAACAAACTGATAATTGAAGCTTAGCAACAGGGATTCAATCCCGTAGTAGAAATGGGCAAGCAGGAAAAAAAGAATCTTGGTTCTGTGTAGCTTCAGTTAGGGATTGAGGAGCTGGATTTGAAAAACACAAATGCTGGTAGAAGGCAGATTCTTGACAATAGAAACCTCAACTGAATCTGAAATGATGAGGAGCTGAGTCTGAAGGGCTGTTTGTATTTCCAGTTTTATTATGTTTTCCAACAAAGAAAGAAATTGCTGTTTTAAGATGTTTTAAACACTTATTTTTTGATATGCCATATTGACCACAAGTGGTAGTAAGGACTGAGGATGAAGAGTTCATTTTAATGCGGTATTGTTGTTTCTTTTTTTTGCGGTTTTATTTCTCACATAGTTCCAGGGTCTGAGCAGGAGAAAGAATCTTTAGGATGCAGTAGTTTTAGGATATACTGTTTCAAGTATACAGTGATTTGTATAAAATTAAAATTCCTTACAGAACAAAAGATTTTAAAATGTGGCAAAGGCATTTTTGTTTTGAAACTGTGTGCGTTTATCCGGATTTACCCTGGCCTTTCAATAGGAAAAGACCTAAAGAATAATTGTTGTTTACATTTGCTTTTGGTCTTTGTCTAAGGCTTAGTTTACTTATAAAAATGTTTCCTGCCCTTCCTATTGTTGCAAGATCAGGGCAGTAATGAAAATCAACTGTATCATTTTCACTTGTTGCCTTAGAGTTTTTGCCAAGAGGAACCCTCAAGGGACGGTGGTTTCCTTTTAAATCTGGTTTCATTTGTTTTGTAAGAATGTGCTGTAAGAAGCAACTGAATCCAGCCAGCACTTATTGTGCACCTACTGTATGAAAGCTGACCTTGTGCTTTGCATGAGCCTGCAAAGTCTTGCATGAAACCAACTTTCTTGAAATTCGGATTTTTCAGATTCAGTATAGGATGCAGTTTTCAAGTAGACAGTAGGCAGCATTGTAAAGGTTCTTTTAAAAATATTTCTGTAGACTTAAGACTCTAGTGTTGTTCATGCAGAAGCCTTTACCATACCTTTTTGCCTCATTGATGCTTTCTGTATATTGGGATGTCACTGTAGACCGTGACATATAGGTGAGGTTAACCCATCTTGACTGGCGGCACGCCTTCTTTATAACATTGGATATGGCAATTGTGATTTAAAAACTGCAGTGTTATAGTTGCCTTTTTCCAAAAATTAGAAGTCACAGGTGTGTACATGAACGTTGCATGGCATGTTTTGAGTTGTAAGGAAGATGGAACTTATTTCAGAAGTTTTCTGGATTACATATTGCTTAGTTAGCTTTCTAGAAATCAGGAAGCAGTCATAATTTCAGGGCATTTTATAATTTATAAATAACTTGGTGTTTTTAAAAGCATGAGGGAGTAAGAGTGAGGAGACAAATCCTGGAAGTTTTTGTTTTTTAATTGTAAGGCATACAAGATACATTTCTTTCTAGGTTGTGATTTTCTCCAGTTTGTTTTCAAAACTCATTTAAAAATCAGACCTAGTTCATGGAAGAGGTATTTGCGCCTGTGGGCGAACTTGCTTTGAACTGCTTTTCTTAGCCAACTTATGACAGGTGCTGAGTCCAGGAGATGAGCTCTTCTCAATTGTACTAAATATATAATAGTTGCACACATGCTAGGGATATAGTTTCTTGATTTCCAGTCTGAGATGTTCTGAAGGAAAATTCTGAACACTTTAGAGACAACAAAGTGCCTGATGAATGATGCACTCTGATCCCTCCTGGAAAATGGTGTTTGGCATCAGCTTAGCAAGAGGAAGTTTTCCAGTTATTTGTAAAGATGTGATGTGCCTTTAAGTGGGGATGGGGGAGGGCAGCAGTCCCAGTGTTTGTGGACATTGAGACCTGTTGACATTTGGGAAGCATAACTGAGTTCCACTATTTGAAAAGATTAAAACTTTGATATATGTACACATCCCCTCATGCCTGCACCCCCACCCCCGAGGGTCTGGAAAAGAATTGATTTGTTCTGAGGAAGGAACATATATTTGGTATATAAAATGGTTAGTAAACAAAGGATCTTTAAAACAAGTTAGATTGTTATCTCAAGAGAAGCATACTTCCTCGGCATGATGTTTTCTTTTGTTAAATTGCTTTGGTTTTATTTGACTCAAAGTATTAACAATACCTTTGATTTTGAGACTTTTGGACTTTTGAAGACTAAGTTTTTAAATGGTCATTTTTACTCGTTTGAAAGTCCCAGATACCATCTTTGAAGATTTCTCTCCCTTTTTTTCCACTGATGCCGGCTTTACTTATGTTTTATTAATTTTCAAATCTTAAGGAAAAATTGATATTTCCTTACTTGAACTGAGAAATAGTCGTTTTCCCTCCCTCTTTTCTTCCGCAGTAAATACATGTTGAGTACTTACTGGATGCAGTTCTTTAGGTTTAGAAATTACTTGATACTGTAAAATGTCTTACCATAAGTTTTTAAAGATACCAGTCAAACTATAGATGTTACTGCCATGTTTATTTAAAAAAAAATAAAACTAGTAAGCAAGCTTAAAACTTTTCTTTTTCCTGCCCTGGACTATAGATTTTTTTTCTTTTTTTTTTGAGACAGGGTCTCTGGTCACCTAGGCTGGAATGCAGTGGTATGATCACGGCTTGATTCTGCCTTGACCTCCCAGGCTCCAGTGATCCCCCCAAGTAGCTGGGACTACAGACACACACCACCATGCCTGGCTAATTTTTTGTATTTTTAGTACAGACGAGGTTTTGCTATGTTGCTCAGGTTGGACTCAAGCGACCCACTCACCTCGGCCTCCTGGAGGGCTGGGATCACAGGTGTGAGCCACCGCACCCAGCCTACAAGAATTTTTAAACTCATAGATTGGTCTTCTGTTTTCACTGGACCACAACAGAAAGTAGTTTCTTTTATGGTGAGGGATGAACACCTAACGATTGCAATATAAGTTGTTGGGCCTTGTGTCCATGGAGCTCACTTGGTGGTTGGTGGTCTTGAAGCACTCACATTCTTTGGAGTAGTGGGGCGGCTGGCTAGTCACATGGGGAAGATGTGCACACCTGTGGATGGGGCCATCACACACTGCAGTGATGGCTGGGCCTATCTTACTGCCCACCAGGCTGGGTGCAGCGGCTCACACCTGTAACCCCAGCACTTTGGGAGGCCAAGGTGGGCAGATGACTTGAGGTCAGGAGTTCAAGACCAGCCTGGCCAACATGGTGAACCCTGTTTCTACTAAAAATAACAAAATTAACTGGGCGTGGTGGCCCGTGCCTATAATCCCAGCTACGTGGGAGGCTGAGGCAGGAGAATTGCTGAAACCCAGGAGGCAGAGGTTGCAGTGAGCCAAGATGATGCCACTGCACTCCAGCCTGGGCGACAGAGCAAGACTCCATCACACACACAAAATACGTATATAAAAATAAAATAAACTGCTCACTTGGTAATAGTCTGGAAAACTTTTTTTTTTTTTTTTGCATATTTTAAAGACTTTAGAAACTAATCTTGCTAATCCAGAAAGTTCTTGCGGGGAGGAGTTTGAAACTTTTGAAACTTTGTTTTATCTCACTCCTCAGTCTAAGCCCCCTTAATACCACAGGTATCTGCTTCAGTAAGAGGTACATAATACGAATGCCATTTGTTCAAAATTGTGTGTCTCCATCCATCCATCATCCAAATTCTGTGAGTTTGAAATACATTGTTATTGCTGTTTTGTATACTTTTGTTCAGCCATTTTCTTTTTAACATGGCACTAGCTTTCTCAAACTGGCTTTGGAATTATTTGTCAGTTTAAAAATCAGTACCACTTTAAAAATTACTCTTGACATGGGAGAACAAATATATTTTGATAGTTGTTAGAGCATAAATATTTTATAGAGCATAACTTGAAATTTTTCCTGATACATTTTGAATGCTTTCAGTTTGTCCTCTGCTGTAAAAAATATAGTCGTGGTTAGTCTCTGTAAAGTTGGTTATTGGGAATATATGCTTGATTACATAAATGAGACATCACCAATTTAAGTCAGCCAAAGTTTAGTCAATAGAACTTTAAAGAACAGAAGTCTAATGGTAATTAGGGAGAGATGAATTTATTTATAGGAGTTTTCCCCAAATTCAAAGTGTCTTAGTGACCTTTGATAACTTCCTGGTAAAAGTAGGAAGCATGGAGAGAAATTCCAGGTAGGATCCCATGATCCAATTGACTGGATCAGCTTACAAAGTGTTTTCTAAGTCATTAGCTATTAATTCTGTCTAGATTGTGTCCACATTTATCTGTGTTGTCCTGTATTTATTCTCTTTACCAAATTTCCCTGAGTCTCATTGTAGTGGGATAATACACAAGCCTACAGACTCAGGACTTTAAAGAGAAGCACAGATTGCCACGAAAACAAATGAACCCAGAGACCAGTAGCAGCAGAGGGAGATCTGCTGTTAGGCTTCCCTTAGTTCTGTTGTCTGATTTCTGTGGATAAGGAGTTCACTGCGTATGTTAGGTCACAACATGATATCGTGTAGTCATAGGAACTTTTGTTATGGTAGGCCTTTCTTGGTCAGGTGATACGATTGGGATTTTCTTTCTCACATGCACCTCAGTAAAATTTTCAGCAACAGAGATTGGCTCAGGATGGAATTTGTGGTTCAATTTCAGTTCTGCAGCTTGTCCTTTTCTGGGGAGACTCGTTAATTGAATGTTTCCTTTCGATCTCACTGAGTCACTTGAAATCGCTCAGATTCATCCCTGTTCCTGGCTCCAGCCTGGTCCAGTGCAGACCTGCATTGACTCTGAGTACATGCTGAGTTGGCCTCTGAACCAGTTCCTGTACCATTCCCTTAGTTTGATGGACTTGCCAGCTCCAGATACTCAGAATGTGCCTCTTGTGGTCCTAGAATCAAGTCCAAGGTCCTTAGAATCAAGTAATGAAACAGGTCCTTAGTAATCCTGTGCTGTAGGGATCCACTGTTAGTTCCTGGTACTCCCCAGCGTCTGTGCATTAGCTTGATGGAAAGGGAAGCCGTGCTATGCCTGTCTCCAGGTTTTTGCTTCTGCTGTTTCCATAGCTGAGAATGTTTTTCCTCTTCACTACTCTGCTACTTCTCCTTCCATCCTCAATACTGAATAGCAGAAAGTGCCACTAAATAGCACAGGAAGGTCACCATAGCTTTAGTTTCTCCTTAGCTGCCAATTAGTTCTTTGGTCCTAAAGTTATTAACTTTTCTGAGTCTCAGTAGACATGCGGAGACTTAAAAATATTTGGGGGAGGCATTTCTCCTTTTCTCACTAAACAACAGAATGAAAACATTTTCTAACATCTTTAGAAAACCAAAGTCAGAAAAATTGTGGGGAAATATGTTTTTTAAATTGAAATAATTTCCAAGCTCCAGGTGGATCTGTAAAGTAGGGACAAGATCATAACTTTCAAAAGGCAGCACACTAAGTCAGGTGATTCCTTTCCCCCATTTGCCTTTTCTGTGGTTTGAGTAGGTCAGAGATGCCATCTTTACATTTCCAAGTCAAATTCCTCCTCCTCCTTGAAGGTTTTTGGGATTTCCCTAACTTGTATAGATCTACTTCCCCATTACTCCTTTTGAGTTCACAACCCACGGTTTTGCTGGTTGACAGTGATTTGTTTTGTCTTGTTCCTTGTAATTTTATTAGGACCGTGGAGCCAAAGTGGCTGGTTTGAATCTCAGCTCTTCAGTAGCTAAGCTCTCAGGCAAATAATTTAATCTTCTTGTGCCTCAGTTTCCTCATCTGTGAAATTATAATTTTAGTAGAATCTACTTTAAACATTCATGAAAATCAAACAAATTCGTACACATGTCAAGTGCCTAGAATAGAACCTGGCACCTGGTATTAAGCCCTCGGACTTCAACTGCTACTGTTCTTAGGGATGTGACATCCTTGAACAGAGATGTTCTTTGGATAGAAATATAAAGCTGACTTGATGTTTGATTGCCCTTGCCATTTAAATATGGTATAGAACCTGGCACATAGGTGCTCAATAAATGTATAATAAAACTTTATTTTGCTAAGGTGCTTATTAACAAGATGGCATGTTGCTTATTAAACAGTTGCGATTTTTTTTTCCGGTAAACGCTGGTCATCCCCTGCAGTTTGCCTTGCATTTCAGAGATCTGTTTATTACACTTTCTCCCTTAATGTTGTCATTTGTCAATTTCTGCTCACACCTGAGAGGTGTCCAGTGTGCATTTTGCCCATCTCGCCAATGCATAGGCTCCATCTAGTGGCCAGAAGGGAAATTCAGCCTATTCGGTGACTGAATTAATAGTGCCCCAAGGAGGAAGATAGCGATCCCAACCCACTCTCTGGCTTGCTTCATGGGGGCTAATTGCAAGAAAATGTGGATACTACAGGCTTCTGTAGAAATCACTGGGCTACAGTTTTGGATTAAGGCTACTCTACTGTGTCAGTGCGAGCTGTCCTGAGAGAATTAGGGTCTTCCTAAATGATGCAGACAAGCGTACTGCAACTCCATGGCAGAGCTGTTACACCTAGTGTGTCTTTTACAGTTAGAGTTTTAAGATAATTTCACAGGACTTTAATAAATTTAAAGCTCCAAAATATTTATTTTGAGATTAGAGATTAAAAAAACACTACTGATTTCATTTGGAAAAATACAGCAAGATTTACCTTCCATCGCTCTTATTTAAATAGGTAGTAACACTTTCATTATTCTCTTATCTCTCCCCTTTGGCTATTCTATGTGGTTAAGATGCTTGCCAGCCAGAAATACTCAGAATAAGAATAAATACATCTAGGGTTGGTGTTAGGTCCCACACCATCTGTATTTCGTTAGCTAATTTTATGTATTTTGTTTCATGTTTTATTGATATTTTCAGAATCTTTCTTGCTGAGATTACACAAAATATATAGCTTGTTATTCAGTTTTACATGTCAAAAGCCTTAAACCCGTTTCCCCATGATTGCCTTTTATTATTTTTAATTTGGAAATCTTTGTTTGGCTATCTGAGAGAGAACTTCAGCCTCCCTTCCTCCCAGACATTTTGAACAACTCAGGCTGTACTCATTCGTGTCTCTTTGTCTTGGCAGGTGAAAGCCCCTCTGCTTGGAATAGCAAACAATACTACCAGCTTGCCCTCTGGCAAGCTCCTTTAAGAGTTAGCTGTAATCTCACCCTCTCTCTGGCCTTGATTCTGCATGCAGAATGATTGCACTGACTTGAGCTCTTGTGGTCTCTTGCTATACCTCCTATTTGGGCATCTCCCCCGTACTGCTTTGCCCCACCACTGGGGAGGGGAATGGTACCTTGGTTATCTTTGAATTCCCAGGAGGTGGCCCAGCGCGTGGTGCATAGGAGGAGCTGAAGAAACGGAAGACTTCTTAAAGGGATACTCCCCATTCACTTTGAAGCACTTTTTTGTACAACAAATTTATTTTCATCCAATCATTGTACCTCTGCTAGCCAAAACATTTTATCACACCAGTTACTGCTGCGTGGAACTTGAAAGCAATAAAATTATCTTTAAAATCATTGTTTCATTAGGCTTTTTGCACATTGAGGTGAATAAGAAAATTAGAACTCCTGGAAGGGTAATTTGTGAGTCTGGCCTTGTGTCAAGGTCACCTCATCCCTGTGGATGGAGACTTTGTTCCGTAAGTTCCCTATAGATAAGATGTATTGAATAATTCATTGGCACCGATTTATGTCTGTAGTGTGCTTTTAAACCCTCGTGGAGCTGGGCACCTGAGGAGGAAGCATCTGCAGTCTGGACTCAGCTGCCTGGTGGTCTCCGGAGTGGCCTGGTGCAGAGGGCCAGGGTGGCATCTCAGAAAGTTGGGTGGGTACTTGCACACCTGCTGACCTTGAGTGACAGGGTGGACCTAGGTCATTTCACAGGCCCTTCCAGCCTTCAGATCTCAAGATACTAGGCAGAGAGAGAGATGGAGATTTGAGGGAGATGTAGTTGGAACCAGCAGAATCACCACGTATGGAAGTTGGCTTCTATTTTTTGCATTGTTTTTTTGGTGAGGCCAGTAAACTTTTGCCTCAACTCCTGTGAGGGACAGTAGCAACCTCCCCAACCCTGCCGGTTTTGGTTGCTGGTGAAGGCCTTTGACAGTCTCCTGGTAGGGCCCTTGGAGACGGGTGTGGAGACGGTGAGGCCAGCTCCTTATCTCTGGACAGAAGAAAGTTTACTTGTCTAGGTTGTTGTGAAGGGGACTCCTGAACTTAATGAACACCTTAGAAATTATCCTTAAAGTCTCCTCTTCTGAGGAGTGGGGTGGGATATTTCTTGCAGAAAATGTAAATGTAATCATTTGAAGCTGGAATGTTAATTTTCAAGAGCAGCTTGTAAAAAAGCATCTTGTGAAATTCTCATGTGAATGCTGAACCAGGTGGATGTGAACTTACCTGGACAGCCTGGCCTGCCTTTGTTCTGCTCTTCTCCGTGGGGTTTGCGTATGTGCAGGGCTTCCTTTGAAGCCTCGTCCCCTCAAACAATTCACTGTCTCCCTCTCTCCCATGCATGGAGGCATGTTGGAAAGGGAGCTCCAGGCCTCAGTGTCTCTACCTGTGATTGGAATAACACTGCTCTAGCAGGGATGCCAATGAGAATTAGCAATAGATAATATATCCAAGCTGCCCAACAAACCCGGCAAATAGAAAGTATCCAATAAATGGATGCTTTTCTCTTTTTTTCTCCTCCTCATGGTGGGTGGCCCTAGTGGGCTCTCTCTGGGGCCTCCAGTCCTCCTTCCCCACAACACTGGGGCATTGCTGCCAGTTGAATAGGGCCTTTTTTTCTTTTTTTTTTTTTTTTTTTGAGACAGAGTCTTGCTCTGTTGCCCGGGCTGGAATGCAGTGGTGCAATTTCTGCTCACTGCAACCTCTGCCTTACTGCAACCTCTTCCTCCCAGGTTCAAACAATTCTTGTGGATCAGCTTCCCAAGAAGCTGGGATTACAGGTGTGTGCCACCACGCCTGGCTAATTTTTTTTTTTTTTTCTAGTAGAGACGGGGTTTAGACATGTTGGTCAGGCTGGTCTCAAACTCCTGGCCTCAAGCAATCCACCTACCTCGGCCTCCCATAGTGCTGGGATTACAGATGTGAGCCACTGTGTCTGGCCAAGGAGGGCCTTTTTTTGCACATCTACAGTGAAAGGTTTGAACCTGGAAGTCTGAGTCTCAGGTCAGTCGTTGAAACCACTAAGTGACCACCTTGGTTCTCTGTGCCTGAAGAGAATGGGTTTTTAGGTTAACTAGGCTGACTGGTTCAAGGTCATGTCCTATCTGTGGAGGGGAAGTGGGAGTGGAAGGTGAGTAGTGACAGAGTATGGAACCCTGTTTCTGATATCTAGATTATTTGAGGGCCTCCAGTGGTCTCTGCTCCATGGAAAGCATATGAAAGATATGATTTTTTTTTTTTTTTTCTCGTGGAGCTTGCTGTCTAGCTGGGAAAACTCAACTACTGGTGGAGAGTAACAGACGCTATGAGTTTAGTGCTAAGTTATGGGATGCTGACCAGAGAGAAGTGTGTGGGCTGCAGGCAGTGGGGTCACGGAACTGCAGAATGGCTTGAGAAGCTTTAAGGGGGGTGTCTGACTTTAGTGTGCCCTAAATATTTGACTCTCAAGATCCAAGGAGGCAGCTCCCCAGGAGAGGAAGGGACCATGTGTGGTGTGGGTGGCAGTGTGCACTGATGGAGTGGAGAGGGTGTCAGAATCCGGTGTTTGTGTGGTGGGAAGGAATTGACTGCTGGCAAGAGAATGAGGAGTGCTGAAACCTTTGCACCATTGCAATGGGCCTGCTGAGAAGGGTGTTCTGGGGAGGCTGCTCTGGCCTCTCGATGGAGTTAGGATTGGGGGACAGATAGACACCCCGGTGTGAGCCAGTGATGGTATACATGAGGGAAGCAGTGAGGACAGGCTCAGGGAGGGAAGTGTTGTCTCTAGACCTGAGACCAGGAAGCAGGAATGGACTGGACAGGTTGGCCCAGCTGAGGGAGGTGACTGGTGAGACAGGGGTCCTCGGTGTGAGGGACTGGGTTGCCAGAGGAGCTGTGGGCTGGGGTGGTTTGTCAAGAGAGCGGTCCCAGTTGATGGAGAGGCAGGACCCGCAAAACAGGTTGGCTGCAGGACTGGGGGCAGTAGCACAGAGCAGCTTCCGAGGAGACCTGGCACTTTTAAGGCATGGAATGGAGAGAGCTAGGGGAGCACACCTGCAGTGAGGCAATTCATATAGCAAAGTTCTCCGGAAACTGCAGTGTTTAACTTTTTAAAAAAATAGCTGGATGTTAGAAAAGTGGAGGAACTCTCACCTTTATTAGGGGCATCATGGATACCTGGTAGCGTCAAGGGCTAGAGTTAAAACCCGTGGAGTAATACGCCCTCCTATTGTGTTCCTCTCCTCTAAAAATAAAGGCGAAACTTACAGATGAGCTCTCTTGTTGTTCATTTGTTGGGGCACTGCTTTCTGACTTTTAGAGGAGTCCAGGCTGGAGATGGACCCCTGCCTTTTTCTGAGTTGGGCCTGCTGGGCCCGAGGCTGGTTCTGGACTGGGCCAGGCTGATGCAGTGGCCTTGGGCTTCCCGAGGCTGGGAGAGGGCGGTGGCCCCCGCTACCCTGCAGAGCTGGCCAGCGTGGCAGGGCTCTTTCCAGTCCTTACCATACAAGTGAAGAGGAACAGTTTGTTTAAAGAGGGGTGCCAGCTTCACATCCAGGCCTGGGCTTTGCTGCTGGTGCTTTTGAACTTGTATTGATTTATGTCTGTAAATTGACTGGACACACTGTGGTTCTTGATGAGAAGCAATTGCCATCCTTAGCCCACGATTAGTGCCACTCTCTGGGTGCTGCCTGTTCTGCCACTGTAACTGTTTGTTTTCACTTGACAAATAACATTAAAAAACACAGTAATGCAAGAGACTTCCTGGGAGGATGATATCATTTGGCCTGTGGGCTTTTGTGTTACTTTCCTGCTATTAGGAGAGTGAATTCTGAATTTTCAGTCATGTTCACCTGTTGAAGCAAGTAGCGTTTCAGACGGTCTCTGCTTTTCTCGACTAGAAAGCAGGCCTTCTCCCTTTTCCCCAATCTTGTTTCATGACACCATTCCCTTCTGAGATTAGGGTTAGAGAATTAGAAGTCTACTGATGGGTTGTACCAGGGGCACATCATTTACCCTCTCTGCTCTCCTTTCCTCATCTGTAAAATGGAAGATAATGCCACCCATCAGGTCGAGTGCGGTGGCTCACACCTGTAATCCCAGCACTTTGGGAGGCCGAGGCGAGCGGATCACCTGAAGTCAGGAGTTCGAGACCAGCCTGGCTAACATGATGAAACCCTGTCTCTACTAAAAATATGCAAATTAGCCAGGCATAGTGACATGCACCTGTAATCCCAGCTACTCAGGAGGCTGAGGCAGGAGAATCGCTTGAACCTGGGAGGTGGAGGTTGGAGGTTGCGGTAAGCCAAGATCATGCCACTGCCCTCCAGCCTGGGCAACAGTGAGACTCCATCTTAAAAAAAAAAAAAAAGTGTCACCCATGTTGGAGGATCGTTACCAATACTTCATGAGTGAATACATACACATTTCTTAGAACCTAGGGCTTATAAACACTAGGAGTTAGCTGATACTGTTGTTGCTAAGGATAGAGGAAATACACATGAGAAGTTATTTACTTTCTTTAAAAAAAAAAAAGTACCCTTTGGGTGTGTATTGATTCTGATGTTTTGCTCCTAGCTACATTTGCCGGTCTTTTTTTGACTGCAGAATTAGGAATCAGCTTCATCTTTTCTTTTTTTTTTTTTGGATGGAGTCTCGCTCTGTCGCCCAGGCCGGAGTGTGGTGGTGCGATCTCGGCTCACTGCAAGCTCCACCTACTGGGTTCACGCCATTCTCCTGCCTCAGCCTCCCCAGCAGCTGGGACTACAGGCACACGCTGCCACACTAATTTTTGTATTTTTAGTAGAGACGGGGTTTCACCGTGTTAGCCAGGATGGTCTTGATCTCCTGACCTTGTGATCCGCCCACCTTGGCCTCCCAAAGTGCTGGGATTAAAGGCGTGAGCCACCGAGCCCAGCAGGAACCCAGCTTCATTTTATGTAAAGAGAGTTTGACAAGCGCTCCATTGGGGATAGCAGCACAGCTCCCTCCTTTTCTGTCCCTGTCTCCCTCCCGACTCTGCGTCTGCCTCCGTTTGAAGCATCCTCCTCCAGTATATGGGTCATTTGGATTCCAAGGCCCTTTTGAGAAGGCCATGGTCATGGATCATTCGCGTTATCAGTGTGAACTGTGGATGTCCCTTCGCCCTTCAGTCTCTTCCTTCTTCAGGGAGAGGTAGGTAATTGGGGGTCACGTGGCCTGGAGAAGAGCCTGGTCACGAGCATGAGGGATGTGAGTGGGACTATGTTTCCAGCCAAATTTAGGGCACAGGATCTGAAAAGCACTTAGATTAAGTATCTGCAAAACAAATTAGGGTATTTTAAATTGAAGTGGAGAAACTTGAGAACCTGTGCCCTTTGTGCGTCAATGGCTGCTTGCAAGGATGAGCATCCGCAGCTGGAGCGGCCCCACGGCTGCCAGAGCAGGAGAAGGCTTCAGTCAGGTGGGAGGCCAGCTGCGGTATGTTGCCTGATGCAGGATGGTGAGAGGAGGAGCTGCTCTCTTGCTCTGCTCCCTGGATTGCACAAGGTCTTCCTGAGACCAGAATTCAAGGTTAGTCCTGTTTAGGCAACTCGGTAGATGGACTTGAATGGTCTTGCTAAGAGAATATTGCCTATGGTGGTATTTGCAAGGAAAACAAAAGTGTTTTGAGCCCAGACTAACCAATTTAACAATGCTAGTAAGTAAGGATACTGTTTGCTTTTTGTGATGAGAGGTCTCTTAGGAGGAGGGGTTAATTCTTTTGATTTAAAACTTACTACTTGAGGTGAATAGGCACATGAAAAGATGGTGAAAGTCACTAGTCATTGGTGAAATGTAAGTCAAACCCACAATTGGTACTTCATACCATCATACTCATTAGTGTGGCTATTACCAAAAACACCAGATGATAACAAGCATAGGCCAGGATGTGGAGACATTGGAACCCTTGTACCTTACTGGTGAGACTGTAAGATGGCACAGCCATGGTGGAAGATGATATGGTGCTTCCTCAATAAATTCATCATAGAATTGCCATATGATCCAGCAATTCCACTTTGGGGTATATGCCCAAAAGAAGTGAAAGCAGGGGCTTGAACAGATATTTGTACACTCATGTTCATGGCAGCAAATAATTCAGAATAGCCAAAAAATGAAAGCAACTCAAGTGTCCATCCATAGACGGGTGGATAAACAAAATATGGTCTATCCATACAATGGAATATAATTCAGCCTTAAAAAGGAAGGAAATTCTATGACGTGCTACGGTGTCTGCGAACCTTTCAGACACTATGCGAAGTGAAGCCAGTCACGAAAGGACAGACTGCATGATTCTTACCCTTACATGAGATGTGTAGGGTAGTCACATTCATAGAGACGGAAAGTAGAATGGCGAGGGTGCGGTGAATACAGGCTGGGGGGAGGGAGCAATGAGGAATTGATGTTCAATGGGTACAGAGTTTCAGTTTGGGAACACGTAAAAGTTCTAGAGATGGATGGTTATGGTGGTTGAGCAACATTGGGAATCAGTGTTAGTGAACTGTACACTTAACAAGGGTTAAAATGTTAAATTCTTTGTTGTGTATATTTTACCACAATTTTAAAAAGCTTATTTCTCAATTGTTTATGCGAGTATGTGTGTGGAATAGTTGGGGAGACAAATTCAAGACCAGTCCTTGTCCATGGTGGTCCTAGGTACCACGGGATCACTGCGGGGGAACTGTGAGGTCAGGAGAGGCCTTGGAAAAAAAACGCAGGTTTGAGCTGAGTCAAGTGGAATGGGTCTGTTTTCTATAACAAGGGACAGTATTGCAGATAATTTTTTTCTTTCAAGGAAAGTAAGTCAGGAGTCAAACTCTGATGCCACCGTAGTCACAAATGAAATTTATTGCTCATCAGCCATGTGACGTGTAATTGCTTTTTCATTTTCTTATTTTTCCAGAAGAGAGATTTGTTTAGATGTTTGATTCCCTCACTGATTGTGATTATACTGGAAGTTTTTCATTTGTTTTGACAGCTCAATTTTTTTTATTGTAAATGGACTCCCTCATTACAGAGGGGGGAGCCCTTGAAAGAAAGGGATTGACCTCTGCAGGCAAGAATTTGAGTGTCCTAAAGGTAGAAAAGGGCTAGAGGCTTCGCCTTACAGGTGAGGAAGCGTGGAGGGACGCACTGCTTGAGACCATGGTACGCGTGCTGCGTGTCAAAGGCCAGGTCCGCCTGTCTAGCAGATACTCTCTGGGGCTGCTTTTTTCTGCTTGGTTGTCATCCTTTGGTTTAACCAGGCGCCAGGGTTCAGGCCTGGACCTGCTGGATTCCAAACAAGACTTCGAGGTGGCCGAGCTTGTCTGGCTTCCAGAGGAGCTTTCTCTGTCGCGCCCAGAGGAGTGGCTCACCTTGGTCTGGGACCCGTGGGAGGAAGCCTGGTGCGGGCAGCTGGTCTGTGCCTGGAAGTTGGACTTGCATTTTCTCTGGACCTCCAAAGCAAACCCGAATGACCACTCTCATCCTCTCCTTTTGCTTGTTTGTGTATGTGCTTGTTTTGCCTGGTCATCAGGCAGGAGGTGGTGTCAGATGATGAAAGGTGTTGCTCGTCCCTGGGTTGGTTCTCTTACGGGACTGTATGGATGTCTTAGCTCAGACTGCTCTGACAAGTTACTATAGACTGAGGGCTAAAACCACAGACTTATGTTTCTCACAGTTCTGGAGGCTGGAAGTCTGAGATCAAGGTGCCGACCAAATTCGGTTTCTGTTGAGGGTCCATTTCTTGGCTTGCAGATGACAGATGTCTTGTCATGTGTCCTCACAGGATGGAGAGAGCAAGGGGCTCTGGCCTCTTCCTCTTTATGTAAGGGCATTGTTGCCATTATGGGGGCTCTACCCTCAGGACCTCATCTAAACCTGATTACCTCCCTAAGGCCCCACCTTCAGATACCACTGAAGGTATTTGGGGGTTGGGGCTTCAGTATATGAATTTGAGGGGACACAGTCATGCAGTTCCTAACAGTGGAGCAGTGTGCCATAGTGAAGGGATCTCAAGACCAAGACTCTCTATGGAAGTTCTTGGCCAGGTCTGAGAGTTGGTTACAGATCATTAAAATTTACGTGGAATCCAGTACTTGAAAGTACATGTCTTCAGGATGGCACTGAGCACATTCGCCTCCTTAACCAACTGCCTGAAATGTTTAGTGCATCTTCTGAGCACCCCATTGCTTTCCTTGAAGTGAATGCAGTTTGAGAGGAACTCAATTATGGAGAAATTTTATATGACCCCATTTCTTTCATTTTAGGACAAATAAGTTGCTTATTTTAAACTGCAGGAGCTACATAGAGGAAGTTATACTCCAGGAGAGCTTAAATTTCACTCTTTGAAAACTCTGTTCCATGTAAGTACATTCCTCCTCTCTCCCCTCCTCAGTGAGCACACACCCATCAGATGTGTGGAATTCAATTAAAAGCAGCTCCTCTCGACCCTCCCCGGGGTCTGTTTTGTAAAGCTGACACCAGCATCAGTGAGCTGGAAGGGGCTGCCACAGAAGACAGACTTACTGCTGCGGCCCACTTCAGAGCCCTCAGTAGTACTTTTTCCTCTCCCAGCAAATCCAGGAGGCTGGGAAGGTGATTGTTAATTGTTTATAAGCATTAACTGTTTACCAGTCATACTTAGTATTTTAAATCTGACCCTGCTATTATGTTGTTTTGTTTCTGTTCACAGCTGAGCTTTAAGCTGGGTAGAATTTCGTGATGAGTCACTCCCATGACTGTAAAATCAGTATCGATCAAGCCTTCCTGTTAATCCTATGAGCAGTTTAGAGACAGATGAGACAGGCTTATGGTTTCCACCGGCTTGGCTCCCTGCGTGTGCGGGTTGGGCTTCCTGAGAGCCTGGTTAGCCCCTTTTATCTGCTGCTCTGAAACCTGCGCAAGGGTATTTAGCATGCACCTTGAAGCCTCTGCTGCCTGAAGACAGTGTGCTTAAATGAAGGGTATACAAGCCCATGTGAGGTTTTCTCTTCCCTTTTGTTTCATGAACTCCACCCCAATTACCTTTGAATTTTGCATGCCAGTTATTTTCAGGGAACTAGTGACCCTTTTCTTGCCACCCTGGGCTTTGAGTTGAAGGCCAGTGTGCCACCTTTTCTTTGGCTTCGTTAGAACGTTGCCCCTCAGGGTCATATGTGCTGGCTGCTATGAATTCTTACTGCTTGATGGACAGAGAAAGGTGAGGGTTAGATATCTGGACAGAGCATGACAGGGCGGGACATCCAGTAGGAACATTGGGACCTTTTGCTTCCAGGCTTGGGCAGTGGGTGAGAAACTCTTCCCATTAGGGCAATGGGTGAAACACTGCCTTCCCTCAATCCTCTGGGCAGCCTTGTCAGGTGGGTGTGGAAGCTGAGGTGTGTCTGCCCCAGGCTGTGCAGTCAGCCCCGTGTTCTAGCTTCCCGTGCCGAACCTGGCCCCGGAGGCCGTCTGCCTGGCGAGGCTGCACAAAGCTCGGAGGGGCATTTCTGGTGCTTGGTAGATGCCAGGCCTGCCCCCGGTGCAACTGATAAGAGCATGGGCTGAGAGTGCCGCTTGGATTCGGCTGCAGTGGGCAGCAGAGTGGGGGTGACTGGTGTTGCTTTTACTCTAGAGCAGAGGAGGCAGATGAGGTAGATTGGGGCCCCAGGGATGCTGAGCTGAGCTGGGTAGAGAGAATTTGGTTTTGTAGGATTTGGAGACAGAGACAAATTTGGAGTGTTTGGATGTTCGGGGAGCTGCAGGAGGTATGTGAGGTGTGTAAAATGCAGCCCCTGTTTTAAAAAGAGCTGACGTTGTCTCTTGAGAAGATAAGGTGTGCACAGCCGTGGAATGGAACCAGATGCTTTTATGAGTGAGGACAGAGTGAGCGCACTGGGAAAGAGCTCTGGAATTGGAGGAAGAGATCATTTTGCCCAGAGGGATCTTGGAGGTCTCCTGGAGGAGGGTGCTTAGATGATCAGAAGGATTATGCTAGACTTGATGGCGTGGTCTTGGCATCAGAACTCTAAAAATGTATGTTGGGGCTGGAGAGGAAGGTTTGTTTAAGTTGTAGTGGGGGATGAGGCTGGGGGCAAATCGGGGATGGTTTTCCAGGTCTGTAGAGGCCGGGGTAAGAGGAATGGTTGGTTCTTAAGAGCAAAAAAAAATCCCTTACATGTTGGTTCTCTTATTTGTGCTAAGTTAAATACATGGGAGGCTACTGGTGTTTATGAAATAACCCTGAGCCTTTTTAGGGAGGTAGTAGTGGATGTCTGATGGAAGAGATAGAAGACTGGTCCTAGGGGTTCCGGGTGGCACCTTCCTCTCAGGTCATCACTGTGCTTTTTGCACATTGCAGTTATATTTGACTACATTTGATTATGGCAGATTCACTTAGAAGGACACTGGAAAAAAGCCTCTCAAATTACAACTGACACAGGAAATGACTTTATTTTCTTCTATTTTTTTCTTTGCTTTTCTCCCCCAATCAACATACATTTTTAAACCTGTCATCTCACATGACCTGCCAATAGAATTGATATGTTTAATTTCTGTAGAAAATAATTGGAAATATTTCACAAGCTCCAGTAGCTTGCTGTTGTAGGACCCTTAGGACTTTGGAATGAGAAGTTTTCTATTGAGTTGTCATATTTGGAAGGCTAAAGGTGCCCTCTTTTCCCTCGATGCACATAGTAGACTCCTGTGTGCAGGCATTTGTTTGGTGTCTCACGTTGATGCAAATGCAGCCATGGCAGAGTGAACCCTGCTCTGTTACTGGATCTCCATTTGCTCGAAAGAGAGCAGTGTCCCCCTCCAAATCTGCGTGTCTGAAAGCATTCATGCAGGTTCATTGTGTGGGTCTTTGCATTTTACTTAGACTTAGCAAAAATCAGGTATAGTCTTTCCTGAAAACAAAAGTGACCATTGTTTTTAATCAACTGTAGGGTGTTTGGAGTTGTGAAATATTTAGGGTCCCGAGTCCATTCCAGATTCAACATTGGGAAAGAATGAGAAAGCTGAAGCCTGGGGCAGGCTCTGTCTGCAGAAACCATGGGCTATCACCCCCCTCTCCTTAGCAGCATTGTAAATAAAACTCCATTTGTAAGGAGCATGTCCCAGCTGAGCTTGTAATGATAGGGGCAAGATTTGTGTGGTGGGGGGGGGGGGGCATGGAGCTGGAGACTGGGGCCTTCCTTATTGGTTCATTTATCCTGGCCCTTCTCTTTTCTCTCAAGTCTCAGCTCTTTTAAGATTCAGAAAATAATGCAAAATGCCTAAGATTTCTGAAATTCCTGGCTTCAGAGACTTGACTACATAAAAGAGCCAGGATTTTCAGGCTGGCCATTTCAGGATCAGCCATTTCCCACTTCCTGATTCATAGCTTCCAGGATTTGTAATGCCTGTAGACTTTTTTCTCTCTTGCTTAAAAGCGGCCATTGAAAGAAAAAATAAATAGCAAAATCCCCATCCCAGAAGTTCTACTTCCTGTTGTTGTACTATTGAGCTCTGAAAAATAGCTTTGTAAGTTTAGGCTCTTGTTTGGGCTATTTCAATGGAATTCTTGAGATCTTTTTGTTTGGACAGGCACGTATGAAGGCGGTAAGTTGAAAGAACTGCAGCTTAATCAGCACAGAAATGCAGAGGCTAAAATTTAAGTTCTTTCTTAGCTTTATGGTATGTATATTAATATGATCCAAGCAATAGTGAGTTGCTTAGCCAGGGTGCACAGACATTTTCCACAATGCCAGTTGTTTCCCTCATAATGTTTAATGTTTATTTTTAAAGGACATATTTGGGCACAAGTTTCATTTTTGCCTATAAAAGAATTGGGAATATTTATGATTCTTGCAACAAAGGAGAAGGATCCAAAGTAACCAAGAAAATGATAGACTGGCAGGCTTCACATTTTCCCACAACTCTTCATGAAATAAAATGTAGATAAGGCTGGGTGCCATGGCTCATGCCTGTAATCCCAGCACTTTGGGAGGCCGAGGCGGGCGGATCACCTGTGGTCGGGAGTTTGAGACCAGCCTGGCGAGCATGGCGAAACCCCGTCTCTACTAAAAATACAAAAATTAGCCAGGTGTGGTGGTATGCACCTGTAGTCCCAACCACTCGGGAGGCTGAGGTGGGAGAATCACTTGAACCTGGGAGGCGGAGGTTGCAGTAAGACAAGATGGTGCCATTGCACTCCAGCCTGAGTGATAGAGCAAGACTCCATCTCAAAAAAAAAAAAAAAAAGTGTAGGCTAGCAAAAGTGCCTACAGTTCAAATGCTTCCATGCTAAACACTGTATTTCTTCTGGTCTCATTTGTGATGAGAGTCATAAAATATTGAGAAATACAAAAACCTTTACAGTTTTATAGGATGATAATGGCCACTCAAATAGTTGTGATGGGTTAACTAATTTGGGCCAATAATAATTTCATTTGTGGTGAATGGATTTTTCCCCCCTAAATACAGGTTCCTAGAAAGTTGAAGCAGTGAATCTGGTGATACTTAATCAGTGATTTCATAAGGGTTCACACAAACGTTTCTGGGTGGGATTCCTAATGTCCAGCTTCCTCTGTGTAGCTCAGTAAGTCTTCTTTGGAGACACCAGCCTACATTGTAAGACTGTCACATGGGAGCATCTTTTTATTTTACTTTCTTAAAAAAATGAGGTCTTGCTTTATTATCCTGGCTGGAGTGCAGTGGTGCGATCATGGCTTACTGCAGCGTTGAACTCCTGGGCTCAAGTGATCCTCTTGCCTCAGCCTCCCGAGTAGTTGGGCTGATAGACACGAGCTACTGCGCCACCTAGCATTTTTGGGGATTATTGTAGGGTCCTTTTGGACCACACATGGTTTTATACTCTATAGCTGATTGATGTACTGGCATGTCAGTGACATTGTGTGTATCATTACACTATTTGGTTAATTGATGTACCAGTGGAATAGCCATCTTCTGGAGGCTCTTGTTGGCATATTTCTCTTAGTGGTGGACTAGCAGTTGTATAGTAAATAGATGATCATTCTCGCTCTGTTTTACCTTTCCTCAGCTGCTCTTCTAGTAAGAAAATAACAGCTCTCTGAGCTGTAGTCTTCTGGAGGCTCTCTCAATAATAGAAATGGAAAGAAAAGACTCAAATCCCTGGGCAGTGACTTTTTAGTTGTTTCATTTGTTTTTAAAGCAGAAAGACCTTTAACTCTTAGTAGCCTTATAGATCATCTTTGAAAACACCTGTGCTTGCATTGAATGGGGCGGTAACCACTGGATTCTCCCATGCTGGGTACATGTTCTGCAGTCACAGACACTCCTGGCCTCACCTTTGGTGGTGAAGGAATCTTTCCAATTTCTGCTGATGGCGTAGTGCTCTTGGGAACTGGGTGCTCTGAATGAGCAGATGGGCAACTGCTTTTTTAAGCCTGCTGTTCATTCTGCAAAATAGTCATTGTGCAAATACCTGATAAGCACCAGGTCTGTGCCAGGTGCTGTATTTTGTATTTTGCATGTCTGAGGCCAGCATCTTTTTTCCCTGTTCCTTTTTCTCCTCATCCAGTGAACTTTCCACTGTGGTTGTAGTTTGTCTGAAAAAGGTTTGGCAAAAATGTACAGCCATGTTTCTCTTGTCTAGAGAAGCTGTCTTAAGGACTTAGACAAGTTTCACTGGCAGAGTGAATGAGTGGTGGCCTCTGAATAGTTGAAATGTTAATGGTATCTATAGGTTCTAGAAAATCTGCGTCTTTAAAAGTCATAGCGATAAAGCCTCAGCTTTTTGAGAGAGTGGGTTTCAGACATTTAAAAATATTACTATATAGGAAATCTGATTGTTGCACTGAAACAGGATTTGTTATCACATCACGGTTTAGACATACCCAACAGGCAAAATTACACTGGTCATGATTGCTTTACATAAAATTTTGGAGTAGAAACTGTTAGCTCCATGAAAGCAAGAACTGTGTTCACTCTTGAATGCCTGCTACCTGCACGTGGTGGATGTTCTGTAAATGTATATTAAAGAAATGGAGGTCCTTAGAGTTCCAAGATCACCGTCAATATCATAACCCTAGGCTTCCTCATCCTTCCAGTTACTTCTCTTCCAGAAGAGCCCATTGCCTCCTTTATATGAGGTCTACAGAGTGTGTTCAGAGGGCTCTTATCATTGATTCAACAATCACGTGTACACATAGCACTAGAATGACTTCACATATTTGACCTGTTTAAAAATAACGTGCAGCTATGACGAACAATGAACCTTTGATTAGGGACACATTTGCCTGCCGCCAGACACTACAAGTATTATGTGTATTGCTTTTTTCAAATTATAATAGTAATAGATGATTATGAGGAGAAAATTAGAAAATAAGTTTTCTGTCTCTCTATAAAAGGAAAATAAAAATTATCCTTAATCTCAAGGTAACCATTGTTAATATTTTGTTGTATTTTCCTGAGATTTTTCCCCCTAAACTTATATGTGTATCTATATATTTTAAAAAATGAAATTAGTAGTATACTACGTACACACATATTGTGAATTTCTGCCCATAACATTATATCTTTATCACCTGGAAGGTGGTCTTTAATGAAATTATTAAAATTAAAATTATTCTATAAATGCTAAATTTAAGTATTTTACAATTTTTTTTTTTTTTTTGGAGACAAAGTCTTGCTCTGTTGCCCAGGCTGGAGTGGAGTGCAGTGGTGCAATCTCAGCTCACTTCAATCTCTGCATCCCAGGTTAAAGCAATTCTCCTGCCTCAGCCTCCCAAATATTTGGGACTACAAGTGCATGCCACCATGCCTGGCAAATTTTTGTATTTTTAGTAGAGATGGGGTTTCACCATGTTGGCCAGGCTGGTCTCAAACTCCTGACCTCAAATGATCTGCCCACCTTGGTCTCCCAGAGGGCTGGGATTACAGGTGTGAGCCACTGTGCCTGGCCCATTTTATAATTTTGATCATTAAAAAATGATGTGATAAAATTGTTGTGTATTGTTGTTGATACGCTACTCTGATTAATTCTTTGGGCTAGATTCCTAAAAGTGGAAAGTAAGGAATAAGAATTGTATTAAGTGTGCATGATCATAGATAAATATTGCCAAAATATTTTGCAGAAAATTCTTAGTTTCAGCTTCCAGAAGCAGTGTCTGTCATCCATACTCCACCAGAATTGAACACTAAATTGAGCCTTGCAATTTTAGCATTTAAAAAGTTGTATCATTTAATATAGAACAGCAGTCTCTTCATTATGATCTTTAATTGCCTTGCTTAGTGAGTTTATACTCAAGTCAAAATCGGTTAATCATGCATATTGATTCCTTGTTTATCTTTTTCTTTTAATTCTTTAATACTTCTAGAATGTATTTGTACTTAAGTGAAGTAAGTTACCTCCTCCTGTTGACAATTTAGTTTCCCCACATTGTGCTGTTTTTTTTCTTCACTGGATTATCTAACAATATCTTTTCTTTGTTTTCTTTCTTTTTTTTTTTTTTTTTTGGTGAGACAGAGTCTCACTCTGTTGCCCAGGCTGGAGTGCAGAGGTGTGATCTCTATTCAGAGCAGCCTCCGCTTCCCCAGTCCAAGTGATTCTACTGCCTCAGCCTCTTAAGTAGCTGGGATTACAGACGTGCGCCACCACGCCTGGCTATTTTTTTATTGTATTTTTAGTAGAGATGGGGTTTCCACATGTTGGCCTGGCTGGTGTTGAACTCCCGGCCTCAGGTGATCCACCCACCTCACCTTCCCAAGTGTTGGGATTACAGACGTGAGCCACTGCGCCCAGCCTAGAGACTCTATTTTATTTTATTATTACTGTTTTTTGTAGACAAAGTCTCACTCTGTTGCCCAGGCTGGAGTGCAGTGGTGCCATCTCGGCTCACTGCAACCTCCACCTCCTGGGTTCAAGCAATTCTCCTGCCTCAACCTCCCGAGTAGCTGGGACTACAGGCATATGCCACCATGCCCGGCTAATTTTTGTATTTTTAGTAGGAATGGGGTTTCACTATGTTGGCCAGGCTGGTCTTGAAATCCTGACGTTGTGATCCGCCTGCCTCGACCTCCCAAAGTGCTAGGATTACAGGCGTGAGCCACTGCTCCTGGCCGAGACTCTATTTTAAAGCTGTCTTCTGCCACTATTTGAAAGCTGTCTTCTCCCACTGATCTGCCTTTTGTTTGTGGTAAAATCATTTTGTCTTAAACATTGTAGCTTCATTATACATGTTAACATCTTCTAGGAAGAATCGCCACTCAGGTTAAAAAAAAAAAAATTTGAAGCACCATTATTTCAGGTGAACTTTGCGTGTGTGTGTGTGTGTGTGTGTTGTTTTGTTTTTGCAATTCTTCTCCGCTACTTTTCCAAAAAAGAAAACACAAATTCATTAGATTTTGTTTGTTAATAAATCAGTTTGGGAGAAAACATTTCCAGATATTTGAATTACTCATTCAAGGACATTTCGTGTTTCTCCATTTACTCAGCTATTATCTATCCATGAAGAAATCACAGAAGGTCATAGAGGTTGTATACTTTTCCTTTTGGGTTATTTCTGGTTAATGAACACTTTTTGTTGCTAATGTAGAAGGAGTCTTTATTCCCCATTGTTTATTTTATATTTAAAAAATTTTTTTAATTAACATCATTTTTTTTTTCATTTCTGAGACAGGGTCTCGCTCTGTTACCCGGGCTGGAGTGCAGTGGTGCAGTCGTGACTCACCGCAGCCTTGAGCTCCTAGGCTCAAGTGATCCTCCACCTCAGCCTCCTGAGTGGCTGGGACTACTGGTTTGCGCCACCATGCCTGGCTAAGGTTTTTCTTTTTCTTTTAGAGGCAGGGTCTTGCTGTGTTGCCCAGGCCGGTCTCAAACTTATGGCCTCAAGTGACCCTCCCACCTTCACCTCCCAAAGTGCTGGCATTTCAGGCGTGAGCCACCGTGCGTGACCTCTCTTGTTTCTCTTAGGTGATTATTGGTTGTGTGTGAGGAAAGCTGTGGTATTTTCTGTACTTACCTTGTATCTACCCAATTTGTTGATTGCTCTTATTCATTATAATAGTCTTTCAGTTGACTCTTCCTAATTTTCTTGTGCCGAGAATCATTGATGACAAATAAGGATAATTTGGTCTCCATTTTTGTGGTACATAATACGTCTTTACTTACCATTAGGTGTGTGTCATTTAGGAATATAAATGGCTGAAAATAACTGAAAGCCTGCCTAATACGGGAGTAGGCCGACAGGGGCTGACTTTTCTCAAGTTCAGGCAGTCTGGAGAGAAGGACTCTGTGGCTGCTGTGAGGTGCTCAAAGAGGGTGTGAGGACTGGGCTCCTGGCTTCTGTTTCTTCATCCTTAGCCTGTGGCTTTTGTCCTCATGAACACAAGACGACCTCCAGGAATTATGTCTGTGTTTCAGGCAGGAAGAAGTTGGGAAGGGATGAAGACAAAAGGCAAAAAAGGCAGAATGACAGGTCAGCAAGTGCTGCTCAGCCAGTAGGCCCTGCTTCTCCTTGGCCAGAACTGAGTTGCATGCAGCTGGCTAGAAGGTGGGAGATGAATGTGGGTATGGCTAGTGGGTTGGGCATGGTGGTTGGGCCAACCAAGCAGGGTTGGTCATAAGGTCTTGCTGCATTAGCCTGCACATCCAGAATTGTTACATGTTGATTACAGGCATATTTGTCCTTTTTTGTCTATATTGTTGATAATGCCTCTGTTTCTCAATATGTAAAGCATCTTTTGGCTTAAGAGGTTTTCATCATGTTGAAGAATTGCCTGTCTTGTTTTCTTGGGTGATTTATTTAGGATGGGTGTTGAATGTCATCAGATGTCATTTTGGCATTCATTTAGATTCAGATGTGGTTGTTACACCTATTAATTGATGTAGGAATAGATTACCTAGTAGTAATCCCTCCTCAAATTCCTGTGTTAAACTATTTTTGGTTGCGGTGGGTGGCTGCTTAAATTCCTAATTAAATTTGGTTTGCTAACATATTCAGATTTTTTAATCTCTTATTTTAAATGAGATAGCTTTACAGTTCTCTTTAGATGCATTCTTTTCCAGATTTTGCTGTCAGGCCTAGGCTAGTTTTGTAAGATGAATTAATGACTTTTCCTTTTTACCTTCTTCTCTGTAACAGTTTTTATAGTGTGGCAATAAACTGTCCTTTCAAGGTTTGGAACAACTCACTTGTTAAATGCCTGGAGGCTGACACTTTAAAAAAAAAAAAGTTTTTGGTTTTGTGTGTGTGCGTGTGTGTGTGTGTGTGTGTTTTAGGCTTCGGTGCAGTGGCATAATCTTGGCCCACTTCAGCCTTGACTTCCCAGGCTCAAGCAATCCTCCCAGCTCAGCCTCCCTGGTAGCTGGGACCACAGGTGCTTGCCACCACACCCAGCTAATTATTTTTTTTGGTAGTTTTTGTAGAGATGGGGTTTTGCCATGTTGCCCAGGCTGGTCTAGAATTACTGGGCTCAAGTGGTCCGCCTGCCTTCGCTTCCCAAAGTGCTGGGATTAACAGGTATGAGCCACCATGCCCGGCGTAAAAAAATGGTTAGTTTTTGTGACAGCTTTAAAAAAGTCTTCCATGGGTATTGGTCTGTTCCAGGTTTCTGGTTCTTTCCTCTGATGCTCTTTTTTTTTTTGAGACAGGATCTCGCTTTGTTGTCCAGGACGGTGTACAGTGGTGCGGTCATGGTTCACCGTAGCCCCAGCCCGCTGGGCTCAAGCAAGCCTCCCACCTCAGCCTCTGGAGTAGCTGGGACCCATACCTGGCTAATTTTTAAATTTTTTGTAGAGACAGAGTCTCGCTGTGTTTCCCATGCTGGTTTTGAACTCCTGGGATCAAGCGACCCTCCTGCCTTGGCCTCCCAAAGTGTTGGAATTACAGGCATGAGCCAGCATGCTGGCCTTCTGGTTCTTTTTAAATCAATTTTAGTAATTTAATAATTTCTATCAAGTCAATTAAAAATTATAGCTCAGTTGTGTGTAGTATTTTCTGTGTGGTGTTATTCCCTATCTGTTTTCTCAGATGTTTTAGTTGCTTTTCTCTCTTAATCTTTATTAGACCTGCCAGAGCTGTGCTTATTTTGTGTCCCCATCCAAATCCAGAATTAATTGTCATGCTCCACATAATGTTTTGGTC
This sequence comes from Hylobates moloch, assembly GCF_009828535.3. Taxonomy (NCBI): domain Eukaryota; kingdom Metazoa; phylum Chordata; class Mammalia; order Primates; family Hylobatidae; genus Hylobates; species Hylobates moloch. The sequence continues at coordinate 34,255,426 of NW_026652289.1, read as the reverse complement.
AATGGTGGACCTCATCTATAACAGTAGTCCCATAAGATTATAATGGAGCTGAAAACAGTGCTGTCCCCTAGGGATATCGTGTCTGTTGTAGTGCAAGGCATTACTCACATGTTGTGATGCTAGTGTAAGCCTACTGTGCTTCCAGTCAGATAAAAGTGTAGCACATACAATTGTGTATGGTACCTAATACTTGATAATAAACGACCATGTTACTGGTGTATGTATTTACTATGCTGTACTTTTTATTGTTATTTTAGAGTGTACTTATTAAACACAATATTAATTGTAAAATAACTTCAGGCAGGTCCTTCAAGAGGTATCCAGAAGGCATTGTTATCATAGGAGCTGATGGCTCTGCCTGGGTTACTGCCCCTGTAGACTTCCAGTGGGACAGGATATGGAGGTGGAAGGCAGTGACATGGATGATCCTGACCCTTTGTAGGTCTAGGCTAATGTGTGTGTTTGTGTCTTAGTTTTTAACAAAAAAAGTTTAAAAAGTTTAAAAAAAGTTAAAAATAGAAAAAAGCTTATAGAATAAGAATATAAAGAAAATATATACAAGAACCAAAATTTAAGAAAAATAAAGTTTATAAAAGTAAAAAAAAGTTGTGGTTAAACTAAGTTTAATTTATTGTTGAAGAAAGAAATTTTTAAATAAATTTAGTGAGGCCTAGGTATACAGTATTTATAAAGTCTACTGTACACTATAAAGTAGTGTACAGTAATGTCCTCAGCCTTCACATTCACTCACCACTCACTGACTCACCCGGGGGAGCAACTTCCAGTCCTGCAAGCTTTATTCGTGGTAGTACTCCCATATACCTACATATACATATATATACTTTTTTTGAGACAGAGTCTCGCTCTGTCGCCCAGGCTGAAGTGCTGTGGTGCAGTCTCGGCTCACTGCAACCTCCACCTCCCAGGTTCACGCCATTCTCCTGCCTCAGCCTCCTGAGTAGCTGGGACTACAGGCGCCTGCCACCACGCCTGGCTAATTTTTTGTATTTTTAGTAGAGACGGGGTTTCACCGTGTTAGCCAGGATGGTCTCAATCTCCTGACCTCGTGATCCACCCGCCTTGGCCTCCCAAAGTGCTGGGATTACAGGCGTGAGCCACTGTGCCCGGCCTTTTGTTTCGTTTTTAAGAGACAGGGTCTAGCTCTGTCACCCAAGCTGGAGTGCAGTGGCGTGATTATAGCTCATTGCAGCCTTGAGCTCCTGGGCTCAAGTGATTCTGTTGTGTCAGCCTCCCCGAGTAGCTAGAACTACAGGCTTGTGCCACCACACTTGGCTAATTTTTGTTTTTTAATTTTTTTGTAGAAATGGGATCTCACTATATTGCCTAGGCTGGTCTTGAACTCTTGGTGTCAAGCAAGTGCTTGGCCTCTGAAGTACTGAGATTATGGGTGTGAGCCTGGCCATATGTACTTTTTTTTTTTTTTTAATCCTTCTTACTATATTTTTATTGTACCTTTTCTATGTTTAGGTATGTTTAAATACACACATACTTACCATTGTGTTACAACTGCCTGCAGTATTCAGTGCAGTAACACACTGCAGGTTTGCAGGTCGGTAGCCTAGGAGTAATAGGCTATACTGTATAGCCTAGGTGTGTAGTAGGCTATACCATTGAGGTGTAAGTATACTATGATCACACAATGATGAAATCACCTAACTGCATTTCTTAGAATGCATCCCCGTCATTAAGTGATACAGAACTCTGCTTCTTTAAGCCTCTGTAGCACTTTGGTTATGTTAGGATTCTGTCTCTTTACAAGTCTGCTTTGCTGATTGATTGTGACATCTTGAGGGCAGCTGCTCTACTTTCTGCCTGCACCTTGTTTCGCATGTCTACCTGGCGCATGACATGTACACCTTGTTGTTTAATTCTTGCTTCTCTGCTTGTGTCTTTGCATTCACCACCAGCTATTCTGATAGTTATCACGAGGTTTTCATTGATTGTAGTCTCGTGCAATGGGTGTAGGTAATGGGTAGCCTTATGGAGGAGAAAATGCTTACCTATTTGGGTTCATTCCAAGGAGTAGTTCAAGGATAAACCTCTAAATTTAGGGAGTGCTGTAATTTGCTGGATATGTGAGCCATAGAAGACAGCTTGGATGGCATCTGATGCTTCCTGGCTGCAGGGATGGAGGCAGCAGACCCTCCTGCCTGGGGTGGTTGGATGCCATCCCTGTCGGGGGCTCATGCTCCAACCTCAGGGCTATTCTTGGGGGAGCTATGACATGGCTTTCATAAAAACTCAGTGGAATTTTACCCTGTGTATTAGTAAAGGTGAGTCTGGTTCAGTTGCTTTGATTCAAAAATTCTGTTCGTATCTCTGCTTTAGACCTGCATCAGGCTAATACTTGAATTTAGGGCTGTCCCTGGTGTCATCTGAGTTATTGTTTGCTATGTGTGACCAAGGAGATGGTCACTCTTCAGGATGGGTGGGTGGAGAGGAGAAATGCTGTGATTTCTGTTGGGTCATGTGAAATCAATTTGGAATGTGGATGGGGCCCTTATACTTTTTCTTTTGAGCGTAGTGATTTTCTGTGTAGGGTAGAGAGCGATTAGGAAGGAATTCACCACCCTTAGGTCCTCAGGCATAGGGTCTTCTAGGGGCAGGACTGATGAATGAACAGCAGGGTGGATGGAGCAGAACCGTTGAAACCTTCAGGGCCTGCCACCGTTATTTGGTCACAGGAAGCGTTCAGTGGTGAACTTGTTTGAAATGATTTTGAGTAACTTCCACCTCCTAAATCATATTAGGACTCTTTGGTCTCCTACGGTTATCTGAGTTGTTTTCCAGGAGGAGCTGGGAAGGTACCAGGAGAAAGATGACTGCCCCTCTCATGTTTGCTGAGGGTGTTCCTGTAAGGTGAGCTAGTGTTCCTTTTAGGGCCCATGGAGACCGACCTTCACATTGAAGAAGCGTATCTGTGCTCCGAGATGTTTTCATGGGGAAAGGTGTCAGATGTAATTATAAAAGGAGTCTTTCACTTTAAATCCTGTAGTTGATTTAGAAATATTGGAGGTTTAATTGAAGAGCTTGTCTACATTTTTACATTTTCCTTAGGCACACAGAAACTAATATCTTTCTCTGGGTTGCCTTTTTTTTTTGGAGACAGAATCTTACTCTGTTATCCAGGCTGGAGTGCAGTGGCGTGATCTCGGCTCACTGCAGCCTCTGCCTTCCGAGTTCCAGCGATTCTCCTGCCTCAGCCTTCCGGCTAGCTGGGATTACAGGCACGTGCCACCATGCCTGGCTAATTTTTGTATTTTTAGTAGAGATGGGGTTTCACCATGTTGGCCAGGCTGGTCTGGAACTCTTGATCAGGTGATCCACCCTCCTCAGCCTCCCAAAGTGCTAGGATTACAGGCGTGAGCCACCACACCAGGCCTGTGTTGATTTTTAAATTCATACCTACTGTCTCATTTGGGTCTCAAATGTGATCAGTGGTTGTACTTTTCTTGCTATGCATTTAAGTTGGAGCAGGCTCCGGGGCACCACTTCGCTCCCCAGAGTTGGTTAACCCCTCATATCAGTGACCTCCCTATGTCACAGTGTATCTCATGTGCACTGCTAGATATTCTGATCACACAGTGCTGAGATTACTGGTTTCTCTCCCTTTCTCTTTCTGTGGTTATAGGGATTCTTTAAGGGCCAGAAACATGTTCTTGGTTTCCATAGGATCTGACAAAGTGCATGGCATAAGTAGGTGTTCATCAAAAGAGGTGGAATAAGGTTGATATCAAGGGTTTTAAGAGAGATCTGACTAGTTTGGGTGTGTGACTTAAAAAGCAGATATAGTGCCTTTTCACGGATTCACCTCCATGATTCCTCAAGTGGTCTCGCTGTGTTTATTTTAGGATTCCAAAAGTAAAGTGTGCTGTTCCGAGTCTTTCACAATCTGATATTCTCCAGTTCTGTTAAGTCTCCTCCTTTAGTCCCATAATTGGGGGCTGTTTCTGCTCGGAAGGCCAGGAAGTTGCTGGGAAGTCTGCTGGGCTTTGCAAAGGGACTTTTGCTTGTGTGGGCATTGCCCAGTTGTGTTACAACTTGTTTACAGCCATTGGTTTTTAAGGGATGAGGTAATCTTAGCTCAGCTTAGTGTAATACACAACAGTTTTGTTTATTGAGAAAATCATTGTCTGTTAAAGTTTTTCAGATGTTAGAGATGTTATTAATTGCAGTAAAGTGGGTATCCTCTTATATAAGTGCATCTGACAAGCCCATTTCACAACTACATCTCATCAGTCACAGTTGGATGGCAAGGTTTATTGTTTAAAGTTTTCATTTTTTCTTTTTTTAAGTTGGGAAAGGAAGACAGATGGTTTCAGAAGCCAAGAAAGGGCACAAAGGCATGGGTATTTGGAAATCTGGACATAATTCACCATTCTTCTTAATTTTTTCTGATCTCTAAGACACTGAGACAGCTGTTAATTGAATTGCTTGTTCACAGTATTTGAGATGTAATGAAATATGAATGTCCTAATCACCTGGCGGGCGTAGATCTTTGGGATCCTCCTGGAGGCTTAGTAGGGCTGCCCTGAGCAGTATTGTCTTCTCCAGCTGGGCCTCTGAGCTGTACCATGTGCCCGTGCTCAGCCTCAGTCCATCCCTCAGCCAGTTGTTAAATCACTTTGGACGTGTGACAGCCTCAACATGTCACAGCTTTAAAAGTTCAAATTTTAAAAAGGTAAGGAAATGATCTCCTAGTGAGACAACTTCTGCCTAAAAAATAAAAGCTTCTAAGACATAAATTCTGTGTTATGAACAACTTGCAATTTTCATAGTTTTCAGTTTTAGCTCTGGCAGCCTCTATGATAGATCTTAAATATGTTTATCACAGCTGGAAAAATGTTTTATTGTCATCTTTGTTTATCATGATATGCCACCTACTCTGGTTGTGTCTTATAACTGTAGCTCTGTGGGTTTTTTTGTTTGTTTTATGCTTGCTAATGGGGGAGGTGGGGGATGGGGGCTGATGAATATAAATGATACCTAGAAATTGAAATAGGAAAAAAAAATGTATTCAGCCAGTACTCTTTCCAGGTTATAGCTAAACGTCAGTTGGCAACCTCCATGCTGTGGTTTATTGAGTAACACTTAATACTTAGCACAGCACTCAGTGAAGATCTTTTATGGCGTTTTCTGAATGTTATACAAACATAACTAAAGCTTATCCAGATGAGGACAGGGACCTTTCTTGCCTTCTTTTTTAAATGGAGCAAAATTTGGCCACTGGGTTGCTGCAGATGAGAGAGTAGAATGAGAAAGGCAGTCAGTGGGAGACCCTCTGTGTGCTGAGAGAACGCATGTGGGATTTGGCTTCAGGAAGTCTGGGCTTGCATTCTATCCAGCGCTAATATTTAGTGAGTGTGATTTGGGCAAATTATTTAGTCTCCCCGAGCTTCAGGATGTTTGAAACTTTGTGAGGAGTCTGACCCCACACTGTAGGCTCCCTCCATGTATATATTTCTTCTTTCTTTTCCTTTTTTTTTTTTTTTTAAATTTTTGAGATAGTGTCTTGCTCTGTAACCCCAGTTGGAATGCAGTGGCATGGTCACGGCTTACTGCAGCCTCAACCTCCCAGGCTCAAGGGATCCTCTTGCCTCTCAGCCTCCTGAGTAGCTGGGGTCACAGGTATGTGCCATCATGCCTGGCTAATTTTTAACATTTTTTGTAGAGATGGGGTCTCACTATGTTACCCAGGTTGCACTCAAACTCCTGGACTCAAGCAGTCCTCTCCCTCCAGCCTCCCAAAGTTCTGGGATTACAGGCATGAGCCACCATGCCTGGCTGGAACTGTTGGTTTTTAAGAAGAATGATGCTGTGCTTGCGTTTACAGTCATATCACCATACTTCCTGGAAAGTGGATGAACACGTTGGATGGTAGATGTTGAGTTCTTTAGATGCCTAGATGCTTAGATGCTTTTTGTGGGTTCTTACTGGGGCTGCAACTTACTAGAGGACAGAACCCAACTTCTGCTTGCTTAGTGTGGGGAGGTTAATAATAATCTAGGGCACCAGCTTCCCAGTGGGTTTCCATCCTCAGTCTCCTCCAGCCCAGTCTACTCTCTGTTACCCAGCTGGGCACCTCTTCCTCTGTGTCCCTTTGGTATCTTCCCAGTGGCTCTTTCCCTGACTGGCTCAGACCATGTGTATATCTGTGCATTGTCTGTCCAGGGTCCCTCCAAAGATGCCTCTGTGGGCCGGGCCCCTGGTGGTGCTTCCTCCAGATGATGGTTGAAGATGGAACAAGAGTGTGCAAGAACACCAGCATGCTTCCAGTATTCAGGGCTAGCAGCAGGTCCCAGGCATCAGCGGCTCAACACTCCACCTCAGGTAGCCTGATTACCCAGCCTTGGAGCCACAGCCTCCTTGGATGGTGTGGCAGCTGTCAGTGTCTGAAACCATTTTGAACTTTAAAGGGTGGTGTCAGACAGCAGCTATTGAGTCTACTTAAAAGAATTTTTTTAAATGTATAAGTTCAGTGGCATCTTAAGTACATTCACATTGTTGTGCAACCATCACCACCATCCATCTCCAGAACTTGTTCATTTTCCCAAACTGAGACTCCATATCCGTCAAACAACTCCCCATTGCCTTTTTCCCCTAGTCTCTGGCAACCGCCACTCCGCTTTGTCTGTAAATTTGACTATCTAGATACCTCATGTAAGTGGAATCGTATACTGTTTGTCCTTTTGTGACTGGCTCATTTTATGGGCATAATGTCCTCAAAGTTCATTCAGGTTGTAGCATGTGTCCAGAATCTCCTTCCTTTTTAAGGCCCAATAATATTTAATAATATATGTATGTGTGATAACACATTGATATAATGTCCATTACCACATGGTATATATGCTTATCCATTTGTCTGTTGATGGACACTTGAGTTGCTCCCCCGCTTTGGCTACTGTGAATAACATGGCTATGATCATGGATATACAAATATTTCCTTGAGTCTTTCAGTTCTTTTGGGTATATACCCAGAAGTGGAATTGCTGGATCATATGGCAGTTCTATTTTTAATTTTTTGAGGAACCACTGTACTGTTTTCCATGTAGACTGCATAAGAATTCCAATTTTTCCACATCCTTGCCAACATTTATTTTGTTTTTAAATTTTATTTTTTTATAGTAGCTATCCATTCTAATGGATATGAGGTGGTATCTCATTATGGTTTTGATGGGACTTTTGAGTTTTAGCAAATATCAATGAAGTATTTAATTTTTCTTTTTTTTTTTCTTAGAGACAGGATCTCACATTGTTGTCCAGGCTGGAGTGCAGTGATGTGATCATAGTTCACTGCAGTCTCAACCTCCTAGGCTCACGCGATGCTCCCCCCTAAGCCTCCTGAATGGATGGGACTATGTTCCTGCGCCATCACTCCTGGCTAATTTTTAAATTTTTGTGGAGATGCGGTCTTGATATATTTTCTAGGCTGGTCTGGAAGTCCTAGCCTCAAGCAGTTCTTCCACCTGAACCTCCCAAAGTGCTGGGATTATAGGTGTGAGCCACCGCGCCTGGCTTATTAAATTTTTATGAGTATGAATTCACTTAAAAGCTGAAGGTTTTGAGAAAAGAGGGAGCATGTGAAAAAACCTAAAGGTTTTGGGAGGAGGAGAAGGAAGAGAGGGAGCATGTGAACAAGGGCAACTGATTACTTCCTTGTCATTCATTTGCCCAGTGTTTACTAAGCACCTGCTGTTTCTCACACCTGTGCTGGTTTGGCTCTTGTGAAGTACAGTAAATACAGTGCAGTTCCAGCTGCGCATGGGATCACAGTCCAGTAGGTAAGTGAATGCCTAAACTTAAGAGAAATTAGTGCAGTCGGGGTCCTGTGGCAGTGAAGGGGTGAGTCTGCACCCAGGCGAGTGTTAAAGGCCTGGCCTAGAGAAGATGGGTGTTTTGATGGAAGGAGCTGCTGGGAAGCATGTGTACTCAGTGACTTGGAGTTTAGAAACCTCAGTTCGCTCCATGTCTTGTCCTTGGTAAAGGAATATCGGGAGCTGAGACTGGATGTATTGACACAGGTCAAATCACAGAGTCTTAGGCCATTTCAAGGAGGTTGGATTTTTCTCTGGAAGGCACAGGGAGGTTTTGAAGGACTTAATGCAGAAGAATGGGCACTGTCAGGTTTGTGGTTTGGAAAGTCCGCCTTGGTAGTAGGGTGGAGGGTGCATTATGGAGGGCTAGACCAGGGCCCAGCCCCCAGCGAGATGCTGTGTGGTAACCAGGGGAGAGAGAGGTGGTGGCGTTAGAAGCCACGACTTGGCATAGAAGCCAAAGCATCCCCAGGTTGTCATTGTGTAATTAATGGTTAAGTTGGGACAAGAAATAAAGCTCTTAGAAGTGTCCAGCTGTAGAGCTCTCTGCCTCTTTTTATCTTCAGATTTTTGTCTTTGCCATCTCTGGCCTCCAGTGGAAGGCGGAAGTTACTTATCTCCTTGCTGGAAAGCAGGGCTCCTCATGATTGCCAGCTCCTGTTTGGTAGTGGTCCTGGAGTGCCTGTGGAAATGGGATACTTGGTACCACTTACCTTGGGGCTTTGCTTCTGAATTGCAGTGGCGTCTTGTGCTCTGTGGTTTGTAGCATGGAACAGTGGCTGATGGGCGGGGAGTTTGAGTCCCAGTGATTGAGGCCCCCTGCCTGCCTGCACCTTACTGAAGGAAGGACATGGTGGCTTCACAGTGTGCTCTCTGGTGATCTGAACCTAGATTCTTGTTTCACGAGTAGGGGGCAGGGTTTTGGATTAAGCCCTGGCCAGCCCTGGCCCAAATTCTTAGTGTCAGTAGTATAGTTCTCCCACCACCCCCTTCTCTCCCCCTCCCGTTTTCCCTCCCTCCCATTTTCTCCCCCTCCCCTTCTCTCCTACTCTCCTTCCTCTCCCACTCTCCCTCCTCTCTCTGCCTTTCACTTCCCCCCACACACTCTCCCCACCCCCAACTTTCTCTCTTCGACTCACCACACACACCTGTGTGTGTGTGTGTGTGTGATGGCACTGTTATTTCATGTATATACCTTTCCCTAGCGTTGGCACATACGGGAATGCTATTACAATGCTTTCGTTGGGGGTCCGTGCTAACCACTGCTGAGTGTGCTGCATGTTTTCTAGAAAACCCTGCTTAGCAGCATGAGACCAGAGCTCTCCACCTTGCCATTAGCTGGTGGGAGAATTTTGAGAAAGTCACCCAATCGCTCCAGTCCTCATTTTTTTTTTTTTTAATCTGTAAAATGGTATCACAGATGCTTATAGCTCAAGACTAGTTGATGAGGGTCTGTGACTCACTCAAAAGGCCCTGTAGATGGGGTTCAGAGGACTTTTGGAAATGGCGTGCAAACTCTTTCTAAGTGTATTTTTTTTGGAGAAAGGGCCCAGCTTTTTATCAGACATCCTGAGAGATTCAGGATCTAAAAAATAAACCCTGATTAATCTTGGAAGCCTCTTTTTACGCAGTATGCTTTGATTCATCAGTGTATGCATGTGGACGGGCTCTCAGATGGCCTCATGTTTCTCCTCCTCCCTCTGTGTGGCGGGTGACGACTTTGGCTGCCCAGATGTTAACATTAAGTAAGCAGAAGCTCAGTCAGTGTTAGCAAAATTAAATCACTCTGCAAAAATCAATGTTAGTGAAATTAAATCACTTGATCTTAAAAGCAGCATGAAATGGCAGTTTTTCATCTTCATTGTGCTGTTTTCCCTCTCTAGATATCTTGCAGATTTTTTTTGGTTGCTTGGTTGGTTTTTGGCGTCCTGTTCAAGGACAAGCAGCTTTGGACAGTTGCACTACTTTTTTATTTCATTTTTTGATGGAGTCTCCCTCTGTCACCCAGGCTGGGGTACAGTGGCATGGTGTCAGCTCACTGCAACCTCTGCCTCCCAGGTTCAAGCAATTCTCCTGTCTCAGCCTCCCAAGTAGCTGGGATTACAGGTGCCTGCCACCACACTCGGCTAATTTTTATATTTTTAGTAGGGACAAAGTTTCATCATGTTATTCAAACTCCTGACCTCAAGCGACCTGCCCACCTTGGCCTCCCAAAGTGCTGGGATTACAGGCGTGAGTCACTGTGCCCAGCCAGTTGCACTACATTTTTTTAGATGCCATGGTTGAGGATTCAGGGGTTTGTCATAGATTGATTAATCAGAAAGTATTAATCTAAAGTATTAGAATATATTTATTGCAGGCAGAGACCTTGCATAGTTTAAAGATGACTCAGAAGGCACATTAGGTTCTTGCCTTGCCACACTTTGCTGCCATCACAGATGGATATGAGTTGCCCCCTTATATAGATCTTTCAGGATGCCCCAGTGGAGAACAGCATTGATGTTGAACAGAACCTGTCTGATGGAGAGACACCAGCGTTTCAGCCAATGGTGTGAGTGAGGGCAGGGGCCACCCACCTCTGAGGGCGCTTGCTCTCTCACACTGTCCTCACGCTGCCGGCAAAGGAGGGGGACCCTGTGCCATCACAGCCATAGAAGCAGAATTCCAGAATGTGGGCTCCTTTGGGTGTGGTTTGGGGGTCAAGGAGATGGAGCAGGTAAGGAATGAACTTTGAGGATTTATGATCATTTTCATGATGATAATGATTTAAAAACCTGCTTGGCTGGGCATGGTGGCTCAGGCCTGTAATTCCAGCACTTTGGGAGACTAAGGAGGATTTCTTGAGTCCAGGAGTTCAAGACCAGCCTGGGCAACATAGTGACACCCCCATCTCTACAAAAAAATTAAAAAATTAGCCAAGCATGATGGTGTGCACCTGTAGTCCCAGCTACTCAGGAGGCTGAGGCAGGAGGATCCCTTGAGCCTAAGAGGTCAAGGCTACAGTGAGCCATGTCTGTGCCACTGTGCTCCAACTTGGGTGACAGAGCAAGGCCCTATCCCAAAACAAAAACAAAAACACATGCTTATGGTAGGAAATTAAAACAGGAGGTAAGGAGTAAACATGCCAGGCCCTTCCTCCTCTCCTCTGACTCTTCCTTCTTCCACCCTGCTTCCCAAGGGTAAGCTTTGCAGATACTCCCTATGCAAGCAAAAATGCTATTCTTAGCCGTCGTTTAAACACAGATTTGCAATTTGTGGTTTTTCATTTTAATAAATCTTGGCTCTCTTCCTACAGCAGAATGATCTTTGTTTTTAAAATGATTTTAAGTATACAATTAATACGTGAATGTATGTTTCTTATGGAAATTAGAACAATACACGGTTACAGAGTAGAAGGTGATAGGTGATGTACCTCATCCTCTCCTCTTCCTGCTACTCTGTGAGTCTGCTTCACTCCCCAGAAGGAACTACTGGCCCATCAGCATGTCTCCTTCCAGGCATTTTTTCCATGTGTTTATGTCCACCTGCATAAGAAACTGGGGGCGGCAGGGTGGGGCGGTGTTGGTAGGTCAGGCAGAAGCAAGCCACAGAGCAGTAAGGGTACTTTTTTAAAAAACATTTAAATAGATCCCTGTTGTCCTGTGGCTTACATGCTCATACATACTCACTCTTTCTTTAAATAAACTTTTTCTTTTAGAATAGTTTTAGATTTACAGAAAAGTTGCCATGATAGTCCAGAGAGTTCCCATGTACCTCTTAACAGCTTCCCCTCTGTTAACATTCTATGTCACCATGGTAATTTGCCACAACTAAGGAACCAGCATTACTCCATGACTGTCGGTGAACTAAACTAAGACTTTCTTTGGATTTTACCAGTTTTACCCAATGTTCCTTTCCTGGTTCAGGATCCTGTGCAGAATAGCACATCACAGCACATTACATTTAGCTGTCTCCTTCACCTCTTCTGGTCTGTGACAGGGTCTCAGACTTTCCTTGTCCTTAGTGACTTTGACAGTTTTGAGGGACACTGGCCAGGTTTTGTGCATACTGCCTCTTAATTTGGAGTTGTCTCATGGTTTTCTTCTTCTTCTTTTTTTTTTTTTTTTGAGACAGAGTCTCACTCTTGTTTCCCAAGCTGGAGTGCAATGGTGCAACCTCAGCTCACTGCAACTTCTGCCTCCCGGGTTCAAGCAATTCTCCTGCTTCAGCCTCCTGAGCTGGGATTACAGGTGCCTGCCACCACACCCAACTAATTTTTGTATTTTTAGTAAAGATGGGGTTTCACCAGGTTGGGCAGGCTGGTCTCGAACTCCTCACCTCAGGTGATTGCCCGCCTTGGCCTCCCAAAGTGCTAAGATTACAGGCGTGAGCCACCATGCCCAGCCCATGGTTTTCTTATGGTTAGTCTGGGACCGTGGGTTTTTGGGAGCAAGACCACAGAGCTGAAATGCCCTCCCTTCAATCATTTGTCAGCATGACTTATCACCATTGTTGTTAACCTTGACCACCTGGATGAGGCAGTGTATGTGTTGGGACATATATCTATTTGCCCCACCAACATGAGAGTTGGATCTCTAGAAGAGGAGTCACTGTTCAGAGGTTATAGGCATTTCTATTTTTTGGTAGATGTTGTCCTCCAAAATGGCTGTACACATATGCTCCTCCCAAAAGTAGGAGAGTGCCTGTTGCCCCATGTCCTCACTCAAGCTTGGTGTTATTAGATTGGTAATTTTTTTCCTGTGAATCTGTTAAGTTAAAAATATTTCTTTAAAAATATTTCCTTGGCCAGGCACAGAGTGGCTCATGCCTGTAATCCCAGCACTTTGGGAGTCCGAGGTGGGCAGATCACTTGAGCTCAGGAGTTCAAGATCAGCCTGGGCAACATGGCGAAACCCTATCTCTACCAAAAATACAAAAAATTAGCTGGGCATGGTGGTGCTTGCTTTTGGTCCCAGCTGTTTGGGAGGCCAATGTGGGAGGATCACTTGAGCCCAGGAAGTTGAGGCTACAATGAGCCGAGATCGTGCCACTGCCCTCTAGCCTGGGTGACAGCGTGAGACCCTGGCTCCAAAGAAAAAAAGAAGATTGATTGAGATAGGGTCTTGTTCTGTTGTTCAGGCTGGAATGCAGTGGTGTCATCATCATAGTTTATTTACTGTAGCCTTGAACTCTTGGGCTCAAGCGGTCCTGCTCCTTCGGCCTCCCAAAGTGCTGGGGTTATAGGCATGAGCCACTATGCCCAGCCAAGCTAAAAATATCTTAGTTTGCATTTCTCTAATTGTCAGAAGTATATTTACTATACCCTGGAAACCTTATGTAAGATGATGGTGATTTTGGACTTTCCAGTAACATTTGGAAACTCTGTTTAATACCAAGCTCTGGTTAACAATATAAACAAAATAGGGGTCTACCCTCAAGGAATCAAAGCCATTATGTAAAAGCTCTTTCCCACAACACCTACCTGAGATACTACTGTCCTTGGTCATATGCCCCAGCATTTAAAAATGGAGTTAGTGAGAGTCTGTTATTTACCACCTGATACATTGGTAAGAGCCTCTTGATGGTATGGGGACATCAGTAGGGAGGATATAGACATAGCCACCCCTGCCCTCGATACTAGGGGCCTCAGGGTGGGGTAAGCCTGGGTGGGAGGTATGAGTGGTGGAGCAGTGGGAGACCCTGGATCCTTAGTCTCCAGCGTGATTGCATTTTGCCAAGGCTTTGTCCCATGTCCCTTTGTCCCATGTTCCATTTGCCCATGGTGTTGCCTAGAGAGCATGGAGGGGCTGGTGGAGCATGCTCTGTGGTTCCCTAACCCAGGGCTGTGTGGGGAGAGCTTGCAGCTCCCAGCTGTGGCTGGGAGACCTGTTTGGTCTTGGAAGCTGGGTCCTGGATGAGCAGAATGAGGCAGGCATAGAGGTGATGTTGGCTACGGGCAGGGGAGCGTTTGCTTTGCCTCGGAGTAGTGCCAGTTCCATGTAGGGGGACAGGATTTACCACCCCATTGTGGGGATTTGAGACTTTGGGTTTTATTTTCCTTTACACCTTGAGCTTTGTTCTGCAGCAGGTCCCTGGGAAGACTGGTCCACAAAGCTGCTGAATGGGGCTGCTGTCCAGCAGCCCTGCCTCCTGCTGCAGAATGCAGAGGACGCTGTAGACTTACCTGGTGGGTGCCTGGGGATTTCTGCCTCCCTGGTGCACTGGGCACAGCGGCTTGCCTGCCTTTTGGGTCATCTCCACCTCCCAGGGATGTTTTTGTTTGAATGACCTCCTGTTTTGTTTGTTTTTGGAGACGGAGTCTTGCTCTGTCACCCAGGCTGGAGTGCAATGGCATGATCTCTGCTAACTGCAACCTCCGCCTCCCGGGTTCAAGTGATTCTCGTGCTTCAGCCTTCTGAGTAGCTGGGACCTCAGGTGTATGCCACCATGCCACGCTCATTTTTGTATTTTTAGTAGAGATGGGGTTTTACCATGTTGGTCAGGCTGGTCTTGAACTCCTGGCCTCAAGCAGTGCGCCTGCCTCAGCCTCCCTAAGTGCTGGGATTACAGGCGTGAGCCACCGTGCCCAGCCTGACCTTCTGTCTTCTGTTTTTGCCCACTGTCAAGGGTAGACTTCTTCAAGGCTGAACTTGTGCTATCCTAAAGAGGAGTAATGGGAGACATTTCTGACTTTGTCAGTGTGCTGCTTGGCAGCACCTGCCTCGTTTCTGGTGACCATTTGGAAATGTGTCCTTTATCTGGTACCAAGGAGCATTTACGTTGATCCCTTTGCACTTAATTGGCATACTTTTATTCCTCTGGATTTTTTTTTTAAAGCATAATTGGTCTTGTCTACATGATGTAACATGCTGCTGACTTTCAAGCAAATTAACAGAGTTCATGCTGAAGCGCAAGGGTGCAGGGAAACAAAATTGGAGGGTTATTAAAGGGGTGAGGCGGCTCCTCAAAGATGTCACTGCACCATTCATTCACGTGTTCCTGGCCCATAGCAGGCTCATTAATCCTCCACGACAATCCATTAGCATGCCTGTCAGCCCTTCAGAGAAGATGAGCCATAGGAAGGCTTAGGGACCCCCACTTGGACTGCTGTGTGGCTCTGTGAACATCCCCATCTTCCTGGAGTGATGTGGTTGTGGCAGCCTGACTTTCCCCATTTTTTTTTTTGGACCTCAGCCTCCAGTGCTCCTGGGCCAGACTCAGGGTGGGGGGATGCAGGTGCCAGTGACTGACACTTGGCCCCTCACACTTCACTGCCTGGTTTGCTTTAAAGGCAGGGGTTGCTCATGTTTGTCTGAGCTCTCCATCTGTTTGAGAATTATATTGTTCTCAACTGGAACTTGTAAAAGAGAAAAAAATGTACTTCTCTATTTCCATGGAAGAATGTATAGATTTTCTGGTGGGGTGGAAACTTTCTTTGCATGAAGGGATCTTTGTGTGATCTGAGCATCAGCACTGAATAAAGAATGGGTGCACCGAAGTCGGGGAGGCCGACTTTCCTGTGGCTTGCTGGGGAAAGTTTGAACTGTGTGTAAGCAGTGCGTGGAAGGAAAGCTAAGTGTGGAGATAACGAAGGGAATGGGATTTAATAGAAACAGGGTGTGATGAGTGGCAGTTGCCTGATGAAGTGGAAATCTTGTGTTCCAAATTTGTGAGATCCATTTCTGTCCTCTAAGGAAAATGTTGTATGTGCAGGAGGAGTTCATGTAGTTGGGTTAGATTGTGTTTTCTGTCTTTATTTTTTTTCCTCCCTCTATGGGTTGTGAACAAAAACAAGAATTTGATATTCTGCAGTATAGTTAACTTGTGCAAACGTGTATGCTTTTCAGTGGAATATAAGGTCTGAAATAATAGCATTTTCCCTAGTAAGTCAGTTTTATTCCTTTACATATGGGTTATGAGATACAAAGTGAAGCTCTGTAAAGCTTTTTACGAGCTCCCTATGTTGCCTTCCTTTGACGGGTCAAGGCATTGGGGTTGACAGAGGTTTCTACTCTCAGAGGCTTTAAAGAGGTGCCCACTCTGGTCAGATGGCTGTCAGCATGCACCATGTGTGTGAGAGAGCCCCTCTTCAATCATATGCACCTGGCTGTAGCATCCTTGTCAGCCTTAAGAGATACCGCCAAAGAGGAATTTTCTACCCCTAGAATCATGTGAGGTCATCTCAATTTAAGCCCCAGCTCTGCTCCCTAAATTAACTGAGTGATCCCAGGTAGGTCATTTGCTCATTGTTAACTATCAGTTTCCTTAGCTGCAAAACAGAGCAAATAACACCCCAAAAGAGTTATCATAGTAAATCACATCAGGCTTATAGAATCTCAGAAATGTGCAGCTCCACGGAAATCTTCATTACCTCTTTAGGCAGTCCAGTCTGGTTTCAAATGAATCCTACTGTCTGTTCTTATATGGAACCACAGTCCCTCACCCTCTGTTGATCTAAGTTCTCTGTTTCTCTCCCCCAGCAGGGTCATAAAGAGCCTGACCAGTCCCCCTCCCTGGAGACCTTTGTGTGCTGGGTTTCTGCAGCCGTTCTCCATGAGAAGGGACTTCGGTCCCTGCTGTCACTTGGATGTTCTTCCACTGACTTATCTCTCTTAATGTGTGGAGGCAGAAACCCAGTTTTCAGGGTCTCTTCCCCTGGCCCCTTACTAAGTCGCCCTTAGGTACAGTCTAAGACTGCCTGAGTTTTTCTTTTTTTTTTTTGGCAGCCACAACATCACATCGTCACATACAGAAATTATATCCAATTAAATCTCCTAAGTCTTTTTCACACCTCCTACATTTGTGCATTTCTTTTTTTGCACCCAAGTGTCCAAATAGCATTTATTTCCTCTCTATTGCAATTCCAATCTGTTGATCTTTTTAGCTCTTGACTCTGTCATCCAATGTATTTGCCATTGCTCCTGGAAACTTGTCATCTTTGAATTAGATAAACATTTTATCTGTGCCATCGTTCAAGTAATTGATAAAAATGTTGAAATATACAGTACTCAGAAAGAGACCTGTGGCCTTCCACTAGAGACCTTCCTTGGTCTCTTCATTAATCAGCACTTTGGAGGGTAAATTGAACATTTACTAAGAAATTCAGATGTAGTTCATATTTCTTCACCTTGTCAACAAAGAGATTTTAGCAAGGCATTGTAGACAAAGTATGTGTTCCTGGAATATACCTATTAAAAAAAAAATCCTTATACCAAGAAAATGGGCACATCCCCAAAACCCAGGTTATTGTGGTTTATGGCTTCTGACCCAGGGCTTCACTTTGTAGCAGTGTTTTTCTTCTGTTTTTGCCTTTGGTTGATACCACTGCTAGAGTGCAGATAAGAGAATGTTACTACCAGGGGGTTGAGTGTCGGCCTGTGATTGGCTGTCATCTGGAGCAGAGCGGGATTGAGCTGCTCGGGAGAAAGGTCTTTAGGTGATTTTTTTTGGGAAGCTGAGGGTACTGGTTGTAGACATCCTCTCCTGGCTGATGATGGGTTTGGCCTCCGTGGGGCTGCTGTCTGGCTGGGCTTGTGGGCAGAGGTTCCTGTGGGTGTGGATGGAGAAGTCCTAAATGCCGAGGGTACCTGGTCTTAGTAGAAATTGTAGGATGCGTCAGTGAAGAAGTCAGGGATGCGGACTGTCCTCCGGATGCTCAGATGAGCATGCAGTAGAAAAAGTACTCCTTTCGGGGAGGAGGTGAATCTGGAGGTGTTAGAGCAGAAGAGTAAATGCAGAAGTTGTAGCAGATACAAAAGCTTTGGCAAGAGTGGGAGTGATCACTGAAGGGAAGGCAGGGGCTTGCTGGGACAGGCTGGAGCCGTGATCGACCCTCATAGTAACCCTGCTGCATTTTACAAAGGGAGAACTTTGTTGGGGTACAGATGTGCCAAACACTCAAAGTTAGAAAATCAATGCAATGGGTTGTAGCTTCTGCCCTTGAAACATAACAGATAGTGAGAACCTGCCACAGTTCAGTTTGCAGAGTGGTTGGTTGCATACAGTGTTTTAGCTCTTGCCCACTCAATACAGAGGTTGCATGCGGGAGTCCACCTGCTCTGCCACCTCTGCCTGCTTGTGGCTGTGTGCCCAGAGCCCATTTCCCTGGGGAGTCAGTGCAGCACTCCCGGGGGACCCTTCTATTTGTGTCCTTACGAATCTGACTGTGCTGGATGCAGGCCCGTAGCCACACCTGGTATGGGTGGCATCTTTAAATGCCTGGCCTGTATGTGCTGTATCTGCAGCAGAGCTGTGGCCAAACCTGCTTTCCTTCCATCTGGGTTCCCCTTGGTTCTCGGTGGTGGACGGGCTGTGTGGTCTGCCCTCAGCTGTCCACTTGCACTTGTGTTAAAATGCGGCAGAACTTTCCCTCTATATTTAAATTGTGGTGAAATACATACAACATAAAACTTACCATCTTTAACCTTTTTTTATTGAGACAGGATCTCATTCTGTCACCCAGGCTGGAGTGCAGTGGCACGATCTCAGCTCACTGCAACCTCTGCCTCCTGGGTTCAGGCGATTCTCATGCCTCAGCCTCCTGAGTATCTGGGATTACAGGTGTGTGCCACCATGCCTGGCTAACTTTTCTATTGTTAGTAGAGATGGGGTTTCGCCATGTTGGCCAGGCTGGTCTTGAATTCCTGGCCTCAAGTGATCCCTCCCGCCTCGGCCTCCCAAAGTGCTGAGATTACAGGCGTGAGCCACTGCGCCCGGCCTCCTTTTTTTTTTTTTTTTTTTTTTTCTTTAAGAGATGGAGTCCTGCTGTGTTGCCCAGGCTGGAGTGCTGTGGTGTGATCTTGGCTCACTGCAACCTCTGCCTCCCAGATTGAAGTGATTCTCCTGCCTCAGCCTCCCGAGTACCTGGGATTACAGGCGCCAGGCACCATGCCTAGCTAATTTTTGTATTTTTAGTAGAGATGGGGTTTCACCATGTTGGCCAGGCTGGTCTTGAACTCCTGACCTCGTGATCCCCCTGCCTTAGCCTCCCAAAGTGCTGGGATTACAGGCGTGAGCCACCACGCCCACTGGCCTCCCATCTTAACATTTTAAAGTGTACGGTTTAAGTACATTTACACTACTGTCCAGTCAATCTCTAGAACACTTTTCATCTTGAAAAATGGAAACTGTGTACCCATTAATAACTCCCATTCTCTCCTACCACAGCCACGGGCAACCACTTTCTGCTGTCTCCGTGAGTCTGACTACTTTGAGTACCTATGAGCAGAATCGGCAGGATTTCTCCTTTTGCGACTGCCTTATTTCACTTAGCATAATGTCCTCAAGCTTCATCCAGGTTGTTGCACGTGAGAGGATTTCCTTCCTGTGCATGAAGTAGAGTGATGCAGGGACTGACCTCTGGCCATGTGGTGGGTGGTTAGTGATGGAACCAAGAGGTAGCTGGTCTCTGAATACTAGCCCAGTCCTTTTCCTCTCTAGGAAAGTCCCCAGATCAGATAGAAAGCCTCAGTATTTCAAGAAGCTTCTTCTGTTTTGACACCACATCCATGAAGAATCACACCGCAGGGTAGGGGAACAGATGAGTGGGATTTCCACACTGTTATCAGCTAGACTTAGATAACTGGCTAATTGAAAAGAGTACAGGTCACTTAAGGAAACTGGAGCATTGTAGGGCAAGGTAAAATGCTTTTGAAATGAGGATGTGAACTGTAACTGGAATGATGTAATGTGTTCTACAAAACGAAGCCAGTGAGAGGACAGGGGACACAGTGCCGACTTTTATTTAGGACATTTGCCTGGTTCTGAGCAGAAAGTTGAAAGTCACGAGAGAGGTAAAGGAAGGCAGAAGGAGCTTGGTTTTTGCAGGTGCCTGCTCAGCATGGGCCTTGCCCCAGCTTGGCTGTACCTCACAGCACCATCCGCTGGCTGTACAGTCTGTCCTTCGGAGGTTTAGGGTGCTGTCTCATGCACGGTGGGTGCTAGGTGGTAGTGAGGACAGGGTGTAGGACTAGGCAGGTGCTGCCCCTCGGAAGGCCTCATGGTGAGGCGAAGAGCTCTGGCTCCGAGGGACTCTAGCTCCTGGTGTCCTGCTTCGTCGAGAAGCCAGCCACCCGTGGGAACTGTGGATAATTAGAAAGGATTAGAGGCTCTTATAAGGGTGTTTTTTGAAATATGGAGACTTAGAATATTGGGCTTTGGGATATTTTAAGATGAGAAAGGCATTTGGAGTAACTGTCAGAGCAGATAAAGTTGTTGTTATGAAGATTGAGGAAAACAGTTGTTAGAAATACAGCTCTGCACCAATTCTGCTCCAATCTGTTTGGCTACAGATGCTTTAAGTGGAGGGGACACTGGGGCTTGTGTTCCCTTTAGTCTTTGAATTCCCGTTAAAGTTTCCATGTCTTAATTGGCATGGCAGGATAGAAACATCTCACCCATCTTTGTAAGTTCTTTGCTGTATGTAGCACTCTGGTTTTAATGTTCCGAGCCTTCAGGACTGCCCTCTATGTGTGCATTTATTTTGTTTATATGCATGATGTTAGGTGGCTCTTGTGGCAGTAAAAAACAATGTTCACATTCAAATTACACTTAGTTTTTAATTTCTGTTCTCAGAGTTACCTCTGTAATGGAAATCTCTTACATTCTTATCATTGCCTTCAGTTATTCAATGTGTTAGGTGGCCAGGATTGCTGTCTGTGTGAAACGGGAATGTACATATACAATGTAAACATGTTCTGATTGACACATGAAGATAAAGGGCTTAACATGAATTGTGTCGGTTTACACTTAACACAGAAAATTCTACTGTAATAAACTGAAGTGTCAGTAGTGTTTCTTATCATAGCATTGTCTTTTTCACCCTTTTCTGATCTCTGATTTTTCAATTAGGAATGAGGCCTAAAGAAACCCATGCTCTCTCTTCTCTGAGCACAAGGAGAGTGTCCTCAGACCTTGAAGGGCACAGCGTGGGATGATCATGTACTAGGGAGAGTCTGTCTCCACCCCATTTTTCTTCTGCTTTGCTTTGTTTCATGCGTAGTTTCTACGGGCTTCTTGGGGGTTTTCTGAGAGAGAGAATGTCAATTTGAGAAGTAACAGGTGCACAGGCTTTACCTGCACCACACTGCAGATAAGGTGGGTGGGGAGGGTAGTGACAGGTGATGGGGTGGGTTATTCAATTATTTCCTAGGGCAGTGGGTCTCACAGGGTGGTGCTTAGGCCAGCAGCATCACCTGGGTGAATATTAGAAGCATGAATTTTGGGGCCTCACCTCTTGCGTTTTAACAGTTCCTTCAAGTGGTCGTGATGCATGTTGAGGACTTTGAACACTGTCCTCCTACATGCAAAGTGAAGTTGACCTCCCACACACTTGTCTCAGTCTGCTTTCCAGTATCTGTCCCATTGCCTTTGTTGTTGTCCCTGCCACACGGGCTGCACCCCTGGGATTCCCCCAGCTGCCACCAGGCATCAGCTCCAGCTGCCTCCCAGGGTGTGCTCCTGCCTCTGCTTGGAGTACCCTGCCCCCCACCCTTCCTGGCAAGACCCTGCTCATCTTTCAGGGTCCTCTCCGCTGAGAAGTCTTCCTGACCTCCTTGGAGATAGGGAGTCGTGGGGCCTTGTCTTTGTGTTCCCAGGGTTCTGTCTATTGCGCTATTAAAACTTTTCTTTCATTTAATTTGCCACTTGCTAGAGAGATGATTGTTCTGTCTTCCTTGTGCAAAATTCAGTGATACACTAATCCTCTCCTAACCTCTTAAATCATTTTGACTTTCCCAGAGTGATAGTGTCTAGAGAGGGTTTTTGTTGTACTAAGTTATTGGTTCCAAAGAATTCATTTTAAGAGGAGTAAAGAACTATTACAGAATTAAAGATGATGATTGGCTCACTAATGTGCTTTACCTTCACAGTGTGCCTGTAGACCTGTAGTAAAAGAAGGCTAATTATGTTTCCTGACGTCTTTTATTTCCAACTATAAGCTAAGCCTGTCCCACTTTTTAAATTTTTTTTTTATATTTATTTTTTGTTTTTGAGATGGAATCTCGCTCTGTCGCCCAGGCTGGAGTGCAGTGGCGTGATCTCGGCTCACTGTAAGTTCCGCCTCCCGGGTTCACGCCATTCTCCCGCCTCAGCCTCCCGAGTAGCTGGGACTACAGGTGTCTGCCACCACGCCCGGCTAATTTTGTTTTTGTATTTTTAGTAGAGATGGGGTTTCACGGTGTTAGCCAGGATGGTCTTGATGTTCTGACCTCGTGATCCTACCGCCTTGGCCTCCCAAAGTGCTGGTATTACAGGCGTGAGCCACCGCACCTGGCCAGCCTATCCCATATTTTTAAAGAAGAGTTGATCAAGTAGTTACCCATTTTAACTAAATGGATAACTATAACATTCTTTAATGGAATTGTTGACAGAAGGATAATCAATGATTTTGCTAATTCATGCCACCCTCCTTTGTTGTATGTTAGTAATATTTACATTGGGGCAACAAAATAGATCACCATTTCCATTAATGTTTACTTAATAACAGCTGCTAAAAGTTATTACTGTTTGCAGTAACACAGAAGGACTTACCTGATTCTTATGCCAGCTTCTGTAGGGTAGGTAGTGACAGCCCATTTTGCAGGTGAGGAAGATGAGGTTTAGAGGTGAGGTGTGTCTGCCTGAGGGCAGGAGCTGGTAAATGGCACTCCGGGCTCATGGGAGTCACGCTGTTTTTTCTAGGACCTCAAGGTTGTGTCTAAGACATAATTTACAGTTCTCGTGGAGCTCTTCCAAATACTTAGATACACAGCTTTGGGGAGTTTTCTCAGCCAAATGCTTTTTATTAGCCCTTCTCATATTAACATTTAGTTCTTAGGGATTTATTTTCAAAATATGTATAGCTTGTATATGCCATTCACCTAAGTTCTTAGAGCAGACATTCTGCCTCTTGATCTTTAGAAAATACCTAAGAGTATTTTGTTAACAGTACTCATTTCAACTGAAAGGCTTTATTTTAAAATTTAATTTGATTTTATTATTGTTTTTTGAGACAGAATCTTGCTCTGTGTCTCCCAGGCTGGAGTGCAGTGGTGTGATCTTGACTTGTTGCAACGTCTGCCTCCTGGGTTCAAGTGATTCTTATGCCTCAGCCACCCAAGTAGCTGGAATTACAGGCATGCACCACCACACCTGGCTAATTTTTGTATTTTTAGTAGAGATGGGGTTTCAAACTCTTGGCCTCAAGCAGTCTACCTGCCTTGGGCTGCCAAAGTGCTGGGACTACAGGTGTGAACCACTGTGCCTGACTTTTAAGGCTTTCTTTAAAATGGCATCTTTTGGCCAGGTGTGGTGGTAATCCCAGCACTTCTGGAGGCTGAGGCTGGAGGATTGCTTGAGCCCAGGAATTGGAGACCAGCCTGGGCAACATAGGGAGACCCTCTCTCTGCCAAAAAATTAAAAAACAAAACAAAACCTAGGTGTTATGGTGTACCCCTGTGGTCCCAGCTACTTGGGAGCTGAGGTGGAAGGATTGCTTGAGCCCAGGAGGTCGAGGCTGCATTGAGCCATGATTGTGCTGCAGCACTCTAGCCTGGGTGACAGAGTGAGGCCATGTCTCAAAAATCAATAAAAAATAAATAAAATGACATCTTTGGAGAAGTGAGTTCTACTCAGGTACCAAGCCCCTGCCTGCCCCTCCCAACTCCCTTCCCTGCCTCCCAGCACCCCCATCTGTTTTGGTTCTGCTGTTGCCCTTCTCTGGCTTTGGGGACTTTGCTGAGGCCCCACTGTCCCCATCTTCCAGCTGTACCCTTTCTGTCTGCTTCCCTCCTTGTCTTATTCTTTACAGGGCTGCCTGAGATCTCACATGCCAGTATCGGTTGCTTTGAGAAGGGAGAAAGGGTATTTTGCATTTTCCTTTTAATCATCAGTGAGTAGCCACCAAGGGTGTGTCTCTCCCTCCTGTGCTGTGTTTACTGTTTACTCCCTCGGTGCATGAATTATTTCGTGGCACCAGTGGAGCATGTTTTATTCTCTTTCCTGTTTGTGGCTTGCGCCTCCTGAACGCTGCTATCATTCATGGTCCAGCTTGGTTTTCTTTTTCACTGTTTCTATCACAAAACCTCCTGAAGACCAATGGTGTCAGTCATAGGATCCAAAACAGCTGGTTCCTAGGCCTGCCTCCTGCTCTGTGGTTTGGGCTTGTCTTTTCTTCCAGAGTAAGTGGGTAGCTTCTTCCTACTTTTTTTCTCTTTTCTTCTGTAAATGGGAGTAGAAGTGTCAAGTATGGAGGGTGCTCTTTCATTTGAAGGAAATTCACAGTCCAGCTCGGTAGCGTGGCCTCTGTTAACTAGTGGCCAACACTGACTGTGGAAGGGGGGCCAGATGACAAAGTGAAGCAGATTCTTTCCTCCTGTCTGCATTTTGATTGCAGAATGAAGTTCAGCTTGCTTCAGTCTGTGTCTTCATGTTCTTTCACTAGGTACTGAATTTTGTGATCTGTTGGAAATAACAAGTAAATAGATGCCTAACGCTTTATACAGGTTGAGCATCTCTAATCCCAAAATCCCAAATCCAAAATGCTCCACAAGTTTCAGCTTTCAGAGCACTGACATGACACCACAAGTGGAAAATTCCACACCTGACCTCATGTGATGGGTCACTTTTCAAAACTCAGGCACACGACACAGTTAATTTAGTGTCCCCAAGGGAAAAAAGACCCTCCTGGCCCTCTTCAGCTGTGATGTGTCTTTTCCACACATGCCCAGATTCCCTCAAACAGCTCCACAAAGGGTAATAAAATGGCTCGTTGTACACAAACTTTGTTTCATGCACAAGATTCTTAAAAATGTTATATAAAATGACCTTTTAGAGAAGCGAGAAGAGAAATGAGAGGTAGGGGAGGGAGGGAGGAGTTGGGGGACAGATCGGGGAATAGTTGAAACTAAGGTGTTTAGGCAAAGCTCTGAGGAGGTGACGTTTGAGTGGAGACCCACATGGCGAGAGAATGGGGCAACCTCCTGAGGGAGCAGAAGCACTGTGGGCAGCAGGGTGTGAGCAGAGGAGAAGCTTGATGTGCTGGAGGCTGGTGACTCCTATGGAGTGTTGTCGGATGGTGTTGGGACACGGATGGACTGTGAGGAGGCGGGATCATGGGGAATGTGTTGCTTTAGGCCAAGCTGGAGATGATAGTGGCTCAGATCAGAGCTAAAGTTGTGGAGACACACAGACATTGAAAGAATGATGAAATTCACTCATTCTGCGTGTGTCCCATGTGATGTGTCCGCTGCACACCAAGTACTGTTTTAGGCACTGGTGATATAATTGTGAACCAACTGGAGCTGCGATGAGAGAGACCGTGAAAAGAAAGGCCAGAGCCATGTCCTGCAGAAGGTGGTATACCTTGGGAGGGAAGTGTGTACGGTTGTTGAGGAATAGTGTGCTGCACAGGGAGGAATGAGGTGGGACAGCATTGTGGGAAGAGCAACCCAGATTCTCATAGGCTTGGGAGCTGGAGCCCTGAGGTCTGTTGCTGGACTAGATATGTGAGGTGTGAGAGGAGAGAAGAATCAGGAATGACTCTGATTTTTAACATCAGCAACTCAGAGAATGAGAGTGCTACAGTTTACAAACTTGGAAGGTGGATTATGTGGGGGAATGAATGAGTTATTAGACACCTCAATGGATATGCTCAGATGGATATATACATTAGAGCTCAGAAGAGTCTGGGCTAGTGACATGAATTTGATCATCATCTAGAGTATGAGTGGCACTGGAAGCCACTTGTCTGGATGAGGTGACAGAGGAAAAGGTTGAGGATAGCAGCCAACATTTAGAGGTAAAGTAGAAGGCAGAGCAGTGTGGAATCAGGGAAGCCGAGAGGAGGAGGCAATGCCAGACGACTGGAAGGTCAAGTGACACTTTGACAGTGTCACTGGGGTCTCTTCTAAGAGCTATTCAGTGTCGTAATGGGGACAAAAGCTCAGTCGGAGTGGGTTAAAGGTAACCAGGAGGTGAGGATGCTGAGAGGTAGGACTGTTGACAAGCCTTGTGTCAAGTTTTGCTATGCAGGGGCTGGAATCTAATGTATGTGACTGTGTATAAGTGACTTGACTTCCCCAAATCTATTTCCTCACCTTTAAAATGGGTGTTTGCCAAGTGCTGGTTTCTACCATTCTCTTCTCTGTCTTAGGGGTGTCATTTTCTCTTTGGTAAAATGAAAGAATTAGACCAAATGAAGTTTGACATTCTAAGTTCTCAAGCTTTGCCCACTCCTCAGCACTTGGGTCCCTCCACTTCCTCTTCTCTTCGCTATCTCTGCTCAGTTGCCGTCTGTGATTGTAATGTAATGCCCAGTGGGTCTTTTCTTCTCTCTCTTGTTCATTCCGCTTACTCCGTCCTGCGCTGGGCCATCAGATTAATCCTGCAAAAGGGCTCATATGGGCTTCTCTCCCACTCAGGAGCCTTGTGGGGGCTTTATTCCTCTGAGATGAAAGTTCTTATCCCCACATGTGATCCTTTATGACTTGGGTGCTGTCAAATTCATTTCCTCACCTGCTCCCCTCTTCACCCTGACCATCCGATCTGCTGGCACATGGGCATACCTTGTTCTGCATTGTCTCTGGCCTGTGGGATGTTTACCGAGCTTTAAATCCTAGGCACCCTTTGGGAGCCAGCCTGTGTGCAGAGCTTCCCTTAGCACAGTGGCCCAAAGCTTGGACACCACCTCTTGTCTGTCCTGCTTAATTCCATTCACATCTAGAGTGGACTTGCTGTGTGCACACCACTGACCACCTGCCTCGTGTGACAATTGTTCCTCAGGGGTCTTAGCTCTTTGCCTTCACCATGAGCCTCCTCAGAGGGCAGGGCACTGCCTGTTGGCTCTCAGAGGGCAGGGCACTGCCTGTTGGCATTTCTTGTGGTGTCATACACGTTGGGTGCTTCCCAAATTAATTACTTCAATCAGAAAACTTCACTCTATCTGAGAAGCTTTAATAGTGTACTTGGGATTATTAAATCCTAAAAAAGGTTATAACAAAGTTTTCTTGGTGTGTGTCTGTGCTTAGAATTTAGAAAATAAGTCATCCAGTATTGAGGCCATTTTATGAAAAGCCTTTAAAATCTGCAAATGCATTGGCCCAGCAATTCCACTTCTAGGGATTTATCCTAAGAAAACAGTCTTGGGTATCTGCCAATAATGTTCACTGGAGTGTTGTTTATAATGTGCAAAACAGGACCTAACCTAAATGTCCAACAATAAGGGGATTGGTTAAAAAAAAAAGCCTCATGGTGTGCATTCATACTCTGGAATTACTGTCCGCTTAAAATGATGATGTAGAAGGACATGTATTGACTTAGTAAAATATTAAGTGAAGGAAGTGTGTTTACAAATGTCATTTTTGTCTGGTTTCACTTACCTTCATTTATAGAGAGTGGATAATTGGCATAGATAGTGTTAACATTGTTTATCTTGGAATGTTGAGATCGCTGATGATTTTTACTGTTTTTTTTGTTGTTGTTGTTGTTATTACCTCTAAACTCTGTAGGAAGCATGCTTTCTTGATCAATAAAACTTAAAGTTGGAGTTTGTGCTGCTTTTATTCATAAAACAAAATCACATTTTTAATCTTCTGTTAGGTTATCCTTATGTCTACATTAATGCACGTATGGAGAGAACACAGTCTACCCGGCTCATGTCAAATGGTAGTGGGAAGCATGGAAGCATGCATTTTTGAGCCCCCACTTTACAGGTCACAGTGACGGTTCTCCAGTGTAGAGTAGACTGATTGCCCTGTGTCCTTCAGGCAGGGTGCAGTAGTAAGTTATTGATACTTGGCTGCTGAGCTGTTGTTCGGGCCTTGGCAACTGACGCTCTGCAGAATGGACCAGGAGTGTGCAGTGGTGGAGTCCGGCTGGCCTGGGTTGCAGATTTAACTTTCGCCTCTGCCTCTGTGTGCCCCTGGGCTGTAAACTTTAGTTTGCACGGTTAACTGGGATGGTCTCTCCCATAGTCGGTTGGTGTGTGTTGCACAGCATCTGGTCCATTGTTGGCACTGTATAAATGCCAGCTAACTGGTTAGCCACCTAGACTGTCAGTCTGCAACCCACAGCTCTGCAGTGAGCAGTTGAACCTTATTTCTTTAATAATAATACAGGATTCCTGAAAACCAACTGTATTGTTGTTTGGAAAATAGTTTAAAAATTATTTCCTTCTAACTGAGACGTTTACCCTCTTGTCTCCCTTCAGTCTGTGGGCCAGGCATCGACATCCGCAACGACTATCAGCAGCTGAAGCGCCTGGAGAACTGCACGGTGATCGAGGGCTACCTCCACATCCTGCTCATCTCCAAGGCTGAGGACTACCGCAGCTACCGCTTCCCCAAGCTCACGGTCATTACCGAGTACTTGCTGCTGTTCCGAGTGGCTGGCCTCGAGAGCCTTGGAGACCTCTTCCCCAACCTCACGGTCATCCGCGGCTGGAAACTCTTCTACAACTACGCCCTGGTCATCTTCGAGATGACCAATCTCAAGGATATTGGGCTTTACAACCTGAGGAACATTACTCGGGGGGCCATCAGGATTGAGAAAAATGCTGACCTCTGTTACCTCTCCACTGTGGACTGGTCCCTGATCCTGGATGCGGTGTCCAATAACTACATTGTGGGGAATAAGCCCCCAAAGGAATGTGGGGACCTGTGTCCAGGGACCATGGAGGAGAAGCCGATGTGTGAGAAGACCACCATCAACAATGAGTACAACTACCGCTGCTGGACCACAAACCGCTGCCAGAAAAGTAAGAATGATGCTGACTGCTGCTTTCTCTCTGCCTCTCTCTCTTCTCTCCTCCTCCTTGACCTCCCTTCTCTTCTGAATGCACGAGTTCCACTGGGCAGGGTGCAGTCGTGTTGCATTTAGGACGTGGCACGCCTGCTGTGCGGAAGTGGTTCCCAGCGGGGGTCTTGGTTGGCTTTCCTTTGCATCTGGGACTCTTGGATTGCGGGACTGTGGCATGGCTGGAGGCCATCATGGCTGCTGTCAAGACTGTTCAAATCACATGTTAGAAATAATCCACCACACTCCTGGGCTAGAAACTTGCTGACCTTCAGCTTTGAATTCCTGATGAGAAAGGTGACCTGGTGTGCTTGGAAGTCCCTGAGCCTTGGCAGCTGGGGGCTGCTTATGTGTCAGCTCTTTCATCCTTTGTGCAAAGTGATATTTTTTGTTCTGCAGGACTTCCTTAGTTTGAATGGAGTTGGAATATGGTTAAAGGGAAAGTAAAGCACTAACTCATATCCTATGAAAGTGGTCCTTGGGTCCTAGTGAGGATGTTATGATGCACAGAGCACCTGGCCCAGGTGGGAGACCTCGACCCATTTCTGCAAGTCCCAGGTTCAGGCTGTACTTGCAGGTAGCTGTGTAGCAGGGTGCATTTTTAAACCTCTGGGATTCTGTTTTCGTTCTTTTATACCTGTTTACTGAACAGTTGTGAAAATCTTAAGATTTCACGAGTGAGGGAACTTTGGGAAGTATTTACTGTTCTGGGGGTCAGATGGTGGTATTTTGAAGCTTCTTGTATATTTATCTGCAATAGGTTTATTTTCCCTTGAGAATAACTGAGCTCTTGCCTTCATGTGATCAATTCCTTGAGAGCCAGGCTGTTTGGTATTAAAATGTGACTCTGAGCCTTCACCTTATTGCATTCAGCAATAGTTACGTATATTGGCTAGGAAGCTTTTCCTCACTGGTTGGAAGTCAGTGTGTTAGCTATAAATAGCTATAATTTAAGTGTTGGCCCAGTTAAAGATGCAAGGAACCCATGTTCTGTAGTTATGAAGAACCAAGAAACCCCAGATTGTTAGACTTGCCTAAAATAAATAAAAGACGAGACCCCACAGTGGTGAAGTGTGTAAAAAAAGGCCAGACCTCACAGGTAGCCCTTACTTCAGTTCCCCTTCAGCCAGGCCTGAGGCAGGAAAAGGATCTGTGTACCCTGATCTGCCACACACTTTTATATTCTGTGGAATTGGATCAGTGCATATGCGAACATTGATTAGTAAGGGCAGGGGTCCCACTGGCTGCAGTCAGTACCTTGTAGAGCTCTGAGAATGCAGTCAGGCCACTTTAAGGTTGGCTAGAGTTGGGGGGAGATCTTATGCTAAAGTCAGTTGTGTGGTTGATTAAAACTGCCCTATCATTAAGTTACCCACTGGTTTGAGAAAACAACAAAATATATTTTTTAAATAACCGTGACATTTAAAAATTTTATCTGAAAAGTAAAAGGTGTTATCAAGGGAGGCAGCATGGAGTAGAAAAGAGATGTTGAATGTGGTGAAGAGGGCCAGAAATGACCTTGGATGGGCCAGCCTCTCCGGGCTGTAGTTGGGCTTTTTTAGGATATTTCTAGGGCAGTCCAGTACCTCCCTTAGTGGTGATCATATATGGGCATGAGGATGTTTTGAAAACTCATAAGCTCTTTACAGAAGGGAGGTGCTATATGAAACATCATTAAGTGGAGAGTTGTTCAGGAACTAGGTAGGTAGTTACTTTGGTCTTGCCATGGGTTTTTGGCTGTTTCTGATGAGCTACTGATTGAAGACCCCTGGGGTAGGAGTGAGGCCTGCATTCTGGGTCCAAATCTAAGAGTGGCGACTAGAAATGAGCAAGTTATTTAAATTGCCTGGGCCTTGGTTTCTTCATATGTGGAATGGGGTAAAGCCTGCCTTCCTCATAGGGCTGTTGGAAGATGAAAAGGAGAAAGGAAAAGCACCGTGAAAATGTAACGATGGTTAGAAGTTGGGCTCTGCTGGTGACAGACAGACCCTTGATAACACCTGTTGGTTGGTCACCTGCTTCCCCAAGGCCATGCCCCGCAGCCTTCTCTTTGACCATCCCAGCCCTGCTGAAGTTCGTTGTGACTTCGCAATGGAGTACTTACATAAAATTGATAACTGCTTTCAGGGAAATTGACTTCCCTTCCCCTTGTCCTGAAAACTCAGGCATGGGCGTATTTCTTGGAGATTTTCTGGTTGAATCAGAACTTCCTCTTGGTTTGCGTAGATTCCATTTAGACCTGCATTGTCCAGTGTGGTAGCCACTTATTGAATAAGCCATATGGCTTATTGAGTACTTGAACTGTGGCTTGTCGAAATTGGGACTGCTTTAGGTGTAAAATATACATTAGATTTCCAAGACATAGTATAGGAAAAACTCTGTACACCATTTCATTAATAATTTCTATGTTGATTACATGTTGAAATACAACATTTTGGATATATTAGATTAAGTAAAATGTGTTCTTAAATTTCACCTGCCTGTTCTCTTTTAATTTCTTTTTTTTTTTTTTTTTTTTTTTTTTTTTTTTTGAGGTGGAGTTTTGCTCTTATCGCCCAGGCTGGAGTGCAGCGGCGCAATCTCGGCTCACTGCAACGTCCGCCTCCTGGGTTCAAGCGATTCTCCTGCCTCAGCCTCCCGAGTAGCTGGAATTACAAGCATGTGCCACCATGCATGTCTAATTTTTGTATTTTTACTGGAGACGGGGTTTCACCACCATGTTGGCCAGGCTGGTCTCAAACTCCTGACCTCAGATGATCTGCCCGCCTCAGCCTCCCAAAGTGTTGGGATTACAGGTGTGAGCCACCATGCCCGACTCTTTTTAATTCTTAATGTGGCTACTTGAAAACTTGAAATTACAGATGTGGCTTGCATTCTGTATTGGCAAGCTGCTTTAGAGCATTTCTTTTAACATCAGGAGTTCTTCTCCTCATCATCTTTTTGGCTGAGTGGTCACTGCAGCGTTCATAGCCCCACATGCACCTCTCCAGCCAGAACCCTTAGGAATCATTTGGGGAGCTCCGTGAAGGGCATTGAGTCCAGGCAGAATGGCTACCTTGAGTTCAACATAAGCGTTAAGATGGCCATTCGAAAAGATTAAGCACAGAAGAATCCCATTCAGGTAATCTTCTGTTGGCTGGCTGTGGAACTAAGGAGAACATCTGGAGAAACATGTCAAGGGTGTGTGTGAAATCGTTGAGCCTACTCGATTTTGTCATGCTGATGTGCGGTTTTCACTTGGCACTGTCCTTTAAACTCCCTCTGTGCCATGACTCTGCAGTGCCTGGCAGCGTAGTAGACTCTTCTCCCTCTATGGACGTGATCCCCCTGTGGGTTCTCTGCACACTTCTTTATTTCTCAGTTCTTTTTGGATTTGGGAGTGGATTTTATACATTTTTGAGTCATTCCTAAAGAGCGATTGACCCGTAAAGAACTGTGTAGAGTGGTTTCCTTTCAGTAAGAACATAGTTGTGTGGCACCCCCTGACATGTGGTGTGGTACTTCTTCCCTTGTCTTCCGACACCACCCTCTTATGAGTCTCTTCCTGCCCCCACAGGTGCCGCTTCTCTGTCTCCCTTCCCTCAGTCCGGCTTTTAATGGTGGTCTCCTGACAGTCCATTCAGGCTGCTGTAACAAAATCCCATACTCTGAGTGGCTTACACACAACAGAAATACTGCTCACAGTTCTGGAGGCTGGAAGTCCAAGTTCAAGGTGCTTACGAGATTAACTGTCTGGGGAGGGCCCACTCTCTGGTCCACAGAAGTACCTTTTCACTGTCTTCACATGTTGGAAGGGGCAAGGGTTTTTTTTTCTGGCCTCTTTTTTATAAGGGCACTAATCCCATTTGTGAGGGCTCCACCCTCATGACCTAATCACCTCCCAGAGCCATCACACTGGGGATTAGGTTTCAACATAAGAATTTTGAGGGGACATAAACATTCAGATCATAGCATGGCTGGAGTTCTATCCTGGGCTTCCTTTTCACTTTCCTTGTTCTCATCTCATCCACTGGTAACTGCATTGCCTCCTGTCTCCACCTAAACTTCCAAATATCTCCAGCGCAGAACCCTTTTGAGTCCAGGGCCTGTCATTCATATCCATCCCAGAACCCTTTTGAACTCAGGACCTGTCATTCATATCCAGCGCAGAACTCTTTTGAGCCCAGGACCTGTCATTCATATCAGACCACCACGAGCATTTCATTACAGCGTCTGATGGTCTTCCCTGTTTCCTCACTTTCGCCAATTTTTTTTCTTTTCTATTCCCTCTTAAGTAGGCCACACTTTCGTTCCCCTGGTTCTTATGTCAGGAATGTGGGTGTCTTTTGGACACTTCCTTCTCCAGTTGGACACCAGGCCCTTTCCCTCCCGAATGGAATGGAAATGCTGCTTCAGCTGTGTTCCTCTGCTCCTCCCCCTTACAGCAGTGACATAGACTGTCTCCTGCTATTGTGTCCTGTGGCTCCATCGCGCACTGGGGAGCTTTTCAGTATGCACTTTTTTTTTTTTTTTTTTTTGGAGAAAGAGTCTCACTCTGTCACCCAGGCTGGAGTGCAGTGGTGCGATCTTGGCTTATTGCAACCTCCGGCTCCCGGGTTCAAGTGATTCTACTGCCTCAGCCTCCTGAGTAGCTGGGGTTACAGGCCTGCGCCACCACACCCAGCTAATTTTTGTATTTTTGGTAGAGACGGGGTTTCACCATGTTAACCAGGCTGGTCTCGAACTCTTGACCTCAGGTGATCCACCCGTCTTGGCCTCCCAGTGTGCTGGGATTACAGGCATGAGCCACTGCACCCGGCCATCTAGTGTGCACTTTGGACTGATGTGCTCCCCTACCCGAAATCCTGTAGCAAGCCCCTATAGGATAGGCATGTGGTACAGTGTGAAGCTCCTGAGTGGTCAACAGCTACCCCCTGACAACATGTCACACTCCATGTGCCACTCCCTCCCGCCTGCCTGCCGTGTCCTTGGCCCCAGTGGTGCTCTCCCATGCTGACCAGCTGGCACGGCTCACCTGGCCGAACTCTAGCCTTGCCTTTTCCTCTCAAGGATGTAAAGATTCTGCAGATTTCAGGAGGCATGTCTCCCAGCACCTGATGGGACACTTTTTGCCCCACTGTAAATTCTGGGTGTATCCTCCAGTGTATACTGTCACCCCAAGGGCAAGCACTACATCTGCTTAGTGAAGGATTTATTGTTAGGAAGATACATTTTCCCCTTGAGCAGGGAGTAGCATATCGTGGCAGTCTGCAGTGAGCCAGTTGTGCCAGGATTATGAAATGCAGATGTTTACTGTGTCATTGTTGCTGTCATTGCTGCTGAGGAGTATTGACCAAAATCATCTGCAACTCTTAGTTGGCAGAGAGGACCACTATGGTGGGCAGCTCTTTCTTTCCTGCCGTTGTCGGGATGATTCCAGGCCAAAGATGATAGAGAAGTATGGAAATCATCTGAAAGGTTGAAGCTTGGCGCGTGAAGCCGTTCATGACTTTGTAAGGCAGTTTTGCTGAAGGCCAGTTCTGCGCTGGGAGGGACGGAGGTGAATCCTCCGGAGTGCCTGTGGTTTTCTTACTTCCTGGTGAATTTGCCTAAGTGCCTGTTGTTTGCGTGCCTTGGAGGCTTTCTGGTATTTCATTTCAGGTGCAGATGCCTTCACTTCCCCACAAAAAAACCCCAACAAAACCTAAGACCTTACTGCAACTAAGTCTCCAAGTACTTTTTAACCCATCGGGATGAACAGCCTGTGGTCTACTCAGATCACCCTGAGTGCGTGTGAGAAGGCCTGGGCTTTGCCAGGAAATCCAGGAAGGCAGGGCTGGGCTGTATTGGAAGCTGGCTTAGCTGGTGGGGCAGCCTCATTTCAATTAAAAGGGCATTGATTGCGAGCAGCAGTCCTGGAGTTTGTTGCATTTCCTATTGCCCTCAAAATGAGAAACCGGGAAAATAGCAGATTGGAGCCTTTGAGAAGGCAGTAAATGGCTGTTTTTATTGACAAAAGGAAAACATTTTACTGCCATCTCACCGATGGCATCTCACTGATTTAAAATGAAGGCAGGTTGTAGTAAAAAAAAAAAAAAGTCTACATTTTTCCCCACCACATTCTTATATTCTTATCAGCCACTGCTCACAAGGGCATGTTGTCTTGTGGAGTAGAGGCGTCTCCTTCCCTCATTTTCCTGTGTAGGTTGCTATGGCTGACCTGCTAGATCAAAGTGGAGGACCTTTTTAAGAATGTGTAAATTTAAGGCTGGGCGCAGTGGCTCACACCTATAATTCTAGCATTTTGGGAGGCTGAGGCAGGAGGATTGCTTGAGCCCAGGAGTTTAAGGCTGGCCTGGGCAGCATGGTGAGACCTTGTTCATATAAAAAAATTTAAATAATTAGCTGGTTGTGGAGGCGTGTGCCTATAGTCCCAGCACTTTGGGAGGCTGAGATGGGAGGATCCGCCTGAGCCTGGGGAGATGGAGGTTGCAGTGAGCCGTGGTTGCGCCACTGCACTTCAGCCTGGGCGACATAATGAAATCCTGTCTGGGAAAAAAAAAAAAAGAATTTGTAACTTTAAGTTTTATGGCTAGCTTTGAGAAAGGAAAATAATAATAAAGAATGTGTAAGTCACCTGCTGGATGGGGGGAAGAGGGGCACATTGTCTTTGTAGTGAGACTTCACTCATGTGATGTGCAGTATTTCATCTTAATATATATTTTTTTAAACTTAAGCTACTTGTGAAGAGCTGAGTTGTTTCTGTTAAGCGCTGTGTGGTCTGCTGCCAGTCTCCTGCAGGCCATCGTTCCCCAGACTGCTAAGATGATCATGACACAGGCCTGCATTTTCAGGTGGACCCTTGGGAGGGGCTTGTGGACCCTGGAGGAGAAGGCGGCCAGGAGAGGGGCATCTGGCTTTGTGTTGTTGGCAGGAATTTGTCTCGGTTGCCCTGGAAGGCCTCTGCTCTGGTCAGCTGCTCGTAGTGTGGGGGTGATCTTTATTTAGAAGGGGGTCACATGCCCCCAGGCCTCATTGCTATGCCTTTTATAGTCAGGCGAGGAGCTCACGTTCTGTTCTGCCTGATTGCCGACCCTTGTTGCCGAGATGGTGAAGCAGTTTGTGTGCAGGTTCCCTGGGACCTGGCTTAGCCCACCTCATTTCTTGGGGCGTGTGCCTTGTGCCTCAAAGACTTTGCTTTTGGCTAATTGTCATGTAATGATGGTGTCACTATCCTGGGCCCCCTTCAGAAGTTTTTAATAGGATCTCATCTAAGAGACCAAAAAGCTTTCAGAATGACTGACTGATTCTTGCATGCCAGGTATTTGGAAAATATCTGGAGCCCCTTCAGCTCTCACCAGTTAAACCTATTTGTACAATCGTTCTGGTTTCTTCCTGTGCTTGAAAAGCCTCTTTCTTTGTTGCGTTAATACCTCTGTCTTGCTTTCCTCATGTGTTTGCCAGTGTGACATTCTCGGCAGAGTGGGGATGACGTGGAGCGTGTGGGCCCGTGGTTAATCTTGTCCTGAATTGCCTTGCTCAACTTGCGTGTATAGGGTGGTTCAAAAGTTAAGTTTGGCTGGTGGTGAAGTTGGAAGCATCACTTAGAAACACGCCTCCTTTGGGCATATGGTGTGAATCAGGGACTCCGGCTATAAAAGGTGGGGTCTCTGAGCACCATCCTAGTTGGAATGTTCCCCTGACTTGGAGGTAGCGAGAGACAGCCAAGGTGTTTGTTCCAGGGAGGCTGGTGGGTGGGAGATGGGATTTTTCTGTCTGTGGCACAGGCAGTATTAAGTAGAGCAGGCTGTTTAAATCACATTTTAAGTAAAAACCAAAGTGCACAGACGATCGGTAGAACTTCTGGGGGATAAGAAGCTGCTTTCCTCGAAGAAGTTCACCTCCAAACCAGCGGCCATGGCTCAGCAGCCAGCATGGCAGCCCTAGGGGTGCATGGGACTTGGGCATGTGAGGCTGGTGAGGGACAGGGACAGCTGGGTCCAGCAGTGCCTTTCCCAGGGATGGTTGCCACGTCACCTGTCTGCCCTGTCCTTCCATTTCCTTTCTTTGAACTCGGGGGGCTTGCATCGGACTACCTGTGCCATTTCCTCAAACTCTAAAATTGAGTAAGTTACTGAGGGTTTCCCTGGTCTGCTCTGAGAAGATTTCTTGCTTCCTGATCTGCCTGTGTGTTCGTGTTGCTTGGTCTCTCTCTCTTTGTCTCTTTCTCTCTCGCCTCTTTGATCCTAGTATATACAGGCAAGGTATGCAGCATTTAAAATGTTCGTAACTCATCACATGGCACACTGAATCGTGTACAACTTGGAAATCAGGGTTTAAGAAATTTAGAGATCATTTATGTGGAAGAAGGAACCCCAAGTAGAAACCCAAAATCTAGACCATTCTGGGTTCTAGTGTGTACCTGCCACTGGCTAACATATGGCTTTAAGCTGGATGTTATAATGAGAGCTGGAGTTTCGTCTGATTGCACATAGCCTTGCTTTTCTGTCTTTGGAAAAGTAGCTCACTGCAGAGCCCTGGTAAACGTTTGAACTGCATTGCGGGAGTAGGCAGAAGAACAGAACAGTCCTTGGAGCTTGGTAGGAGGTGTGAGGGCTTATGGGGGACAGTTGTCTTTTCAAGTCAAGGAGGAATAAGGGCTTCTGGGGTCGGTGGAAAGGGTGAGTCTTAGGCAGGGAAGGGTGACCATCCAGGTTAGATCACTTCTTCTGCAGGGTCAGCTTGGCCGCTGTTAGGTTTTCAGGGTGTCGTGGGGCTGGCCAGGCCCTCACCCCGATATCCCTGAGCATCTGTTCCTCACAATGTTGTGGAGTCCGTGGGGGCAGAAGCTACCATCCTGTGCCTGCCCTCACTCTCAGTGTGACTGGTCTTCAGGATGTTTAGGTGGCTCCACACGTGGATGTACAGCATTCTCCTGTTTTCCCCATGGCATATTAACAGTGAGATCTGCAAGAATACATAATTTTGTACAGAATGGGATGTATTTCTTTTAAACCACGTTCCTGTGTGGACAAGTGGTATCATATGCAAAGGTTTAAGAACCGTTGATGCCTTGAGATAGTGCCATCTGTTTGCCTCAGGTATTTGGTGCTAGGACAAAGCTGCCAGACCTCACCTTCCTTCAGTGAGACAGGAATAGGACAGTATTTGGAAAGCATCTAACGTGTTCCCAAGCACATAGGTTTTTGGTAAATGGTGGCAGCTGCTGCAATTTTTTTTTTTAATTGAACTATCTAAGAGTTGCATTCTGAGACCATCTAAAATTCTGAGTCTTAAGCTGTGTTGACTATGTTCACTACCATATTTTAAATGGTCCTATATTGCTTTTCTAAATTGTAGAATTTCAATTATTGTAAATAGCGGGCCATACTGTAGGTGTGGTTCTTGCTAATTTGATTCATACTGTTCAAATTCTGGTGCTCTGTCTAGATAAACTGTATCTTTAAAGAACATTCAGTGAGGTACATATGTCTATATCGGGGTGCCAGTGGAGTCCCCCTAGTTATATGTAAACTCTATTTATTTGGTTCTCAAACTGAATTTATTTTGTTTGCAAGTTTGGTATTTGGGAGCATTTAAGAAATATCCATAGATTCTTGTATGATACTGACATTAAATCATTAAATACTATCTTTTTGAAATGCCTCTGTCTGTGTGCATGGAGAACATTAAAGTGGTTAGAGTGGGCACAGTTATTGGTAAAGATTACAAAGATGTGCATTTTTATGACAACTTTAGGTCTCACATAGGTAGCCAACCATCTGCTCCAGGAAGAAGCATGTGCCTGTTTATTCTCTTCTTTGGTAACGCTAGCAGTGTATGTGTGCACACGTGCACGTGTGCGTGTGTGTTTATGTATGTGCATACCACTTTATTCTCCCGCCCAGACTCTTCTCCTGTTTTGTTTAGTTTCATTTTCCTCCTCTCACCCCCATTGCAGGAAACAAACACTGGCTCTCTGTCCTCTCTTAGATCTTCCTTCCGTTCAAGGGGATCAGGTGGGTGGGAAAATGTTGTGCAGGAATGCCAGTCCTCTGCCCGAAGCTGGGCTTCTGTTTCATCTCATTATTGAACAGAAGTCGCTTTTTGTTTCTTTGCCTTGGTCACAAACAAGCACCCAGTCCTCTCTTCTTTCTTCCTGCCATTTTTCCCAGAATCCATGTGGGATGGGAACAGAGGCAGCGTATTTAGGGACTGTCGGTTGCTTGATACCCATGGCCTTGTTTAGAGAAGCTGTACCCACTGCCCCGACGTGTAGCTGCATCTAATTTGTTTTTGCAAGTCCTAATGAAGGGACCTGGATGAAGTTAGTGAGGTTGCCGTTCCTAGGGTTAATGCAGAGTGGCCCGTGGAGCTTAGCCACCCTTCATGCAGAAGGTGGGGCTGAGGGCAGCCAGTGTTACTGAGACTGGCTGGCCCACCCTGAGCTGCTTGTGCCCATGGGGCTCCTGGGGAGGAGGGCCTAGCTGCAGTGCGCATACATCTGCCCTTGGCAGCAGATCTGTGAACCCAGGCTGCCATTCTGGATTTCCGGATAGATGCAAAGTGCTTGGACGTGTTTTAGCAGCTGCTGAGACCAGGAGTTGGGCTTAGTAGTAAAAAGGGGGAACAAAATAGAAGATCAGGAGACAAAGAGCCTATAGTACAAAAAAGGAAAGATGAAGGTTGATATTATTAGAAATACTTCCTGGACAGCCTTAGTGTTTGAATTAGGATCCCCCCACCCCCACCTCCCAGAGGTATTAGTTGTAATGCAGAGACAAATGGAAACTAGTCAGATCCTTGGGTCCTAGAAAAGACCAGCTTTGTTCCTGGGGTGGTAACCTAGTACAACGTTTCCGTTCCTATTTCTTGACCTCTGAATGGCCCCTTCTGCTTTGCTAAGTAGATGATATTATTAGGTGCTTAGACTATTCTCCAGATAGGATGTAAGGATATATTTTTGTTCTCTTCCTCAGTGAACTTGAAATGATTGGATTATTTTGTAATACGTCGATACTACTTTTAGAAGCTTTTGAATAACTGTGTCAAAGAAGCTTTAGAACAGGTTTTAAGCAGGGTTGCAGAGAATGTACTGAGTGTGTTTTTCCACTCACAAAGACAGCAGCTGAATGCAGAAGTGTGTATCTGGTTCTAACTCTTTATCACTTCAGGGACTGTCCAGGCAGCACCATCCATTGGATCTCCTGCCCTTCCTCTTCCAACCCCCGCCTTATCCTTGACCATTCTTTTGTGACCAGTAGTCGCTTATGAATGGAATTCTGAGAATGTATAATTTTCTCAGAAGAATGCTTCTTTAGCTCACCAAATATTTCTTGTTTGCTGAGGGGGGAAAAAAAAATCCTCCTTGGAAAAGTCATTGGATGCCAAAGGTGGGTGATTAGGAGGGATGAACTTCTGGGTGTGCCTAGCAAAGCCATTTCTATTCATAGGCAATTAATAAAACAGCCAAACTTGACCTAACAGACTGCCATTTTGAGAGGAATTTGTTTTGCAGGATTAATTGGCTTCGAGGTGTATTGGTGGCCGTGCAGTGATGACGGCTGTCATGCCTCCTGTGTCTTCTGCTCATTGTGATGCAGGGCAAGTGCTTAGGCCTCAGACACAGGCTCCCTGAACTTCATGTTCAGTGCTTTAGGGCGGGGGGACTGGGGGACTTGAGACCCTTGACTTGACTCGGTCCCACTGGAAAGTTTCTGTTGCTTATTTGGGTA
Source organism: Hylobates moloch (assembly GCF_009828535.3). NCBI lineage: Eukaryota > Metazoa > Chordata > Mammalia > Primates > Hylobatidae > Hylobates > Hylobates moloch. The sequence goes on along the minus strand of NW_026652289.1, from coordinate 34,215,129 downwards.
ACCCCAACTTTATCTTACTGGGCAGTAGTGTTATCCTAATTCTTGGAAATACTCAGAATGTAGAATAAAGAGCTGATGAAAATGTGTAAGAAGGGAGTAAGTGGTCATTAGAGAGAAATGGTAATTGGGATGATGCTCTGACCCCTTCAGCAAAAAATAAAAGGTGAATGGTTTATTATGAGCTAGTTCAGATTCTGTTTTTGGAAACGAGCTTGGTTATACATAGTGCATTTGAAAAGTGTGAAGCATGGACTTTCAGATGCCAGCTCTTCGGCCTCCTGTAACTCCAGTTGCAAAATCCCTCCAGTGTATCTAAATAAATGCAAACTCATCAGTGGCTTACCATTATAAAGCTGGGCTGGAGAGGCAGGTGGCCTGGATAATCAAATGGCAAGAAGTAAAGGGAGCAGCCCAGCTTCATGGTCGGGAGAATTTGCATGAAAATTGTGTCCACTTAAGCACCATTGTCTGTTGCAGAAAGCACGACCTGGCCTCTTCTCCTGACTTTCCTTCCAGCTCTGAGATTCAGTGTTGAAGACAAGGTTGTTGGGGACCTCGGATAGATCTGTTGGCCCTGGCTTTCAGTAAACATTACTAGAGACTGAGGACGTGTTCTAGACTTGGAATGGTATGAAGCAGCCGAACTCTTTAGGATGGGCCCTACCCTTAGGGACTGCCTACAAAACTAGATCCAGAAGAGGAGGCTGTGGACATTAGGAGGTGGCTGCAATTCGAAAGTTCCAGAGAGCTTACTGAGGGGTAACGGATGTGGGACAGGAGGCTGGCAAAACACCTCAGCGATAGGGCAGAAAGAAATAAAGTGGTTAGGGAAGGAGTTGAGAGCAGGAAATTCAGGTAGGATTGATGTTAAGTCTTAGATCTTTGAAGTGACTTTCTCTGGTCTGGCTTTTGCTGTTACCAAAGTGAATTATTCATAAGTGCATATGAGAAATGCTGATGTAACTCGATTATGTGGAATGAATTTAAATTCATTTAAGTCATTCTTTTCAACTAAAGTAAGCTTTCCCTCATCCAGAATCTGAGCAGCCCGATAGCCAAGCAAGAGTTTCCTTGTGCCATGGCCAGTGATTGATGCCTTCTTCTATGATGCTGCTGAAATGCTGGGGACTCTGAAGCGCTATTGGAGTGATCAGAGCAAAATTAAAATCCTTTCTCAGCGGTTTGGGAGTTGGGTGCGTTCTGCTGTATTTTTTGGTTTTCGGCATCTGGGTTTGGTGTGCATGCATGGTGAGCTCCAGCTGGAGCAGACGTTACCTGCCGAGGCCACGCTCTTCATGGTTTCTCCTTAACTGTCACCCACTTGATCTTCCGCGGAGCCCCCCAAATCTCCCTTACTGAGGACTCTTGCTTCCAAGTTGCTTTTGTGCTCATCCATTGCTGGGTTATTTGGTCAGTGATGATGGTTTCTCTGTACTTTTTATCAGTAGGTTCAGAGGACCTTGTTTACTCCTCATTCATCTGTCTCCCCAAACAGTTGAGAAACCACTTGTGGGTTAGGACTCATGCTGTGTTTATAATGTTTGATTCTTCAACCTCACAGCTAATGGGAGGCCCATGGAGGAGATACTCTGTAAAAATCCATCTCCCGTGTGGGCTTGACCCCACTTAGTGTCTGAGTGGTTTGGTCCTCATAGTTCTCTTGGGGGAGGAGGAAGGGAAGGAGGAGGAGGCAGCGATGGCAGTGGCAGTGGCAGCAGTGGTGGCATCTTGGACCAGAGACCAGAGACAAAAGAGGTCTTCTCTCAGGGTAGTGCACCATGAGAGGGAGCACCTGTTTACATTTTGTACCCTGGACACCAATCTTGCCTTGCTCTAGTGCTGGCCCTGAGAGGTGCAGGAATTTTATAAAGAGATTTATAAAACATTTTTGGTTGACCAAATTGGTCCCTGGTTCTAGCTGGAATGAATAAACCAACTAAATAACAGTAGAGTTTGAGAGTAAGTGTGTGTGCTAGAGAATGTGTGCACATGTATGGCCTTGGTGAGTTCTTCACTTTGCTGACTTGTAAATTATTTGGGGTCCTATGCTCCTCCCCACCATTCTTATTCATGTCAGTCCACCATCATTAAGGAAGTGGAAGCGAACACATTGTGTACATATCACTCCCATAGAGAGGGAGACTGGTGAAGAGGTTTGAGTTATAGGTCACACCTAGGTTAGGTCTGGATGTGTCTTTGCAGGTTTCCTTGCTAGTTCCTTGGCCAGAGTTTCCATCGTGTCCCTCAGCTACACAATTAAGATGCCCCCGTTTTGTGCAAGTCTCATGCTAGGCAGTATGAGATGACACAAACTAGGATTCTGTTGTGAGATAAGATAAAAACACTTGACATTTAAAAAAGAGAGAGACAACTTATGCTGTGTGACGAGACACTCTACGACTTTTGCCAGAAGAGAAATAGAGGCAACAAGTGCTGGGAGCTCAGAGGAGGGTGAGTTCCACATTTGGAACTTTGGATGAAAGATATTTGGGTCTGGTGAAATCGAGGCCTTTCATGAGGAATGTCCACACTTGCTCAGTATTGTTTGCTGAGCACTGTATACAAGGCCCTCGACTTGTGAATGAGTTGTAATGCAAAACTTTGCAATCATTTGGAATGTGGAGTATATTATTTTGTAAAGATGAGGTCTGAATGGTGGTTTAGGTCCCAGGCCAGTGTCCCTCTGCCCCCCACCTCCATATGTGCCCTCAAGCCGGTTTGGCTTAGACATTCTTTATCTCTGACTACTGCGTACAGCCTTAGTTCCATGGGGAGGAAAAGGCTTGATGAACTCTACCCTGGAAGGCTGGTGGCTCTGTTTTCTGATGGATGAGTTAGGAGTGGTGGAAAGCTGGTAGTTTCTACTTTATACCTGTTTAAAAAGCCCCCTCTGAGGCCTTAGCACTTACCAGATGTTCAGGATTGGGAGAACAAAGGAGCTGCCTTTGCAGAGGTCTGTGGGCATGCAGTGGGTGAGAGAGCAGGCACCGAGTGCCCCGAGTTTCCTGCCTGTGTGGGCAGGAGGATTCTAAGTGGAATCAGCAGCATCTCCGCCTGGTGCTGGAGGAGGAGTGGAGTTGAAGGTGGGATTCTTCCTCTTGAAGGACTTGAATGAGTTTCTTTGTGGCCGAACAGAAACTAGTTCATCACTCATGTCATGATTTTTGTGAAGCGAGGACTTGGGGTCCAAGTCTAGGTTTTAGGTTCCCTGCTGTAACCCGTGGCCACCGAGCGAGAGTTTTATGATAAAAGGTCAGCAAAGTATCTGACGACATCTCACACTAGAATGGGTTTCGTACATGTTTAGTTCCCTCTCTTTTTATTCCACACCCCCCCCCACCCCAACTTTAAATCAGAAACGTGAGGGTGCTGATTGAAGTTTTTTATAACTTTTCTTATTGAGAATTGTTCTCTGGAGTTGTCTCCAAGAACAAAGGAGTTCCAGACGTTCTCCTCCGTCTCTCCTTGTCTCTTCTGTCCTCCAGTCAAAGAAAAACTCTGCATGTGATCTTTGACCTGGAGAAATATTAAATCTATGTTAAGTATGCAGACGTGAATGGGCAAATGAAGGATTTGTGGCAAAGAAGATCTGCCGAAACAAATAAGTCATGTAAATGGGCAGAGGGAAATATTAAATCGATTGCATCTTTCGGCTCCTGGTACTTAATGCAAAGATAAAGTAGTGGGAAAAGGTTGTCATTTGAATTAATGGAAAGATGAGGGAGTTTTGAAGCTAGCTGGGATTTTTCTGCCTGTTAATAGAGTGACTTGGATTACAGACTATAAAAATAAAGAGTAGGGCAGTTCCATTTAGTATGGATCATGATGCTGATTGCTCTCTGAGCAACCTCTACTAAGGGAGGAGAAGCTAAGATCCCTGGGCCTGGAAGATACTGGATACGAGCTCATTAAACTCTTGTGAGAAGCCTTCATTAGCATTATGGGAAGACTTGCTGTATCTATATTATGAAGCCATTTAGATTTTTTTAAAAATGCATGTTCTTAACATTTTTTGTTTATTAAGTGGGGCAGTAGATTAGGACTGAATGGATTTGGTTCTGTCATCCTACATAGTATGCCCAGAAGCCAGAAGGTTTCCCAGAATTTGTATTATGGCAGCGAGGGCAAATTTAATTAGCAGATAGGAAAAGCTTTGGAGCAGTTTAGGCCAATCCATTTAATTGTATCAGCAATTAATATTTTGAGAAAATGGAAAGAATTAAATTTATATTCCTTCCAGGACTTTATTTTGTTATCCTTTAAGGTTATTGTAAATGAGGAGACTTTTGAACTCACAGACTAAAGCAAAGTACAGCAGATAATCATTAACTTTTTCTATTGTGTGCCACCCTTCCCAGATTATTCCATTAGTATCACTTATGAATCAAGAACCTGTGAGCTTGCAAGATGCATATTTAAGGAGACTCAACTTTTTTGATTTGTGTTAAAGTTTAGGTGTGGGTCCCAGAAATGAGTTTCATGGAGGGGAGAGGTTGTCTGTCTGGGTGGGTAATATAGGGGCCACTGGGGGCTCACTGTGGCTTTCTGGCACTGACAGTTACGAAGCAGGGGTTACTAAAGTGGGAGAAAGCAGCCAGTTCTCCAGCAGCCCCAGTGAGAGCTCTCATGGATCTGCCTATTTCCCTGGGGTAGGAGCCATCACCATCAGCTTTTCTCTGGCCCACAGTGCCATTTTCTGATTAAGCTGAGACCTCTGTAATAGACACGTTGTCATTTTTTCTTGTATCCAAAAGTTTGCTTGACTGCAGTGGGTCTCCAGCTCAGAGCAGGTCTGTTTAGAGAAAACAGGAAGTGATGACTGGAGCACTTTGCCCTTATAACACATGCTCTGATGTAAAAGCAAGAGGATTTTCCTTGCAGTTACTGAAGGTACCTTGTGTACACAGAAAGAAGACAGAGTACCGGATGCCTCCTTATCCCTCTGAGCTGGATCCTTCAGACCTGTGCAGTATCTGTGGATTTGGTTATTGAATGATGCGCTGCCATTAAAACAAAGGCATCGGCCCTGGAATAGAGAAGTTCAGTGAGAATCTCTGTACTCCATGAGCATTTTCTAGGAAATAACTTCACCTGCCCTGTGTAATTCTCTGGAAGAATCACAGTGAGTTGGAAGGAAACTTAAGACTTGGAAAAGGATTGGAGAGGTTAGCCCAGACCACACCAGGGCTCTGAAGGCCAAGCTGGGGTTAGAACCTGGGACACCCTCCAGCCCACTGTCTCCTGTTCCCTGGCCATTTACTGCCCCACTCCCCTTTCCACTCTCAGGGGCTCTGGATCTAATGAGGGGATTAGTGCAGTTTGCTGCACTAATACATTGAAAATGGTGCCAACCTAAAGGTATTCTGATGGTGGAATCAGAGCTACAGCATCTTATTAGGTCAGAATCTGTATCTCCTCTTCCAAGATTTTTACATGATTTAGTGTTTTCTGAACTGGGGGAAAAAACAAAAACAAAAACACAAACCATGTCTAAATCCTAGCATTTCATCCCATGTTGATGAAAGGGCATCTTTTTTTTTTTTTTTTTTTCCCTAATCTGTGGTTAGAACTCTTCAGAAACTTTTAGAAGATCCCTCCTATGTTGTGGAGTTTTGCAGATTTGAACCCCAGTTCCTCCCACAGTGCTTCTCCAACTCCTGGAGTGTGGTAAACCTCCAGGCAGCCTGTTGACCCAACCCCTGCATGCCGGTCTTTGGGACTCCTCGATGTGGACCCTGGAGTGTATAGGGATCAGGTGGGAAATGAGTTCTTTTGATCAAGATCTTTGTACCAGTGAACTGACCCCACTCCCTGTCTGGATTCCTGTGATGATTACCCTCTGTATTAGTCCATTTTCGTGCTGCCGATAAAGACATACCCAAGACAGTGAAGAAAAAGAGGTTTTACTTGGACTTACAGTTGCACATGGCTGGGGAGGCCTCAGAATCATGGCAGGAGGCAAAAGGTACTTCTTACATGGTGGCAGCAAGAGAAAACGTGGAAGAAGCAAAAGTGGAAACCCCTGATAAACCCACCAGATCTCGTGAGACTTATTCACTATCATGAGAATAGCACGGGAAAGACTGGCCCCCATGATTCAATTACCTCACCTGGGTCCTTCCCATAACACATGAAAATTCTGGGAGATACAATTCAAGCTGAGATTTGGGTGGGGACACAGCCAAATCATATCACTCTCTTAGCAAGGACTGTGTTCATGATCATGACTGGCATTCACTGAACAATGACTAGGTGCCAGGCACCTCGCCAGTATTCTTTAATCTTTGCACAGTCTGTAGGGTGGATATGGATACTACTGTTGCATTTTTTGTGGAAGAGGAAATGGAGGCAAGAGACCTGGTTATAACTTGTGCAAGGTGCCATGCAGCTAAGCAGCCAGCCCAAATCCAGCCTGCTTTCCTGTGATTTTCCTGCCCGTTACTCTCCTATCGTAGCCCACCTAATACTTCTCACTGGGCTCCTGCTGAACACACACCCAGGGATGACTTAGTGGCTTGTCTTGCTTTGAAAAAGGCTAGGCACCGTGTTGGATGAGTTCTTGAAGATGTCTTGCTCTAGTCAAGAGACTTTTAGATCTTGGGAGTTTTTGCCCACATCTACCTAGTGCTTAGTAAACATGATGTGGGTTCTATTAGCATGGTGCCCTCCCTCCCTACCACCTTTATATGAGCGGAGAAAGTCTTTGACTCTTACGATAAAGGAAAGATGAAAATGAAAGAGTGACATAGTATAAATTACAGATGCTTAATTATAAAACAGCTTGTTTCTGAATTTTAATACCTTGCTTTTCTCTGACTTTTTAAATTCCCCTCCTTAGGCAGAATTCATTTTTACATTGATTAATTTTTTTTTTTTTTTTTTTTTTTTTTTTGAGACAGAGTCCTGCTCTTGTCACCCCGGCTGGAGTGCAATGGTGTGATCCTGGCTCACTGCAACCTCTGCCTCCTGGGTTCAGGCAATTCTCCTGCCTCAGCCTCCTGAGTAGCTGGGATTACAGGCACCTGCCACCATGCCCGGCTAATTTTTTGTATTTTTAGTAGAGATGGGGTTTCACCATGTTGGCCAGGCAGGTCTCAAACTCCTGACCTCAGGTGATACACCCGCCTTGGCCTCCCAAAGTGCTGGGATTATAGCTATGAGCCGCCACACCTGGCCTGATGAATTATTTTCCTGTGTGGAGCAAAACTTTGATGCTGATCAGTGATTAGATACCTTTGTTTGGTTCATTTTTAACTAAGGAGATTTCTTTCTTTTAAAAACCGTTCTTTAATCTTGTAAAAATATCTTTTAATGGGTGGATGTTTTAGCTGTGATGAATGACAGGTTGTCGTAAAGGAAGAAAGGTATGTGGTTTCCAGTAAACTTAATTCTTTTGCAAAATAAAAATAACAGTCATACAGAGAGTAACATATAAGAAGAGTCAGGAAGTGATTTATCAAAATCAGATCTTGGGCTGCTGATTTTACCATGAATTAGGCTCTTGGAAAGTGATTGGGCCAGTGTAGCTTTACATTTTTTTTTTCTTGTTTTATTTGTCAAAGCAAACTTGTGGTTGCCTGCCTGTAGTTTAATTCTGCCTCCTTTGGGCAAACAACCGACTTTTACTGGGAGTCTTTCTCAAGGAGATAAAGGTGCACCCTGAAACTCTGCTCTGTGATTCCTCAGCAAAGTCAGCCCTGAGTATGGGGCCTGGGTGTCTCTGCAAAGCCTTGCAAGTGAGATGGACTGTCACCTGAGCTCAGGTGGGGCTGGTCCTGCCTTCGACGGCCTCCCCAACTTCTCCTGCAGTATACCCAGAGTCTGGAGGGCAGAGAGCAGGTTTTCTTCTGCTGGTCGGGGCAGCCACAGGCTTTCCTCTCGGCCTGCTTGTCCTCCGGGTGGGTCCAGCACCCGCTGGGATTCCTGTGGGCTTAGTCACTGTGTGGCGGCGGCAGAAGGACTGGGGAAACCGCCGGCCGGCCCTGGTGCTCTGTCACCCTGAAGGAATGCGGGCCAGGCCGGGGCTGCTGGGCCTGGAAAGTTCTCCAGTCCCTGTTGCAGATCCGGCCTGCCGACTCAAAGTAAATCTCCCTTCCCCTTTATTTCCCATCAAATAAGAAAGGAACACGAGGTAGCCACTGTACTCAGTGAAGATGCATTTTTTTTTCTTTAGCGAGCAGCAGCAAGATTTATTGTGAAGAGTGAAAGAACAAAGCTTCCACAGCATGGAAAGGGACCCGAGCGGGTTGCCCTGAAGATGCATTTTTTAACTTGCTTTTTAACTAAGTATTTTTGTTCTGAGCCTTCCTGGATCTGTAAACACACCCCCAGCTATTCAAGATGGGCTTCTCAGTGAAAAGTGATGTGTCCTAGGAGAAATTGCGCCTGTTGTTGCCACTGGCCATCACAGATCCCAGTGCCTGTCTGTGAAAGGCTGGCTGGGCTGGGTGGGGATGAGAATGGTCAGGTTGTCTAGACTCAGCCTGGACTGTCTTTGACTGGAGAGGCCTGAGCTCCTCCTCCACTGCTCAAGACCCCAGTTAAGGGGACAGCAGAGCAGGGATGAGAAGTGGCCCTCTTCACAAAACCTCCCGATGAGAGGGCCTGACTTAATGCTCCCACCATTGCCAGCCCCAGTTTCAGGGTCCCCCTCAGTTGCATTTGAATAGGTCTCATGACATGTGCTTGAAGAGCGGCTGTTAGCAGCAGACCTTCAGGAGGCTGAGCTCAAGCAGTTGAGCATGTTCGGAGCCATTGTAAACCCAGTGAGGTGCCTATGCTGATGCCCAGGGCCGCCTGGGAGGGTCAGGCCCCCATCGCTTCTTCATCCCAGCTCTGGGAGCGCCTTCTGCACTCTCTCCCAAGGCCAGCTGGCGGCCATTGGTGATCACCCTCTCTGTAAGTTTTTAAGTGGCTTCCTTTCCTCTGGTGGAGAAGCCAGCACCTTTATCCTATGATAAGAAAGCTCTTTGTAGTAGGTGGTAGTAGAATCAGACAGATCTGGCTTAAAATCTTGGCCGTGCTACCTCTTGGCTCTGCCATGTTGGTCAAGAGAATTTACCTTCTTCCTAAGGCCTCTCAGCTACACGACTCTGGACACTCGGCTTCCTTCTAAGGTCATTGTAAGAGGTAAAGGAAAGGGGTTAGCCCAGGGCCAGACATGGCACAGTGCCTCAATGAAATATTAGCTGATACTATCGTAATTTTTAAATTCCCATAGGACTCATTGTTAAAGGATTACAAGGCAGACACAAAAAATACTGCATTTTGAATTTGTGTCTGATTTATACATTTCCAAAGAGTGGAATTCTCACTACAGCAGCTGTTCTTTGAAAGGTTAGATCTTTGTTCTGAGATAAATTAAGTGGAAAAAGGTGCAGAGCATTATATGTACTGTGATTCTTCAGGGCTCAATTTAAAAAGAGTGTGTATGCTGCTGAATGCTGGTTCAATCATTAAGAAGTTTTTGAGAAGGAATCCCAGAAAGTAATAAGCACTTATTTGTCATGGAAAGGAATTGGAAGTGCTGGGTGACCTCACAGGTAATCTTGTATTATTTTTGCACTGTTTGGAGTTTTTTAACCATGTGCTTTTATTTCTTTTATTCTTTTCAAAGGTCAGTAGGTGTTATCTGGACAATAGGGTTCTGGTCTGTTTTCTGTTTTCTTCATTATACTGTGCATTAAGAAAAACCCTAATGTGCCTTTTTTTTTTTTTTTTAAGTGGACCTTTCCACATCTGATTGTCTTTCAGTGAGAGCAGGCCATGTGTGTGGTCTTGGTGAACTGTCCCTCCCTGGAGACAGTATCTGGGGGCCTCCCTGCCCTTCCCAGTGAGAGTTGGGCCTTCACAGGAGTGGAGGCCTAGGATTCGCCTTCATCCTCTTGAAGAGCCCTAACAGTAGGTCCTGGCTGGGGTCTGGCATAGAATGCCCTCGGGACGACGTGTGTGAGTGTGTCTTTCCTTAGTAAATGGCCTTGAAAATGCCATGTAATTCTGGCAGGCCTGGATAAGGTTTGCCCTTCATAACCCTTGGAAAGCACAGTTCTCACTTGTAACACCCTGTCTGCAGGTCCATGATATTGTAATTAAAAAGTTATGGGATCACAAGGGCCTATTTAAAGGGCATCTGGTCTAAAGGCACAGTTAAAAGCAGAATTTGTGTCAGTGGCTCCCTTAATTTCTCAAATATGGTTCTGTTTCTAAAATCATCCTGCTGGATGTCTGTGTTGAGTTTTCTGTTGATGAAAGAATGTTTAAAAACGAGGTGGACCCAAATTCTAATGTCTGAGTGTACCACTGCTTAATTACTTTGGGCAGGTCACCTCACCTCTCTTGGAAAGAAAGGTGATATACTACATCTGTGATTTTCAAATTTTTTTTTTTTTAAACTAGACCCACAGTAAAACATAGATACACACCGTGATCCCAGGACAGAGTAAGGATATAACTAAAGCAAGTGTTTCCAAATCACTTCTTGTCTGACACAGCACTCACCCTTTCTATTCAAGTAGTACCACGATATTTTCTTCTATTCTAATGCTGGTAAGAGATGCCTTAAACTGATTTTGAGAACTACCAATGGGTAGCAGCTAGTGGCTTGAAAAGCACATTATTAAGGTCCTTTTCACCTCTGATTTTGAGTCTGTTGGCTGTCAGTTGAGTGCCCCATACTTACTGCACATAGAGTTGGCCTTTGAGGTCAGCCTCCTGTTTTCCTATGAAAATGAGGACGGAAGAGAGTCACTTGTTTCTCTCCTTCATGGCTACCCCCCTGAGGACTAGGAAGAATTTAAGAATTTGAGTATATGTTCCCAGTAGCATGATGTGTTTGATTGTTCATCTGTAAGCATTTTTAAATATGTGAGATCTGTATCTTGGGTAATTTTTATCAACTTTTTATTTGTAAAATAATTTCAAGTCAGTTATTAAAGTAACAAAAATAATGGCAAACTTGATACCTTCCCGTATTTTTTTTCATATTTTTTCTTGAATGCTTACAAAAATATTAAAGAATATTATCACATCATTGTAGTCACCGATGAATTATTTTCTGGTGGCTTATGATTGGAAAAGCTTGATTCGGAGTGAAAACAGATAACATTTGAGTGCTCTTTCTGTTAACTCATACTTGTAAATAACCCCATTAGCTAACTTCTAGCAAGGCTTTGTTAGGAATGTGGAATCAATTAGATGAATTTTGAAAATAACTTGGTCTGTTCTAAAAGGCCCTATGAGATCCAAACTGTTGTGGCCTGGTGCCTGGTAACTTTGATGGCCATTTTGAAATGTTACCATAGTGATAATTCTTCTGGAATCTCAAGTCATTAAAAGTGATATGGCTAACTCTGGGCCCTGTGCTATAAAAATAGATGTCATGGGATGTGTGAATCCTTTCTTCAGTGTTATAGTTAATAGCAACTGAAGGAACGTTTTGGTCGAATCCCGAATACTTATTAGGGGCTCACTGCTTGGCTGCATTTTTCTCCTCTGCGTAAATCGTCTATCCATGTAATTATTAACCCCTAAGAATGAATAGCATTTTTAAAAGGGTTCCATTTTCCCCTCATTTGACTTTGGTTTATTCTACTCCTTGTTTCTGTCTCTCAGTGAACTTTTCAAAAGATGAGTTATGACGAAAGATTAATCATCATTGATAACTGCTCTTACACATCTGTGTATGGAAACTGCATATAGTGCTGTTCAGCTCCGTAGCTGGATTTAGTGCCTCTTCTAGGGAGGAGTGGGTGTTGGCCCAAAGTGTATCCTATTTCCCTGAATGTCGTGTGGACATGTGAGAGGACAGTGCACCCTTTGGGCTTGGTGCTGCCCCCTTCACACTACTGAACCCCAGGGTAATAATTAAAAGCTGTGTTAGCTCTTCTCTGGTTAGAGGCATACAGGTTGGAGGCTTGTAAATAGCCATGAGCCAGTTGGTCTAGGCCAGGAAGCAAACCATTGGAAAATGTGGTTAGCAGTGACAGTTGACAGCATGTTTGCCTGCAGTAGTGGTGGTTGGTTCTGCTTGTTGACTGGAGTTGCTTGCATTGGGAGAGCCTGACTTGACTTGGCCAAGTGTGTAGCTTGAGACCAGTTGGATTCCTTTCACAGAGACAGTCTTCACCCCCCAAGCTCTGGGTGTTGGGTGTGCAGCATTCGTATTGAGCAAACATTTGCTGATTTCTGCCTCTCCAACTACTGAGCTCAGCTTTGGGGATCTGAAGATGAATAGACACAGCCACACTTCTGGGGAAGTCTCCCTGTGGGGGGACACTGACATGGAAACCAACCAAATGGGAGTGTGGTGCATATCTTATTAGGGCTTCGCGCAAAGTGCCACAGGAGGCAGGAGAAGACTTGCTTAGGAGCAGGGCCTCACAGGATGCAGAGGAGTTTGCCAAGTACCAGAGATTGTGGGGTAGGTGAATACAGGCTGAGTATAAGGATAAGTCAGTTCAGGCAGATGTCCTCTAAGAATGAAGGTGAGAATGCTGGCAGAAACCAGTTGTGGCCCTGTCTGCCTTCCCTAGGAGACTGGACCTGACTTTACAGGCAGTGAGGGTGAAGCAGGGCAGTGCCACAAGCAGATCTGTGTTTCCTGAAGGGTCTCTGGCAGTTGTCTGGAGAAGGAGGGAAGCTGGCAGAGCCGTGAGTGGAGGCAGATGCCATTGCTATGGAGTGAGCATGGGGAAGGGGGTCAGAGGCCTTTTGGAGATAGATACAGCAAGACTTGGTGAAGGATGAAGTTGGGGTAGGTAGAGGAAAAGCAATGAGCTTACGGATGACTGGAGACTGACTGGAGAAAACGACCACCCTTGCCATTAACTAGGAAGGGTAGGAATTTGACAGGGGAGAAGGTTTGTGCTGTTGAGATGTTGAGTTTAGGTGCTTGTGGCATGAGCAAGGGGAGTGAGCTGGTCTAGGAGGTTTTTGGAAACACTGACCTGGCTGCAGAGAGGGAGAGCCTGGGACACCTGTTTTGGGAGTCATCCCGGTGGGGAAGGATCACTGGGAAGGAGGCCACCCCTTTGGGAGGGGTCAGTGGGATGACTCCCAAGGGAAGAGGTTGGTTGTAGGGAGTTAAAAGAAAGGAGCACTCCTCATGATAGCCCATTTTTCAAGGACACGTGTTTGTCTTTTAGATTCTATAAGGAGTAGCTGCTACACAGAAAGATATCTATGTGTGGGTGAACACCTGGCGTATCCCATGCAGGGAAGCTTCAGCAGACCTTAGTGGCGATGGAACCACCACACTGATCCGAGGACTGGGTCTGAAGGCTCCTCCGAGTCTCCGATAAAAGGGGTTGTTTTGAAGGGCTCAGGTTCTTCCTGGGCTTTTTTTGGCCAGTCTTGCTCTGTTGCCCAGCCTGGAGTGCAGTAGAGGCAGTCATGGCTTATTGCAGCCTCAGCCTCCTGCCTCCGGGCTCAAGTGATCCTCCTGCCTCAGCCTCCTGAGTAGTTGGGACTAGAGGTGCATACCACCATGCCTGGCTAATTTTTAATAGAGATGGGGTCTTGGGCTCAAGTTATCCTCCCACCTCAGTCTCCCAAAGCGCTAGGATTGCAGACATGAGCCACTGCGCCTGGCTGAGAAGGTTTTTTTTTTTTTTCCTTCCAAACCCCCATGTGGTCTAGAGGAGGTCAGAGGATCTCAGGGGAATTCCCTCTCTGAGGAGCCTCCACTGCTATTGCACGGCCCCCAGCATAGTCATTTGAGTGAAGAGCCCTCCAAAATCATTGAGCTTATTTGTAGAATCAATTTGCTGTCTGACTACCTGATAAAGATGAGAAGTGGTAGACCTCCCCCCACTGTAAGGTCTTAACAAGATCTAGGTGGAACGTGGGACTGTTTGCAAGCTACTTCTGCGTCTGAAATCACATGTTTGGGATCTCAAGTAATCTACTGAAAGGTGTCTTTGGGAGGCAAAGCCTAGGGATTTGTTTTGTTTGCCCCTAATCATCTCTTCCATCCCCTTTCTCAAAAGTCTTATGTCTAGATAATGTAGTACATTTGATCTACTAACAGCCAGGGCCATAACAGGAGCTGATATTACATACCCTGGAAGGCCTTTGCAAACACACTATGGTGGCGATTGATTAGTGTTCCGAGCCATAGGTAACATTAGCCTACCTCGTAGGACCCTCAGATGCTGACCGTATCCGCTACAATTCTTAGATGTAAAAGAGCGCACGTCATATAAATCAAAACTAGGTGATTATTTTCATTTGAAATTGTTGTTGTACTGTAATTTCTCAGGATTTTGTATTTTCCAACAGTAGTGTCACTTAATGGGAAGATCGCTCAGGCTTTGTAACTGGGCCTGATACCAGGTATACTCGTTTAGGCATTCTGCTCGGTAGTATTAACCAGAAGCCATAGGACATGCCAGTGTTTTATTCCGTGTTTTTTAAAAAAATTAAAATGGTCGGCTACAAATGCATCCTTTTTTACTTCAGAGTAAGTCAGCCTTGGTTAAGTCTTAATATTTCTCATGCCTGTTTTTTTTTTCTTCAAATGAAAACATATGGAGAAAAAATAGCATGTTTATGCCTTTTGGTTGTACCCAGCACTGCCCAGAATGGCTTACAGAGTTTATACCCATGGAGGCTTCATAAAAGTGACATTAACTTCGCAGTAAAGTCACTGACCCCGAACCTGTGTCACTTCAGGCTTAGCCAAATGCTAACAGAGCACCTTAAAGCTTAAGCAGAGGTATGTGCTTGCTAAGTGAGTGTGTGTTTTGGACTAACTGGTGACTACCATTCTGAACATTAACTGCCCTTTGTGTTCTAATGTTACCAGGAGTCTGATTGTGTAACCTTTGAAGGCTTCCCTGAGTTTGGAGAACTGAATTATGTGGTGACTTCCTATTTATAATGTCTTTGGGGGAGCTATGAAATAACTTTTCTTCTAAGTGTGATTTTTTGCTTTTTTAAGTTTTTATGTTGTTGTCAGTTGGGTATTTCCCTTCTATGCCAAGACAAATTGTAGGTTCAGGTTTCTATGCAGCCTATATGTAAAAATTGGCCCTAAAGAAGGACTGTATCACTCTACTTTCAATTTCTTGCATTAAAACAAGTATAGGTAGTGGTATCCTCCTTATTTCTGCTTCCTGGTGATGTGTGAGACCCTGAAAGGTCCTAATGGCAGTGCTGATTAGATTGTGGCTGGGGTTCACCCACAAGTTCCGAAGTTGGGGAACATGGAAATGCTGTTAACTGACTTGTCCCATGTCTGGGGTTTTGCAGCCTGGGGAGAAGTGACCACCCCTTGTTTCAGTCCAGGTAGGGTTTTGTGTCCCTGTCAAAAATGTGTTGTGTGAAGTACCTTGACTTCCATTTCCAGGGAAGAAAGCCCATTTCAATTGGCTTATGCAGAAAAGAGCACTGTGGGTCCACTTAATGAAAGAGTCTAAGAGTGGCTTCAGGAAGTCCACTGGGGGCTCCCCGTGACTCTGCCCACCTGCATATTGTCTTCATTCTAAGGATCCATGTGGTAGCAAAAGGGTTGTTACAACTTTAACCCTGCATCCCCACCTTCAGGTTCAGTACCCAAGGGCAAGCAATCTGTTCCAATGGTACAGACCTGTTTCAAGAAGTCTCTAGCTGTGATAGTGCTAGGCCACCACCCTCCACCAGTGTGTTCCAGAGAAAGATGCTCAGATGTGCCAGCCCAGGCCATGAGGTTCCCGGCCTCAGTAAGGAAGAAGGAGGACCAGGTGGTCCCTTAGGAGAAAATGTGGATATTCAAGAAAGAGGGTCACAAAATAGCAAATACCCACTATGGCTGGGCAGTACAGGGTTGCAGAAATACATCTTGATGTGTGAGTGCATTGGAGCTACTTCAAAGGGCAAACACACCACTTTGATTTATTTCTCTTAGTGATATGGTATTTAGAGAGGGAGATACTTTTTATCTTCATGGGATACTTACAGTGGTGCTCTAGAAGCCATGTACTGCTTCTGGCTTCTCCTTCCTTTCCTCCAAGCCTCCTCCTGCCTCCTCCCAAAGCTCCGTGCCCTGAAAGAGCCTTGTGCCATTGCTCGGTTGTCAAAATTGTATTAAGCAGACACATCAAATTAAAACTTTTAGGATCACTCACCAATGTGGTTTCCTGTACAGTACTGCCCTGAGGGGGGATTACAAGTAGTTATGCATCCATTTCATTGATGTATCATTTTTATTAAAAAGAAAAAAAATCCAACCAAGAGAGGAAGTGTAGCCAGCTGCCTAAAGAGTGGCGATGATGGGAGATGATATTTTGATTACATTAATCCATATCTTGTTCACTTTGCTTCTGTCGCTGATGCTGGTGAAGTTACTAATGCGAACTAATTACATTTGCTCTGAAAAGCCAGAATTTTTAATGCATCTCAGCAAGAAAGGTTAATATTATCAATTTAACAGCATGAATGAAACATTGTGTCTATTGAACTTGAACTGTCCTAAAAGCTTGGATAATAAAAACCCAGTGGCTTCTTTTATAACTCACTGGATAAACAGTTATTGGTGAGACATGGATAAGGCTTTCTTCTCTTTCAGTTTTATGGGGGGTGGTAGGCAGTCAGCATTAGATGCTGTCTGTTTACAGGGTGATATCATAACTTCGTGAAATTGGAGGCCACATTAAAAAAGGTACTCCTTCCTTTTAAAAGCTTTGCAAGGGGTTTGCATATATTTTCCTAATTAGTGGGAATATTTTCTTTTTTCTTTTTTTTGAGACAGAGTTTCACTTTGTTGCCCAGGCTGGAGTGGAGTGGCACAATCTCGGCTTACTGCAACCTCTGCCTCCCGGGTTCAGGCAATTCTCATGCCTCGGCCTCCTGATTAGCTGGGATTACAGGCGTCTGCCACCTCACCCGGCTGATTTTTTGTATTTTAGTAGAGACGGGGTTTCACCATGTTGTCCAGGATGGTCTTGAACTCTTAAGCTTAGGCAATCCGCCCATCTCGGGCTCCCAAAGTGCTAGGATTACAGGCGTGAGCCACCGAGCCTGGCCGGTGGGAGTATTTTCAAAGAGAAAAACAATTCACCACACTGCAACATGGTAACAGTCTTCTTGTTTTAGAAGCATTTATGAATTGCCAAGACTTGTAGAACCAAGATGTGTTAAAACTTAGTCGATTTTCTGGAAACGACCCAGCCCCTGAAGATAGTCTTTTGGGGACTTGAGTGTTTTGAGAGGGACACCCCCTCTACAGGGACTTGCATGGAATGGCTTTTTGTGTGTGCACAAATCACCTGCAGTGATTTCCTGTGTCTAATTACTTCCTGCACTCATCTGACTTACACAGTGGTAAACACTGAGGATGGGAACGGGCAGCAGCTGTTCTGTGCCATCCACCGTCTTGGGAACCCCAGCGTGGCATTCTCTCTGGGGCAACATGTTGAAGTGTTTGGCTGGTGATATTTTGGTGACCAGTTGGCTCCTCATTGTCTTTCAATGTGGAGATTAGGAACCAAGCGAGGATTTGGAACCCTTGTGCTTGTTCTGCCAAGAACATGACTTGCCTCTCGCCTGAGAGCAGTGGAGTAAGCTGATAGGAGCTAGAAATACTGTTTTGGGTAGGACTTACCCAAAAGAGTGGGCTGAGTCACAAAACTCCCAAGTTTGAGACCTGTCAAATAAATTCTGAATTGTTCTCCGGTATGTTTCTCACTTGGAATTTTTTAAAAAATTTAATTTAAAAAGGACTTTGAAAAGTTACCTTGTTCTCATTTTTCTTCTCCCTCTTTGCCCCCTCCCCTCAATATCTTAGGGTGAAGAAAAGCAGGTTTGAGAAAAGCTTTTTTTGAATCACGTTATTTGTAGTAGCCAGAGCCTGCTGAGATCATGAGGGTGGAGTGGAGGGAGGAAGAGACCTTGAGGAGGTGTGGAGGGGGAAGGGGTGGAAAGTTCTGTTGTCTTCTGTGCCTCTCTCTCTCTCTCGCTCAGGGTCTCCAGTCAGCCCTCTGGGTTTGTGCCCTTCGTGCTGTACTCACAGGTCAAAGCCGACTCAGGCCTTTGATGTCTGCTCTAGGAGCAAAAGTGATTCCTGGTCCCACAGCCGTTCCCGCTGCCTTGTGTATGAAGGTCTGCTGCTCCGAGGTGGATGGTGGCTCTAGGCAGGCTGTTTCCGCTGGCTGCAGTTGTTGCTGCAGGTTTTTCTATATAGCTTGGTCATGCTCCTGTATCTAGATTAAAATCCTGTGACAGATGGGCCTGCTTATATCTAAACTTATTCAAAGAGCCTTATGATAGGCAACAGGTTACCCTTTACCTGGGTAAAACATGGTTTATTCTACAGTTTGTTCCCGTTGTAAGGCCAGGAGATACAGTCTCACTGGTTTGCCCAGGCTGAACTCAAACTGCTGGGCTCAAGGGATCCTTCCGACTCAGCCTCCCAATTAGCTGGGGCTGTAGGTGTCAGGCACACACCACCTTGCCTAGCTTGAAGATCTTTCTTCTAAATGAGTGGGCTTTAAAGTGAGCAGTGGGACCTGGGCAGGTGGGCTCATGCCTATAATCCAAGTGCTTTGAGAGACCGAGACAGGAACATCACTTGAGCCCAGGAGTTTGAGGCTGCAGTGAGCTGTGAGCACACCAGTGCACCCCAGCCTGGGTAACAGAGTGAGACTCTGCCCCAAAACAAGATAAAATTATCCCACAGGATTTTAGTCCTGACTTCTGTATTACTAGGCAGTTGTGTCTGTCTGAGGCTCAGATTCTCCCCGTTTAGGATTTGTGTGGCTAAACCTCAAATCTCATTTTCAGGTGAATTTCTCTATTAAGGTTATAAAAGACCAAAATAACTGGAAATTCAACTCTGTACTTGAATACTTGGTAATGCCCAGCATTCTCTTGACTATCCCATTTCATAGTTTGCTGGTCATTTCCCCAGTGTACTCACTGGATTCTTCCCGCAGCCATGAAAGGTAGGTATAATTAACTCCAGTTTACATTCAGGACGATAGAATGTTCGTCAAAATGCCTTTGCAGATGTTTTCTCACCCTGAGTGGCTACACTTGTATTATCATACCCTCCAGACTCTAAGATGTATACTCTTACACACCAAAACACAAAGAAACAACAGGAAGTAAGAACAGAACTCAAGAGGTCTAAGTGACATCTTGTCGTGCTTCACAACTTCAGAGTTTGCATTGCTTTAAAAACATTGGTTATAAGTGAGTGTGGGAACGGCGTGTTCACTCTTTATGCCGTGGCTGTGCTGTGCAGGAGCTGGGCTTTTCGTGCATTTTAGACAGAATTGACCTTGGTTAATGCTTGACTCGGGAACTATGCAGAAACATCCAGGAAGTGGTGGTGGCTGATCCTGACTGTCCTCTGTTTTGTGAAGCAACAGCCCCTGTGCCTCTTCCTCTGCATGCTCTGTTGACGGTCTAGAGAGAGAACCTGCTGCTGTCCTGTCTGTCATAGCCTTCCTAGCAACTCTTAGGCCTGCGTGCTGTGTTTTCATGATCTCCCCCAAAGTGGCACTATGATGTTTTTCAGAGTCAAAGTGTCACTGTGGATATTTATCCCAAACAAAATTGCAACCTGATCAAATGTTACGTCTTTTGATACCAAATCAAAAACGATTCTTGGTGGCTGATCAGGTCGTCTCCTAAAAATTTGTGTTTTGAACCTATACTGCCTTTATGAGATTATTATGAAAGTAGAAAATAGCCTGTGAAAAGAAAAAACGAAAAAAAAAATTTTTTTTTGAAACTAAGAGTCTCACTCTGTTGTTCAGGCTGGAGTGCAGTGGCACTATCTTGGCTCAGTGCAACCTCTGCCTCCCAGGTCCAAGTGGTTCTCCTGCCTCAGCCTCCTGAGTAATTGGAACTGCAGGTACGTGCCACCACATGTGGCTAATTTTTGTATTTTTAGTAGAGATGGGGTTTCACCATGTTGCCCAGGCTGTTCTCGAATTCCTGAGCTCAAGCAATCTGCCCACCTTGGCTTCCGAAAGGGCTGGGATTACAGGCCTGAGCCACCGCGCCTGGCTTGCTATAAGAAAATATTAAACTTAGGATGGGAAATGTGATCTGAACAGGATTCCTGTGAATGTGCCCAGCGTAGATCTTAGTCTCCTCTCCAGTGTACATTTATGAGGGGCAAGATTTCACCATTCTGTGAAGAACTCTGGGTGTTGAAGACTGCTCACGCCTAGGGAATAAATTTGAGAGCATGTGTAGATAGTGCCATTTTCTACTTAAAATATTATAATCCATTATTTACTTCGGAAAATAAAAGCATTAAGTCCGAAAGTTTTGGGTTAGTAATCTTGATGTTTTAAAATGCCTTAGCATTCCTTCATTTGTTTTGCTTGCCCCGTGGTTTTGCCTAATTTACACACCTCTGTGCATGGTTAATCCACTGTGTCACTCTCGTGGCTTTATTAACTCTTCTCTGCCAGTTTTTCCCTTAGAGAATACCATGGCCATTCTCTAAGATGATAAATGGGACTAAGAGTAAATGCAGGCTGAAAAAGCATTTAACAGGTCAAGGATCTGAAGCTTTTAAGAAGGCCAAAACAATAAACAAGAAACCCAAACAGAGTCTTGAAACACCCATCGAAACCCAAGTTTCAGAATCTGCTGTAGCCTTGCTGCCAAATCACAGTAAAAGCTGAAAAGGCTTTTGTGGTTAGTTATGTGTGATACAAGAAATCGATGTGTCTGAGAGAAGGATTTCTCTTTTTGAGGGGGAAAAAATACAACAAGGGGAAATGTTTTATTAACAATAAATATGTGGCTTACCATATCTGTAGGGCACAGATTTGGTTAGTAGTATTTTGAAGGCAGGATAAAGGAAGATCCTAAAATCTCTGTGCTGCGTAGCTTCCATTCGAGCTGCACATGTTAAAAACATTCTAGAATCCACACAGTTTAAACAAGGTGGCTGGTTTAGGAAATACTTCTTCCCGTTCCTTGGCATTCCCCACAACCCTATTCCCCTACTTTCTGTTATGTATCTGGACTGGCTTTTAAAAGAGATTTAGTGAAATTTAACTTTCTAGGGAAACTCCACTTTGTCAAAAGTGTAGTATTCCTCAAGGACAGCTTTGCTGGTTGGCAAATCTCAGTTGAGTATATTTGTGGTTTAAAAAAAATTCTTTCTGAATAGAAATACAAAGAGTGATAATGTTTAACGTTTTATTTTTTAAAAAGCTTTATGCTGTGTAAATTGTGGGTTGACTTCATGTTTCTAAACTTCCTCTTTTAGAGTGACTCTCTTGGGTAAATTATTAGCAGACACTCTCGTGTTGACATGTCCATTTTCCTTTCCATTAAGCTGTCTCCATTGCAATTCTGTTGATACAGCTTTATATAGTTTTCCTGAGCATTTTTTTTTTTTTTTTGGTAACAAGATAACTATGCAAGCTGAAAAACTCTTGGCTTTTTAGTTCATATCACTTCCAGAAACTTTTAGATGCTATGTATAGAAGTGACTTTCTTTTAGGGTTAGGTAAGAGATACTTCCTTTTTTGGAAATAGTTTTGCCATTTGGTCTTGCTGCCTGATTTGTGCTTTTTCTTCTTCAGCAGGTAGTGGGAGGCTGTATATTGTATTGCCTTTTACCAGACACCCAGAGGGGTCATGTTGGAAAATAGCATCCTTTTAGCAAAAACACAACCCCCTCTCTGAGAATAAATTGCGAAGTCCTTCCAGGTCATTGATGGACTCTCAGGTGCTGCATTTCTGCACGTCGGCGAACAAGGGTAAAGAACAGCGCTAGTCCAGCACTGCTTCCTCGTCCCGCATTTCTTCTTCTGTAGAGTCCTTTGTACACTAGAGAGTCTTGCAGAGTTGTTGGGTTTTCCCAGGAGATACTGCAAAGAATTGTCATGAAGACATAAAATCAAGTCTTGGTGTAAAACTGTTATAATAAATTTAAAGGCATGTCTCTGTTTTTCTCCTCCTACGTGGGGATTTTCATGTGGTTAGTAATAAAACTGTAGGCAGTTGTATGTCTAGATCTCTGTGTGATTTGTTCATGTTCATATATGCACACCTGTATACATGTGCATGTGTATTCAAGAAAGACCTCCAGTATGCTTGAAAGGATTGAGGTGCCTAGTTTATGGTAGTATCTGAACAGAGTGGGAGGTCAAAGTTAAGTCAGTGTGAGGCAAGGAAACTTGACTTAGCCCTTTAAGAATTGATCTGTCCCTGCTAAGCCAAGACTATTAGTGCTTTCTTCTCTAGCTGTGTTCTGAAATGGTCCACTTGACATTCAGCTGGGTTGGGGGAGAACCTCTTTAAACATCAGATCTTATTCCGGAGGAGTGTATCCAGCCTTCTCACAAGCATATCCTGTTAAATATCTGTTCAAGGTTAGCCTAGGCCTGGAGTATGGACAGCATGAAGCCAGATCTAAAACAGATCAGTTCATGGATAAATGAGGAATTTAATAAAATTTGAAAATAAACCCCACATAACTAGTGCTGCTATTGATCATTCGTATAGCCAGCAGGAGTGGTGAGAGGCTTGGTCTGCCTGAGGTGTGGAGATGCTTGTGGCAGGGGGCAAGGTGGACGAGGGCTGGGGCTGCTTCTGGAGCATCTTTACGTGGGTGGAGGAGCTCTGACACAGTGGCAGTGTTTGTAACACTTTTCAAAGGGATTAAAATAATTCTGTAGAGTTAATCCTAGGCTAGTGTGGCTTGATCTGAAACAGTCCCAGCCAGAAGGTAAGAACTCCTGTGTTATGCTGTTAGCATACAATTTGCTGAAGTTCAAATTTTAAATTTTATATTTAAAAACCAAAAAGTAGTACTGATCATTTTGGATTGTTTCAAAGTAATATTGTTTTTACTTGTTACAAACATTGGCTTGCCTGCATCTAATTGCACTCACAATGGGCCAGGCCTGGTGGCTTACACCTGTAATCCTAGCACTTTGGGAGGCCGAGGCAGGTGGATCACCTGAGGTCAGAAGTTTGACACCAACATGGCGAAACCCTGTCTCTACTAAAAATACAAGAATTAGCCGGGCTTGGTGGCGGGTGCCTGTAATCCCAGCTACTCAGGAAGCTGAGACAAGAGAATCACTTGAACCCGGGAGGAGGAGGTTGCAGTGAGCCGAGATTGTGTCATTGCACTCCTGCGAATGCGGTGTGAATCCCTTAAGGAAGCAATGTGCTATGGTAATCATGATATCATAGTAAATAGGTTTTGTTAGTTTTTTTTTTCCCTTTACTTCCTTTTCTACCAGTAACTAGCCCTAATGTGTTCTAACTTTTGAAAATAAAGTACAAATTAGATGGATTTAAACATAAGGGAAGACGGAAATTCATTACTTTTAACAAACAATTTGTTGTGGGTAAGATTTAGAAATCGAAAGACAATAAACTGTGTTTCCATGACACAGGTGTACCACCAAGTTCTTACAATGTACCTTTGAGGTAACGAATTTTCATGTCATTTGGAGTAGGGCTGGGCCAGTGAGTCACTCATCTCCTTGTTCATTCATTACGTGAATACCTAGTAAATGCCCACTAGGTACCCTGGAGTCATTTGTGTAGAGTGGCATCTCTGTACAACTGTTTGACTAACTATCGGAGACACCCTAATCACCCCAGCCACAAACAAATAGAACATTGTATGTGTGCTGAATCCCACAAAGGCCAGGCATGATGCCATGAGACCAAGAAGGAAACGAAATAATGTGGAAAGGGCTTGGGGTGCAAAGGTGGGGAACCTGGAGGCCATGTTGAGAGTTTTGTCTTCACCAAAGGATCAGTGGGAGATTATTGTGTACATTAAACAGGTGGGGTGTGTGTCATATTTCCATTAAAAAATTCACCCTGGCCACAGTGTGAAGAATAGATTAGGGAGGAAGCCAGTCAGGAAGCAATTGGAGTAGGCAATGCAAAAGGCAAAGTGAACTTGGACAGTGGTGGAGATAAGTTGACTGCAGAGAGACTAGGAAGTAAAATTGGCCAGGCCTGTGTTGGGGGTGGGCTTGTGAGCAGGATGTCAAAGATAATGTCCAGGATCCTGGCTTGGATGACAACTATGGCAATGCCCATTACTGCGCTAGGAGATGCTGGAGGAGGATCAGGTGGGGACTCTGAGCATGAGTTTGATTTTTGCAGATACTGGGTTTGAGACACTTCTGAGTCAAGCAGGCATTTGGAAATGTGGACTGATGCTGAGAAGGAATTCCCAGCAGTGACTTGGTTTAGGTGGTCCTGGAAAGTAGAAACACCCATGAGATCATTCTGGGGATGGAGCTCAAAAGGATGTCAGCATTCAAGGGCCAGGTAGAGGATCATGAGCTGTAAAGGGGACCCAGGTGGTTCCAGCACAGCGAGGAAAGTGTGGGAGTGTGATGGCCAGGCTTCCAGGGAGAGAGGAGGGTTTTAAGGAGAACAACGTGCCGAAAGCCACTAAGAAGCCAAGCAGAGTGAGAAATGAAGACCTCCACTGTCTTGCAAGAGGGAGGCCTTTGAGGACCTCACCTGGGAGCTGATGAATGAAGTGATGGCTGGAAGCAGCTCTGCAGAGGGAGGAAGACTGTGGGGAGGGCAGGAACTAAAGAAGTAGAGAAGCATGGCTGTGCACAGGGGAGGTGGGATGGCAGCCAGGGAGGAGCAGGGGTGGAGTGTGGATCTTGTTTTCCGGAACAGAGATAGAGGGGGGCTAAAAGTCCATGGAAGGGACTCTGCTGAGAGGGAAGGGTGGATCCACGAGACAGAAGGGGAGAGCTCTAGTAGGTACCCAGAGGCCTGAGGACGGGCCAAAGCACAAATGGAGGGATTAGCTTTGGATGGTAAGAGGAAGGACAGATGGCCCCTTAAAGATGACGGTAATGCAAACTGCTCTGCTTTTTTTTTCTTTTGGCGTTCGTGATGAACTTTGTATATGCTTTCCTTGTTTGATCCTTATCAAACCCTATGAGAAGAAACAACCATTCTCCTCATTTGATGGGTGAGGACCCTAAGCCCTGGAGAGGCCAGGAAACATTCTCAGAGTCCCTCAGGAGGAGCACTAGGGCTGGGCTCCTTTCCTCCTGTTCTGCTGCCTCTGAGAGGAGCCAGGATTGAATCGTAGCCTTGTCCTCTGATCTGGAGGTCTGGGAGTAACTGTCTCATGACTTTTTTAGTCTAGTAAAATTGAACATGAACTTCACGTTTTAAGGGATGGTTGCATTTGTTTTAATGGTCACTTCTTTTTCTATTAGTATTAACTAACACAGGGAGAAGGAAGTCAAATGCTTCTCAAGTAAAGCAACAGTATCTGTGTATCCATTTACTTGATTGAGCTTTCTACTGAATTACAGGAGTTAAATTATACTTTGTTACACTCTTGGTATTACAAAATGATGGCCATGCCTTTATTATAAAATGACACCAGTTACTCTTTCCTGAAGGATATGCCTTGTGTCACTAGCTGCACTAAGCACTTCCCCACTAGTAGCCCCATGTGGTTGTGTGTCATTGCTGACTACCTGTTACAGGTGAGGAACCTGGGCGGTGCGGAGACAGAAAGCCGGTGGCCCAGTCAGGAGCTCCTAAGTGGCAGAGCCCTGCCTCCTGGGTTCCTTCTCCTGTCTGTCTTGCCTCTCACTTGAAATAAGAGAGGACATCAGAACTGGCCTGAATGGGGCCCTGGTAGGACAGGAACAGGACACCTCTGTGGTTTTGTTATGGTGTCCTGAGGATAAAGGAGTGGAAAAAAAAAAATCTTTGAGGAATTGAAGATTTCTTTGTGAAAGATGGCTGAAACTCCTGACAGCTTTTCAAA
The DNA here is from genome assembly GCF_009828535.3 of Hylobates moloch. Lineage (NCBI taxonomy): Eukaryota > Metazoa > Chordata > Mammalia > Primates > Hylobatidae > Hylobates > Hylobates moloch. The sequence goes on along the minus strand of NW_026652289.1, from coordinate 34,189,394 downwards.
TTCATCTTTGGAGAAACTTCTGTTTTCTCTTTCCTGTTCTGAGGCTTAAAGCTGCCCTGAAATCTACACATTTGTCAACAGTCTCTTGTCAAGACTCCAGGGAGACAAGAACTCTTATACATTGCTATTGAGAGTGTAAAACGGTACAACCTTTATGGAAGGCAAATTGGCGTTATAAATGCGTGTTACCTTTGACCCAGAAATTCTACTTCTAGGAATTTATCTTACCAATACACCTGCCCACATACAAATTGCAGCATTGTTTTTGATAGTAATACGTTAGAAATAACCCACGTGTTCTTCAGTGGGAGACTGGTTAATACACTAAGCTATATGCACAAAATGGAATGCTCTGCAGCTGAGAGAAACCACAAGTATGCCTGAATAGATCTCCAGTATATTAGGTGGACAAGGCAAGGCAGGCTTTTTTTTTGTAAAGTTAAGGAGGGTAAATAAGACGGCGTGTTTGCATCTGCTTGTATTTGTGCAGAATGACACTAGAAGGGCAACCAAGTAACTGAAAAACACGATGATTCGCCGGGGTAGGTGGGGGAAACATCTGGGTCGGGACAGGTATGGGAGTGACACACCTCAATGTACATCTTTGTATCATTTTTAAAAGTCTGTGCTTGCATTGTGTATCAAAACTTAGTGCTGTCTCCTCAGGTGCAGGGGTCTCTGGAACTCTCTAGGTTGGTCTCAGATGGCATTCTTACAGACTTGCAGGAAAACCAAACAAAAGGTGTGAGTGCATGCCTCTTGGATAGATGTCGTTTTTGTGTAACTTAGCACACCTTTTACACTGTCAGGGCACCTCTCAGATAAGTCATCCTGGCAGCCCCTGCTCCATGAGTGTCTTCCCCACAATCCTGAGTGCTTCTAAAATCGTCTACACTAGTGGAGGCAAAACTAGATATTTTCTTAGTTTGCAGAAAGGAATATTTCCAGACAACATGAACTTGTTCTCTTTTGGTCTCCTTTTCCTTGTCATTGTTCAAGTCACAAGGTCTGCTGATTAAATTTCCCCTTGGGTTTCAAAAGAACTTGCTTTTTTGGTTGTTGTGTTTTGCCTTTTAATTTGAGCGTTGAGGCCCCCAGGTGCATGTGGTAAAGAATTCAAAGGGCTAAATGGGTGTGTGTTGTTAGTTATTTCTTTGAACCTCTTGGCACTTGAATGGTGTCAGTAATTTCACTAATTATGGTTGGCGAAGAAACTGACACATGGGTTTGGAGCTGTGTTGTTCTTACATCATATCTCTTGAGTTGAACCTATGCTCTCTTGATGGATGAACTCTTAATTCACCAGGTGCGTGGATCACTATGATTAATTTTTTCAAGCTATCAGTTATTTAACTCTCTAGTGCCAAATGTTCAGGAGAGAATGTAAGTGCAGTGTAATGTAAAATCAAGCTGGCAACTGCAGCAATTTACTCTTCAAACTATGCTCTATCAGTTCTTATTCATTTATACACTTACACTACTCAATTTGTCATTGTTTTTGTTGTTGTTGTTGTTTTTTTGAGATGGAGTTTCACTCTTGTCACGCAGGCTGGAGTGCAATGGCATGGTCTCGGCTCACTGCAACCTCCACCTCCCGGGTTCAAGTGATTCTCCTGCCTCAGCCTCCTGAGTAGCTGGAATTACAGGCGCCCACGACCACGCCCAGCTAATTTTCTGTATTTTTAGTAGAGACAGGGTTTCACTATGTTGGCCTGGCTGGTCTCGAACTCCTGACCTGGTGATCCACCCGCCTCGGCCTCCCAAAGTGCTGGGATTACAGACACTGCGCCAGGCCATACTACTCAATTTGTAATAAATCAGGGTAAGTTATTTTTGGTGCCAAGTCGATTAATTGAATATAGGTTATTTTGCATCTTAGATTCCCTCTGACGACTAAGTCTTATAAGCAGAGGTGTGTGAGCATGAGAACTGTTGGATGGTCCTGAGGAGATTCGTGGATTAGAAGGAGATTTGGAGATTTTTTAAAAAGCCTCTGGACAGTGAGTTAAATGGTGGGTTGACACTCTCTGGTCGGGACTTTTTGGAGAGTCTATAAAGTTCTGCTGTATTTCTCAAGAGCTAGAGAGAGATGATACTATGACCAAATTTGGTTCGAATGTATTATAATGTACTGAGTATCACTAATTTGTTGGGAAATGACGTTAAAAATACTTACTGACTCTTAAAAATATCACCTATAGCATTAGTTTAAGTAGCCAACTGATTTACATATATTTCATGTGTGTGTTGGGGCAGGGGTGTGGATTAGTTAGGCCAAAGATTTCTGTAATATATTTGGAAGAGATAAATGAAGATAAAGAGATAAATTACCTTTCGAATAATTCCAAAACTAAAAATGCTTCCCTTAATTTTTATTTCTGATTTGCTTATTTCTCTCAGAGAAATGTTCCTCACGTGACAAATATAATGTTTTCATATTTACTTCTGCATGCACAACTTTTCTTTTAATTAAGTATTAATTGATTAATTTTTTAGAGACAGGATCTTGCTGTGTCATCCACTTTGGAGTGCAGTGGTGTAGTCATAGCTCACCGGGGCCTCAAACACCTGGGTTCAAGGGATCCTCCTTTTTCAGTCTCCTGAGTAGCTGGAACTACAGGCATAAGCCACCATGCCCAGCTAATTTATTATTATTTTTGTAGAGATGGGGGTCTTGCTGTGTTGCCCAGCCTGGTCTCAAACTCCTGGCCTCAAGTGATCCTCCTTCCCCAGCCTCCCAAAGTGCTGGGATTACAGGTGTGAGCCACCACATGCAGTCCGTGTACACTTTCACACCTTTTAATTTCTTTACTCATTAGGTGCATTCTTTAGCAATTACATGTAAAGTGGAAATGAGTGTGCAAATCGTCGTTTTCTATCGACTTGCACTCCAGAATTGGAAAATTGGAAAACTGTAGGATCTAAAACAAATCTCTTCTGTGACTTATAATATTCACTTGTAGAACTCACTGGCCTTTGTCAGCTTTCAGAGTATGTGAACACTTTTTGCCATGTAAGTAATTAGTCTATTGGCAATGGATATATATAAGTTGGTATCTTCACTGCAAACATTTAGTTAATTGCATTTATTCTTGAACCATTCTTGCTCTACCTTTTGATTTTCAGTAGCTACAGTGGTTATTCCAGAAGTTGTTAGAATTAAGAGCCAGGAGGAGGTACTATGTAAGCTACATTTAGACTCCACTGGACACTCACATATTGCACGTGGAATATCTTAAAGGGGTCGTGTGCTGTGGTCAGGGTGGGAATTACCTCTTTCCTTTCCATGAGACCTCCACTGTGCATTATTTAAGGGCCTGTCAATTGCCCATTATTCAAGTTTTGTTGTTCTTGGAGGACACTATTGCCTATTTCTTTCCTTGTTTAAAAAATTTCATTTAGGTAGGCTTAGCATAGTTGCAGTAGAATTTAATAAATCCTTTTTTTTTTAACAGAATCCTTTTATTACATAAATACCCTTTAATTTGCCTATTTTTAAAATTCTTGTTTCTGTGCTTACCTTGTTGTTAGACAGCCAAGGGGATATGCGGTTCTTTTTAGTGCTAAGGTAAAAGGTAAAGCTGTGTCTTAAATATTTGTATTTCTCTTTGGTCTTGGTGACCCAAAGTGATTTGGGTCATTCTGACATTTAATCAAGTTTAAACAACATGGCTCTTAGAAGTATGTTTCCCAGGTACTCTGAGGGCTGGTTACCTGGTAACGCAATTGAGAAATTTCATCAAGACTAATTGATTAATTTATTAAGCACTTCTTGTCCAGTTTGCCTTTAATTTTCATTTTTCTAAGTTTCCATTAGCTATCATAGCCTCACTTGTTATTTAATAATGAATGGTTACAAATTGTTTGTGTGTTTTTGTAATTAGAATGTAATAGCAATTGTCTACCAGATGAGCTGACATTGTAATGACATGAAGTCAGTAACAGTTATGCCTTACAGGAAAATTAATTATGTAATCCTATCATCCCATATTTTGCCTAAGAGATTAGATTCGGCTGCTACTAGGCTGCTTAGGCAGGTGACAGCGTGGTGGAACACTTCTCATTTTTCTGGTTAGGCTACGAACCATAATGTTCATGGTGCCACCTGAAAAAATCATTTTATCATTTTAGACTTCTAAAATATTTTTAGGCTTTTTTTTTTTTTTTTGGCTTAAAAAAAGAATTTGTTCTACTTGGGTATTTTGTTCTCCTTATTTCTTAGTGAACAAAGGTATTTGCTCGACTTCTATCCCAGAAGGACCATCCTTTCTTCCTCCTTTTCCTTACCTCTAAGGGACATGAAGCTGTGAGAGGGAATACCATTTTGATTCCAGTGAAAGTTCCTACCTTCCTCTTTTGTCATTCTCAACCTCTTACCTGAAGAGTCCATTCCCTCAGTATATAGAGCATCTGGAAGTCTAAGGTGCAGGCAGGACTGAAAGAGCCGAGAAAGGCCTCACATCGGGTGACACTGGGGCACCTGGCTGTGCTCCCTTGTTGGAGGGTCCCTTGGCCTGGGCAGTTTTGCGCTTCTCCCTGTTTCCCTGTGCCCTGAGACTTTATGGGTCACAGGCAAGGGGGCTGGCCTCCCTGATCAGGTGCCCTTTGCCTAGGAGGGACCCTGGATTTATCTAGTCCAGCTTCTCATCGTCCAGGTGCAAAACTGATGCTCTGAGATATTTAGGGATTCGTCCAAGGGCAGAATTGGAGCCACAGTCCAAATCTTCTGAGCCTAGTATGGTATTCTGTCATACCTTGGTTTCATTTTGTTCTGTTCATAAAAATTGCCCAAAACTGCTGGGCAAAGTGGCTCATGCCTGTAATCCCAGCTCCTCAGGAGGCTGTAGAGGGAGGTTTGCTTGAGGCCAGGAGTTCAAGCCTAGCCTAGCCTGGGCAGCATTGGGAGACCCTGTTTCTTAAAGAGAATAATTGCCTAAAACTGTTTATGAATAAAAATTTGTCTCTAAGCTTAAGAATTTGGAAAAACTCAGAAAAGTAGCCACCTATAACTCCAGCATTTTGAGAACAGTTAAGTGTATTTTCTTCTAGTTTTTTGTTTGTTTTTGAGACGGGATCTTACTGTCACCCAGGTTGGAGTGCAATGGTGTGATCACTACTCACTGCAGCCTCTACCTACTCAGGCTCAAGTGATCCTCTTCACCTCAGCCTCCCGAGGAGCTGGGACTACAGGTGTACACCACCATGGCTAGCTAGTTTTTGTGTTTTTTTTTTTGTAGAGACAGGGTTTCATCATGTTTCCCAGGCTGATCTCAAACTCCTGGCCTCAAGTGATCCACCCACCTCGGCCTCCCAAAGTGCTGGGATTACAGGTGTGAGCCATCACGCCCGGCCTTCTTCTAGATGTTTCAAACAAACACATTTTAGTGTAGTTGAGCCTCTGATAGTTATATGTTTATTTCCTAGCATTTAAAAGCCTTTCAGCGGCATATACTCCTCATTAGCTTAATTTTTTCTTTTAAGAGCTGTGTTCTTGCTCTGTCACCCAGGCTGGGGTGCAGTGGCACCATCATAACTCACTGAAGCCCTGAGCTCCTGGCTTAAGTGCTCCTCCCACCTTAACCTTCTGATTAACTAGGATTACAGTTGTGCATCACCACGCCCAGCTAATTTCTAAAAAAAAAAGTTTTTTTGTAGAAGTGATGCCTCGCCATGTTGCCCAGGTGTCTGTCTTGAATGCCTGGCTTCAAGCGATCCTCTCCCCTCAACTCTCAAAAGGCTGTAACCCTGATTTTAATGGTAGTGTAAAGTGACATGGGATGAAGGAACCGTAACGTTCTTAAAGTTTCGCCAATATTGGGCATTTGCATTGGTCCCAGTTTTTCAGAATTATAGGTAAAGAAGGCTGCAGCAAACTCTGTTGTACCTTAATCTTTGTCCTTTATTTCAAATTATCTCCCTACAATACATCCCTTGAAGTAGGATTTCTGTGGAAAGGTATCAGTTTAAAGCCCTTGACCCATATGGCCAAGTTGCTTTCCAAACAGCTTACCTGGTTTAGACTCGGACCCATGCTTTTAAAGCCTGCGTGTGAAATGTTCACATTGTCTTTGGGAGAAATTCCCCATGAATAAGAAAAGTAAGGGAAGAGCAAATAACATAACTGTTTGGATATATGCTGTGGTTTGTGTGGACGTCTCCCACCCTTTCCCTTCCCCAGCCCAAGTCAGTCTTCTGTATAAACAAATACAGACTTTTCACTGTTTGTATTATACATGTATTTTGTGAGTCTGTGTCAGTATTTGTTTACACGGGAATTAGGGCATCAGGCTGTCTTCCTAGGGTTCCTCTGTGCAGACTTGTAGACAGTATTGGTTCTTTGCATGCTGAGTTGAGGTGGCCCCAAACCTTTTAGACAGTTGCTCAGATACCTGGCAGTTGCTCATTTACCCTTCTAGACCTTCATGCCTCTATATTAGCCAATGACAAGCAGATGCTTTCCACAAAACATTTGTGTGTGAACTGTTGACATTTATGACTATTTTCTGAGCCCACACCAGGTCATTTTTCTATAAAATCAGAACTGTGAGAACTCAGGGCATGTGGCCATCCTGGATAATGGGTCCTGCTGTCTGTGGAGTTGTTTTCATCAAAATTCACCTTTAAAGAATAGAGTGTTTATTAATGAAAATATGTGAGCCTTGGCTGGGCACAGTGGCTCACGCCTGTAATCAATCCCAGCACTTTGGGAGGCCGAGGCGGGTGGATCACGTGGCCAGGAGATCGAGACCATCCTAACACGGTGAAACCCCGTCTCTACTAAAAATAAAAAAAAAAATTAGCCAGGTGTGGTGGCAGGCGCCTGTAATCCCAGCTACTCTGGAGGCTGAGGCAGGAGAATTTCATGAACCCGGGAGGCGGGGCTTGCAGTGAGCCGAGATTGTGCCACTGCACTCCAGCCTAGGCGAGAGAGCGAGACTCTGTCTCAAAGAAAAAAAAAAGGAAATATGTGAGCCTTATCCCCCAAATGTACCTGACATGTGAATAATATAGCTCAAACTAATGATGTGTGTATTAAATTGAGTTTGTTATTATAAGTGATACATAATTCAATTTTAGTTAAAATGCATTATTTCAATCAATATCAAATATTGCAGAAGGAAAACCTAAAATAGTAGCCAAAGTTACCCAGATGAGATAAGGAATATGTTTATGGCTGGAAAATCATACTTTTTTCTTGAGATGGAGTCTTGCTCTGTTGCCCAGGCTGGAGTGCAGTGGCGTGATCTTGGCTCACTACAACCTCCGCCTCCAGGGTTCAAGCAATTCTCCTGCCTCAGCCTCCCAAGTAGCTAGGACTACAGGCACGTGCCACCACACCTAATTTTTTTGTGTATTTAGTAGAGACGGGGTTTCACCATGTTAGCCAGGATGGTCTCGATCTCCTGACCTCGTGATCACCTGCCTCGGCCTCCCAAAGTGCTGGGATTACAGGTGTGAGCCACTGCGTCCAGCCTTTTTTTTCTTTTTTCTTTTTTTTTTTTTAAAGAGACAGGGTCTCACTCTGTCACTCACGCTGGAGTGCAGTGGCACGATCTCAGCTCACTGCAGCCTTGACCTCCTTGGCTCAACCGATCCTCCCGCCTCGGCTTCTCAATGTGCTAGGATTACAGATGTGAGCCACTATGCCTGGCCCATAATCATATAAATTTTGATATAAATTCCTGCTCTTAAAGGAGATGTGGGGGTTTTTTTTCCTCATGAGAGTATATTTATAAAGTTAATTGGATATTACACAAAAGAAGCTTTTGACTCATTTCGCTTAGCTTTTAACTTTATCATCTGGGAGGAGATGGTGAAGAATTCTGTTAGCCAAACCATGGCGAATTAATGTTTCTTACAGATGGTTTTATTACTTTTTATGATATTGTTTGGATCATGAAACAAGTATCTTGGAAAATGTGAGATACAAAGATGTGAGTTGGGAGGTCTCTCTTGTATGTGAGTTCCTTCTATAATAGAGAAAGGATACTTTCAGTTGAAGCTGAGATGCTTTTTCCTTTTCACTCTTGAAAAGTCTTTGTTGCAGGAATTTTCTGTGCCCTCCTCCTCTGGGACAGATCTGCTTCTTGATATTGCAAGGCTCCAGCCTTCTTTCCAGCCAGCTCATTTCTCAGGGAAGCCTTGTTCTCCTTTTTCAGAACATTTAAATGTATATTTAACGCACAATTTAACTCCCTTTCCTGTTGGTAATTTTTTTCTTCTTCACATTTTGTTATTAATAGTAGCTTACAGAATGGGATCAGTATCAGGATCGGGAGGTAACCAGGTCTCCAAGTTTTCTCTTTCTTTTTCTTTTCTGCTTTTAATGACCCTTAATTAATCCAGGGAGCTAGGCTGCAGTCGCTGTGGCTCTCCCTGATATTTTCTTTCTGCATTTCTGCCTTGGAGGGGAACCTGAGGATTTGGAAGTAGAGGGCTCTACTAGTGCTTCCTTTGTCCTTTTCTCATTGTCCAAAAGAGTCTTAAGCGATCTCCAGGAAATCCCCTGCTCCTGCCAGGAATCTGCCTGTGAGTATTTGAGTGAGTTGCTGCTTTTTAAGTATCAGTTGAGAAGCTGAAGGTTGGTGTTGTGGTTGTGATAAACTCCCAACATGAAAACTGAGGACCACCAGCATTTTCAGCTCACCTTTGGCTCACGCTGGCAGCTACAGTAACACTGAACGGGAGTCCCCACTGAATCTTCGCTGCGTTCCGAAGCAGCACAGCCATGGTTAGGTTCTGCCAGGCAGCTCTTGGAAACCACAGGGAGGGAAGTTTGGTTCCTTCTTTGTTTGTTTTTGAGAGGAATGAGCTTAGAATAAAAGAACACTAGTAATGACTGATTTGCAGGTTAGGTGTAAACATTTAATCCTCATAACAGGCTAATGAGAGGTGGGAGAAATTACCCGCATTTTACAGATGAAGGAACAGAGGCTCCTAGAGACTAAAGAACTTGCTACTAAATGAGGTCAGGATTCACACCTAGGTTGACCTGGGGATAGCTGCTGCAGTGCTCGCCCTTCCTACCTTCCCAAGAAATAATACGCAGAGAATTTCTTTTCTAAATGTTGTGTGCCTAGAAGGTGCTTTGTGTCTTCGAAACAGATATATATGTATATATCTGGCCGCTTTAAAATTCTCTTTAATAAAAAAAAGTGATGCAAGTGTAAAATAAAAGATATATATAGAAAATTTTGTGTCCACGTTAATATCTTTCTTTAGGAATATAAAAATATATGCATATATGCAGTATAGTTTTAGGTTTTTATAAAAATGAGATCATGCTATTAGTATAATGAATAGCCTCTATATAGTATTTCGTAACATTTTTACTTTTTCTCGGTGTATGGATATCAATTTAGGTCAGTTGCTGCGGAGTTTGAAATAAGAGTTAAAATTTCAGCAGTTCACAAAATGGATGATTCATAGTTTAGTCGAGCCATCATATGTTGATGGACAGTCATGTTGTTTCTTGTTTTTTCTTTCTCTATGTTTCACTAACGAAACAGGATTACAGTAAATTCACTTGTGAATGTGTATACATCCATCTTTGCTGGTACTATAGAAAAGTGTATTGCTGGCTGGGCATGGTGGCTCATGCCTGTAATCCCAGCAATTTGGGAGGCTGAAGTGGGTGGATCACCTGAGGTCAGGAGTTTGAGACCAGCCTGACCAACCTGGCAAAACCCCGTCTCTACTAAAAATACAGAAATTAGCTGGGCGTGATGGTAGTTGCCTGTAATCCCAGCTACTTGGGAGGCTGAGGCAGGAGAATTGCTTGAACCCAGGAGGCGGAGGTTGCAGTGAGCCTACAGCGTGCCACTGCCATGCAGCCTGAATGACAGAGCAAAACTCCATCGCAAAAAAAAAAAAAAAAAAAAAAAAAAAACATTACTGCCTTGTTCCTGATTTAAATAAAAATGTGTTTTAACAAGGAATATGTTAAGTTTTGGTAAATATAGTTTATCATATTTAAGTTGTATATACTCATTCATGTTATAATTTTTTTCGGAAGAGGCTGATGAATTTTATGAAATGCCTTTTTGGCATGATATAATTGTGAGCTTTTGCTTTTATTTGGTGGTGTAATAAATTACGTTGATGAGATTTACCAATATTGAATCATCTTTGCATTCCTGGAATAAGCCCTAATTTGTTATAGTGTGGTTTTTCTTTGGATATGTTGCTATTTGATTTGCTAATAGTTTTTTAAAAATTGTGACTGTAGCCTACAAACCCCTACCGATAGGGGTCTTTAGTTTTCTTCCTTGTTTGCATTCTGTCAGGCATTGATATTAGGATTATGTTTTTTAAATAATTTAAGAAGAATTTCACCCTTTCCCAAGAGTCTAGAAGCATTTACATAATATAGGAAATAACCTGTTTTTTTTTTTTTTTTTTTTAAAGTTAAAGTAAAATTAACTGGAAAACTTCATAGGCATCCCCTATAGTCCCATCCCAAAACATTTTAAAACAAATTTTTTAGTTTTTCAGAATATGTTATAGTTGTTCTGTTCCGCTTTTAAACCTTTTCTCTGGATTTTGATATTTTCTACTTGCTGGGAAAGAATTTATCTAAAATTTGAGTTTATTGCACAGAGTTATTTGTAATATTGTTATAATTTCTCTGGTAATCATAATAAACCGTTTCTCATTACTAACACGTATTTTTGCTCTTTTTTTGTTTTTTTCCCCTTAATCAAGTTTGTTAGAAGTTTATATATTTTATTGTCTTCAAAAAACTAGGTATATTAATTTTATATTTATCCTGCTTTTAATTTCATCTCAGTATTTAATTTTTATTCACTTTTTTATTCCTTTAAGCTTATTAAGTTGAATGCCTGTCTCATTTGCTTTTTAGTCTTCTTAAAATAATGGCATTTAAGGCTATAAATTTTCTTTGAAAATTGCTTTTATTATGTATTTTTGGTTTTAGACAGTTGATCTCCTTTTTGTTGTTTTCTAGATAGTTTGTAATTAAAATATTTATTTGACCTTTGATTCTGACATTACTTAGAAGTATGTCTGTCCTTGAATTTTTCTTTTGCTTACCTTTTGATATTGTTTGTATGATTTATGAATGCAGCTCTGAGGTATCTGAGGGGATTTATTAACGTTTATTGGTGTCCAAGTACATGATTAAATTTTAATTACTTTGTGGACATTAAAAAATTATGCCCTTAGTAAAATGCAAAGGTTTTATTTTCTACATTTAGTAAATCAAACTTACTGATTGCATTATAGTCAGATCTTCCAAATTCATTTATGTTTTCAGTTGTCAAATTGACAGTTAATGATGTACCTTTTATAATTTTTTTTTTTTTTTTTTTTTGAGACGGAATTTCACTCATGTGGCCCAGGCTGGAGTGTGGTGGCACGATATTGGCTCACTGCAGCCTCTGTCTCCTGGATTCAAGTGATTCTCTTGCCTCAGCCTCCTGAGTAGCTGGGATTACAGGCACATGCCACTACGCCTGGCTAATTTTTATATTTTTAGTAGAGATGAGGTCTCACCGTATTGGCCAGGCTGGTCTCAAACTCCTGACCTCAGATGATCTGCCTGCCTCGGCCTCCCAAAGTGCTGGGATTACAGGCGTGAGCCACCACACCCGGCCCCTTTTATAATTTTTAAACTTTCATATTTCTAAGAGAAATGCTTGGTGTATCAAGAAATGCTTAGTGTAGCCATTTTGCTTGATGCATCAATATGTGTGATGTTTTTATTTTTCAGGGATTACATATTTATCACATGTAATATCCCTTTCTGTCCAGTTTAATGCTTAATGGCCTTGAGTTCTTCTTTGTTTGATTTTACTATTGCCAGCTTTGCTTTCTTTTTACTTGACTTTGCTTGGTATACTTTTGTTCAACTGTTTGTTTTTAAATAGAGCTGGACTTTTAAACCCAGTGAGACATTTTTGTTCTTTGATAGGGACATTCTGCCTTGTCTTTCTATACTGTGATCATGCATGACTTTTGCTTTATTGCTTTCATCTTATTCAACGGTTGCCATTTATTTTACTTTCTGTTATTCTCAATTCCCATGTTAATTGAACAAGTCCTTTGCTAATTTGAAAAGTGTGTTATTTTCAAACCTACCGGTGCCTAACAATTTGAAAATAGACCTTTATTTTTGTCCTGAAATAGGTACCAGCATTAAATCACTAATTCTTCCACTGAGGTTTGCATTTCCGCAGCATTTCTGCCGTTCCCATGACTTTCTCTGTCTCCTGGATGTGTTCTCTGTCTTTTCACTCATGGATTCTAGTAGATTCTTATTCCTTGCCCTTGGGTGCTCGCATTTCTTCTTCTTAATCCTCCAGAATCTGATACTCTAGAGCAATAGATCTTTTCTGTTCAATTTAAAATTTTAAAGTGTGTTTTTTTTTTTAATTCCTGCAAGTTTTTATACTCCAATTGTGTCTCCGTGTATGCTCTTATACTCCTTTTCCCGTCTAGTTCTCCTTTCTTGGTTCGATTAGTTCTGTTTTAGCTGGTGCCACCTGTTAGAGCTGAGCTTGGTCACCCTCCCTCAGGCTCCTGCGTCGTCCTCAGTGGGTCATGGTTTTTCTTTGCTTGCCGATGGCTGCCCTCAGCCGTCACACAAGTCATGGGTTAGTGTCACTCAAGGAATGGTAGACCAGCAGATGGTAGATGATAAGCTAGGAAACAGATACTGTGCTGCTAAGTTGCTCTGTTCCCAGTCTCTTCTGACTACATAAGGCTTGGGAACAGTTCCACCTTCCATGGAAGCCCCCCTTCCCTCTGGTTTCAGCTGGGACAGCAGGATGAGCAGGGTGCAGGGCCTTCTTCCCTGTGGATGGACTCTCAGGTTACACTGACCATGGAGAACTGTACCTGCTCTCTGTTTTGGAGATTTGGGAGATCCTGAGGGCCTCAGAAGGCCCTCACTCTCATCCCATGCAATACCTGTAAGCTCATTAAATTACTGTCCTTGTTACCTTAGAGAGTGGACTGTGAGGGAGGCAGAACCAAGTATGTTTATTCAGGCCACTGTCTTCCCCATAAAGAATGTATTTGTGTACATTTTTCTTTGCTGTATTGTGAGATGGAGGTAGAAAAAAGATGTGCATGTGTGCATTTGGAAACCGTTCTGAGAGTGGTGCTGCATCAGCGGGGCTGGATTGCCCTCAACTATAAGAAAGTAGGATACTTACATAAAGGAAGCATAATACAGCATATTTCTCTTACAGAAAGGACTGTTTCTTAGAGTCCTCATCCTCTGTCTCCATCACTCAGTATAGCAAATCATACATTCCATCAATGTTGGTGACATCAATTGTATGCCTGTAAGTATGTACACACGCACAGGGGGAGGGGGCACTTCTTCACTCCACAGCTGGAAAACTTGGGACAAAATGCCTAGCTAGCTTGGCCCAAATTTGAGGGTATTGCCATCTGTATCTCAGTGCAGGTGTTTCTGTCTGATGTTCACAGTCTGTTTATCCAAAGTGCCCCAGAAAGGACAGTAGTGTTAGGTTAAACCTATGTGTATCTGTTCTTAATTTTAATAACAGTCCTGTCTTTGGAATTGTTTAGTGTGTTCTCTCATTTCTCAGGAAGTCAGGATGTTAGTGCTGAAGCACTTCTCTGACTTGGTCCGACATGGGAAGTACCTTCCCCTGCATTACAGAAGAAGAGCCCCCCAGGGTGTCTGTTTGATGAACGCATGTATTATTGCAGTGAGATACTCTAGAAATAGCTTCATGTCCTTGCAAAATTGCCAGCACAAGTAAGGACCTGGAAATTGTTGCTATGCATGTATGTCAGAAGATTTCTTAACCACTTCTGTACTGAATAAAAGAAGATTTTTTTTCAAGTTTTGTAGGGACCTGGGGCAATATGTCAGATAGAGCTGAATATTTTCAAGGCATTTTTAGTTCATGGGGCACATAGTTTGTTTCAGATATCTATGTGTATCAGGACTGAAAGGTAAAGTGCCTGAACCTGCTAATGAAAGAGGTGTCTGTGCTGGCCATCTGAGGTTCAGCCACAATGTGTCTTGCAGAATTACTTAGTTTTTAATTTCTCAAACAGTTCAGCTGCCTGTCTCATGGTACTGTGAGACTTCTAATTCAAGATGACCAGTATTTGCAGACAGAGCCGCTGCCTTTGCTGCCACATTTTGCTTGGTTATTGTGTGAGAACACCATTTTTATCGTTGTAAATTGAGCATCCGGCTGGGCACGGTGGCTCACGCCTGTAATTCCAGCACTTTGGGAGGCCAAGGTGAGTGGATCACCTGAGGTCAGGAGTTTGAGACCAGCCTGGCCAACATGGTGAAACTCCTGTCTCTACTAAAAAAAAAAAAAAAAAATGCAAAAACTAGCTGGGCATGGTGGTGCACATCTGTAATCCCAGCCACTTGAGAGGCTGACGGCAGGAGAATGGCTTGAACCTGGGATGCGGAGGTCGTAGTGAGCCAAGACTGTGCCATTGCACTCTAGCCTAGGCAACAGAGAGAGACTCTGCCTCAAAAAAAAAAAAAAAAAAAAAAAAATTCGTTTACTTAGTGATAAATAATTACTATAGTGGTGGCATTCTGCCTAAGTCATCTTGAAAACTGAACGCAAAATCTTTTTAATAGCTCCGTAATGGCCTCTTGAAGTGTTACAGATTTTTATAATGATTGCTGTAATACAAGTGCCTTTATTTACTGCGAGACTTGAACATTTTGACCATTTACATGGGTACTTGTGTGTCTCCAGCTGAGCTGAGTGCATGCCACTGTGGCATTGCAGGCGTGTGTGCATGTTGGCTCTTGCAACAGGGCGTCTGCCAGGGGTTGTCTTGGGCAGGAGAAGGAGGCCAGACTGGCACCACTTGTAGTGATTGGAATGTGTCTAGTGCAGCTCTTCAGTTCCATGTAGGAGGTTTTAGGATGGAGATTGTGTTTTGGGAACTCCAAGTCACTGTCCAGTTTGGAGAGTATTATGTAAGAAGGCATATTTCTTATGTTTTCTGATTACCCATCCTTCGATACAGACCAAATAACACCACAGTGATAAAAATGGGAAAGGAGCTGTCGCTCAGCTCTTCTTGGCCATGTTGTTTGCTTTTCGATGTCTAATTTATGAAAGCATTTCAAAGTGACATATATACTGAACAGCTTCCTCTTGCCAAATGTAAAATAAACTGGAGATGAGTTTAGCACAGAGCTTTGTAGATTGTTATCCTCTTGGTAGAGTCAGGGCATAAACACCACCTGGCCTCTGTGCCAGTGGACAGGTGACCTGCCTCCCCTACTGCTGGTCTCTGCAGCTCTCTGTCTTAGGCATCCCTGGCTCTGCGTTCCAGAGTGTTCTCCAGTAGGAGAGTCTGCAGGGGCCTTGTGGAGCACTTGGGCACATGCACATCTGTTGTTGGCTGGCGTTGTCTCTGATAGCTTGGGGTGTCACAGAGACGTGACAGTGCTGTCAATGCATACCTCTCAAGCTTTTGCTGAGTCCTACATGAGTTGCAGGGGCAGAGAGGGAGGGAGAAGACAAGGCCTAGCCACACTGGGAAAGGGGAAAGTGCTACAGCGTCCTGGAAGGAAGCGAGGGTAGACATGGATGGGGAAGCATTCAAACCAGACAGGAAAAGTGACTTCATGGACCAGTCACAGAGGACAGGGCCAGGGATCAAACCTGTGTAATTAGCCTCCATAGTTTGTCTGAGACTGGCTACCTGGTTGAGTCTGCCAGAGCCCTGTGTGCAGGTATTGCTACTCACTGTCACCTCCCAGGCAGGAAAGGCCATGTGAATGTATGCATCTTTGCAGGAGCTTGCCCCTTTCTGCTGAGGTTTGAGGCAGACTCTCCAACCACATTTCCATCCAGTGGCTTAGTGAACTGTTGTCCCTGCCAGAACAGTCTTTGCCTCTCTAAGTATCTCCATATCCCTCCATCCTTTCAGGTCCCATTCAGTCCCTAGCTCCTCCATGATGGAGTATTGGTTGATGCACTTATTCCACAAACATTTGTTGGCCACCTTTCAAGTGCCAGACAACCCTTCTAGGTATGGAGGGGTACAGTGATGAGCAAGTCACTGTTTCTGGCGGCAGAGGGCTCACTGTTTAGTGGGAGAAACAGACAAATCATACATCTTAACTACACAGCCCTTGATTGCTCTTTACCTGTTATATCAGTCGGTCTTGCCTGCCTAGCATTTGTTCCCTGTTTGGGGGCCTGTATGATGTTCGTTTAGACACCCAGGGTACATTTTCCCATCTTTGTGATGATGTAGCTTACTTGGTCTGAATGATAGTAATCCTGCACATGTAGAGTGACCATTATATTTGCATAAAAAACATTGGAAGAATATATAAGAAATGAATAAAAGTTGTTATGTCGTTTGATTTTTCTTTTATTTTTATTTTATTTTTTTGAGATGGAGTCTGGCTCTGTTGCCCAGGCTGGAGTGCACTGGCACGAGCATAGCCCATCGCAGCCTCCGACTCCTGGGCTCAAGTGATCTCCTGCCTCAGACTTCATTTTGATTTGTGAACCTTGTGATTCTATTACTTATTCCACAAAAAATTTTAAAAGAAAAAATATTTCAAAAATACATATATTCCGGCCAGGCATAGTAGCTCATGCCTCTAATCCCAGCACTTTGGGAGGCCAAGGCAGACAGATCACCTGAGGTCAGGAGTTTCAGACCAGCCTGGCCAACATGGTGAAACCCCATCTCTACTGAAAATACAAAGCTGGGTGTGGTGGCACGTGCCTGTAATCCCAGTTACTCGGGAGGCTGAGGCAGGAGAATTGCTTGAACCCGGGAAGCAGAGGTTGCAGTGAGCAGAGATTGCATCATTATGTGCCAGCCTGGGCAACGAGAGTGAAACTCCGTCTCAAAACAAAACAAAAACAAAACAGGCTGGGCACGGTGGCTCATATCTGTAATCTCAGCACTTTAGGAGGCCGAGGCGGGCTGATCACAAGATCAAGGGATCAAGACCATCCTGGCCAACATGGTGAAACCCATCTCTACTAAAAATACAAAAATTAGCTGGGTGTGGTGGGCGCCCGTAGTCCCAGCTACTCAGGAGGCTGAGGCAGGAGAATTGCTTGAACCCGGGAGGCGAAGTTGCAGTGAGCTGAGGTCGCACCACTGCACTCCAGCCTGGCGACAGAGCAAGGCTCCATCTCAAAAAAAAAAAAAAAAATCCTCCACAACATATATTCCAATGTGTAGTTTTTCTGTTACAGAGATCACATGTACTCTAACTTGTCAACTAAATTTAAAAGAAAAAGAAAACTTTGAGAGAAAATTAAAACCAATGCAGTGTGCATAAATGCCATTTTGGTAAGCTCTTATTTCATATTGACATATTCTGTGGTGCTCGTCTTACATAGCCCTAGTTAGGGAAATGTTTTGTTCCAGTCTGGCTTTGCTTTTCTTCATGTGTTTAGGTCCTTCCACTTCCCTTCTGTTAATTTTTGGTATTGTACTTCAGGAAATGAACTGAGGGTTGCAGATGACCTGGAGGGCCTTAGTTTGTTTGCTTGTTTGATTTTAGCAACAGTCACCGTGGTACAACTGACGTGGCTGGGACTCCTGATTTTTTTTTTTTTTTTTTTTTTTTTTTTAAGAACAAAGAATGTGTCCTTGTCTTGGCATGGACTGGGTAGCCTTGTCCACCTCCCCACCCATCTCTCCTTGTTGGTGAGGCATTGTAAACCATGTTAACAGGTAGCATCCACAGAACCCTGGAAAGGCTAAGTCCCTTTGGAAGCCTAAGGGTTTTGATCTCATCCAGGTTGTAATCTTAAATTCTGGTACAAATTCCCTTGTTACAGCTGGGTTAAGTGGTTTTAACCTCTTTTGTGCCTTCATTTTGAATGCTTAGACTGGAAAGTCCTTTAGAGACTCCTGACCAAATAAAGCCTACTTCCAAATGAGTGGCTTATCCAGGTGTGCTTGTAGATGTCACATACTTCTAACAGGGCTCTGCAGCTGTGATGTCACCTTGCCCAGCGTGACCTCATTAGCATGCATGTGGCTTTCAGTGGCCATGTACTATGCTTCTAGAGCTTTCTTTCCCATCCTGGGGGCTTAGGAGGGGGCCGTGCTTTGTGTGTGGCCAGGCAGAAGTGCATGTTTCAGCTTTTCAATTCTCCTGAAGAAAACAAATGTTGTTGATAAGAACACTTGGCATGGCATCTGATTTGTTCTTGTGAGGGCTGTATTAGCAATAAATAGACATTTAGTTTGCATATTTAACACCCATCTTCTTTCAGCCCACACCTCTTCACTACAGGATTAGCTTTTCATTACTTAGTAGAGCTTTTAATTACCTGAAGCTCTTGTGTCTTTACTGAGATATAACTTTTCTCCTTATTAACCAGAAAAAGTCACTGAAAATCTTGTAATTTATAATGGAATGGAGTAATATTCACAAACAGGCTTTAGCAGGATTTTTTTTTGTTATCGTGTGTTTTTTTTTTTTTTTTTGTTACACTACTTTTATCACAAGACAAGAAAGAGGAACTTTTAGAAGTAAAAATTATGTGCTAAAATAATTAACCTTCATGAGTAACAGACTCAGAATGTTGGTATAGTGTTTGCACCAGAGGAATTACATATGGAAGAATGCTGGGATCTTTTACCAAATAAGGGAAAGTAGAGTTCATTACAAATAGAGGCTTCTAGCACAGAAAAGAGGACATTTTATAAATACTGTGAAGCATTTTCAGAGATAATTAAATAATAGAAAATATTAAACCAATTTAAACAATTTGTAGTTTTTTTCTAATAACCAGTAAGTTCTTTGTCTTCGAATAATTATTTTATACTGTTCTATTTCCAGCGCCACTGAGTGCCCATGTGTTTTCAGAGAAAACAGGAGTCTGTTTTAGACTTCCTCTTTGGTATATATGGTGGAAGATTTGTTTAAAAGAATTTTTTATAGAGGTAAAATTCATATAACATAAAATTGTCCATTTAAAGGTGAACAGCTCAGTGACATTTAGTATATTCATACTGTTGTGCAATTGCCATCTCTATCTAGTTTCAAAATATGTTTGTCATGCCGTAAGGGAAGCCTGTACCCCTTAAGCAGTTAATCCCCATTCCCCTTTCCGCTCAGCTCCTGGCAACCACCAGTCTGCATTCTGTTTCTATGGATTCACCTATTTTGCATAGTGCATATAAATGCAGTTATATAATATGTGACCTTTTGTGTCTGGCTTCTTTCACTTAGCATAATATTTTTAAGGTTCATCCATGTTGTAATGTATCAAGTACTTCATCCCTTTTTATGAGTGAATAATAGTCCATTGTATCCAGTTGTATCCAGAAGATTTGCTTTTCATTGCCTAACTTCAGGGCTTCAGACACCTCAGTCTTTGTTCTGAGATGGATGTAAAATTAGTGTATATCTCTCTCTCTCACCCAGTGATCATGCCAACACCTTTTTTTTTTTTTTTTTTTTTTGAGACAGTCACGCTCTGTTGCCCAGGCTGGGGTGCAATCTTGGTTCACTGCAACCTCTGCCTCCCAGGTTCAAGTGATTCTTGTGCCTCAGCCTCCCCAGTAGCTGGAGCCACAGGTGTGAGCCACCACACCTGGCTAATTTTTTTTCTTTTCTTTTTCTTGTTTTTGTAGAGATGGAGTGTTGCCATGTTGGCCAGGCTCGTCTCGAACTCCTGGCATCAAGTGATCTGCCCGCCTCAGCCTCCCAAAGTGCTGAGATTACAGACATGAGCCACCTTGCCTGGCCGTGTCAACAATAATTATTTAGAAGTATGTTGAGAATACATCCCAATAATAGAAGTGAAAGCTCTTTAAAAAGAAAAATATTCTAAACTTACCAGCTGATGTTATGTTTCATTTAGAATGGCTACATTCTTTGCAGTACCCTAAGGTTGTAGAAATTCTCCCCCATGATTGCACAACCCACTCCTTCTCAGCCAGTGTGCACCTGGAGTCAGCTGTGTTTGGCCTTAAGGTGTCCATGGTCCAGCAGGGAGATGGCAGATGGGTGTCCTGCTAGTGATGAGTATTCCATGGTGGGCATGCTGATGCCACGCCAGGGAGAGGATGTCTGGTTCTGTGTGGTGGCAGTGGTGCAACCCCTTACCAAGGTACTGTGAGGACCTGGGTTAGGGCAGGAGGAGGACGGTGTTCTCTACAGACTGCAGGGCTTGGAGGCAGCCTGTCGTGGGGAAGGGCATGGGTGAAGGGTGAGTCGGGACCCCCAGGCAGGTACGGAGCAGTTCGAGGCCATCAAGTGTGCTTCATTCGTCAGTCATTAGGGTATCTCTGAAAGGTTTTTCATTGAATCAGAATTCCCCTAATTCATGAATTCTAAAGCTTAAGTAAATTCAGTAATAATAAACTGTCGATTATCCAAGTGATGAATATAAATCCATAGGTTTTCCAGATCCCCAGAAATCCCTTTCCTTTCCCACCTGGTTTTGCTGAGCGCCTGTCTCTTTTGTCTCTTTTCTGATTCCCACCTTTCACTTTTCCTCCATTTTTCTGCTTAATAGATTTATACTTTAAAGTAGGTATTCTGAAAATTCCAATTTTATGGTGTAACAATGAGAACTGATCCATTGAAATAATCATTACATTTTATATTTCAAGGGTGATCCTTAATATTCTTCGTATTTTTAATATAGCTGCATGATTTGAGTAGTTGAGTTGGGGATTGGGTAGTGTATTTATCGATTGATTAACTCTCTGTGGGTCCATACATACCTCTCTTTATATCCCTGTGTTCCCTTTTAGTCCTCTTGTAAAAACTTCATAATGTTAACCTCTGCCAAAGTTGATGCAGTTGTTGTGAGTGGTGGGACGCAAGCGTGTTGATTTATTCTTGGAGACAGCCGAAACAGCCCCACCTTCAACTGTTTTGTCATGATCATCTTGTAACTATAATTCTGTGCTAAGTCACAATTAATGTTATTTTGTTAATTCAGGTTATTGTGAAAATCTCCACAGGAGGTTATTTAAGCAAGTAACACATTTATGATTCTGTTTGTAGAAAAACTCCAGCTCATCTAGCCAGCTATATTATTCTAGGGCTGCGTGGTGTCAGCGTAGGGACCAGGCTCAGTGTAGAGACCAAGGGTGCCTTTCCCCTTCCTTTCCGCTCGTTAATTGCCTACCCGCCCAGTGGTACCTTCTGGACTTTTAGAAATCCAAATAGGATTTCCACGTGGTTCATTAGAATTCATTTATTTTTTTCATCTGTATTTCTTTTTGTTGTACTCTCTAGATCATTATTTTTAGTTACTTTTTACATGCATTGGTTAGGTTTTTCATGTAATCTCTCAGTAAGCATACTGGGGGATGAGTGACCTCAGTATTTAAATTTTTAATAGGTAGGATGAAATGTCTTTTCTGAGTATTTCTGTTCCATTCTTCTTTTCCAGGCAGGCTCTTATTCCATGCTGCGGTTTGGATTCAGGGAGCACTGACACTTCTGTCAGGGTCGCTACTGCTATGAAGGATGGAAGGGCATTTTGATACATGAGGCATAACTGTAATTACCTGGTGGGGCTTGGTTTGTGCTGTTTTCCACCTCTTCATCATATTTTGGAAAACTGAGGCCAAAAGCAAAGTTCATTTTCCCCTTTAAAAGCTTCTTTAAAAAAATGATGAAAGAGCTTTATCAATGTTTCGAATAACCCAGAAAATATTTCTTATTGTCGATAATCTGCAGTTTGCAAGTGCAGTGAATCTTGTAGGTAGATTTACCTTGAGTTTTTTGAAACGGTAGAATTAATATATTAAAACATACGGTTTTTAGTTAAAATAGGATATTAAAGGAGTAGAGCGCACGAACAAAAAACTTTCCACTTGAACCCATTTTGTTTCATCTGGCAGTGGATATGGTGTCCCTGGCAGGATAGGGCTTCCACCTCCTGCTGGTGCTGGTAGGACAGGGAAGAGGTGGGGAACACTGTGTCTCCACCTCCCAAGCATCTTACATCCCAAGTCAGATCCCTGGCATTGTTTGAATACTTGCGTGTTTGTGTGTGGGGTGATGTTTTCCTGAGAATGTGGTAAAATAATAGAAGGTCCCAGGGTTCCTCAATCTGCAGACCACAGCTGAGTGGTGTGTGCCTCTAGCCATGAGGTGAAGCATAGGTGAAATTCAGATCCATAGGAAGACAGACAGACTGCAAGTTAGTAAGCTAACTTGCTAGAGGAAACGGTAGACTCCTGTGCTGGTTGCCAAATAAAAAGCCTTTCTCCACAGTTCTGTTCTCATGTACACCTTCAGGACCTTAGATGAGCTTGTGTGTTCAGGAAATTGGGCACCGAGATTTTTTTTGTATCTTTGATTTTAGTTGATATGTAGTCCTTCCAAGGGAAGTATTCATTGGATGTCGTTTCTACACTGTGGCATTGTGCAAGAGGTATCAAATTTTAAGTAAAAGTGCACAACCCGGCTGGGTGCGGTGGCTTACGCCTATAATCGCAGTACTTTGGGAGGCTGAGGCGGGTGGATCACGCTGTCAGGAGATCGAGACCATCCTGGCCAACATGATGAAACCCCATCTTTACTAAAAATACAAAAACTAGCTGGGCGTGGTGCTGTGTGCCTATAATTTCAGCTACTTGGGAGGCTGAGGCAGGGGAATCACTTTAACCAGAGAGTTAGAGGTTGCAGGGAGCCAAGATCGTGCCACTGCACTCCAGCCTGGGTGACAAAGCGAGACTCCATCCTAAGAAAAAAAAAAAAAAGCTCACAACCGGGCATGGTGGCTCGTGCGTGTAATCCCAGCACTTTGGGAGGCTGAGGCGGGCATATCACGAGGTCAGGAAATCGAGACCATCCTGGCTAACATGGTGAAACCCCATCTCTACTAAAAATACAAAAAAAAAAAAAAAAAAAAACCGGGCATGGTGGCGGGCGCCTGTAGTCCCAGCTACTCAGGAGGCTGAGGCGGGAGAATGGCGTGAGCCCAGGAGGTGGAGGTTGCAGTCAGTGGAGATCGCACCACTGCACTCCAGCCTGGGCGACAGAGCGAGATTCCGTCTCAAAACAAAAACTCACAACCCTGGTCTCTCAGAGCTTCCATATTAATACATCTAGACAGTGTGAAATGCAAATCCACTTAATATTTGTTGCAAAAATAATTTATTTGACCTGTTATTTTAACTCTTTGACATAAAATCTCTAAATCAAAATAATCAGCAACAGTTTTATGTATTTCTTTCAGTTCTGTGAACATTTTTAGACAGGAAGATTCTTGATCTTCTTTGTAAGCAAACAGCATCAGAGTAACATTTCTGCGTCTTTGTGGTGTGTACCTTCTGGCTAATTTGCCCATGAAGGGATAGGCCTTGGGTTTTGTTGCTTAAGTCGCTTAAGGCCTTTAAAGCATTTCCAAACTCACCTATTTTTGCTCTAAGGGGTATAAGGTGTTAAAAAATGAATGGAAGTTAACTCATTCTCACCTTGTCTGCTAACTTCCTTTTGTTCTTTTTCTGTAAGAACTCATAAAGCTGTATGCATCAGCTGCTCCCAGGGGCCTTCTAAGGCCTCAGTCCAACAACAGTGCTACAGGTGAGGAAGGAAGACACTATGTCATCATGTCATTCATTTAGACTTGGTAAGAAGTATATTCAAGCAGATCAGATGCTCTCAGAATCACAGCGTGTTGTACTGCTAGTAATTAAAACTGAAGTCCACATTGAGTAAGAAATAATTTTTTATTGATTGCTGGCATTTGTGAAAAAGGTTTAATTAGACCAGGATTTGGAGGGGACTTATCGACAGTTCCGTTATACATTGTTGACATGGTTATTTTCTGTATCTCATTTTGCCTGGGAATTTGTCATTCTCTTCTATTTTCTTATCAGTAGCACTGCTTTTACACTTATTAGTCGTAGCTGTTTGTCTTGCTTATTTAAACTTGTACATGGCACATGCTCAAAGGTTTTTCCAGGCAAAATTTCTTTAAAGCAGGATTTGAGATTTTCCATCCCCTTCCGTCTGGTGGATTATTCCGGTGAGTGTTAATCTCCTGTCTTTGTTTTAGCCTCCCTGTGGTCTTTGGTTGCCTCCTTGTTCTCTGTAAATCTCCTGAGTTGGCCATTAGCTGTCAACAGTCAGCACTTGCTGCCTCTCAAGCCTCTTCCCCTCCTGGCTCTGCCCTGGTTTTGCTCTCTGACAGGGATCTAAGTTGGGATTCTTTGCAGTGTGGAATCCTGGGTGTCCACCGTGTCATTCTGACTTCCAGATGATAATGAGTGTGACCATGGGCTGAATGAATGTCTCTCTGCTGGGATTAAAAGTTAGGGGAAGGTAAAGACCAATATTGCGTGTTCTCACGTATACATGGGAGCAAAAACAGTTGATCTCTTAGAGGTAGAGAGTAGAGTGATGGTTACCAGAGACTGGAAAAGGGGGTGGTGAAGAGGGGTAGAGAATGAGTACAAACATTCAGTTAGATAGAGGGAATACATTCTAATAGGGTGACTATCGTTAACAGTAATTTGCTGTGTATTTCCAAATAGCTAGAAGGTTAGACATGTTCCCAACACATAGAAATGATAAATGTTTGAAATGATGGATATCCTAATTATTCTGATCATTATACATTGCACGCATGTTTCAAAATGTCATATTAACCCCATAAATATGTACAAATATTACACATAAATAAAAAATAAAAGGGGAAGACATAGGTGTAGGCATAGATTTTTACCCTGAGAACCTTCTGACAGGGAAGACCAGGGATAGTTTTAGGGTGTGGGGAATCTGTGTAAGTTGGCCATTAGCTGTCAACAGGCAGCAATCACTGTCTCTCAGGTCCCTCCCGCTCCCAGCCCTGACCTGGTTCTACTTGCCGGCAGGGATCTAAATTGGAATTCCTTTTCCAGCATGGAATCCTGAGTGTCCACCATGTCAAAATTGTGTCAAAATTTGTCTGTATGCCTTTTTCTTGGTAGAAGGGTCCCCCAAAAGTCACCACATTCTCAGAGACTTCTGACCCCTAAAACTTTAGATCAACAGTCAGTAAAAAGGTCCCAGTTGTGTCTTCTTAGTCCCCATGGCAGTACTTTTGAACATTTAAAGGTGGAGAATCGCTACTGAGGACTTTGTTCTGTGGATGAAACTTTGAATGAGAATTGTTGGTGAGAGTTGGATTGTTGTTGTATGAGGAAGTGCACCTTGGAATCTAATGGGGTCTTCACGGTGGGGGAGTCAGTTGTGGCACTGTTTGTCTGTGTATTCCATTCTTCATTCATCCCTCCATCCAGGCGCCCAACGTGGAGCTCAGAAAGATGACTAACACATACCCCCTGCTGCTCCTGTTTTTCTAATGTGTGCTGGGACCATTTACATTTAGTTCTTTGGAGAACACAGCTACTTAGGATTTTTGTTGTTGTTGTTGTTGTTTTCCTGTACATTGTCTTCCTATTTCCCTTCTGGGTACCCACCCTAGCCTCTCTCCCCTTCCTCACTGCTGTTTCGTAGGGGTTCCCAGATTCCTGTGAATAAAGCAAACCGATGTGCAGATGTGTGTGCTTACACATGTGGACGTATTGGAGGAGGTAAGAGGGACCTGCACAAGGCTTTAGTGAGTAAGCTGAGAAGTTATTTATATATAGTGAGACCCAGTAAACGGCATTGTTGCAGGTGAGGCAGTTGATCTGGTCAGAATATGCCTCCAGAGAGATCACTGGTGAGGCCTGCATGCACGTTGAAAAGAGTGTATCTTAGATCTAGGCTTGGGTTTCCCCCTGCAGCTCACTTATGAATAACAACGTATGCAAGAGATTTGAACATTTTCAATAATGAAGAGGGAAAAACATTTAAGGTTAGGGTTAAGCTTGGATTGTTTGCTTATTGGTTTGGTTATTGGCAATTGCTGCAAAGCCCAGGGTGTTCTTTGTTTATCAGCAGCATGCTTATCAAGTTACTGACGTTCAAGCTGAGTTTCCTTCCCTCCCTCCTTCCTTCTTCTCCACTGACTTTTTTTTCTTAATAGGTAGGGAGACATTTAATCTTGTAACAGCATGAGAATAGCTTAAATGTCCCTCCTCTAGCAGTATGTTTATAGCAGCATAGGTAAGGAAAGCCTAGCTTGCACAGCTGAGCTCTAAAGTGCATACATCCCTCAAGTTCTCATGCACACACTGACCAGTGAGACCCCCAAACTGCGAGCAGAGAATTCTAATTGAAGTAGAAGCATGAAGTTTTTCTTTATTGACCATGTAGCAACTGTGGAATCATTTGAACATTTCTGAAAACATGAAACAGGTGTTTATAAGGAATTTTCTGACTTAACAAAATTTGTGAAATACCAACTTTGCTAAAAACTACTAATTCATAATTTTTTGATTAATAATTTCTAGTCTGGAAAAGAGGAATTTTTTGAAAATCACTGATATTTTTGATATACTGTTGTTTTCAAATTGAGTCCTCATAATGTGGTCGGCTCTGTTCTATGGAATTAATATTGAACAAGCTGTTCTGAACCTAAGAAAGGTTTGTAAAAAATAAACATGAAGGAAGACTTCAAAAGGTCACTTAAAATTATTATTATTATTATTTTAAGAATTAGGTCTCTGTTGGCCAGGCTGGAGCACAGTGGCACAATCATAGCTCACTGCAGCCTCGAACTCCTGGGCTCAAACAGTCCTCCTCCCTCAGCCTGTCTAGTAGCTAGACTATATGTACGCACCACCATGCCCAGCTAATTTTTTTTTTTAACTTTTTTTTTACTTTTGAAGAGGTGAGATTATAGGCACTAGCCACCGTGCCCAGCCAAAAGGTCACTTTTTTTTTTTTCTTGTTGGGGAGGAATCAATAACAGGAACACCAGTCATGATTTGGTGTTTTTTCCAGGGCAGACAAATAAAGATCATATTATGCTGTTTGTTATTACAGAATGTGTTTGCTTTTGATAGGGGGTGGGTGCTGAAAGGTAAGTGGTTAGAATCATTCTTTTTCTAAGGGTACAGTCATTAATACTCCTTGATTCAAATCACTATTTAAGTTATAAATACGTGGATTTATTTTCTAACCTCAAAATTATAGCATCTTACCACATATTTGCATGCTTCTCTTGAGTTAACTACTGGTGATGATTCTTAGCTCATCTGTGGCCAAGTATAGATAAGAGAATTAGAAAGTTGTTTCCAGTGTGTGAACTTTTATGATTTTCTTCCTTGGTTACTGTACTCAGTTCTTTTTTGTTTTGTTGCTATACAAGATGAGTAGCTGGTGTCTCAGATGACCCCCATGCTGCATGTACAGTCCCATCCATAGAGTGTTGGGGGCTGTGTAAACCTTGAGGCTCAGAGTGGCTGCCATTTTCCTAAAAGAGAAGTATGGCTGCTGTTGGCTTCAATGTTCAGCTTTACAAAAATTCACATAATTAACGAAGATCAAGGCATCTGCAAACATTAATGTGATCACAAGGGACAAATCAATTCCCTGAGAGGGGAAAAAGTTAAAATGCTAGATTGCTTACTACTCCGAACAAGTCGTTCTCAAGAAGTATGTGCAATTTTGGCACAAGGATTAACTTGGAGCATTACTTAGGCCATGGGGTGCCTTGGGGGACATGGATCAGCAACCATTTCCTTTTGCTCACAGCACCCAGATTTTGTTCTGGGGACCACTCTTATCTGCACTGCATAGCAGCCACACATTTTGGGTGAAATTAACCCCAACTAGCATTAGAGCATCCTCCCCTCCCCAAAAGATGGACTATACCCCATACTGTAATCAGCAGGGAGGCATTTCCTGGCCACAGTTCAGGTTGATCCCTTAGAACGCTGCTCAGAACTGTGGTTTGGTGGTTCTGGGAAGCAGTGCTCTCTCTCAATGTGAATAAGGATCCACATAGCTCCAGTAGATGTCTGAGGACATCTTGTGATGGGGGAGTGGGGGAAGCCAACCTAAGGACACAGCCATTGTGGGGTGAGAGACAGGATTGGAAGAATCACTGAAAACCGCAGTAGTAGCCCAGAATAAACTGTGCCTGAAACCCACCCTATTTTTATATTTTTTCCAGTTTTAAGGAAATAAATCCCCTTTATTGTATAATCAGTTTGAATCAATTATTTTTATCTCTTTGGGATTGGTTTTTGGTTAATCTCAGCAATTCAGAAATAGCTGAAGACCATGCTGTGGGTTTAGACATCATGCTGTGACAAAAAGAAGAGGATCTTAGAAGCGGGGGACATTCACTGAAGTTTTATGAGCCTTTCCTGAATCCCTTCAAATCAGATCAAGTTCTCTCTCTTCTGTGCTTAGAAATGCTGCCTGTTAAGTCACGTTGGCTACAGCACCTATCTTGGATCCCTTGTGATTCAAATTGTAAAGTAGATTCTTCTGGTCTGAATTTGAGGCCAAAATACAAGACAGATCAAAAATGGAGAACATATTGCACATTTCCCCACAAAAGATTGAAGGATGCATTTACCATTGATTGCACAAGAACTGCAGTGTCTGTGCTTTTAGGCATGGAAAATGCAGGGTTTGACTATGGAGTTTAGATGTTAAAGTTGAGAATTGTTTCTTTAAGAAGAAATATAGAATATTATTCAGTCCTAAAAAGGAACGACATTCTGACACATGCAACAGCATGAATGAACCTTGAGGACATTATGCTGAGTGAAATCAGCCAGTCACAAAAGGACAAATATTCTATGTGATTTCATTTAGATGAGGTTCCCTGGAGTAGTCGCGTTCAGAGACAGAAAACAGAATGATGGTTGCGGTGGGGGGGTCGGGGGGTGGTTTGGGGAAGGGAGCGGAGTGATGGTTTCACTTTTGCAAGATGGAAAAAGTTCTGAAGGTGGCTGGTGGTGATGTTGTACAACAGTGTGAACGTACTTAACACTGCTGCACTCTATACTTAAAAATGGTTAAAATGGTAAATTTCGTTATGGATATTTTCCCACAATTTAAAAGGAAGATGAGTAGTACTCGGCTCATTATTGGATATGACATCAGGGAACTGGAGGTAGGGTCTCACTTACTAGTTTTGTAGCTCAGGAACCTGGAACCAGACTCCTTCTCCAGCTGGGCAGTCCCAGGTTTGAGTCCTGGCTGCGTTGGAGGCTCTCTGACTTGGACATTAATAATAACCTGCCTCAGTCCCCGAGTCCTTCGAGGGAAAATAGGTTATAATACCTGAGTCCGTGTGCATCAAGCCCTTGCTGGTTCCAGGCCCCTGGAGCACTCAGAAATGGATGACCCCCCAGCCGGGTCAGGCCAAGCCCTCCCTGCTGTAGCAGACGGGACCATTGCCTCACTCCCCTCCACCTCCACATGGAAGGTGCCTTTTGTGTCCTGCCGTGTCTCTGTTTTAACAGTCACAAGACTGTAGGCAGATCTAAACTTGTTTGCACATTATTATCACCAGGGGAGCTTTTAAAATTCCAGAGCCAGGCTGCCACCCCCACCTCTAGACCCACTGAATCACCATTTCTAGGGGTGGGACTGGGCATCCGTGTTTTCGAGGCTTCTGGGTGAGTACCTTGTGCAAACAAGTTCAGGTACCATTGCCCTAGACATTGTTCTTCCCCTCATGTCTCAACCTGGGCCTCCTACCACTGCCACCACCACAGCTATGCCACCTGGGAAGTGTCCCAAGCCCCCACTTGTGGGGGAAGCAGCTGGGGAGGGGTCTTTGGCCACCTCTGCAGCTATAAGGATCAGAGCAACACCTGGCTTCTGTGCCTGTGGCCCCTGCTGGTGCTGGGTCCCTGGTCCGCACTGAAGGTTCCAGGCAGAGTACAGTGGGCAGAATCCCCTGGGCTGCTTGTTAAAGCTCACAGGGCTGGGCCCCACCCCGGGGTTTCCGATTCAGCAGGTCTCCGGCTGGTTGGATGATGAGAATTTGCATTTCTGTGAAGTTCCCATGTGATCCTGTTTGGGGTCTGGGACCACACTTTGAGAACCACTGGTCTGTTAAACAAATCTTTGCAAATTAGGGAGGTGTGTTGTGGGAGGAAGGGACTGATAGTTGAAACAATATTTGCCTAAATACAGTGCCTGGTATTTGCCAAGTACGCAGCCTTCTTTCTGGCTTTAATCATACAGACTTTCTCAATCACATGTAATTGCACATCCTTTAAGCAGCTTTTGACTGACTTTGGTTTTCTCTTTTGTGGCGATTCTCCTTAAACTCCCGAAGGGAGGGTGGATGGGGCAAGAGAAATCTTTATTTATTTATTTATTTAAATTAATTAATTTATGTATTTATTTATTTTTTTGAGATGGAGTCTCACTCTGTCGCCCAGGCTGGAGTGCAGTGGTATGATCTCAGGTCACTGCAACATCCACCTCCCGGGTTCCAGCAATTCTCCTGCCTCACCCTTCTGAGTTAACTGGATCTATGGGCATGTGCCACCATGCCGGGCTAATTTTTTGTATTGGTAGTAGAGATGGGGTTTTGCCATGTTGGCCAGGCTGGTCTCGAACTCCTGACCTCAGATGATCCACCCGCCTTGGCCTCCCAAAGTGCTGGGATTACAGGTGTGAGCCACTGCGCCCAGCCAGATTTTATTTCTTTAAAAAAGAAACTTAATAGTTATCAGGACACTTGTGTTCTTGGTACTTGATTTTGTCAGCATTATTTTTAAGAGCCTCTTCCCTCCTTCCACCTACCTCCGTGTTGAGCCCAGGCTCTGAAATAGCATAGGTGCACATGAAGTTCCCCTACCTGCCATTACCAGACATTGGTGCTGGGCAGCCCTCACCTCCACCTCCTCTCACCTGAGGCCACAGCGGTGTGCAAGGATGTGGTCTGTCTTGAGTGTGTTTTCAAAGCAGCTGTTTGGTCTGTGCCTTGGATGTTTTTCCACAGATAAGCCCTAAAGAGAACCACATCTTAAAACGCCCGTGACCTTGAATGGTCTTTCCGGAGGGGCGGCTGGATTTGTGCTCTCATCGTCTCAGGTATGTGTCAAGCCACTGTTGTTTCAGAGCTGGACACAGGTGCTTAGGAAAATTCCTCACTGAAGGGTTTTCAGGATTTACAAGTTCTTGCTGTTTTTGTGGCCTTGTGTGGTTTCTGGTTTCACTGAAGGCTTTGTTTCTTGGTTCTCGTTGCTGCTTCCAGCCTTGGCCTGTAATCACTGGGCGCCAGGGAGGGCTGCGGTCTGTTTGCCGGGGTGTGCTCAGGGGTGTGCTCAGATACCGTGTCAGTTCACATGTGTTGCTGCAGCGGCAGGGGGCCAGGCAGGAGGGGCGGGTGTCCTGAAGCACACTCAATTTGCTGATCAGGGCCTTCACTTGGATTTTGCACTTGCCGCAGTGGAGACATTCCTCGTAGCTACTCAGTGTGGTTTGTTTTAAGTGGGCCATCCCTTAATTCATGTGACCTGGAACTTGGTTAATGTACTTTCCAAGGTTAAAGTTTAGACGCTGTTTGTTAAACCTTTCAGAGAGGGAAGAAGGTTGCCTTGAATTCAGTTCCAGGGTTTGGGAGTCTGAGAGGGAGGTGGTGAGGGGCCCGGGGAGGCCCTGAGAAACAAAATGCTGGTTAAGGACACAGTCTGCTCACCGACCTTGGAAGTCTCTAGACTTCTAAAGAAGTCCAAGCGAGGAATGATGACCAAAGAGGAACCTCAAGGGTGCAGGCGGCTCTGGGATCTCAGCACATCTCAGTGATGGAATGAGCTGCCGAGGAATGACCCCTCTGGGGGCTGTCCAGAGTCAGAGCAGACACAAACGTAGCTCTCCAGGCCCCATACCATGGTGGGCAAGAGGGCGGCAAGTGCATCCTCACAGTTGATGGGGAGAGCGGCATTTTCAGCCTACGGAAAAGAGAACCACACAGGTGCAAGATGAGGTCTGCACTCACTTGCCTGGTCATGCAGAGATGGAGCTGGGAGCAGCTGCGTGACTTTTCAGAGCAGTAGCACACGTTTACTGTACGGGTCCCAAATGTAGACCACTGCGGATGGTAAGGTCTAGATGGAGGGACCAATAGTAGGGAAGTAGGGGAGAAGAAAGTAAAACCTTACAGTATAAAGACTCATGGATGCTCTTTTGTTTTTGATGTGTGTATGGGGGATTAGGCATTTATTGAGCACCTACTGTATGACAGAGTATTCAGCAATGACAATGCAGAGCTTAATAAGAACAGGTTCTAGACTAATCTTTTAGGTGGTGGGGATAGAACAGAAATAGGTAATTATGTCCTGAGAACATGAGAGAGTGTTGGTGGACAGAATGGCGACGTATCCCCAAGGGCAACTGAAGCCTTCACAGAAGATGCAAAGCCTGTACGTGGTCCTCGGAGTCATGCTACATGGTGACTAGTTATCTTAGTCGTAGGAAAACTAAGAGGCTGTGAGGCATGTTCTTTCTGTCTTTGCTGGCATCATCTTCATTATTTGAACAAATCAGAGTGCTTGATGCCTTTTGCTTCGTTCTCACAATCCTTGACACTAAGCTGTGGGCTTGGGTTATAGTCACTCATTCTGTTATTCATGTCATCTTGTCCTACCCCTCCACTTCACAGATGAGAAGACTGAGACCCAGAGAGGGCCATGATTTTCAGTTAGCCAAATGGTGCAGAAACCCAGTGGTCACAGTGGCCCTCTAGCCCTTTCTCACCCACAGGGCCCTTGACAAGAGTACGGTCTTTCTCCAGGGGAGCAGGGTTGAGGAGTGGGGGCAGCCCTGGCCTGGGTGGCCGTATCCCGATTTCCTCTCCCTTGGCTCATAGCTCTGTATCTTGGGTGAGGTGAGAAAGTAAGGCTGCTCCTTGACTATGGTCCGTTTTGTGTCTGTCCTGCACTGGGCCACCTTCCCAGGGGTCTTGCATCAGCCTGGTAGTGGTGGTAGTGGCCTTGAAGTGAGAGTGGGTGGATCACACATGGCGGATCTCTGGCAGTGACCTTTTCTGTGGATTTCCAGTGACCGATGATAGCCTCTTTGGAAGTCAGCATATGCATAGCTCTCTGTCTTTTGAAAACAATGGAAAAACCCACCACCAGCCCCAAAACCAGTTGTCTTTCTTCTTATGAATAGATATCCATGAAAAGCAGAAGAGTAGTTTCTTGTAGGTACTCTGGGAGTGCATAATACATTTTAAATAAGATTAAAAATTATGTTTTATTCTTACTAGCATCACTGTCAGATACTTGAGCGTGAGAGCATTCAGTGCTGTGTGCTTGGTACGAAGTAGTAACATCAATTCAGTGTTCAGTACATCCACTTTGTTCAAGAACAATGTATTCAAGGTCAGTGTATTTTGGCTGTGCTACAGAGTTCTGGAAATTCCCAAGAGAATAAGTTTTCACCTGTTATATAATCCAGCACAAGTGACTGTGTAGCAGCAACCTCATGTTTAGTGATGACTTTAAAATGCAATTGATTCTAAAACTTAGCTTTTAAAAATTTTTACTTAAGATTTTCTCTTAAGGTTTAAGGTAGGCTTCTTTATTAATTTTTTTTAAAGAAATACTTAAGAACACTGCTCTGTGCTATGTATCATTCTAAGCACTTTACAAATACTAATTCATTTAATCCTCTACCTCGTTAGGTAAGTACTACTATTCCCACTGTACAGATGAGGAAACAGCCTCAGAGGAGTTAAAACAGGTTGCTCAGGTTACGCAGTCAGCGGTTTGGACTACTTCAGTTTCAGATAATCACTGTGAAATTTTACTGTTTTGAGCTACACATTTCAAAATCTTTTCTGATGCGGAACTATCATTAAATCATATAATCCGCTTCTCTGGAGTCAAAGGTTGACAACACATTAGCACTTGACTCTCCCTGGAGGAGGACGTTCCATCTGCGGGGAGCTGAGTCGGAGGCTGGAGCAACTCTGGAACCACAGCCCTCCAGTAGAGGGAACACGAGAGCAGGCTATCTGTGGAGATACGCTGTTGGCACAGGGGTGAAGATGGACAGAGGCGAACCCAAGCAAAGAAAGTTAATTAGCAGAGTTTGCCCACCCAGCTCAGTGGGCAAGTCAGCCTGGGGGTCTGGAGTTAGTTCCGTTTTCAGCTGTGACCATTGAAGACATTCACCAAGTTCTCGGGCTCCGGGATGTCAGCTGTGGTAGTGACTTGCATGGGAGGTTATCCGACATGCCTTACACACTTTAACTCTACCTCTTCAGAGTTTGTGGCCAAGAATGGAGCCAGGTGGCTATTTTTTTTTTTTTTTAATTTATGTAATAACATTCGCATTTATTGAAAACTTATTCCTGTGTCAGGCACTTTTTTAAGTGCTTTGCAATGTATTGTCTCATTTAATAGTTGTTTAAATTAAGAGAGTAGGCTGGGTGCGGTGGCTCATGCCTGTAATCCCAGCACTTTGGGAGGCCAAGGCGGGTGGATCACCTGAGGTTGGGAGTTCAAGACCAGCCTGACCAACATGGAGAAACCTCGTGTCTACTAAAAATACAAAATTAGCCAGGGTGGTGGCGCATGCCTTGTAATCCCAGCTACTCGGGAGGCTGAGGCAGGAGAATCGCTTGAACCCGGGAGGTGGAGGTTGCGGTGAGCCAAGATTGCATCATTGCACACTAGCCTGGGCAAAAAGAGTGAAACTCCGTCTCAAAAAAAAAAAAAAAAAAAAAAAAAGTAAATAAAATTGTAAGGTGAATATGTAATCTACTTGATGGAATTTTTTAAACTACCTTGAAAAGTTTTATAATTTCCTATTTACAGATGAAATTAACATACTAATTATAAATCATACCTCACTATTCACTTTAGGCAGTCTATCTCCTTAAGGATCTCCTTATGGTTTAGATAGATAAGTGAATTGCTTAATGTTTTTGGAAGTAATAAAACTGCATTTCTTTTTAATTAAACAATCCAGATAACAAGAATTAATTCTAATAGGAAACTTGCAGGATGTATTTACAGAAAATCTACACAGTCTTACTGAACAATGTAGAAAAGAAGATTTACCAGCCTGGGCAACATAGCAAGCCTTGTCTCTTAAAAAACAAAACAAAACAAAAATTAGCCGGGAGTCGTGGCATACGCTTGTCATGTCCACTTCTCAGGAGGCTGAGGTGGGAGGACTACTTGATCCCAGGAGGTCAAGACTACAGTGAGCCACGTTTGTGCCACTGTACTCCAGCCTGGATGACAGAGCGAGACCCTGTTTCAAAATAAAAAGAGATTTAAATGAAGCAAAATGCCATTTTCTCTAGGTGAGAAACTGGAATGTTATCAACATCACTTCTTCCCAAATTGATTTATAATTTAAAAACAATTTCAGTACTTCTGCAGCTTGTTTGGAGCTTGATAAAATGATTGTAAAGTTTGTCTTGAAGCTTCAATAGTGAGGCAGGTTTAAAATTGGGGGCAAAAAGAAATGGGTTAGGGTGTAGAAGGGACTTGCCTGATCACTTTTGCTAGAAGTAAATGTCCCTCCAAATTAAATTACTAATGTTGCACATCAGATCATATTTAAATCCATTAGAAGATTTTACTGTTCCATTAGAACTACCCATGACTGGTGAAGGCTCTGCTTATAGTGCAACCCAGTTTCTCAGTTTTCATTTATATTTATTTACCTGAGCTTTTTGTAAAGTAGCAAGTACTTGGCTGAATTTCTACTATTTATCAAATGCTGTTTGAATAGAAATAATGAGTTAATAACGTTTAACCTTTTTTAGTAAATAGTATAAACAAGATAGGGCAAATAAGTAAACTACTTAGAACTTTATATACCTTGCATATTTTGTACCTCTTATTTGCATATGCATGTCACATGCTCCTTACGTACCATGTGCTGTTACTGTGCCGGGGTACTGAGGCGATATTGAGTCTATTTCCTGTCTTTGTAGACTTGATGGATAATTTGGACAACATTGTGTTATTCCAGGTTGAAGAGAATATAGTCCAACATTTCTCAAACTCTGAAATCCTCTGAGCATCTTTTCGTGCACTGGCCTAAAATGTGTTCATAGCCCAGCAAAAGGCTGATTACCTTATTTCCCTCCTGTTGATTTTTTTTTTTGAGATGGGGTCTTGCTGTGTTGCCCTGTCTGCTTGTGAACTCCTGACTCAGGTGATCCTCCTGCCTTGGTCTCCTGTTTATGTTTTAAATAGCATTTCTCAAACCTATTTGAGCAAATAATTTTCCTGTTAATATGTAGCATTCCTTGAAAGAATTGAATTTGTGAGTCCCTAATCTAGACACTTTTAAAGAAGAAACAAAACTCAGTAACACATTTGGATAAAAACCTGAATATGTCCATTTTGGGATGAAAGGAAGCAGCTTTGTTTACCATGTTGAATTAAGTGGAAAACATCTTATTTTAATCATGATTGGTAGAAATCTAAATTTGTAAATTCTGATTTTTTTTTTTTTTTTACAATGAAAATACATTTTAAATGTCACCATCCCCTTCCCCATGAAGTCTTCGTTACAACTAATTTTGAAAATACTCTCTCATTTATTTATATTATATATGCATATGTTTTATTACATCTATGTTATAAACTCAACAATAGTTACAATTATTATATATATAATATCTTATATATTTATATATTATATATATAATTTATATATCATAATACCTTTATATATTATAACACCTTTTTAAAAATTTAAGAGAAAAATATTTATGTAGTCTTTTATATTTATCCATATATTTAGCTATTTCCAGTGCTCTTTATTCTTGTAAATAAATACATGGATTTCAGTTACTATCTAATGTTTTTCAGACTAAAAGATTTTCTTTAGTATTTCTTGTAAGACAAGTCTGTTAGTAAAAAATTATTTCAGCCTTAAAAAAATATATATATATATGCATATGTTCTACTGTATAATTTTAAATACTTTAAATGGGGTTATCTTTTTCCATTGTTCTGTATATTTTCAGCTTAATAATTTACCTTGCTTATAATTATTGTCAGTGCATGCGGACCTGCTCTTTATGCATTTTTAACCATTGCATAAAGCTGGAATGATGGACATGATTTCTTTAATCACTCCAAATTAGGCATTTAGTTGTTTGCAGTTTTTTAGTATTACAAATAACTCTGCAATAAACATGCGTTGGGTATGCATTCTTTTAGTTTAAAATAGTCTTGTTCCTTCAGAAAGTTGCTCAATAATAGACTTAGAAATTCTTTTGTGCTAATTACTGTAATTGCTTATTTTCAGATCTCCCTTTAGTTTATTGTTTTCATAGTATATAATCCTAAACTGTTACAACTGAAATAGTCCTTGAGCTAAGAAAGCAGTGTAGCTTAAAGATAGGATTTCTAAATAGAGACTTAAAAATTAACCTTTTTGGAGCTGTGACTTCCTGATGAAGTGGCAGCACACAGGCTGAATATGTTCTACATCTGGATGGCCCAACATCACGATGATGTGATTTGCAAGAAGCTGCCTGCCTGCCTAGGCTGCTGGAGGATGGCAAGTTAACTTATTTGTTGTTGGGAGATCTCCCCCCGCCCCCATTAAAAAAATTATTTTGAGATACTTGTAGATTCACATGCAGTTTCAAGAAATAAAGAGTAATTCCATGCATCATTTTCCTCCAATAGTAACATTTTTGTGAAACTAGTACAGTTTCACAGCCAGGATATTGACATTAATATAGTAAGGATATATTTCATCACCACAAAGGTACACCTACTTCTCTTCTATCTCTCTTCCCTCCTTCATGCCTGGTTACAAACTAACCTGTTCTCTCTATATAAAATTTTATCATTTAAGAATGTTCTATAAATGGACTCATATATCATGTAACCTTTTGGAACTGAAGTTTTTCCATCAGCATAATTCCTTGTAGATTCATTCAGATTGCTGTGTTTATCAATAGTTTGTTTCTTTTTATTGCTGAATGGTATTCTGTGGTGTAAATGTACTACATTCCATGGGCATGGTATGTCCCTCCATTTATTTAGTTTTTCTTTGATTTACTTCATTAGCATTTTGTAGTTTTTGTAGTCCTGTGTATGTTTTGGTAGAGTTATACCCTAAGTATTTAATTTCTTTGCTCATTGCCAGTATACAGAGATAGAACTTATTGAACTCACTTTTTAGTTTATGCTAGTTTATTACTGGTTATTAATACATGCTCAATATATGTAGACTCCTTTTATTTTTATTAGGTGTCACTTGCTAAATTTTGTGGAGAATACCGATGCTATTGCTAGAAAGTGCTGCTGTCACAAAGTGGGTTTATATATAGTACCATGCTATCCTTCTTCCTAGGCTGGATTAGAAGTTATTTATGTGCTGTATGCACATAGAGTTTTTGATTGGTCTACTGCAAATACTATGGCATCTGAATTTTTTTTTTTTTTTGGAGATGGAGTCTCCCTCTGTTGCCCAGGCTAGAGTGCAATGGCGCAGTCTTGGCTCACTGCAGCCTCCGCCTCCCAGGTTCAAGTGATTCTCCTGCCTCAGCCTCCCAAGTAGCTGAGATTGCAGGCACCCGCAACCACACCTGGGTAATTTTTGTATTTTTAGTAGAGACAGGGTTTCACCATGTTGACCAGGCTGGTCTCAAAGTACTGGGATTACAGGCGTGAGCCACCGTGCCCGGCCCCTGAATCTTATTTTTAAGTATAAAAAGTCTTTCTTCAGCTCTGGATTATGGTACCGAAAGCTGGCATTCTTCTCATGGCAGTAAACAGAGAAGTCCTAGGGGTAATCTTACCCCTCTGGGGAGTCCAGGATATATGAGCATCTCCCTTTTCTTTTTACTGCTAGAAAGAATTTCTGCTAGTAGAATTTTTATTTTGGCCAACTCTGACCCCTTAGGTTGATATCAGAATGAGGTGTACCAACCTAGGTGGTCAGAGTTGGCCAAAATACACATTTTCCTGCTGAGCAATTTAGTCTGGGTTAAGTCATACTTGACCATATGCCCTGTTTAGCATCCAGTTTGTGAACATTCTTTACCTGAGTTACTGTAATTCTAATCTGTTATGTAAAACTGCAGGTAGTCCAACCCTTTGTCTCCTTCAGTTCTACATCTGCGGATTCCTCCAACTACAGATTAAGAATATTTGGGGGGAAAAAGCAGTAAAAAAAATTATAATACAACAATAAAGATAACACATTTAAAAACTAGGATAACACCTTTTTACACAGCATTTTTATTGGGTACTGTAAGTAATCTAGAGATGGTTTAAAGTCTTTGAGAGGATGTGCATAGGTTATATGCAAGCACTGCCATTTTATTGCAGAGACTTGAGCATCCAAGGATTTTGTATCCGTGGGAGTCCTGGAACCAATCCCCCTTGGATACTGAGGGATGACTGTATTTACAACATGTCTAGATTTTCGACAACTTGAATTAAACCAGAAAGAATATGAACACACAGAAGTTCATGTGTATATATATATGTGTATGTGTTTAGAAGGGAGCAAGCTGTTAAACATGGGAAATAGTTGCTAGTAGTTTGTAATTTTATGATTACAGTTTTAAAATTCAATTTTGCAACTGGAATTTGACTTGATTGGTTAGTGCCTTACAGTAATTAACCTTCAAATCATCAGAATGTCATCTTGTTATTTAGGGAATTGAATTTGATTTTCTTGTATACAGAATGCTTTTTGGAAACAATACACTGTATATCTAGTTTGTATCAAGAACTGATTGTACACAATCAGATACTTGCAGTTCCTTTGGACTTGAGTTTCTTTATCCTTCTATCAGATGTCACAATTCCCTCTTCCCTTTGTAGCATATGAAAGTAGTTGTGTGTGCACTGTATTTGGGAATATCAAGTAATAGAATCTCTAGAAAACATTCACAATTTCAGTCCCAGGTAATCCAGAGTTAAAAATAATGTTCATAAGGAAGGGTAGCAAAATTTAGATTTTAATACTTATTATAGGAGGCGTGTTAATTGGCTCCAGGGCCACAGGCTTTAGCATCCAGAGGACTTTAGCCCCAAAGGTTTTGTGGAACTTTTCCAGAGTCCTCACCAGTACACTGGGAATAAATGGAATGCCTTTGGAAGTATTTTGAAGATTGAATTAGATAACATAGGTAAAGCAGTCTAGCCTGCTATGATTGTGCTGTTGATGCAAATATTCTCTAACCTGTATTATTTTTCCTTGGAGCTTGGGAAGTGATCCCCACCCACCTCAAGCAGTAAAGGAAAGAGAGGCAGGAGGGTCTGACCATGTGAGATGTCCCAATAAAGGATGTGTATTGTAAATCAGGAATGTAGGTATTGGGTTTCCTTAAAACAAAGCACACCTACATGGCCACTAGCTGGAGCACAATGTGGGCTTGGTCTGCTGAAAGCGTCAGTTGGTTGCGGCTGTCTAATCCAATTATGGATGGTCCCAGCGCTCAGCCTTTCAGCTGCTGCCCCTCCCCTGCAGACTCTGCCTCTCTCACCCTCACTTTTAGGGCTTGGTCTGTGGCTACCCC
This sequence comes from Hylobates moloch, assembly GCF_009828535.3. Classification (NCBI taxonomy): domain Eukaryota; kingdom Metazoa; phylum Chordata; class Mammalia; order Primates; family Hylobatidae; genus Hylobates; species Hylobates moloch. Next base: position 34,149,072 of record NW_026652289.1, on the reverse strand, counting down.
AGAAATCACGTGCACTCCTAGGCTTCAGCAAGTACAGCCTTGTTAATCCCAGACTTGGAAAGCAAGTTGCCGAGGTCTACAGATGAGTATTCAGTTTCCCCACCAGTTGACCTCAGTGCAGGTTTTGTTGATTCTAGTCATTTGGGGTCAGCACCTGTTTGAAGCCAGGACACTTAGAACAAGGTGGAGGAAAACCTGAAGGTACGTACAGTGTGGTTTCCTTGGCTCACCTAACGGAGAGTCAAAATAATTAGCCACATTGCAAATTGTCTTTACTCTGTGGTTTAATTGTTAACCAGGGAGTTTTTTTTTGTTGTTGTTTTTTTTTTAAACAAAGAAGAAAACACTTCTAGATCTTTCTGGGACAGATTGCCCCATTGAAAGAAGGCCATGTGCTGCAACGAATGGCCAGGCCCCAGGTGTGGCCAGGTGCCTTCCAGCTCAGTGGTTGCTTTGTGCTCCTTTGTGTATTTGAAGACATTGTGGATGAATCAAAATCTATAAGCCTATTTCAGTCAACTATTCTAAGGAACCTGGAAACACGGGATTTCTCTGTTGCCTCTAATACAGTGAAAAACCACTGTCTCTCTCTCTTTTTTTTTTTTTGCATTGGGGGAAGAAAGTCCAGGTTTGCATGTACATTTTTACTCATAGGATTTTTTTAGAATAGTTTGGGGAGGACATTGTGCTCTGGCCAGTAACTGGGCCTGTGAATGGTCACAAGATGATCAAGCAGGTGCCTGCATGACTGTAGGACAGAGAACTGGGCAGCTCGACAGCCTGTCTGAAATGTGAAGCCTTTCCCCACTTTGTTGCCATCCGAACCTTTTCTCAAGTCATGGAGAATTGATCCTTAGACATTCCTTACCTCTCTCACCCACTTGAGGATTGCTCAGAGCCTGGGTTTCGGATTGAAATAGCACTATTTCTGGTTGGCGATGACATTCTGTAAGCCAGCAATGTAGTTTAAATATCCACAAGAGTGCCCCGGTTCCATCAGCACCCCTTAGTAATTGGTCATGAGACTTGGACCTCCTTCGGGGCTGGGACTCAGGCAAGGGAGTTGAGTAGAGCTTCTCTTTCTGGGCTCCTGGGAAGGATTCATGGCATAAAAGTGGGACTTTCAGCATTCTCCGGGCACACCTGTCTCTCTTTTTGTCCTCTCCTGAATCTTTCTGGCCTGCAGAACAGAATAAAGTCACTCTGTGCCAACCTGACTTTTGTTCATGACTGTAATAGGGACATGGATAGAAAGTGTCCCCATAGCACTCTCAGATAAAACACCTTCAAACAAACCCAGAAACCCATGCTCACAAAACCACCCACCTTAAATTATGAAACTTTCAGGCTAAATCCTGAAGGCGTTGGAGCCTGAGCAGAGGGAAAATGGTTACACAGAGCTTTGCCCTTCCTAATCCAAACGAAAAGCTCTATAACCCTCCCCCAACCTTTGCTATCAATAAATCTTGGACCTTTGGGAAGTAGATGTAGCGTATTGATCTTTAAAACAGAGACGCCTCACCCTGGGTAGATTTCTAACTGAAGTGGGTTCCATATTGGAAGTACTTTTGCGCCAACAAGTAGTATCCTCAACTCAGAAGGAAAGAATTGGAACACTGAGCTCCAGGTGTCTGGTAGGGACATGTGTCTGCTTTTTGAATCAGTTGTATATATTTTTGTTCCTGTGCCTGGAGGCCCTTTGTGGTGTGAGAACATTGAATTTGAAGAGGGAAAGGGAGACAAAAGAGAAATGGGGGTGATGCTTAAGGGAAAGGAGGGTTTTTAGTTTGTTCACCGTGCTTGATGACAGATTTGCTTCTGGATACTCAGGCCTCGTTCCTGTGTTGGGTAGGGATCTCTTTCTCTCTCTCTCTCTCTCTCTCTCTCTCTCTCTCTGTGTGTGTGTGTGTGTGTGTGTGTGTGTGAGAGAGAATAGTGATTTCTATAAGTTAATAAAGAATGTGGGGTGACCTCCTACACCTGCCCATATGATATTGTGTAGGAACAGATGCACGGTATGAATGGATAGATTCTAATCTGAAAGCATCAAGTTGTGTGCATCTTCTGCAGTTAGGAATCTGCTCACCAGCATGAGCGCTGTGGTTTCTGTAGTTCTGGGATTCAGAGGAGCATTTTAGAGATGTAGAATGTTAGAGGAGGAGGTGCAGGGATCTCCCCTTGGGTAAAGAGTGGAGACAGTCTCTGAGTCATAATCTGGGACCAGTGAAAGGTGAAAGGGAAGAACTGTCCTGTTGTCTGCTAAGTCACAGGCTTCCTTCCTGTTGTCTGAGCCCTGTCACTTACCCAAGGTGCAGCGACATTAGTATCTGTTTACACATAACAGACATCTCTTTCATAAAATAATTTTTAAGGCGTTTGTCTGGTAGAAGTTTCCCTGTTTGGGGGAGTCTTTTCCCTGACTGCATGTAAATAACTTCACAGTTTGGGCAAGTTTGCACCTGGTCTGTACTGCTCAGCCTTGATTGGGCTACCCAAGGATGCGCCCATCCTGCTGAGCTCTGACAGCTCTGGGAGGCCAGTGAGGCCTGTCCTAATCCCTGTTCTGGCCGGTGATTCAGCTCCAGGTGGAGGCTATGCAGAAACAGCTCCGGTCATCTTTGTGTGAAATACATTTGTCGTCTCCTTCTTTTTCTTTTTTCTTCTGCTGGTTTTCAGCAAAACTGTGTATATTACATTTTTTTCTTTACCATTTCTCTGTAGTTATTTCTAGCATTTTTTTTTCAGCTGATGAAAGCTAATAAAGAATTTTTATGCTCTATAGTCAGTCAAACATTGATTTCTCAGACTTTTACCTTAGAAAGTCATTTTGCAGTGGCTTGTGAGTGTGCGTGTTTGAAGTTAGACTGTGCTTCTACAAAAAAGCACACGTAGGCTTATGGCTCAGTTTACTTGTTCCAGCTCACTTTCCTGTTCATTTACCTTCTTGTAAAATGGAAAGACAAGCAAACAGACCTTAAACTTAACTCAGATCGTGATTGCCAACTTTTTTCTCTGTGTGTAAGTAGTTATATTATTCCTAGGTTATGGCGTCTTGATTTATCTTTGAAAGAAAAAAACCCTCACTCAGTTGACGGGGACGAATTGTTCTAGGCTTGTACAATTGTGCCGATGACGCTTTTTCCCATTGGAACGACAGGGACGATAAGGTCGGCCGGCTCGCCTTTTTTTAAAATGTAAAAAACCACAACTTTAATTTATAGCATCATGATTTTCCTTATGTATGTAGTATGTTTCTAAAAGAATCCAATGTCAGGTTCTTGCTTCTGTGATCAAGGTCTTGTTTTTGCCTTTTCTCTGCTCACCACCTCCCTGCCCCTGACTCCGAGTCCTCTCCTTAGAGGAGGTGGTCAGCTTATATTGCACCATTGAAAATGTTATACCTTACAAAGAAGGTGATATGCCATTTCTTAATTACAATGATGTGCAACAGTGACTTCTGAAGTAGACCTTTAAAATTGGGCCACGCAGCTTTTTCTTTGGAGGAGGGGCATTTCAAACTGGATGATGCTCTTATAGTTTAACAAAGAAACAAGCAAACAAAATAAACAGGCTATACAGCGCATGTATTCTTAACCTCTATGACAGTGAAGGTAAACCCAGGGCCCTTTCATGGCCTTGGGAGGGTCCTCAGCTTTGGGGGCGAGGTATCTGGAAAAGCACCCTTGGAGGAAGAAGTCAGAGAGGCGGGGTTGCTGGAGCTCAGAGAATAAAAGCAAGTCTCCGCCCTGAAAATGGCCCTGATTTGCTTCAGATGTACTCCGTCTGCCAACATTTAGTGTCTGTGACTTAGCCACAGGAAATGTACATTAACTGTTCAGTTTCTATGTAGTTTGTGCTCTGGGACTTTGCCTCCAAGGATTTCTGTGAAGGAAGCTCTGTTCAAGTGGCTCTGTTCCACTTGGGTTTGGAAAGAGGCCGGCACAGGTCATTTCGAAGGAAGGATGCATGGGCAATGGAGGAGAGGGCTTGGTCATTGCAGTGTGTGAGGTGGCCCAGCTTACCTGGCATTTTGGGGTACTGTATGTGCCATATGAGGTGGGTATGGGTGTTTGAAGGGAAAAGGGGTGGCCTGGGCAACTTGTTTCCTTGCCTAGAAAGATCATTACTCTTTTTATTTAAAAGAAACATGTGAAAGAGCCATCAGGGGTGGTTTTGTCCTCCCTCTTCTTACAGGTGATCATTCCCTTGATAGGGCAGTGCCAGACCCTGCTTGTGAGCGCAGAAAACGCCATAAGTTCCTCATGAAAGCATGTCTGGGGAAGTCTATCTCAAATGCAGTTTGCACTTGTAAAAGGCCTGTGGTATAGCAAGGGAACAGGGGAGATGGAGTCTGGGAGCAGTGAAGGCTGGGCCACCAGCTGGCTCTGTAGCCTCTGGGCCTGTTTTTATCCTCAGAGGGGCCACTGCACCTGCTGCGTGGTCTCTTCCCACTGCAGACCCTTCTGTCTCTGTGCCTCGAAGGGCTATGTAGAAAGCAGAGGAGGACTCAACCAGAGTCTTCGCCTCAGGGAAATCAGAAGGAAAACAAAATTAACGGTATTAGAACTAAGTATGTATTAAAATTTCTACTGTCTTATAAAATTTAGTTTTCTTTCTTATTTTTCTTTCACTCCATGTTGACTCAGTAGGTAAATGGACTGAACACACATTCATTTAGGGCAGGAAGAACTTCATCATTTGATTACCTTTAATTCATTTACCTTATAATGCCCAAAACAAAAGCAGAAAAAGATAATTTTCTTTTTTGTGTTCTTTTGTGCTATTGTGAGATGCCTCTTCTCCAGCAAGCTGTAGTTGTTCACAAAGTAAAGCTGTTTGTTCCTAAGCCTTCATTAGATTGAAGCTTGTCCCAGACTTTCTTTAAAGAAGTTTCCATAGCTTAGTTCATCTCAGATGATTCAGTGTTGACGATGGGTTCTTGGTTAGAAATTACTTAACAATGCCTAATAAACTATTGACTGATAAATGTTAAGACATATTCTTTAAGTGTCTAAATCCTATTCTTGTGGAGCTGCAAAGATCTTGGGGGTGTGGTTGCCCTTGTCTGTTGCATCATCTTTCAAATGCAACAACTATACTGATATTCTGTATCTTGAAAAACTTAAAAAAGCAACAACTAAGTTATTTGTATCTTTTCCTCTAATATTTAGTTTTTACTTCACTTGTAACTTATTATATTTATTAAGGAGTTTATTTTTATATTACATTTTACTCATAAAAGGATGAAACCAAGATTGGTGATCTGTTCAAATAGATTAAAATCCTGTTTGTGACCACTCAAGTGTGTAATGTGTGACTTGTAGACTGTGTCAGAAGAAGATTTTCCAACCAAAAGTACCCATTGGTATCGCAGATGAAAATTCCTTATACCAGCTGAAAAAAAGTAGAAGGTGGGGAGAAGCTTGAAAACCTAAGAAGGCCATTAGGAAAGGCCGTATATTTTCTGATTCCGTTTAAAATTGTAAGTTGGTAAAAATGCTGCGTGATCAAAGGATGAACGTATTTTAGTAAATAGAGTTATAGTGCTACAGTGAGATAAATTTCACAGGTAAATCTGACGTAGCTAATGCATCATCATTATTCTTCATGTTGTATGGCAATTCTGTACAAATAGAAGGTAGCATGTTTAACGTTATTTCACATAAATACAAACTGAGACTTTCAGTGGTCTGGTTTGAGAGAGAAGAAATAGAAGACGGAAGGAGAGAAGTTGGCAGAGGGGCAATCTGCTCTAATATCCTCCAGTACAAAATCTAGATATAGGTCTTAACCTGGCAGGGTTTGAGGATCAGAATGGTGGCTCAGGTTTAGACAATTCTGTTTGTGGGGCCCAGCAGCTAGTTAAGAGAAAAATCTTTTTTCCTTCCCTATTACCCTAAAAAGTCCCCAAATTCATTGTATGTAGAATCCTTGAGTCAGATTAACCTTCCTAACACTTAGGTTTCAGGTTTGTTAGGTATGGCTGACAGCTCTCTTATCAACTCCCATTTATTTGCTAATCTAAATGAAAGTTTGATGGTAGAGTATAGTAAATTTAGGGAAGGTGAAGTGTTCACCTTCAGATGGTAGCTATTTATCTCAGCAAGAATAGCAGATGACTAACACCCAGATACATACCCATTATTATATGACTTAGCATTTATAAGGCATTTCTGTGCATCCTCTGAGACTAGACCACTCTCAAATGAGGTTTCAGAGTAAGACTCATCTTTGCATATGAAGACAAATGAGCAAAATCTTCCTATTTTTAAAATGTGCCTTTTGATTTGATATCTATTTGTTTGGAAAGAAGCTTTTAAAATCAAAACCATCAATCTGTGGTTATCTTCAAAGATAAATTTTGGTAGGTAGTTGTTACCCAGGTTGCCATTTTTAAGATGATTGTGGCTGGCCCAAATTAGGGGATCTTTTCATATATGTGTTATATATTTTAACTTCAGTCTTTTAAAAATGAATATTCCTAGGTGGCATGGGAGGGTGGGAAGGTCAAAACCCCAAAGCCCAAACTCCTCTTACGTATTGGCTGCTTCCTTGAACTTACCGTTTTTCTTTTGGAAAAGTGAGCTTTTGTTTTTGGATATTTTGTACTGATATTCTATGCCTACACAGATTTTGTTTTGGTTCAATAAGAGTTAATATTTTGCCAGGGGTTGCCTCCCATGAGATTCCAAATACCGATGTAAGTTCAACAGGCTTCCGAACTGGATGTTTCTATGCATTGAAACTCTGTAAACATGTGTAGCTTTGTCTACCATTGTATATTGCTGTATTGATTTGTTGGGTTGTTTTTTTTCTTCCTCCTGAAAAGCTCTGGCCTGTCTGTCTGATACAAAGACTGGTCCATTCCCCAGGGTCACTGCAAGAGAACCTCCAGGGCCTGGCCACTGTTAGATATTACTAATCTGCGAAGTTGCTCCAAATTCTCTTGCCCCTGATCATAAAGTTCCATTGAGTTCGATTTTATGTGAAGGTTCTTTGTCAAAAGGAATAAATGTTTATTCAACAGATCCAGTTGTTGTCAGCACTGACAGATGTGAAAATTAGCAAATAGCAAGAAGTCTCCCCTTTAGAAAAGGAAAACAAGTACTTAAAAAAAATCTTGTATTGTCAATAAACAAGTCCATTTTAAAAGCATTTTTGTGTAATGAAAATGGAGGCCTTAGGATGTTTCAGGGTTTATGAAGAGCCAGTTTATATGTAATCAGATGCTCCTGTTACTGTTACCACTGTAGTACTAGGGCTTAGTTCTGCCCTTTAAGTCACAGACTCAAGTTACTCCTGATTTTACCAGCAGTCAGAATACATTTTTCTTTAAATAGAAAAGAGACGATATCCCAGTGCTTCTCTATACTAAAACAGGAAGAGAAGCTTCCTTGTTGAAGTGGCAGTTTAGATGTTGTTATTTTGACAGAAATATTAGTAAATATGTCACATTATCCCTTGCTAAATATTTATAGCATAGAACGTATACTCTGATGCATAATATTTTATGAAAGAAATATCTTTTGCCTCAAATCCCTTTCACGGTTTTGACATGAATCTGTAATTTATACCCAGAGATCTACAGGCAAAAGACTTTATTAAGACCCTTTTATTTCAGCCAAGATAAGACGCCATCCTAAGAGGGAACACCCTGGAATCTTTGAGACCCTTAAAGGTGGAGTATTCTGAAATACCTGTGTTCATTCCTGTGCTAGAATTTAGATAGCTTCACTTTTGCAAAAAGGCACAAAATGAGGGCAATTTTTGATGTAAAATTTTAGTTTTTGAGATGAAGCCGGGGGCACAGTGGCGAAGTGCCCTATGTTAGCACTTAGGTAGCAGCCGTAACGAGTGTCCTGGATATTCCTCCTTAGAAAGGAAAGGTTGGTCACAAATGGCAGTGTCCTCTGCATTCAGTTCAGCTATGTGACTGAAAGACACTGTTCTTCAGCAGCTGTGAGTTTAGAAGATGTCACACATTGAGTATTTTTCTCTAGCTTATTTAGAAATGCCAGTCTAGACTTCCACAGTTTTGGATTCGTGGCCATAGTTTTGGCCTTTATTAGATGGCTCTCAAAGATACTTTTCAGGTGGACATTGATTTCATGCCAGCTGTCAGAGGTGATTTTCCCTAGAAATGGCTGGGTATATGGAGACATTCTGTATTAGAATGGAGGTATACACCCATCTCTTCTGTATTAGAGAGCAGGTGTTGCCCCCCTGCCCGTGGTGCTCAGATTGCTTAGTGTGAGAAGGAAAAGACCAGTGATAAGAGGAGGAAAACTGCACCTTCCATGTAGCTCAGTTAACAGCATCATGATTCTCCAGGATGGCCCCGTTTCTGTTTTTATTTACAAAATGGACTTGAGAATTAATTAGTAAGCAAACCATCTCCATTAGGTAAGTGGCCTTCTGATTTGTCTGTGTAAAGTTCTATTTCCCAAGTAATGTGTTCCAAAGCATTTTTATGTACAACTACTAGAAACTGCTGTACAAATATTTGCTGTTATTTGGTTGTAACAAAATCAGTAATGAGTTTCAAAATGGAATAATTTCAGAGCCCTTCATTTACAGTAGTTTGGGAAACACTTGAAATACCAAGTGATCTTAATTCACTGCAAGCTCTCTAACTGGAAAATGTGCCTAGTGTCGTCTTCAAGCAAGAATCCCCCGCCGCTTAACCACTGCTGCTTTAGACTTGAGTCTTCAACCTTGTTTTGTAGACTTTAGCATTCGTATTGTGTAATCTTTGACATCTCCCCAACCCCAGCCTTCCAAGCTTTGATTGCTTACCTTAGCAATGCTCTCAGCTTGGACCGGAAGGCACGGATGTTTCCCTGACCTTAACCTCACTGTGTATCAGCTCAAGGAAGAAGCTGGATTTGCTGATGTTGTAAGCACTAAATTATGTTCATAACATTTAACCCTCACATCCATAAGCAAACTAAGTGGGAAAATAAAGATGGACTATTGTAGCGGTCATAGATTGTTTAGGAAACAGCAAAAAGGCAAATTTTTCTTTAAAGTTCAAAAAAGTGGGGCAAAAGAGGGTGGGAAAGGAAAAGTTTATTAAGAAAATTGTATACTATATTAATTTGACTTTGCCATCTAGGCTTGAATTAAATTCATGTATTTTTTTTGGTCTTAACACATTCACATGTATCGGTAAGTTAAAAACTTAAAAATACACAAATGATTAGATTAGCATTATTATGTGTTTGTTTCCTTCCTTTTTTCTTTCCTTTTCCTTTCTTTTCTCTCTTCTCCTCCCCTCCCCTTCCCTTCCCTTCCCCTCCCTTCCCTTCCCTTCCCTTCCCTTTCTTTTGATGGAGTCTCGCTCTGTCACCCAGGCTGGAGTGCAGTGGCGCGCTCTCGGCTCACTGCAAGCTCCACTTCCTGGGTTTACGCCATTCTCCTGCCTCGGCCTCCTGAGTAGCTGGGACTACAGGTGCCCACCACCACGCCCGGCTACTTTTTTTCTATTTTTAGTAGAGACGGGGTTTCATTGTGTTAGCCAGGAGTTCTGTTAGCCAGGATGGTCTCGATCTCCTGACCTGGTGATCCGCCCGTCTCAGCCTCCCAAAGTGTTGGGATTACAGGCGTGAGCCACTGCGCCCGGCCTATTATGTGTTTCTTACAGAAACTCTGGCTAATTTTTTAATAAGCATGTTTTACAAATGCTGTTTCCTGAGAACTGTCGCTCCTAGATGGAACATGCTAGATGTTTGTGGGCGGTCCCTTCGTATCACCTGTGTCTTCTTACCTAGTAATTTGAAACACCCGTGTAAATTACCTTTGGCAAATAGGATAGCTAAATCACCGCTAAGATTTATAATTTACTTTTTGGATATCTGAAACATCAACAATATAGCCGTCCATGGCATGTTCCTGTGGAGTGTGGGTCGTGCCGTCTCTGCCTGCTCCATCTGGCTGATCCCAGGCAGGCAGCTCAGCGCTCAGCAGACACAGATCCCCAGCACATATGAACGTGAAAGAGGCTTCTCCGTGGGAGCGAAATGGCCAGCAGGTGTCACAGGCTGTGTGGGCCAGCATCGTGTGGGCACTGTGCTGGGGGAATCCCATCACAGCATGTGCTGGCATTAGTAGTAGACTGTGTGTGTCTCAGAGGGTCCAGAAAGTAATACAGTAAAGACGCTTGGGGGTGTGTGGGGGTGGTTGGTTGGGGTTTGCTTGTTAGTTTGTTGTAAAAGCCCAGCTTTTCATTCTTGGAAAGATTTCAGCCAAATCGAGAGGGTTACCTGCCAGGAATGCTGCAGAAGCAAGAACTCAGTGGGTGAGCACTTCCATTTCTTCAACAAATGCTTCTGAGTCCCTGACCTGTGCCAGGTGCTCTTCTTGAGCTGAGACTCCTGCAGGGAAAAAAGAGATAAAGACCCCACAGTCCTGTGGTTTACCTTCTAATGAGCACACTTTTGTCGATCAAACAGGGTGGCCTCTCTGGTGTCTCTGCACACTACCTGTATGATCTTTCCGTAGCTGATGGGGTCTCCTGACTAGTGATTGGTGATTTTAATCTGGATTTCACCACAGCACTTATTTTCTAACGTATGACTTAATTTACTTAATAATTGTGTCTATCGTATGTATTCTTATACATACACACAGGCATGCACACACAGACACGAATACAAGCTCTACAAAGACAGAAACCTTATGTTTCTTTTATTTCTTACTTGTGTATCCTGAGCACTGAGAACAGCCTGGCACAAAGCAGGGCTCAGGAAATGTTTGCTGAATGCATGTTCACACTGGATATGTTTGAAGACTGTCACTCACGACTCCTGTTGGTGTGTGGGGAGTGCATCTAGCTGTAAAAGCCATGGTGCTTGGGTGTCTTGGGGTGCTGAGCTTGTTCCCCCCTCCTTTGTGGGTGTAGTGCTATGCTGGCGTTTGGGTCCATGCCCCGCGTTTCTGATGGCTCTGCCCTCTGCCCTGTGTGGGGTGGCAGAGTTCTGTGTACACAGTTACATTTCGTTGTTCCTGGCTTCTCTGTGGATGACAGCAGCACTGATAAATGCCGCACCTGCTTTCTCAGCAGTCTTGTGGGGTGATTTTTCCTCTTAAGGAAATCACCTGATGTCTATGCGGAGTAGGAAATGCATCCAAAGCTTTGGGAGCTCAGTGTTGGCCCCTGGGCTGCAGCCAGAACCCTGTTTTAGAGCTGTGTCTCCCAGGCAGCTATGATGACTGCTTGAAAGCCCACTCAGGGGGAAGGTAAACCTGATGCCCGGGTGTTTGGACAGTGAGCATGGTGAGTGGACCATTACCTGTGCATAGAGAGTTGTTCATATGTGGTGACAGATGTTGGGCTGTTACTTAGTAACTTCAGATTGTTTTTCTTTGCATCGGAGCCATGTCTAAGTTCTGAGTGCTTCTCCCAGGTCAGATGGAGAGCTCTTCATTTGGGGGTGGGGGGATGGGGTGGCATTTTCAGGTGCCCAAGGCATTCCATGAACGTGCACCTGCAGGGTATGTGTCATCTTGGGTAAGACAGAGCCCTCCCAGTTCCTCTTCTAGATCTGTGCTTTTAGTTTTTAAAGAATGTCAGTATATACATTGCCATTTATTCAAATACGGAATGAGCATTCTGTTGTACTGACATAGCTACTTGGTAACAGAGACAAAGCCAACTCCATGCTCCAAATGGAAAACAAATGGAAACATTCTATGGTAGAAACAGACAACAAAGAAGTAGACAGAAAATAATGTCAGACAGCGGTAAGTGCTATGAAAAAAACACAGACTCACTGATTGTGATGGAGACTTTAAGTTGGATTCTCATAGAAGGCCTTTCTGAAGAGGGGACATTTGCCCTGACACTATGGATCAGCCATGAGAAGGCATGGAGAGGAACATGAGGTGATAGGTCCCAGTGAAGGAAAGATCTCCATGATGGCATCGATTGTGCACTCCACAAATATTACTGAGCACCTGCTGTGTGCCAGACACTGTTCCTGGTGTCAGGGTTATAGCAGTGGACAAAATAAGGCCTCTACCTCTATGGAGCTTTTATTAAAGTAGGGAAGGGGATGGGAGGGCTGGGTCGCGCGTTGGGTGTGGGGTACAGGGTATGAGGTGCGGGGCAGGTATCTGGGTGCCTTTTTATGTAGGGTATTCACAGAAGGTCTCTAGAGAGGTGACATTTGGACGAAGACCTAAAGGAAAGGGAGGAGGAAGGCGAGGAGCTTGGAGAGCTTGGTGCATCTTGATGGGGGATAGGGTAAACTAAGTCAGTTATGTAGGGCCCTGGAGGCCACAGTCAGGACTTCGGCTTTGACTCTGAAAGGAGATGGCAAAGTTTGGAGCTGCTGTGTATGTTAACAGGACCATGCTGGCAGCTGCATTAAGAGAGACCGTAAGGGCAAGGACAGAAGTAAAGAGACCAGTAGGAGGAGGCTGTTGCCCCAGTGTAGGACAGAGAAGATGAACCTTAGACCAGGGTGGTGGAGATAGTCAGCGGAGAGAAGTAGTCAGAGTCTGGAAGCACCAGCAAGACTGTCTGGCGCACACAGGACGCACGTGGGATGTCCAATGAGGCGGACGAGATGAGGTTGGGTGACTAGAGCCTGGTGAGTGAGAGGCAGAGAGAGTATTAGATCACATGGGCCCTGGAGCCATGGTGAAGAATTTGGATTTTGTTCTCTGTGTTGGAAAGTTAGCAGAGAGCTTATACGGGGGGTGAGATGACATAGGGACAATGTTAATAACAGCAACGAATATTTATTGAGCACTTACTGTGTACCAGCTGTTGCAACAGCCTCTCAAGGGTTGGTTCTGCTGTTGGAACCATGTTATAAATGAAGAAACTGAGGCACAGAGAGGTTAGCTAACTTGTCCAAGATCACACAGTTAGGGACAAACTTGACAGAATTATGTATGTCCTGGTATGTATTTCAGTTTTCTTTAGAGAAGGTATCACAACTTTGGGTAACTGTGCCCCTACCCCAGGATTTAAGATGTTTTGGTGGTTGAAGGCGATGTTTAAGAGTGGGACCAGAGAATATTGAGGTGTTAAAATCTCACTAACTCTGTATTCATTAAATCTGTATTCATGATATAATTCATGTGCCTCCCCCTTTTGTGAGCCCCTCAAACACGATCATGGGTATGTTTTCTCCACCCGTAAAGTACGTTCATATTCATAGAAAACCCACAGAGAACTGCAGACCTGAAGGTTTCTTTGTAAGAGCTTTCATTGGATAGCTAAAAGGGCTGCAGTAGGTTTAAAAAAAAAAAAAAAACCCAAACCACCCTGGATTCCAGGCTGCACAGCCTCTAGGAGGTGTGGGTAATCCCTTTATAAAGCTTGGCATAATTTCTGTAAGACTTGCTTATTTTGCTCTCAGCTTGCTATCTTGATATGTTTGCCTTTGAAGAGGTTAGAGTTATTGTGATTTAATCACAGACCACGTATTTCACAAGATTCATCTGGTATCTCCAACTTGTTTTCGTGTTTCCTTGGCTGTCAGTCCACAGGCAGAGGTGGGAGGAGGCCGGCATGGGGGACAGAGTGTGGTAGAAAGGAGCATTTACTTAGCAGAGGAGAGTGCTGAGGGCTGCTATTACCTTCCCAGAATGCCTGATCCCCAGCAGTGATGAGCAGGCTGGGATCGTGGTGTTAAATTTGGTATTTTCTAGAAATATATAGCAGGCTTTCCCCTCCATCTGCCCCCCTTCAAGATTTCGAAGCCTTGTGTTTTGCAAGAGTTGAGAGGGGAACAGTTAATAGCTTGGATTATCTTGTCTCTGGAGAGAATTTATGTATCAATTCACCGGAAGACTGCTCTGCTATTAGGGCAACAAGAATGGTTTTATTTCTCCCTTCCTTTCCTGCACTCTGTTCTTATGTAATTCTTGTATTAAAACCATTCCTGGTAAATTAGAACATGCTCTTGTGTTTGGGCCCTGCTTTGAAGGAGGGTGCTGAGTCTAAAAAGTTTGGTAGCCTCTCGTTTCTCATGGTGATTTGTGAGATTTCTAGGGACTTTGTGTTTTACAGAGCTTGTTGTGTTGCACAAACCAGCCTCGTTGGCCCTTCTAGGTGATAAAAGACGCTGGGCTGGGAGGGCAGCCGTGGAAAAGGGTGTGGGCGAGGGAGACAGTGCTTCATCCTGCCTGGATGAAGCATGTTGGTTGTTGGTTTATTCATAAATTAGAAAAATATATTAAGAATTGAAGTTGTTCCTTATCTCATAAGATTTCTAGCAGGCTGTATAAAGTCTGTAGATGGTAATATCCATTTAAAAGCGGACAATGAAAAAATTCTCTCTTTGGGAGTTGTGTTGCTATCTCTACCCCAATTTGGCAATCTTTAATTAACTTGGCAACCCCCATTTTACCAACAAAGAACAAGCTTTGATTAAAAAAATAATAAAATGTCAGGGAGTGAAAGATACGGAGTGTGACTCAGCAGATGGGAATTCCTTTAATAACACGCTGGGTGTTAGCATTAGAACCGCCACCGAACAGCTCTGCAAGATGCCCTCCCAGCCCTCCCTCCGCCTATTTGGATAAGACCAGGAGACTGCAGCAAACTTCTCAAGGGGAGGCGAACTTGGTGTTGGTATCTGAGCGATTGTCTGTTTCAATTGTTTCCCTCTGTCTTGGAAAACACCGACACAAATCCAGTCCCGGTTCCTGCAGCTGCTGGGGCAAAGCAGGCTTTTTATGAATGAGGCCCAGAAGGGGGAGGAGAGGGCTTGTGTTACAGCAGCAGTTGGGTAATACATTTCATTCACTTGCAGCCATCTAGCCTAGGCTTCATTTTAAAGGATATTGTTCATTTTTGGCAATTCAGATTAGACTTTTTTTCTTCCTTGTGCAACTGTTGGTAAGTTAGAACACTAAGCATGTGTGTGCATTCTTTTTGCTTGCTTTTTTGAGTGTTTGCTCCTTTAGTTGGGATAAATGGTAGGACAGGTAGGAAGGCTTTGTCATACCCGGGGGCCTTAGTTACTTCTCCCTCCCAGCACCACTTAAGAGAAGAAGAGGTGGCCTCCCTCTCCCCAACCTCAGAGCCCTCAAAGCCCTTGATAGTGAGCCTGAGCACTTGTTAGGAGGTGACTTCTACCTGAGGTCTGCTGGGGTTCACATGTGCCAGTCTCCCTGTCCTGCTCCCTGTGGGCGGCTCTTTATTTGTGGCCCTTGAGGCCCCATTGTTGTGGCCACCAAAACCTGAATTGGAAGCTGTGTGACAATGCTGGTCCCCCTCCCTGCACTACTTCCTGCTGGGGGCAGAACAAAGAGAGCAGGCATTGTCTCTGGCATAAATGAACCTCTATCAAAACAAACACCCAGAGAGAGGGGCGGCCTGGTTACAGCTGCCTGTGTGAGCCTAGACAGTGGGCCTCATTCCTCACAAAGGGAGCTTTGAGGCCCGGAAGAGGCCTTTCCTTGATGATGGAGCTGTGCACAGGGAGCAAACCCCAAGCCGACTGCTTGTCCATGCCACCCTCAAGCAATGATTTCCCCAAATTGGACAGCCTGGGTTTGTATCCTTGAGCACATTTTTGGGAAGAGCATTCCCCGTGAGGCATTGTAGCTATGTGTATGGAGTATAATTCTGTTTTCAGGTTGCTCTGCCACGGAGGTTAAGAACTCCCTCTTCCAAGGTAGAGAGACGATGACACTGGGTTTTCACTCCAGCTTTTAAACAGGATGACTCCCAGCCCCCACCCGCGTGGCTAGCAACAAGCAGGGACTCTGAAACACTGCAAGCCAATGGACTGAACATCTTACTTTTGCTGTCCATGTTTTGGTGTTTTATAAACACATCTGGTAATGACCCTGATGCCCCATGTCCCAGCAAGGGCATAGGTACCTGCCATTGTGTACCGAAGACCCTTTCCTCATAGCCCTGGTTTTTCTCCTGCATGGGGTCATGTGTGTCCCGTTACCAAGTTGTGGCCCCTTTTCAACCTTGAGTGCCACATCTGGGCTGTTGTAGGCATGGGTAGTACAGGCTGGGTTTGTTACTCTAAAAATGAAAGGGAGGATTAGTTGTTAGTGCCTTCCTGTAGGTACGAGAGGGAATGAGTTGAGGATTCGATCACTGTTTATAGCCAGTCTTGGATCCTGATTGTGAAGTCATTCTTTCTGGATAATAACTACTATATCCAGCATCTTGAGAGTATAAAGTAAAGGCACATGTTGTACATCAACTCTGAGATGTAGCAATGGCTTGGACTTTGGAGGCTGATTAGAGAAAACTCATGATGAGCTGGAGCAGGGTGTGGCTGGCGGATTCTAAAGGTGCTAGCCCTAGTTTTACAGCTGACCAGGGAAGGTCATTGACCCCTGAGAGTCTAGGCCCTGAGAGAACCTTGGAGGACTTAAGGGTGGAGAAAGGTGACAAAAGAGATGCAAGCCAACAGCAATTTTATGGAACATAGTGTGTACAGGATTTGAACTTAACTCTGTGAAAGACAAGGGTTGCTTGTATGCACAGATTCACATCTGAAGAATGCATCTCATTGTGGCTGTAATTTCTGTGGATGTGCAAACATCTACCTGTGCATTTTATTTGTCTAGCATCATTGAAAGAGTATTTTGCTCGAGTTGATTTCCCAGGTAATTGAAGCTTACTTCTCAAGGCACAAGATATTTTTTCTCATATATTAGCAGTCTTAAGTGAGTGAGACCCCTAAGAATTCTTAATTCTTTTGTCTTACTTTTCCTGCAGGAAACTTATGTTTTCCTAGATAGGAATTCTGCTACCAAAAATGAAAAGTAAACGTAATATGTAATGTTCTACTGGTAATTGTTTCCATTTTAGGTTGACACCGAACTAATGATTTTTAAATTGTAGCTGACTTGAAACACAATGAAAAAATGGTTTCCTGCTGTTTTTAAGCTGGATTCAGTAACATGAAGGTAATGAAAAATGTACAGATCTCAGTAATAATACAGTTGTATGTTGCTTAATGACAGGGATATGTTCTGAGAAATGCATTGTTAGGTAATTGGATTTTATCATTATGCCAGCATCATAGAGCGTACTTTCACAAACTTAGTTGATACAGCCTACTACACACCTAGGGTCAATGGTATAGCCTATTGCTCGTAGGCTGCAAACCTGTGGAACATGTTGCTGTACTGAACACTGTAGGCAGTGGTAACACAATGGTAAGTATTTCTGTATCTAAACACATAGATAAGGTACAGTAAAAAATATAGTGTAAAAGATAAAAAAAAAAATGGTACACCTGTATAGGGCACTTACTAGGAGTCAGGCTTGCAGGACCAGAAGTTGCTCTGGGTGAGTCAGTGAGTGAGTAGTGAGTAAATGTGAAGGCCTGGATAAATATTGTACACTTAGGCTACACTTAGTGAATATTTTATTTATTTATTTATTTATTTATTTATTTATTTATTTATTTGATAGGGTCTTGCTCTGTCCCCCAGGCTGGAGTGCAGTGGTGCAGTCACAGCTCACTGCAGCCTTGACCACCCAGGCTCAAGCGATCCTCTTACCTCAGCCTCCTGAGTAGCCGGGACTAGATGCACACACCACCATGCCTGACTAATTTTTGTATTTTTAGTAGAGATGAGGTTTCACCATGTTGTCCAGGCTGGTTTCAAACTCCTGACCTTAAGTGATCCACCTGCCTCAGCCTCCCAAAGTGCTGGGATTACAGGCATGAGCCACGGCGCCTGGCCACAGTTAACTTTTTTAATAAGTAGAAGGTGTACACTCTTAAATAACTATAAAAAGTATAGTAAATACATAAACCAATAACATAGTCACTTATTATCATTATCACATATTATGTACGTGCACTGTTTTACGTGCTATACTTTTATACAGCTGGCAGCAGGGGTTCGTTTGCACCAGCATCCCCACAAACACATGAGGAATGTGTACATCTTATGATGGTTGAGATGTCACTAGGCAGTAGGAATTTTCTGGCTATATTCTATCCTTACAGGACCACTATTGTATATGCACTTCATCTTTGAAACGTTGTTAGCTGCCTCATTACTGTATTTCTGTTCCACAGTCATGGGCTCACCATGCAGTACACATGTGTGGTCACTGGATGGAATGGAAGAACACTGAGGAAATGCATAGCCTGTTTCATATATTTATTGCACTATTATTTATTGAGAGGAATGTTAAGAAATCTTGCTTTTTTGTAGTTTTAGAATGCTGTGAAATATCTAGTTGGGGCATTATCATGCCATTTTGCAAGGTAATCTTCCATTTCTGAATAATGTTGCAAGTAGCCTGCATTTGGAGGACTGATTTGGGACTAAGGCAAGGAATTTAGGGGGCACAAGTAGAGGGGAAGAAATAAACACATGACTTTGTTTTTGTTTTTGAAAGGACAGTGGTTTGCTTGTTGATTCTGCTTTGAGAGGATGGGGATGCACTCCAGAGAAAGTGAAATGAGGCTATGGGAGGAAGAGAGCAGCACACACACAGCACTTGCATTTGATTGTGAATGTGATTGTAACTCCTCAGGCAGGAAGGAGAGTGCTAAGATCGTCATCATGAGCGCTCAGAAAATACCTGCTAATCTCTTTACTGGAAGATACAGGGAGCTGCAGATAATTATTGTTTTTTAAGATGGAGTTTTCCTGGAGTGCAATTGTGCAATCTCAGCTGACTGCAACCTCCACATCCCCAGTTCAAGCAGTTCTCCTGCCTCAGCCTCCTGAGTAGCTGGAACTGCAGGTGTGCGCCACCATGCCTGGCTAATTTTTTGAATTTTTAGTAGAGACAGGGTTTCACCATGTTGGCTAGGCTGGTCTCGAACTCCTGACCTCAGGTGATCCTCCTGCCTTGGCCTCCGAAAGTGCTGGGATTACAGGCATGAGCCACCACTCCCGGCCGCTGCAGAGAATTTTTAAAATAAATGATAGATTCTCACAGATAAGAAGTACAGGATAATTATTTGCCAAAGTTTGAAATTGCCATTATATTCAAAGGCATTCTCTTTTGGGAGTGGTTTTATATTTAAGGTTTGAATTTAGATGACCTCAATCTTGAGATGTTATCGGAGCATTACAGGGGAGTCTCATAGACATGCAGGTGCAATTTAACTTGAAGATACTTAAACTTTATGCTGCCAGAGTTGGCCAGCTAAGCAAAAAGAATTCTGATAGGTCTTATTCTCCTCCCCATCCCACACACTGATTTTTTTTTTTTTTTTTTTTATGTTTGGCTGAAACATTTTACGTTTCTCATTTTTCACAGAGCTAATGTTTCTCTAGGACTGTTTTCCCTGAAGTGTGTACCCTGTGTTTGAGCAGAGCAGCAAGACCAGACTTCCAAATGGCATGCTGCATTTTAATGTGCTTTCATAATTGTCTGTTCTAAAAGGGTGCCTGTGTGTGTATGGTGTGTGTGTGTCTGTGTGTGTGTGTGTGTGTGTGTGTGTGTGTGTGTGATTCAGGGCACCTGAGAGCACATTGCCTGTTGTCCCCTCCACCCCCTCTGAAATGCAGGCCACCCTTTCTGTTTCAGTTGCCCCTTGGGTAGCAATCTGTGATAACTCAAGGTCAGGAGGAAGTATTTGTTTTGGTTGTCTTGTTTAACTAATTAAATCATTAATCTTGGTCCTTAAAAGAAACTAAAATAAAATCATAAAGTAGTTCTGATAAGTCCTTGCCATAAATTACTGCTTTTGAAAGCTCACATAAAGGACTCTGAACTGTTGCTACTCATAACATTTCTGACGCCAAATGTGTGGGGTTTTTCCATACCAACAACCAGTTCTCCAACTCTCCAGACACCAACTGGGTGCCTTACAATTCAGTGCAGTTCTGACACTCACCACCTGGAGTTAGCACAGACTCCACAGGGTTGAGGGTTCAGTCCCACGAGTCTGCCCTCGCTGCAGATGCCTGTAGCAGGTATGGGGTGCCCACACTTCTGTCTGACTTGCCTGCAAGGTTGAGAGTTTGTAGCCAGGCCCCTTGCTTTCAGGTCTGATAACTTGCTAGGTTATCAAACCTGAAACTTGATAACTTCTGCAGGTGTTGAAATTAGAACGGCCCCACTCACCTGGGCTCACAAAATTCCAGAAAATAGTTGACTTCCTATTGCTGGTTTTTTGGTTTTTTTTTTTTTTTTTTTTGAGACGGAGTCTCGCTCTGTCGCCCAGGCTGGAGTGCAGTGGCGCAATCTCGGCTCACTGCAAGCTCTGTCTCCTGGGTTCACGCCATTCTCCTGCCTCAGCCTCTCCGAGTAGCTGGGACTACAGGCGCCCGCCACCACGCCCGGCTAATTTTTTTGTATTTTTAGTAGAGACGGGGTTTCACCGTGGTCTCGATCTCCTGACCTCGTGATCCACCCGCCTCGGCCTCCCAAAGTGCTGGGATTACAAGCGTGAGCCACTGCGCCCGGCCCCTATTGCTGGTTTAATGTGGAGGCTGTATGTCCAGAGTGGATGGGACAAGTGGAAGAGTTGCACAGGGCGAGGTGTGGGGGTGGCGTGGAGCTCCTTTTCCGGAGTCTCTAAGAAGGTGGGACTCCAGCGGCAATACCTTGTCCATGTGCTAAGGCAGCTGAGGGCACGCTAAGTGCTGTGTGGTGTCCAAGCTGACTTGGGAGGGACCAGTTTGGGGCCAACCCCCCAGCCTCACTTGTCAGGTCCCACCTCTGCTGGCATCTGTGGGCTTAAAGTGCCTTCACTCCCATCCTTTTCAACTATTTCTTGATTAAAAAAAAAAAAAAAAAACTGTTGAATGGTAGGAGCCTCTCTCTATAATTGGTATTTGTGGGAATAAATATTAAATAAACACTTTCTAATAGGTGTTACCAGGATGCCTATGGAAATTATCTCACAGAGTTTTCAACACTGTGAAAAGAGAACCTGACTGCCAGGGAGATCCCTTTTTCCTAGTCCTTGTGAACGTGTGCTGGACAGCCAGGCGTGGCACTGTGGCAAGAAACACCCGTTCTCTGGCATTAGTAAGAGGGATATAGCCAAGGGTATCTGTATACCAGTTTCAGGCCCATACATCCACAAAATATTGATGTGAGAGCTTTAGGGCACAGCTGACCCTAAGCCTAACGTAATCATTAATGTCATGAAAATTGGAGAATTGGCCAGGCGCGGTGGCTCACACCTGTAATCCCAGTACTTTGGGAGGCCGAGGTGGGTAGATCACTTGAGGTCAGGAGTTCAAGACCAACCTGGGCAACATGGTGAAACCCCGTCTCAAAAGAAAAAAAAGAAAAGAAAATTGGAGAATTTATAACGTCTGATGTGACCTGTTCTTTAGGTGTTGAAATTAGAACGGCCTCGTTCACCTGGGACATTCTTCAGCTCACGCCCTCTGCCTGGCTTACAGTTGCTCAGTGAAATGCTTTCTTAATTGTAGCATGGTGGGATTTTTATAAATCCAAATGACTTAGAGCTAGGTGTCACATTTTTAGCAGCTAAAATCTTACTAATCGTAAAGCTCGGATTCCTCTAAGTAGGGCGCTGAGCACACGCTGCATCCTGGATATATGAATAGATGAACCAGATCGTGTACACGTGGGACACATTCTTTGTCCTTTGGGACTTTCTTTTGCTTGGATGTTGGTAGTAACCATGTAAGTTCGGGCAGCTTTCTAGAAACTTTCCTTGTTGTGCAACATTATGCAATAAATGCACTGCTTTGTGATATCTGAGACGTTTTGGTTTTCTTCAGCTTGTTTGAGTTAAATTTAGACTCCTGGCGTAGTTTTAGGTTTGAATGCATTCTCTGAGATAGGATAAGGACCAAAACATCCACTCAGCAGCCAGATGGGGTTTTATCCTTGTGCTGCCATTTTTGAGACCCATGCCTCTGTTTCCTTTTCTGTAAGATAGCATTAATAGTGAGGGATTGTTGTGCTGTGAGGTTTAAATGAACTAATCCCTGTGAAGAGTTTACAGCAGGGCCTGGGCCATAGTGAAATACTATTTGTGCATGTGGAAGCCATCGTCACTTTGTCATACCCTTGTTGTCATTATACCCTGTCTCCTTGCCTTTTTTGGGTCCTTTCAAGCAGTCGGATTTTCTGTCTGACATAGTATAAGTTTAGAGGAAACAATAGCAGCTGTAAGATAATAGTAATTTTCCTTCTGAAATCATTTTGGTGAATTTAGTCAGAATATTTGATCCATAAACTCTCATTATAAAACATTGCCTTATGATTGGAATTTTTTCTCAGAACAGTTCCAATGAACATGATTTTTTGGTGGTGAGGTGCTATTTTCTGTGCAGTAATGAAGTTGTGAGGACACACAGATAACAAATCCATGTTGTTTGGGAAAGGTACTTGGGATAGCCTGGCATGGGGAAGAATGACATTAGGGTATTCTCCTTGAGGAGCTCAGAATAACCAAAGGTAAAGCATTTGGTGGTATAAGATATATTAATCTTAAAAATAAATTGAAAATAATAAGATACTGGGATATGTTAGCCACCGAAGTTTAGGTAACTACAATGAAATAGCTCTTTATTAATTTTGAAACCTAAAGTTGAAAGAGTTCCTTATTATTTGTCAGTATCTTTATCCTCTTCAAAAAGGTTTCCAGCTTTGGGATAAATTGTGAATAATTGTTTCACTTTGTTTTTTAATATTGGCTATGCAGTGATTTTGCATTGAACTGTGATATAAGAATGATCATCAGCCCCTTCGGATTACTGTGTGTACCTTTGTCACCAGTGGCATATAGGGGCTTAAAAGCAAATAAGTTTAATATATATATTCATTGAGAACACACTGTAGACTGTTAGGATTTTCGGTGCTGGAGCCATAATGATGAATGTGACAAGGCCCTCACCCTTGAGGTGCCTATAGTCATGTGGAACCTAGGTCCATGCGGGTACTCTAGGGCAGGTATGTTCTTGAAAGATTTTTTTTTATTTTATTTTTTAAGAGACAGGGTCTTGCCTTGTTGCCTGTGCTGGAGTGCAGTGGTGCAGTCATAGCCCACTGCAAGCTCAAAGTCCTGGGCTCAAGAAATCCTCCTGTCTCAGCCTCCCGAGTAGCTAGGACTGCAGGTGTGCACCACCATGTCTGGCTAATTTTTATTTGTATTTTATTTTTATAGAGACAGAGTCTTACTCTATCGCCCAGGCTGATCTTGAACTCCTGTCTCAAGTGATCCTCCTGCCTCAGCCTCCCAAAGTGCTGGGATTACAGGCATGAGCCACTGTGCCCTATGTAAAAGATTCTTATCAACAGTTAAAATAAGAAGCCGCTCAAGACATTTACCTATCCTGAATGTTCCCGGCCCTCAACGTGCCAGGTAGCGGCAGTATTGTTCTAGTGCAGATAAGAAAACCCTGAGGAGGTCTATATATTCCAGGACTCTGTCTGAGGCCCTTTGACACTCCGGGGGCACCCTGCCCTGACCCTGACTCTTTCCTGCATGTACTGAGGATGGAGGCAGCCTATGGGTGGCACAGAGATTTGCTGCCTGGCTAGCAGTACTTCAGGGCACTAGGTGGCTTGAGGACCTCCTGTTAGAAGCTTGGATTCACTTTTCCCAAGGCAACCAGGATTGGATTCTATTAGTTCTGGGTCTTGAGAGCCTGCAAGGGCTTGCTTCTGTGAAGGTGAGTCTGGGAGAGAAGCCATGGAGTCAGTGTGAGTTCTGCAGCCTCCCAAGTTCTGCTGGTGAGAGGCTTGCCTGGTGCCAGGGCTCTGGGCATTGGGAACATTGCCTGGTCTACCGGGCAAGAAACGTGAACCACCGCAGTGAACTGGCAGCACGTTGGCATTTTTCCCTCCATGTTTTTATAAAACCGCTGAGTAGACACCAGATTATAAATCCTGTGTAAATAGTCTTGAAGAGTTTCTGGGTTCAGCCCCAGAGAAGACTAGTTTGGGTTTTGAGGAATACTTCAAGAAAATGTTTGTTGGTTCTGTTTTCCAACGTAAAGTGCTGCACAAGGACTATGCTGTGAGATCCAGGAGTGTCTTTTCAGCCCTGAGTGAGTGCCTGCAGGGGACACAGCTGCTTTGGAGGAACGTGGTTCCAGAGGGTTTCCCACTCTCCATCCTAGTTGCTAAAATCACGTTCCACGTATTGTGTTCTGATGATAGAATGAAAGCCCACTCCCCGCACCCTGGGGTCTAGGTGGGGAAAGGAGAGGTGTGTCTGGGGTAGCCACAGGGTTGGGCATGAGCTCAGTAGAGACAGCAAACTGACCCAGACAGACTCCCGCTTTAGGGAATCTGGGATGAACTAAGTGAAGGTGGGTCATGGGAGCAATGCTGAACCACTATGGTGGTTACAGTGAAGGCTGCTACACACCCAGCTTTGGGAGGTGGGGCCCAGGGTATCCAGCTTTGTAGAAAGGCATGGTGTGGGGGTGGCTGGCGGGGGTGGTGGGTAGTTTTCCTCTTGCATCTCTGAGAAACTGGACTGGTGTACTGCTCTCTGCTTTCCTGAGGGGTCCGTAGCTGTGCTGGTGGTTTGCTTGGTATCTGCATTACATCCACTCTTTGCTTGAGCCTGTTTGTCCAGTTGCTGTGTCTAGGGAAGCTAGCATTCACATATTTCAGATTAAATTCCACACTCCATCACCAAATGAAAACCCTGCTATTTAAGGTAAAAATAATTTAAAAATGTTTTATTTTGGTCTCTGGATAAATTAATCTTGAGGAAAGCAATACTTACTGAATGTTGACGTGTGTATATGTCTTTCTCTTTATACCATACTTACAGGCAAGTAACTCTCTTGTAAAATCAGATTCTACATGATTTTCTTTTTTCTTTTTTTTTTTTTTTGAGACGGAGTCTCTGTAGCCCAGGCTAGAGTGCCGTGGCATGATCTCTGCTCACTGCAAGCCCCACCTCCTGGGTTCACGCCATTCTCCTGCCTCAGCCTCCCGAGTAGCTGGGACTACAGGGCGCCCACCACCATGCCCAGCTTATTTTTTGTATTTTTAGTAGAGACGGGGTTTCACTGTGTTAGGCAGGATGGTCTTGATCTCCTGACCTCGTGATCCGCCTGCCTCAGCCTCCCAAAGTGCTGGGATTACAGGCGTGAGCCACCGTGCCCGGCCTCTAAATGATTTTCTTAAGTGTAATTCAAGAGTTGGCAAACTACAGCCCATGCTGCCACATCTGGCCTGCCATACCTGTTGTTGCACATAAAGTTTTATTGAGTCACAGTCATACTCATTTGCTTTCATATTGTCTGTAGACAACTTAGAAGTTAGAAAATTCTTTCTCTGGCTGGGCACAGTGGCTCATACCTGTAATCCCAGCACTTTGAGAGGCTGAGGCGGCTGGATCACCTGAGGTCAGGAGTTTGAAACCAACTTGACCAACATGGAGTAACCCTGTCTCTACTAAAAATACAAAAATTAACCAGATGTGGTGGCACATGCCTATAATACCAGCTACTCAAGAGGCGGAGGCAGGAGAATCACTTGAACCCGGTAGGTGGAGGTTGCAGTGAGCCGAGATCGCACCATTGCACTCCAGCCTGGGCAAAAAGAGCAAAACTCCTTCTCCAAAAAAAAAAAAAAAAAAGTTCTGGCCTGGCGCGGTGGCTCACGCCTATAATCCCAGCACTTTGGGAGGCCGAGACGGGCGGGTCACAAGGTCAGGAGATCAAGACATCCCAGCTAACATGATGAAACCCCGTCTCCACTAAAAATACAAAAAAAAAAAAAAAAAATTAACCAGGCATGGTGGCGGCCGCCTGTAGTCCCAGCTGCTTGGGAGGCTGAGGCAGGAGAATGGCTTGAACCCGAGAGGCAGAGCTTGCAGTGAGCCGAGATCACGCCACTACCCTCCAGCCTGGGCGACAGAGCGAAACTCCATCTCAAAAAAACAAAAAAAAGTTCTTTCTTTATGTAAACAAAGAAAACTCTCCTTCTTATAATTTGTATGTATTGGGTCTATTTGTATTCTATGAACCATAAGAAATAAGTCAACTATCAGCTGGGCGCGACGGCTCACGCCTGTAATCCCAGCACTTTGGGAGGCCGAGGCGGGTGGATCACGAGGTCAGGAGATCGAGAACATCCTGGCTAACACGGTGAAACCCCGTCTCCACTAAAAATACAAAAAATTCTCTGGGCGTGTTGGTGGGTGCCTGTAGTCCCAGCTATTCCAGAGGCTGAGGCAGGAGAATGGCGTGAGCCTGGGAGGTGGAGCTTGCAGTGAGCCAAGTTCGTGCCACTGCACTCCAGCCTGGGCAACAGAGCCAGACTCTGTCTCAAAAAAAAATAAAAATAAAAATAAATAAGTCGACTATCTCAAGATAATTACCCTTTTGAATACTTGAGGACATCTTTTCTGTACCCTCTGAATATTTCCTTCTCCAGATAAAATATTTCTAGGTCTTTTTACCTGTTCTTTGTTTCAGAGTTTTAAGTCTCCATTTGATAAAGTATAGTTTAATAGCCTTCGAAACCACATCGTTGAGATTTAAAAAGCCCACCTTGAGGGACATGACCAATAGAAATCATACCAGGACCATTTAGCACCCTTACTCTGGGAGCCATGGCTCTTGGGGTGCAGCTGAAGATTGTATTATCATCCTGGAAGCCCTCTCGGACAGCTGACTCCGACTGGAGCCAGGAGAGTTCCTTGAACTCTTGTGCCCTTCCAGCTGTGAGCTGTGTCACCATTGTATTATTTTTACATTGTTGTTGTTCTTGAAAAAGCCTTTTTTTTTTTTTTTTTTTTGAGGCAGAGTCTTAACTCTGTCGCCCAGGCTAGAGTACGGTGGTGCGATCTCAGTTCACTGCAATCTCCGCCTCCTGGGTTCAAGCATTTGTCCTGTCTCAGCCTCCCCAGTAGCTGGGATTACAGATGCCTGCCCAGCTACTTCTTTTATTTTTAGTAGAGATGGGGTTTTGCCATGTTGGCCAGGCTGGTCTCGAACTCCTGACCTCAGGTGATCCTCCCACCTCAGCCTCCCAAAGTGCTGGGATTATGGGCGTGAACCACCGTGCCCAGCCGAAAAAGCTTTTAAAAATTTTGTTGTATAATATTATGGCCATCCTTCCAAACGTGACCTTTTTATGTCGTATTTTATCTAACTAATTTGCCCTTGCCCCCAACTGTTATCTTGGAATTTCTTACGTATTAATATACTGTCAGGGTCCCTGCTTGGGGCATTGTCCTTGGGCTTGCCATTAGATAACTCCAAGTTGGCTTGACTCCAGAGGAGCTGCCTTCACATGTGCCGTGAAATGTACCGTTGTTGACCAGAGACCATCATTATCATTAAGTCCACAAACCCGCTTCCTGTCTCTTAGGCTGTCCCAGTCTTCTATCGAAAAACAGTGGTTTAACTGGCTTCTCTGATAGCGCTGGTGAATTGGAAGCTTCTTGTCATCCCCCTTGGCTGGGGTGAGGCTTACCTCCTGGGGCCTTGGCAGTTTTGATCTAATTGACTTATGTTACCTTTCTGTATTAATCAAGCCTTTTTATTTTCCGTACTTCTGATGCTTTGACATCTTGGGGCCTTGCTGACCCTGAAGAGACCAACCCCCGTAGGGTTAGCCAGTTCCTAGATAGTGAATGAGCACAAGGCTCATATGCAAAATAACCAATCCAAAGGCCACACCCCTCACCACCTTTATTGGGATTTCATACTCAAGGCCAGTATTCCCCTACCTTAATCACCCTAGGGCCAGATACCAGACAAGAGACAGCGCCTACACCCCAGAGCGTGTCAAAATTATTCCAACCAGCTAGTCCTAAACCTCCTTACCTTGTGTGATTTATTCCTTCCTAAGGAAACCACAATAAAGGCTCTCCTCCGTGTTTTCCTACCATTCCCTCTGCCTCAGAACCAACCTTGGTTCTTCTCTATGTGGCCCCTCGGCATGGTGCACTCCCTCCTCTTGGGGACTGTGAGTAACAGACTTTTTCAGTGGCATTTGTCTTTTTAACTGTTGGCCTCACCATACCTAAATAGCAATAAACCCTACATCTTAAAATACTTTGAGATTGTCACATACAGTACCCAGAATAGGTGAGGATGAGGGCAATTGACTGGATGCAGAGCGGCCCCAGTCCATTCCTATGTCCGAATGCTAAGACTTGAGAAAGATGGAGAGGAGCCTGACTATCAAGAGTTGCCTTCTTGGACGAAGTGGGCTGAAGACACATGAATCCCTTCCATTAATACATCTACATATTTTCTACCATTGTAATTGTATTAATAATTGGAGAAAATAACAATGACTGTCAACAACAATAGCTTAATCCAGTAGAGATGAGGTCCGGAATAGGTTCTGGCCTACTGCAGTTCATGTTTTTTACTTTCAATGCTGAAGCACAAGCAAATGTAAAAGCTTCTCTTGAGTGTTTTGTAAATTGTGGGATAATTGAGGTATGCGACATGGTTAATAACCCAGTGTCTCCTCATTGAGCACTGGGTTCTTAACCGTATATAGCAAATGAAGCACATCATTGTGGATTGCTTGCGTCACTAGATCCTGTTGCAAAACCAAGATTCAACTTTAAAATACATTTTAATTTAAGTTACCCTTTCTGGCATGAATGATACATCACTTTGGAGCAACACTTACCAGGCAGTGAAAGCTTTTTTTAATGCCCCATGTAGCACTGCTTTCTGTGCCGTTATATGATTTGGATGGATGGATGGATGGATGGATGGATGGATGGATGGATGGATGGTGGATGGATGGATGGATGGATGGATGGATGGATGGATGGATGGATGGATATAGCCACAGGGTCTTGCTCTGTTGCCCAGGCTGGAGTACAGTGGCACCATCATAGCTCACTGCAACCTCAAACTCCTGGGCTCAAGCGATCCTCAACTCCTGAGTAGCTGGGACTACTACAGGTATGTGCCACTATGCCCAGCTACTTTTTAAATTTTTTGTAGAGATGGGGGTCTCACTGTGTTGCCGGGGTTAGTCTCAGACTTCTGGCCTCAAGTGATCCTCCCACCTTGGCCTTCCAAAGTGCTGGGATTACAGGTGTGAGCCAGTGTGCCCAGCCTGTTTATATGGTTTTAAAAACAAAAATGTATATGCTCTCAAGATGGCTTTCAGAGAGCTTATTAGTGTCTTGGCCATTTGGAATTCCATTTCACTTAAATTAGAAGAGTGAAAGAGTAGTGAATGGGAGGAAGACCGAAAATGGGGAGAAGAAACCTCTTTGTATCTGATATAAGCGTGGCTCTACCTGGGAGAATGGCCATTCCGAATTACTGGAAACAGGAAGAAGACTTGCTATGATGCTTCCTTATATCTGTGGGGGAAAATCAAACTTACATTCTGAAAGGAAACTTAATACTTCATATTTTTAAACACAAAAGGATATGTTTTTCAGAGTAGCAGTTATAAAGTTGTGAGTTTAATCTTTTAGTTCAGCTTTTTTTCTTACCAGAAAAATAATTAGTAGTACAAAAATTATGTGTTTGTTTTAGCTCTATTCTGATACTGTTCTGAAGATATATGACATAAAAACAGGAATATTTTCAGTCACTGATTACAATTTAAAATCATATTCGAAATTTAATAAAAAGTTTAAAAGAAATCACCAGCATAAGATGTTGTCATTTGGATCTTGGGGCAAA
Source organism: Hylobates moloch (assembly GCF_009828535.3). Classification (NCBI taxonomy): domain Eukaryota; kingdom Metazoa; phylum Chordata; class Mammalia; order Primates; family Hylobatidae; genus Hylobates; species Hylobates moloch. The sequence continues at coordinate 34,119,537 of NW_026652289.1, read as the reverse complement.
CCAGCCCTCTTCTGGTGAAAGAACTTTCTGGATGAGGTCAAAAGGCAACAGAAAGCCTAGGGAACAATGGCTGTCTTTTTAATGGGAGTTGCTCCTATTCCTGGTGGTAACAACCCCTTCCTGTTGCTCCTTTCCAAATGGAATTGCCTCAGTGAAGTTGTTGAAGAAGTGAGGAGGGCGAAATATGCCCATCCTTCTACAGTGGGGAGAGGCCTGGCGCATGAAAGCAGGCCTTTGTGTATGCCGGGCTGGGCCCATGCATACAGGGCACAATCAGGTTATTGTTTGTTTGGGAAAAGCTATGGCATCCTATTGCAATTATTTATGGAAGAAAATATTTGATGTTTTTGGAAGAGGTTGGGTGTGGGGGGTGATGAGGGAGGGAGGAAAGAGACTGGGCTTACCTCTTGTCCCATTCACTCCAAATCTCTCAGTGTGTAGGATAGGGCCCATCTGGTCCAAAGGAGAGTTTTGTGTGATTCTGTGTGTTGGAGTGTTTTCGAAATGCAGAGAAATTCAGAGTTTCTCTAGCTTTGGCTAGAGAAGGAACAATGGAAGTGAGTCTTATTCTACCCAAGGTTGATGTGGGGCAGCCTGTTCTGTAGTTGCCTTCCAAGCCCTTCTTCTTTCTGATGCTTTCTTGGTACCATTGCCCACATGCTGCCTTCACCCTGGATAAGGTCTAAACCTGTTACACTGATTCTCAACTAATTAAAAGTCAATATGGTAAAATATTTGCAGCATTCCCTCTCCCTCCCTGTGTTCATTTCTGAAGCTCAACAGTCTTCCATACTCAAGCTGTGGGGAGGTCCCTTTCTCCTTTGACACCAGCCATTTCGTGATCTGCCCTTTCTGACCACCCCAGCCGTCGTACTTTCCGAGTCTTGCCTCTGCCTACTTCACCTCTTCTCTCCAACCTCAGAAGTTTCTGGAGTCTTCACGGTGGCCCTAATCATGGGTCTCATCCTTGTTTTCCTGTCACTTTGAGGTTCCAGCAGCCAGCTTTGCCTCATCAGACCTTTCTCTGAAATTCCTGTCAATAACTCCAAGAGCTGCCCAGCACCTTGTGCATATCAGGTCTCAGGAAATTGTGAGTTTCTTGTTTCATTAAACTTTTTTCTTTCCAGGAATCATCATTCATCACATTGCCATATGCGTCCAGATCCCCCTTTTCAGGGAACCAGTAATTCGAAAGTACCTGCCTGTGTTGAATATGGTGGAAAAAACAAATGTCAACCCTAGCCGGCCATCACTCCCCACGGCCCACCCCATTCTCTTGTGCCAGTAGGACTTGCCTGTGTTTTCTTTGGGCGGTTCAAAGTTGGGCTCTTGAGAAGTTGCCTGTAAATTCAATTGAAGTGACCAGATCTCATCCTTACCCACTCTATAGCTGCAGATAATAAACACTGGGGACTTCCCTTGTGCCTGTGTTTTAATGTAACCTTAAGACTTGATGCTCCCTGGAGTGTAAGAATATGAGTAACTACTTACTGTGGATACTGCAGTTAATTACTCCTTCCTGTCCCATGTGGTCACCAGAGGAATATGAGATTGCCACAAACATGGCAGCTTTCTTTGGGGAGGTGGGAGAGGGAGATGAATCTTGGGGCAAGGCACATTCTCATAACCATGTGGCTCCAGAAAGCTGCCTGACTCAGAGAGTGGCTATAAATGCTCAGTTGTATGGATCTGAGATCCTCAAAGGCAGATTCATTCACTTATTTATTAATTTAACAAACATTAGGCACCTGTGTTGCTCTGTCTGATCCAGCAGTGATCAAGACAGAAAAGATTTCTTCAGTGCTGCACGTGTCGGCTCACGCCTGTAATCCCAGCACTTTGGGAGACCAAGACAGGCGGATCACCTGAGGTCAGGAGTTCAAGAACAGCCTGGCCAACATGGTGAAACCCCGTCTCTACTAAAAATACAAAATTAGCCAGGCGTGGTGGCCCATGCTTGTAATCCCAGCTACTTGGGAGGCTGAAGCAGGAGAATCGCTTGAACGCGGGAGGCAGAGGTTGCACTGAGCAGAGATCATGCCACTGCACTCCAGACTGGGCAGCAGAACGAGAATCTGTCTCAAAAAAAAAAAAAAAAAAAAAAAAAAATACTGGGGTAGGGATGGTAGGATGCACAGTAAAGAGAGAATAATAAGCTAGTGATGAGTATCTAAGGAGAAAACACAAAACAGTACTGTCATCACAATGCAGGAGTGCTGGGTTGGGGGCCAGGTGTGGTTGAGGGGTGCTGTATTAGGCTGGGTAGTCATTGAGGCCTCTGTGAAAAGGTGGCATTTAGACTAAGGGAGATTGGAAGGTCCAGCCATGGGAAGTTCAGGAGAAAGAAGAAAAAGCTGTCACATAGGCACAGACTGATGACCAGCAAGGCTGGAACTTGGAAGATGAGGGAAACTAAGAGTGTTAGTCAGCTCAGGCTGCTATGACAAATTACCATAGCCTGGGTGGCTTAAACAATAGACATTGCAGCATTCCCTCTCCCTCTCTGTGTTCATTTCTGAAGTTGGATAGTCTTCCATACTCAACTGTGGGGAGATCCCTTTCTCCTTTCACACCAGCCATTTTGTGATTTGCCCTTTCTGACCACCCCAGCCCTACTTTCCCAGTCTTGGCTCTGCCTACTTCACCTCTTCTCTCCAACCTCATGGTTGGAGAACCATATTCTCATGGTTCTGGAGGCTGAAAGTCCAAGGTCAGGTGTCAGCAAGGTCTGGTTCTAGTGAGGGCTCTCTTCCTGGTTTGCAAACAGCCGCCTTCTCACTGTATCTTCACGTGGTGGCTGGAGAGAGCAAGCTGTGGTGTCTCTTCACTGATTAAGGACATTAATCCAGTTGTATCAGGGTCTCACCCTTATGACCTCATTTGACCTTAATTGTCTCCTTAACGGCCCTACCTTCAACAGAGTCCCATGAAGGGTTAGGGCTCCAACATATGAATTGGCGGCGGGGAGGTGGCCGGGGGTGGGACACAATTCATTTCATAGCGTTGAGTTATAAGATGGGTCACAGTATTAGATGGGACCAGAGCAGAGAGGGCCTATAGGCCATGGCAAGAGTGAGAATTTACTCAATAAACAGTGGAAGTTGGGGATGAGTGAGAAGCACAAGAGTGGCGCACTGATTTCTACAGCAGTCACTCTAGCTGCTGGGTGGAGAAGGGGGGAGGGAGGAATAGTGGAAAAAGCACGGAGACCACTTAGGAGGCTGCTGGGACAGTGCATGAGAGGTGTTGGTGGCTTGAACCAGTGCTGGGTTTCTCAGCATTGGCAGCATTGACACATTTTGGGTGAGATAATCAGTTGGGGAGCGGGGGCAGTCCTGAACCAGTGCCAGGTTTCTCAGCATTGGCACTGTTGGCATTTTGGGTGAGATAATTAGTTGTGGGGGGCTGTCCTGTGTATTGCAGAATGTTCAGCAGCATCCCTAGTCTCTACCTGCTAGATGCCAGAAGCCCACCCACCCTGCCCCCTAGTCATGACAATCAAAAATGTGTCTAGACATTGACAGATGTTAACCTGGGATTAGGGGGTGGGGAGACCAAAACTGTACCCTGTTGAGAACCACTGGACCAGAGTGATAGCAATTTGTAGTGGATAGATTTAGGAATATTTGAGGACTTGTAAAATATAGCCTGAAGGGAATGGAGACTGGGAGAGTGAAAGATACCTCTGAGACATTTTGGCTTGGACAGAACAGAGAGTGGAGGCTCCCATTCCTGAGCTGCAAAGGAGTGGGGAGGGAAGAGCAGTGTAGTTTGGGAGGTGTGTGGTGGAGAAGGCAGATGGGGCAGGAGCTCTGTCTTGCATCTCTCAGGTCAGAAATGCCTCTTAGACATCCAGGGGGGCAAGCTAAGATGGAGTCGAACACAGCAGTGTAGGGCTCAGGGGACAGGCCAGGAATGGAGAGAAACATTTGGCACTCATCTACTTGTAGCTTCCCTGTTCAGAAAAATGAAATCATCCAGGGGTTTTCAAATTCAGTGGTCTCTGGACCCCTTCACACTGTTAAAAATGGAAAACCCTGCCACAGTCTACATGTTTATGTTGCCCCAGTAATCTATACATTGAAACCTAATCACCATGTGATATTATTAGGAGCTGGGGCCTTTAGGAAGGGATTAAATCGTAAGGGTGGGGGACCTTTATGAATGGTGTTGTGCCTTTATAAAAGAGAGCTGTTTTGCCCCTTCTGCTAGAGGGTGCCCTCCGTGAACCAGAAAGTGGAGCCCTCACAAGACACTGAATCTGCCAGTGCCTTGATCTTGGACTTCCCAGACTCTAGAACTGTGAGGAATAAGTTTCTGTTGTTTAAAAGCTACCTAGTTTAAGGTGTTTTGTTATAGGTGCCCAGACAGACTAGGACAAATGCCAGTGAGCCTTCGTTTATGTGGGTTGTATCCATTGATACTTGCTGTATGAAAAATTAAAATTAATAACTTTAAGAAGATTTATTGATTCAGAAACAGTAACAAAACTTAGTATGTGTTAACATACTTTTTTGTTGGATAAAAACTATACCCTACGCCAGTATATGAATAGAGTGGCATTGTTCTATGTGTTTAATCTCTGGCTTAATAGAAGGCAATCTGCTTCTATGTTCATTCTGCTGCCAATATCACACAGCTTCTGGAAACTCCCACTGCACACATTCATGAGACAGTAATAGTTAAAAAGGTAAACAGTGTCTTAGTAGTGTATGAAAACAGTTTAATCTCATAGACTCCCTGAAAAAGCTGCAGAATCCTTAGGGGTCCACAAACCGTGCTTTGAGAACTGAAGATCAAGGGATACAGTTTTCTCATTTTTATGCTGTTCAGAGTGTTGTTGAAGTTCAGCCATCACTAGTCCTTCATGGATAGTTCCATACCCCAAGTTGATGGCCTTGTGGAATTGCTGACGCTATTTTCATATATGTGTAATTCTAGCCTTTTTCTCTGGTCTTGTAAGAGTCACATACATAGGTAATTTCATATCACACAAATATGTTCTAAACAGCAGAACATTCCAGGAAACCTTAAGTGATAACTGAGTTGAAAGAATCATATTTTTTAAGCAATACAATGTAAATGATTTTTAAAGGAAACATTTCTAAAGGACGTTTTACATTGCTTGCATTAAAAAGAATATAATGAACATAATCCAACTTTTTCTCAATACTCAGGGTCATCACTGTGAAAGTAACTTCATTCTATGATAAGATAATGATGCTCCCAGGTGGGCAAGGCAGTTTTTCATCTAAGGTAATTGACCCCCCCTTTTTTTTTTTTTTTTTTTTTTTGAGAGACGGAGTCTTGCTCTGTCGCCCAGGCTGGAGTGCAGTGGCACAATCTCGGCTCACTGCAAGCTCCGCCTCCCGGGTTCACGCCATTCTCCTGCCTCAGCCTCTCCGAGTAGCTGGGACTACAGGCGCCCGCCACCACGCCCGACTAATTTTTTGTATTTTTAATAGAGACGGGGTTTCACCGTGGTCTCGATCTCCTGACCTCGTGATCCGCCCGCCTCGGCCTCCCAAAGTGCTGGGATTACAAGCGTGAGCCACCGCGCGGGTAATTGACCCCTTTTAAAAGCAAAAGATAAATTCACAGACCCTCAGTGTCATTATAAATTACTTGGTAAAAAGATACTTAAATACCTACAGCCTTACAAAGCGTAGGTGTCAATTTCTTACGCTTGCAGATCTTTTACAACTATAAGTTAAATGATTTTACACATAAAGTGCATATAAAACAAAAAGATTCAAACTCAAATATTAATTTAATTACATGGGTAATATTTTGCTAAAACTAAACTACTGCTCAGAATGTGAGTAGACTGACCTCGAAGGCATGAGTACGTGTGAATTACGGAACACCTCTCTTCGACATCACAATTGTATTTTTTCTATCGCAAGGCCCCAGTTCACAGAAGTACCACAACATAAATTGGTCCTCACTTGGTATGTAAACGCATATTTATATGTTAAATGTGTCTTTTCTTTTTGGTGTACAACAGCTAGAGTAATGCAGTTTGCTTGCAATGTGTTTTTTATGTAAATACTGATGCTGAAACCACTTGGCAGCACGGAGTTGTAAGAAGGTTAAGTAGATGAGCTAGAAGATTGATAAACGAAGATAGATAAAATGAAGAAAAACAAAAATCAAGGAGAACTCAAGCGTCCACAAGTGTGTAAACAACTTCTGCTGTGAGAAGCAGTACATTGCACTAAATGACCTGTGCACTTCTGATTTTTCCCTTCCTCTGTTGACTTTTTATAGTTGTCTTTTATTTTAAACATGCCCCCCCTTTTTTTAAACCTGATTTTACCATCTCTCTAGCCCTGCCTCCCTAGAATTAGCTGCTGCTTATCTCCCTTGGATCTGGAACTTAAATATTAATGTGTATTTAAGGTAATAGTAAGTAGACCGTGAATTTAGAAGAGTAAAACAGAATCATGAGTACATAGTCACTGTGGCCCCTTTTTTGCTGGATTTCAAGTTCGTAAGCATTTTTGGAAGAGAGTGGAAGGAGAAGGGTGGCTTGCCAGTCAGTTGAGTTATGTGTAAGGGAGGCCTTAAATGTGCATGAGGCGCTAAAATGCATGTTTCTAGATCCAGTATGAGTGCTCTTCCATAGATGATGAAACCAAGGCAGAGGAGTAAGATGTAACTCTCTTACCTTGATTAGTGATGAGAATGGGACAGTTTTATTCATGAAACCCTGAAACCACTAGCCCATTCCTGGGATGACTGATACCTGCAAGGATCTTCAGGAATAGTGTCCCTGGGGCTCAGGAGCCAAGACTGGAAGTGTTGAAAGGTGAGCAGGAATTAGCTGCTGGCCTCAGATGTGGAGAGACACACGTGTGTCTGTGCACACACACAGGCACGTGTGTATTCATGATAGCTTCTGAATTCCAACTCCAGGCTAACTTATTTCCCTTTCCCTTCCACAGGTACTTACACCATAAAAGGTATATGAAGTGCTAAAATACTTGCAGAGTATGTTGTCAATATGAGCTACTCTGTAAATGATAAATAATAATTGACTGGTGAGTCTGGGCAAGGCAAGTCAGTGAGATTACAAGAAAAGAGATGTTAGGCCCTTCAGAAAGATGGAAAATTCTCCTTGTGCCTGCAGGGACTGTTGCAGAGCGTTAGAGCCACCCTCAAATAGTTACCCATTGAGTCTCCTCAAAGCAAGTGGCACTGAGATACAACCGTCCTACAGGTTTTTGAGTCATCTTGTGTGGTGCACAGTCCCGGCCTCACCTCGAAGGCCCGGGCGGAGTTTTCCTGAGTGTATATACTCATCTCTGTGTGTGGTCTCTGGCAGGGAGCAAGTGAGTACAGGATTGGAGTAATAGGCATTTTTAGGCTTGAGATGGCTTTGCGTGTTTGGTTAATGTCACTACATTTCCTAGGGGATAATAAAAGTCTAGCATGATAAAAGATCTTGTCTTACAAGGTCCCGATGTAAAGTATGGAGCCTAACTTAGAATTTAAAATAAAATACATTTTGACCCATTGTATTGAGAGCTGGTATAATTTAATATAGTGAGCTCCTCGGCTTCTGGTTGGTTGGGTTATAAAGCCTGTTATTCATTCGCTCATCCATTCATGCATTCTCCTATGAGGAAGCTTTTTCCGTTGAGCTGAACACACAAAATTAATCATGCTTGAACTCTCCAAATTTTGTGACTTCCCTGGTAACTGACTATGTGGAAGACAGAAATAAAAATCAGAATAAACTTTTATTTTCTGAGTCAGAAAGCAGTTGCTCCAGCTTCTGGTGGTCACATTGCTAAGATGTAAAAAATAGAAGTTAGGTGAAATAAATTAAGAATAATTATTTTGGAGAAAGAGAGGGTAGTGTTTGACTAAATTAGAAACATTCTCTGAGTTTTAGAAGCGTGAATGATTTAAATGAGGTTCCAGCATAGTATTGCATGTGGTTTCTATTTTATAGTTTTCCCACTTGAAAACAAACTTTGAGGATTTTTATTGAAGTCCATCAGTTTTAACTTACTCAAAGCTTAGCAGCCACCTTTTGCTTTTCTTCCCGTTCCCCCTCTTCCGCCCCTCATGCTGTGAAGAAAGTCATACACCATTGTGGTATTGATTGAAACCTTTATTTCTCCAGGTCTCCTCGCATAAACTGGGCTAAGAAACACAAAAGACATTTGACACTTCATGACTACATAAGATGTGCTCTTCCTCTCTCTTTCTCTTTGAAAGTGACTTGGCAGGGTGAGGTCGAGAAGCCCCTGGAAAGAAGGAAGCCGAAATGCAAACAAAGTTGAATAATGAAGTGATGTCACTCTGAACCAATTGGAGCAGTGGTGTCATGTGCCTGGCAGCTACTTCAAATGCCCACAAAACAGGAGTAATGGTTTAAGCTGTTTCCCTCTTCCCCTCCCACCACTAATCAGCAGCAGACTGCTAGAGAACAGATGCAAAACAGTTATGAGACCAGGCTTAGTTACACATGGAGGATGCATCTTAACAAGTTAGTACGTTTTTGCAAAGCATGAAGACTAATTCACAGCCTATTTTCTGGTTTTGCACTACCAGTATGGCCAAAACCATGTCTTTTTAAGTGAGAAGTGGGGATATGGTCAGGTTTGATTCCAGTTGAAGTTGTGAGCTGCACAGGGCTGGTCTGAGCCCAGTGGCATCTTTCCAGGTGTCAGAGCCATGATTTTAAGCTACTGTTACATTCACAGTGCTTAATAACCATAACTTCTTGGTTTCATGATCACAGGGGTTTTTGCATAGCTGCCACCCCCATTTTCTGTTTGTGATCCAGTAGTTAAAACTCTCCCAGAAAATATTTCTCACCCTGGTTTAAATAAACAAAACAACCACCACAAAAACAAACAAAAACTTGGCTAACCACTATTTTCAGGCATATTCTGAGAGAGAGGGGGAAAAAAAGACTAGACATCCTAAAATTAAGCAACATTATTTTTGGAATTGTGTTGTTTCTTATACTCAGTCATTTGTGAATGATGTGGTTCAAACAAAACTGAAACAAAAATAGTTTTTCTCATTAAAAATATGTTTGTCGCATAGCCAGCACTCGGAACTAGGGAGGGTAACACGGACCTATTGTCATTCCCTGGGCTCCCTGGTTGACTGCAGCCTATACAGGAGTGGAGAATATTGACGGGGCTGCCCGTTTGCCCCAGCTGGAGGAGAGCAAATGCATATCCCTGTGTGCACGCCCACCTGCTTCCTCTCTGCACTTGCTGGTGAGTATTGAACGGCTCACGTAATTAGGCAGGACTCAGGAACTTTCCTCCCTATCTCTTTCACTCTTCTACAATGCCCTTTATGTATTCCTCTGCTCTTTCAGTCCCAATGCCTTTTCTCTGGTGCAGCCTCGTGGTTCGGTCTCACCTTCAGCTTTTCCTTCCCTCCAATACATCCTGTAAATTATTGCCAGACTTTTTTTTATCTAAATAACTGGTTTAGGTAAGGTACTCATATGTTCCAAATACCATGGCGGCTCCCTGTTCTCTGTGATGTGAAGTCCTAACCATTAGACTCAGCTTTCCCCCTGGACACCTTGGCGTATCTTCTTGCTGCTTCCAGAGGCATGGGCCATTAGACTGGTTTTCTGAAGGTTCTGCCAAAAGGCTGGGCCCTTGTCTCCCACCCCACTGCTGGTACTCGTGCGTTCTCCCACTTGCTCGGCATTCTTTCCCATGCTTTTTCCTTGATCATCACTCCCTGGCTAACATCTATTTTTTCCTAAACACTCTGTTGTAGTTGTAGTCTGCAGTCACTCTCCTGAGACTTGATCATGTATTACGCTGTTTTGTTCTTTATTTTTTAACTTTTTTTTTTTTTTTTTTTGAAACGGATTCTCACTCTGTCACCCATGCTGGAGTGTACTGGCACGATCTCAGCTCATTGCAACCTCTGCCTCCCGGGTTCAAGTGATTCTCCTGCCTCAGCCTCCCTAGTAGCTGGGATTACAGGCACGCGCCGTCACACTTGGCTAATTTTTGTATTTTTAGTAGAATCGAGTTTCACCATGTTGGCCAGGCTGGTCTCGAACTCCTGACCTCAAGTGATCCACCTGCCTTGACCTCCCAAAGTGCTGGGATTACAGGCATGAGCCACCATGCCCGGCTGTTTTGTTCTTTAATTTTACAAACTTGGCATAGCTTAGAAGACTTCATAATGGCACCATATACAGTTTTCCCTGAGAAAACTGGTACCCACCCCGCCCCAACAGATACCAAAATCCACAGATGCTCAAGTCCCTTTTATAAAATGGCATGATATTTGTGTATAACCCATGCCCATCCTTCCATATACTTTAAACCAGGGATCCCCAACCCCTGGGCCACGGACCAGTCCTGGTCCATGGCCTGTTAGGAACCAGGCTGCACAGCAGGAGGTGAGTGGCAGGCCAGCTAGCATTAACTGCATGAGCTCTGCCTCCTGTCAGATCAGCAGGGGTGTTAGATTCTCATAGGAGTGAGAACCCTATTGTGAACTGGACATGCAGGGCATCTCACTAATGCCTGATGATCTGAGGTGGAACAGTTTCATCCCAAAACCATCCCTCTCCCCCACCCATCTGTGGAAAAATTGTCTTCTACGAAACCGATCCCTGGTGCCAAAAAGGTTGGGGACCACTACGTTAGACCATCTGTAGATTACTTATAACACCTAATACAATGTAAATAGTTGTTATAATGTATTATTAGGGAATAATGACAAGGAGAAAAGTCCATACATGTTTAATACACAAGTGTCCTATTTTTTTTCCTGAATATTTTTGATCTGCAGTTGGTTGAATCCGTGGGTGTGGAGCCCTCAGATATGGAGGGCGTGCTGTACTGATCACCCCTGTGGGTGTGAATGTTGGGCAGATCCTCCAGTGTCACCAGCCATGTGGCCTTGGTGACCTTGCCATACTTTTCAATCAGAATGATGATCTCCACCTCTCAGGAAAGTTGTGGGGATGAAATGGTATAGTCTGTGTGTGTAGAGTTCTTAGGGTGAGGCCTGCCATGATAAATGCCCATGAAGCAGGTAATTATGGTAGTAGTGGTTGATATCTTGAAATCAGGGGGATTCCCAAATTTCTACCCCAAATCCGAATAACTGCATATTGCAGGAGGTCAGTAAATATTTGTTGCACTAATGCTTACGTGCATACGCTGAAATAATCTAAATATTTAAAAACCAAACTAATGGTAGCACTTTCTTCAGGGATTTAACGTTTGCTGTAGAAGACTGAATGATAGAATATATAAGCTATATTTTTCTTGTGATTCTACACACTGTCCATGTTGCAACTTAAATATTTTTGGAATGCAATGTAAAAATGATTTACTGTTCTATAATTGTTTTCCTGAAAGCAAAATGATATTTAAGTGAACTGCAATGAAAAATGCAACGACTGTAATTTATCGTTGAAGAGCATTTTCAAAGTGTATAGAATGACTAAAGCTTAAGTGTATTAAATATTCTAGAGGAAGACATATTTAGGCTATAAATCTAGACTTCCTTTGGAATTTGTTTCCTTTTTCTCTGCCAGGTGTGTGAAGATTTTAAGTTCTTAGGCCTCAGTGGGGAGAAGATTTAAGGTTCCAAGAGTACATTTGTATCTCTTTTAAACTTTCTATTGTTTATCAGTGACATATGTAAATGTTTTAGGGAGCTGTTTACTGTAGCATTACCTACTTTAGCTCTGTGCAGTTGTCTGGCAACCAGTGTGATAAAGACAGAAGGAAGTGCTGTATTTTGTTGCTGACAAGTATATCTTAAAAGTGCGGGTGCACCTGAATAGGCAATAAAGTATTAAGAGCTGCTTCTGGAGCGGTTTGCTCTCTGTGACGTGTGAAAGTCTACGGGGTTTATAATTGGTCTGGCCATACGGCTGCCTAGGATTAGACTCTCTTCATATCCCACTAAACACTCCCCTTAGAAGCAAGCACAAGGAGATAGTTTATTTTAAAATGTAATTGCTATGTTACTAAGATTTGAATTTGAGTACTGAGAATAAACCATACTTCTATCTAGAGGCTGGTTGGCTAAAAATTGTGTCTGATCCTTCCCCTGCCCCCCAACCCCGAATCAGAGAATGAATAACAAACATGACAATGAATCTCATGGTGTTGTTTTCATATTTGTATTTAGGAGTTTCAGAGCAAATGACTTGGAAAACAGGCAAATCCACTGACATGGGCATTTTTAGCCACCTTAGAATCTGTGGAGGGATTCTGCACTATGCCCTGTAACCTCGTTCACATGCCGTTTGAATGTATACCATGAAGACCCCCTTAGTTCAGGGAGCTTTGCTCTGTTGAAGTAATGTTTACATTCTTAATGAACCAAAGAGGAAGTGGTTATGGGAAAAGAGCCAGGACTAGATTTCATTCTAATGCTTATAAGGAGAGTTCTAGGAAACCCTCAGACTTGGTAAACCAAGGCATTTGGAGATACTATGAATTGGTTTAAAAGGCCATTTACCAGTTCTTTTGTAATTGGCCTTTTAAACCAACTCTCACTTAGCTGATTAAATGTGGTCATTTAAACTGCTAGTTAACAATCGCGGAAATGCAGTGGGGCAATCTCAGCTCACTGCAACCTCTGCCTTCTGGGTTCACGCCATCCTCCTGCCTCACCCTCCTGAGTAGCTGGGATTACAGGTGCCCGCCCCCACACCCGGCTAATTTTTGTATTTTTAGTAGAGACGGGGTTTCACCATGTTGGTCAGGCTGGTCTCGAACTCCTGACGCCGTGATCCACCTGCCTCAGCCTCCCAAAGTGCTGGGATTACAGGCATGAGCCACCGTGCCCGGCCTGAGATTTCTTATTGTGGTATTCTGCAGTGGAGAATGGGGGTTGGAAAGAAATGTTTTCTCCCACACCTGTCCCGCTCCTGCCTACTGAAAGCTGATTAATCAGTCAGATAGTGAGTCCCTATTGGTAGTAAGCCTCCAAAATTTGGAAGAGGGGAGGTGGTGTGATGTGAAAAAGCAAGGCTTTAGGGAGAGATTACCGCTGGGGGCATTCACCCTCTGGTCCAGTGTGCCTGTTACAGTGATCACTCCGTGGTGGTTTTGCATGAACAAGACTGCCCGGTTTGCCTAGGAAGAAAACAAAGGACATAAGTTAGTTCTCATGTCTTTCCAGCACCCTAAATACTTGTAAACTTTCACAGTCAGACCGTCAGCTTCAGTAAGGGCTGCTGTTGGGAACTTTGTTTTAGTTTGCAGTTAGTTGAGCTCCAGCCAAAAACCTACAAAAAGCCACTGCAAGCCCTCTGCCTGCTTGTGTACGACACCTTGGTTGGGCCCTTGTGACTGTCCATCCATAGGATGGTTGGCCATTGGCCACACAGAGAGGCAGGGCAAGATAAAATGACTCATTTGTGGATGTGACTTCTTGTACTTCTGTTTGGATTCAAACAGAGGAAGATAGAGTAGTGGCCTTGGGAAACCATGGAGAGAGAAAAGGCATAGTCCGAATGTTTTCAAATGAGCACAGACTTTTTGAAACCCCTCTAATCACATTCCCACTGATCTTCAGTTCCAGTGCTCTGGCCACATGGTCTCTGCACCCCAACTTCTTTGCCAAGAAATTAATGATCTGTGAAGACACACAGCCATGAATAGGACTTACTATTTAAAGGAATCCTGAAACAAATATTTTTCTGATACATATTTATCCTAATATATTTGCTTAGCATTTTTTTTTTTTCTATTTCGGAGTTTTTGGGTTTTTTAAGCCTAGAGAATGCCTAATATGTACTGTGGAGTGCATTTGTTCATTTATATCCCAGTGCATTGTAAAGTCGAGCAATTCAGTGCCTTAGAATCCTTTATGTAAACTTGATGCTACATGAACTGCTTGAGAACAACTACTTTCAAGCCCTCAGAAGCACTTAGTTACAACTGTTGGTCTAATTGCACATTATTCTAATTCATTAAAAAAGTCCCCAAGGGCTTCTTAGGATACCGCTCTGTGTTATTAGAAGTTCTTCCAAATAGAAAAACTTTATTAATTTAAAAATAACCGCCAATTCAGACTTTCATTCAAACAAGGCATTTTACCAAGTCCAGCTGAAAGAGCTTCTTACCACATCTGGCATATAGAATGGCAGAAGACTATTTTTGCTAGATTCCTTGTTGCTGCAGCCATTTCTGATGTCCTTTTCCCCTTCACACCTTTCGTGTTACACGTGTCTGAGATGACACGATGCTAAGTAACCAAAGTACCGATGTGATAGAATTGCTCTGATGTTTTTTTCCAGAGTGAAAGCTGCTATTACTTTAAAAAAAAACTTGAGGTTTGGTTTCTTTCCCCCTTTATCCGGGTGTTATACAAATATGTAATTAAGATGTTTGGGGGTTCAGATGACAAACAAGGAGTCTGCTTCTAAGAATGCATTTGCAAGCCAAAAGAGTGGTGAACCACTTCAGAGTGCGGGTCTGTGGGGGATGATGTCTGCTTTGCCTCATTTTGTGGAATGATTTTTTACGTTTCTATTTAGCATTCATGATACTCTAAATAGAAGCAGGAGAACACTGTGGCTTTTGGATCCAGGAGAGGCAGGCCATGAGGGCTCCTGCTATTTGGGGACAGTCTGTAACTCTAAATCTTTTTATATGCAGCAATTACGACCTTAAAAATGGATGGCTCTAATACTGGCATTCATTGTCTAAAAATAATTTTAACGTGCAAATGCCAGAGACCAGGTCATCTCAGAAATGGACTAGAATTGACCACTGCTATGTTTTGGTGAAACCTGATAACCTGGCTTTTCTCCGCGTACCTTGTTTTTTATTGTAAAACTATTTAATTATGAAAATAAGAGTGTGAAAGGCAAAGTATAATTGAATTTAGGGGGCAGTTCCATATAGTTGTAACTGATTATCAAATGTCCGCCATTAGTATGTTAAATACGGTTTTCTAATACTGAGACAACAGGGATGGAGCAGCCTATCCACTGAAGTCTTGTTGTTTGTCCCTGCTGTGTCCCAACCTGGAATCTCTTTCTTCTTCCTTCAGCAGACCCTTCAAGCTCAGCTCAAGCTTCACTGCCTTAGAGAACCTTTCCTGTCTACCTGGACTCTCTTCCAGATTTCTAGAGCAGTATTCCTGCCCTTTTCCTTTCTAAATGGGGTGGGAGTTCTCAGAGAACTCATCTCCTTTATGGCTTTATCCATCACGGCCACAGAGATAGGTTCTGTCTGGACCACCTTTTTCCCTGAGCTTTTTTTCTTTGCCATATGTTTTCATTTCTACCAGACACTTGCTCTAGGGAAGCCTCCCATCATTTCAGACTCAGGGTGTGAAAAACAAAACATACTTTGAAAAACAAACCGGCTTTCTGGACTCTCCAGTTCGTGTACTAGCCTAAGCTGAAAATCTTGAAATCTGTCATCAGTGACTATTGTAGTCCATAGGAATACCCAAGACTGGGTAATTTATAAAGAAAAGAGGGTTAGCTTTTTTTTTTTTCCGGCTCATGGTTCTTCAAGCTGTTCAAGCATGGTTCCAACATCTGATCATCATCATTCTTCTTTTTTTTTTTTTTTTAGATGGAGACTCATTCTGTCACCCAGGCTGGAATACAGTGGCGCCATCTTGGCTCACTGCAACCTCCCACTTCTGGGTTCAAGCAGTTCTCCTGCGTCAGCCTCCCAAGTAGCTGGGATTACAGGTGTGCGCCACCACACCCAGCTAATTGTTGTATTTTTAGTAAAGATGGGGTTTTGCCATGTTGGCCAGGCTGATCTTGAACTCTTGACCTCAGGTGATCCCCCCACCCTGGCTTCCCAAAGTGCTGAGATTACAAGCGTGAACCACCACACCTGGCCAGGATCTGATCGTCTTCTAGGAGGCCTCAGGAAGCTTTTACTTGTGGTGGAAGGTGAAGGGGGAGCAGGTGTGTCATGGCAAGAAGGGAAAGAGAGATGCCACGCTCTTTCAAACAATCAGATCTCCTGGTAGATAACTAACAGAGTGAGAATTCACTCTTTACTGTGGGGAGGGCACCAAGCCCTTCATAAGGGATCCACCCCATGACCCAAACACCTCCCACCAGGCCCCACCTCCAACAATGGGAATCACATTTCAACGTGAGATTTGGAGGGAACAAACATTCAAACTATATCTATGACCAAATTTTCCTAATTCCTTTCTACTTAAATGCTTTCTTTTCCATTTATTTCACCCACATCTGACCCCAGGATTTCAACGTGTTCTAAAATGAATTTCTTGCACCCATTTTCACTTTCTCTCCACCAGAATCCATCTCACCACCCTACCTGCCAGTTGCATACTCCTTGCATAGACCCTGCTCTAGCGTGAATATAGCCCACTGTTATCTGTTGTAGAACCTCACGCCCAGCTTCCCACCCTGTGTGAAATCTTCACCCTCTTGCCCTGGCTTGTGCCATCCACATTCCGATCTTGATGACTCTGGTTCTCTTCTCTTTGACGATGTAGGGTTGATCCGTTCCTTCCCCATGATCATAAAGGGTCATGCCAACACTCCTAAAACAAAAGATAGATTAATAAGAGAAAAACCTAACCAATTTATTATATGTGTGCATGGGAGTCATACAAAATATGAAAACTCAAGAAAATGGCCAGATGGTTGATCCTTAAATGCTTTATTTATTGGTGAGAAGGTATTGGGAGTGTAGGAGTAAATGATTTTCAGGGAAAATGAATATTTCCCTGAGACAGAAATTTACTTGTAAATGATGCTCTTTAGAATTTGAACAAGCTCCAGAGGCAGAAATTGTCTTGTGAAAAAGTCTGTCTGGGTATAGTTGCATTCCTCAGTCGTGAGCTGGGGGATGGCAGGTGCAATGGCAGGCTGTTGTGTTCCTCTTTGGGGATCTGGTTTCTAAGTGGATAAGGGAACTTCAGAGAACAGCCTTATCCTGTGCTTTGCGAGAGACAAAGGATGAGGAAGGAGGGTCAGAGACCTTGAGGCTGCTTCAGCATGTCACAGTGCCATGTTTGGGACGCCCCAACACTGGAAATAGCCTTCATTCCTCTGCTCCTTGTGTCTGGATCCTTTTCTTTAGATTCCAAGAAATTCTTCCTTTCGCCCCAAACTCACATTGTTTTTGTCTTCTGTCCCTCTATTTCTATTTAATTCTATTATTATGCACAGATTCTGTGTGCGCAAGGAGACTGTAAACTCCAGGAGGGCAGGGATTATGTCTTAAAACACTAGAGGTTAAACAGTTAAGAGGTGTCTTAAAATGTTCCTGTAGCCCCAGCTACACTCTCGGGTGCAGGAATCACAAGTGCCTTATTCCCCACAGGGTCCCCAGCATAGTCCAGGAGCTCATTATGTTTTTAAATGAATGACCCACTGAAGGCAAGAGGCCAGGAAGGACAGTTTGTAAAAGTTTACATGATTAGATTACTCCTGAGATGTGTAACCTTCTCACAAGTTAGATTTCTCGAGTCACTGCCTGGGTATTTTGTTCCTACTCTAGGAGCTTGAAAGATTAATGATAATCCTTTTACAGATATGTTCACAAGTTTCTGTGAATGTGAATTAAGTATGTAAATCTTGATTGCCTTTCTTGAGTGCATGGCTTTTTTCTAGAAAAATTTAAGTTGGGACACCTAATGAAGCTCTAGGCTCCTTTCTTTTCCTCTTTTAAGACACAGTTAATTACCTTATGCTAAGTTGGAATATAGGAATTATCTTCCAAAACTGTGTTTACTTGCTATGTCTACATAAAAATTGATACAAGGTATGCCATGGTTTATACAATTTCTGGCACATTTACCTGGTCTCTGTTACAGGTTTGTGAAACCAGTTGTTTATTGTAAATAGTACTGCTACCAGCTTAATTGCTTTAGAACCTAGACAGTCTATGTCTGTGATAGTAATTACATTCTTTCATGACTTTGGTAACCTGAATGCTGAACTAGCTCTACAGATTTAGGTCATGTCTGATGCTAGCCATTACTGGGAAAAAGTGGTGACGACTACATTGTGGGCCCTTCCCGCTAGATGTAAAACTGTGAAGAAGTCATTTTGGGTTGAGGTATCCCCTGGTACCCTCTCCTTAACTTCAATAGAATAACATGATGTGGTGAACCATGTTAGAAAAACCAGCCAATCAGCCGAGATTCTTACACTGACTCATTTGATCTGCCTCTACCTCTCCTTTCCCCATCTGCCAAACAAAGGGTTTGGAACAGTTAAATTCTGAAGTGGTGTAAATGATGGTTCTTAGTGTTCTGTAGACTTTCCTGGTTGATTCAGCACTTGTGATTGACCTGGTTCCCCTGGTTTGGTCCAGCCTTAGAGCGGGTTTGCAGGTAGACACCTTCCTAATGTTTGCTCCACGTAAGCCTCCAGAGTACAGTATCTCCATCAGCTATTTTGTGGAAGTGAGCGATTCTCTTTTGGTTGTAAACCTTCACTATTTCATGTGGGTGACTTGACAATGGCTCCATTTTTGAATGGCCCATTGATAGTTGTAGTCTAAAAATTTCCAGAGATTACACAAGGGTTTATTTAAAGGGAATGGGAATAGGGAGAAGGTATAACCTTTCCAAAACAATCTTTAAGGCAATTATAAGCTGTTAGGAAATGTCATGTAATAATAACACAGATACCCAAGCTTGTATCACATAAATCATTCATTTTGCATGCTTTTGACAGGGAGATTTATTTCCCAGGTTAAAAAAAAAAAAAAAGAAAAATCTTAAAAGCTTAAACTTTTTTTGTTTGCTTTTTTTATTAAAAAGTAATTTGGAGCCAGTAACTTAACCTGTTTTTCATAAACATGCTATCTAGAGGCAGCCAAAAAAATATTCATGCGTGCATAGTCAGGGTCCTCAAATGAACTTATGTGTTGGATCATGATCACTCTGGTAATTACTCGAATTACCCTTGTTGAGTAATAGTATGGACCCTGAATACAAGGCTTTGATTTATGTGGCCAGCTCTGTGCTGCTGGGTTTATGAGGACTTGCCAGATGTCATCTCCTAATTAAAATCCTTCTTTACCCTTAATATCCTCTCCTCTGTCCCCAAGAAATTAATCCATTCTGTTGCTGGAGCATGTAACAGTTTATGTTGAAGTTACAAGTTTACAGCTTGAACTTTGTCTAGATCTGTACCTTTTTTGGGAAAGAGTTTGCAAAGCTTTTAAGCCTGACTCTTGTCTTTAGATCGCCAGCATCACCATGGTGCCTGGCATCAGTGGAACCTCAGCAAGTGTTTATGGTGGAAACTTCAGGAGCTGTCACTTCCTCTGGCTGTATCAGTTGTCATCTTTGTTTACGGGGAAAATGCTCTTGAGAAAATGGAGGCCATTAAACACTCCAGCTTCAGCAATATCATCAGAGCTTTCCGTCGTGTGAGTTATCTCACAAAAGGGCCAGATTCTGGTAAAAACTCTTGCCTTCACACTTACTTGTGTTTTATTTTGCCTTATTTAACACTTCACTCCACCAGAATTGATCCGTAGGTTCAATAAGGCTCCATTCTGTTCGGACAAATCAAGCTAGAAAGACACTGAACTCTGGGGGTTACCAGAAATATCTGAAAGCAAAGCAGTGACTGTGAGGTGGGAATCTCCCTGAGAATCCTTTGCAGAACCATGTAACAGCTCTGCATCGCTAGATGAGCCAAGCAAAGTGGTCCTGGATGGTTTAGTAGGCTGAAGCATTGAGGATCTAGAGCATCCTTTGCCCCTGGACATGGAAGAGTTTTAATTGGGAGATGGCATTTAGGGCATCCTTATAAACTAGCAGGCATAGGCCTAGCAATAAAAACCAAACCTCTGTCTTCAGAGGTATATACTATTACTTATGCTTAAACCATTGTCAGAGTTAACAGTTTTGGTTAGGGATTTTTGTGGGGCCAGGGCACGCCCAAACACCCAGATGCTTGTCTATGTTTGTAAGATGGCGAGTGTTGAGATGTCTTATAGGCTTATATTGAGTGAAAAGGAATAGGATCCTTTGTCAGTAGTAACTTAGGCTTTTTAGGTGGCCAGGGCAAGAGAACACCCCCCTACACACACCCCTACACCCACACACCACCATTTGAAGACTCTGCTAAGAGGCTACAACAACTGTAGATACAACTAGCACAATTGTTGCTCTTATGTGTAGGTGACTAGATGGAAAGAGTGCAGGTAGGACTACCTACCGTTCACCCCTACAAGCTAAGTGGAAGCACTCATCTTCTTTCCCTTCTTACCCTTTCGAAGCAAGTTGTTGGGGGATGAAGAGGAGAGTGACTTATTCGTGGCTTTAAGTAGAGATTTTCTTTAGGAATAATTGTTTCTCTCGACAGAGTGGATAGGCTTCCATAGTTGTCTTAATACCTTTTGTCCACCGCAAGGATTGACCCAGGCAAGGAGGATGAACCCTCTTCAATTTGGGAAAGTCAAATTTTAGGCACAGCAGGTCAAAGAGTAGGGAAGAGCTGCAGTTCTTGGAACAAAGTGACATTGATTTAGTCTTTAAAGGAGTCACAGAGGAATCAAAAGCCAGACCCTCCTGGCAGCTTTAGATGCGGTTGGGGTCTGGGAAGAATGCTGGTCCCAAAATCACCTCTGGAACTAACTCTTGTAAAATGAAGCCTCTGCATCCTTCAGTAACTTACTTAAAATTTTGTTAGGGCTGCATTTTCTTCAAAGCCAAGTTCTGAATAAGAAATATTTGTTTTGAACTCTAGCCAGATTACTGAAGTATTGTTGAGGGAGATTTGCCATGGAAGGGGTGGGGGGTACAGGGATTGTGAAGATAATGTAAAATATTTAACATTTTAAAAATTTTCAGTAAGTTCTCTTTCCCCAATGTCAGCATGACTTCTTCATTCATGTTCTTCCATCACTCTCCATTCAGTTAGAATCTCAATTGTGTAGTATCAGTGGTAGCGAAAATTATGAAATTCATCCAGTGAGGAAAATCCGCAGAGCTAGAGCCCAAACCAGCAACTTTGTAGTGAGGATGACCCCACTGGCCGGGGAGAAACTGAACTGATTGTTTTGTTTTTTGTTTTTCTCTCTCTCAGCTTTTAATTTTGAAATAATTTTAGACTTACAAAAAAGTTGAAAAAGCATCCAGGCATGGTGGCTTATACCTATAATCCCAGTGCTCTGGGAAACCAAGACAAATCACTTAAAGCCAGGAGTTTGAGACCAAGCTGTGAGACTATCTCTACAAAAAAAAAAAAAAAAAAAAAGTAGCCAGCAGTGGTGGCACGTGCCTGTAGTCTCAGCTGCTTGGGAGGCTGAGGTGGGGGGATCGCATGAGCAGGAGTTCCGGGCTGCAGTGAACTATGGTCATGCCACTGCACACCAGTCTTGGAGACAGACAGATTAAGACCCTGTCTCTTTAAAAAAAAAAAAAAAAAAAAGAGTTTGCAAAATATCACCCAGTTTTCCCTAATGTTAGCATTTTATATAATCTGTACGCCAATTCTCACAGCCAAGAAATTAACAGTGACACAATACTGTTAATTATGGACTATTTGAATTTCACCAGTTTTCCCACTAATATCCTTTTTCAGTCCCAACATCCTTCACTGTGTTTACTTACTGTATCTAGTCTTCTCCAGTCTGTACAAATGTGTCTGTCTTTCCTTGTTTTTCATGACCTGGATACTTTTGAAGAGTATGGACAGGTTGTTGCATAGAATGCTCCAAATTGGTTCTAATGTTTCTCATCATTAAACTCATTTTTATACATTTCGGGGAAGACTACTACAAGATTGACATTGCATCTCAGTGCATCACATCTGTGTGATGTCAGCATCTTATCACTGATGATATCTTAGCCTTGAACACTTGATTGAGGTGGTGCCTGCCAGGTTTCTCCAGTGTAAATTTTCTGCTTTTCCCGTTGTTACTAATATCTTAGGGGCTGATACTCAGAGTATGCAGATGTCTTGTTTCTCTTTTTTCATATTTCTTTTTTTTGAGACAGAGTCTTGCTCTGTTGCCCAGGCAGGGGAGTGCAGCCTCAAACTTCTGGATTTGAGCAATCCTCCCATCTCAGTTTCCCAAGTAGCTAGTGTGCACCACCACTAATTAGCGCCCCACCAATTTTTTTTTTTTTTTTTTTTTTTTTTTTGGTGAGGGGGCCGGAATCTCGCTCTGTCGCCAGGCTGGAGTGCAGTGGCACAATCTCGGCTCACTGCAACCTCCAACTCCCTGGTTCAAGCAGTTCTCCTGCCTCAGCCTCCTCCCAAGTAGCTGGGATTACAGGCATGCACCACCACGCCCAGCTAATTTTTGTATTTTTAGTAGAGACGGGGTTTCACATGTTGGCCAGGATGGTCTTGATCTCCTGACCTCCTGGTCCGCCCACCTCGGCCTCCCAAAGTGCTGGGATTACAGGCATGAGCCACCATGCCTGGCCTTCACCAATTTTTAAATTTTTTGTAGAGACTCACTATGTTGCCTGGTCTGGTCTCGAACTCCTGGCCTCCCACCTCAGCCTCCCAACCACAACTGACCGAGGTCGTGTTTCTCATCACATTGTCACTCACTGATCTTGTCATGCTTTGGTGGAGCTTATCTACAATAATTATTTTTGCCATGCTTTAATGGCAGTTTTCTATCTCATTGTAATTTATTCATTGGAATTTTACATAAGAAAGACCTGCTCCTTCTCAAACTCTAAACAGTTTCATTCACTATACTTTTCTCCAGGTAATTTTCTGGGTGGCTGAAAGTGACTTTCAAAGAATGGAGATACCTTTTCAATGTTGAAAGAGTGGCAGTCTGCTGGTTCCCAAGATGCCTTCTTCACCTAGCATTGAGACTGCAGAATGCCTTGACCACAGTTGCGATTTGCAAAGCCCATTTGAGAATTTACAAAATCATTTTCATGGCCTGAAAGTCTTTTAGGTACTGATTTTTTTCATCCCTTCTTTACTAACAGACTATTTAGTAGAGTATTATTGTACAGGTTTGGGGTTCATCTTTATGAGAAAAAACTTAGATTTTCTAATTTCAGCTTTTTTATTTTCTTCCACCAGTGGGACAAAGTTGACATCGTTGGCTAAAAGGAATTTCTGTGATTATCTGTATATTTCA
This sequence comes from Hylobates moloch, assembly GCF_009828535.3. Lineage (NCBI taxonomy): Eukaryota > Metazoa > Chordata > Mammalia > Primates > Hylobatidae > Hylobates > Hylobates moloch. Next base: position 34,096,474 of record NW_026652289.1, on the reverse strand, counting down.
ATCAACCATGTTTTTTGGACTCATTATGGTCTTCAGCAGGGATGGTGGCCAAACTAACTACGTTTAGAAAGATAAAAATTAAAATGACATCTGCATCCTGCATGTAAACCAATAAAAAATAACATGTGACCCTGAAAATCCTCTGCCTCTCATTCCAGGTTTTACAATTGAAAATGCTATCTGGGATGTTAAAAACTAAAACTATTCTAGGACTTACTGGAATATTGATAGTTGGGGAACGCTGTTTGCTTTCTTGAATTTTAAACCAGTTATTTAGAAGGTAGATGCCGCCTGTTTACCCCGGGAAGGCTCCTGTTTGAAGACAGTGCCCCTGAAGCACATGGCCTTCTCATGCCCTTGCCTGTCAAGACTTTTCCAGTACTCTAAGGTCAAAGGGCGTTGGGCCAGGCTGATCTAATGGTATTAACCTTGCCTCACTCATCTTGATTTATTCCTAGATCCCAGTTCCCAGAGCATCCCTTTAGAGCCTCAGAAATGGAACAAAAGACAGCTGAAATAAGCCCGTAGCCAAAAGGCACTCTGAGCATGAGGGAAGTATGCAGGCTTCCCTGTCGTTGCTGAGGCTCTGTCATCCTGCCCCAGCTGTCCTCTTGTGATCACTCAGCAGACCCGGGAAAAATTCAAGAATTTGTTTTTTAGTGTCAGTGGGAGACGTGGGGGTCCTGCTTTTGCTGGGAGAGCTTCAGTTGTCTGAGTCCCCACTCAACCCCAGGCTCCTGCCAAGGCCACCAAGGGCAGGAGCACTGGAAGGCTGACTATGGAGTGAAGAGGCCACTGGGTTTCACAAACAGCACTGTCAGCCAAAGCTGTAGCTTGTTAGCCATCCAAAAGAATCTTGCACCTGCTGCTGGTGAGCTTACACCTAGATGACAGCTGGAGCTGACACTCATTCAACCCTTACTCTATGCCAGGTACTATTCTAAACACTTGCCATATACTCAGTTGTCCCATAGATACAACTATTTATCCCCACTTTAGAGACAAAAAATTGAGGCACAGAAAGGTTAATTAATTTGGCCAAGGAAGTGCAGCTAGTAAATGGCAGACTTGGGATTTGAACCGAAATCAGTGTGACTCTAGAGTACCTACTCTTAGACTCGGCTCTCTACTGCCTCTCATTAGAAGTCTCCCCCACCTCCCTACCACCACCATCACCACCCACCCTCCCAGCCACATATACGCTCACACCGGGTGGTTCAGATGGCTAGAAGTGGCAGCTCAACCTTGTGTGCCTCGGACACGAAAATATTAGGTTCAGACACCACTCAGACTTCACATTTTCATTAGTTGTGGGTAGAGGAATGAGAATAAATGTTCAGCGAGACAGCCTTTTCTAACTGTAAGATTGCATTCCTCTTCTTTCTAGATGTGGTGGCAAGAACAGTACCCTGGATGGTGGAGCTGGTACTGGTAGATGAGATAGAGCAGTCCCCTGATTCTGCTTTGTCCCCATTAATGACAGATCTGAGGGCATCCAGAAGGAATCTCCACAAGCCCAGTCTGCATGGTGGCTGCTTCCTCTACATGGTAGAGTGGTGCTCACCTCCACTCCTCCATAGATGCCAAGTCGTCTGTGGTGTAGATGTGGATGTCTTTGTTCAAATGGTCCTTGAGTCTTTGCTCAGATGATCCTTGGTTCTTCATTTCACCTGGGAAAGAAAATAATTTGCGTGTTGTCATTTTATCTGAAATATTAAGAAAACTTAATGGCGCAATCTAAGCTTTTTACCATATTATTTATCATGGGATTACTTTTTTCAGGTCCCTTCTGAACATGCAGTTGTCCCGCCAAACTTTGACACTGCCCTTGTGATTAATTTTTGCCTACATTAATCACTCTCCCTTGTTTTAATTGCACATTACATTCTTTTCTGTCCTTCCCGGACATCTTTGCTAGCACAGTGAGTGCAGGGAGGACTGTCACGGACTCTCTCCCCACTTGAATGGGGGCATTCCAGCAGAGTATGTTACATGAGCCCAGAGCACATGATGTGAGAGCCTTGTGATGAAAGATACTGCAAAAACAGTGTGCACTGTTATCAAACCTGACTGCCTTCACATCTTGCTTTCTGTGGTGGCAAAATAAGGTTGTTATAGTGTACTGTTTCTTCTGTTATCATCTAAACCAATGGGGAATGGTGAGTAAGTAGTAGTCTTTAGAAAAAAAGAAAAGACAGGGAGGAGAAAGTGTACTGGAGGCCTGCTTTACCACTAAGTTGTTAAGATGGAGTCTTACTCTGTCACCAAGGCTGGAGTGCAGTGGCGCGATCTCAGCTCACTGCAGCCTCTGCCTCCTGGGTTCCAGCAATTCTCCTGCCTCAGCCTCCCAAGTAGACTAGCTTACAGCTGCGTGCCACCACGCCTGGCTAACTTTTGTATTTTTAGTAGAGACAGGGTTTCACCATGTTGGCCAGGCTGGTCTCAAACTCCTGACCTCAGGTGATCCGCCCACCTCGGCCTCCCAAAGTGCTGGGATTACAGGCATGAGTCACAGCGCCTGGCCGTCCAGGCTGGTCTTGACTTCTTCCCGCTTACAGCCTCCCAAAGTGCTGGGATTACAGGCGTGAGCCACCGCATCTGGCCTCTAAGTTTTTTGAAAGTGTGTGTATGTGTTGAAAAACAATCTTACTACCCTCATAATGAAATTACCTAGTGCATTTCTTCTTCAGGCTATGAAGAAAAAAGAAAAGTATGTCCTGTGGTTGAGAGAAATCAGTAAAGTGGAGCCCGGTACGAGGAAGTGCTGGTGAGACTCCAACTAACTCCATTGAGATGAGCTACAAGAAAAATATCGATTGGGTTCAAATCCTAGGCCTGTCATTTACTGGCTGTGCTTCCTTGGTCAAATTACTTAACCTCTCTATGCCTCAATGTTCTCATCTCTAAAGTATGGAAAATAATTGCATCTATGTGAAAACTGAGTTACTATATGTAAAGTTTTTAGAATAGTACCTGACATACAGTAAGTGCTGAATAAGTATCAGCGAGAGAGAGAGAGAGAGAGAGAGAGTTAGTTTCCAGCAGCCTGTTTCTGTTTGGGATCACATGTGATCTCTGTCCACCTGGCTTTGCAGGCCTCTCTTACCTGTTTCCCTGTTTATCCTTGCCTGCACCAGGGAGGAGTTTGAGTTGGTACGTCCTGACTGGGTACTCTGCCTGTGGTTAGCAAATACTCTGCATATTGAGTGCTTTCAAAATATAGAAACAAACAACTTGTGGAGGCATTTGAAAAGCGTATTTGAGAAACAAGCAGCCTCACCGTGAATGGGAGTTTGTTTCCCTTTGTCGTCTTTCTGGTCATCTGCTGCACGGGCAGGAGGAGCTGTGGGTTGCTTTTCTTCCTTGGAACATGGAGCGCTGCTCTCCCCTGTGCTCATACACTTATAAAGAAGTTCACCTACTCCTTGGAAAGTTCTGGAAAAGGGGCTTCTACACTGTTGGCCTCTTGAGGAGAACGGTTTTTGTTTCTGTCTTCCTGGAAAAGAGGTGACTCCTGGCATCATCTTTCTAGATAAACTCCTTGCTATGATGCCATTAGAAGCAGTGTTCTTTATGTTTTGCTTTTGTTTTTCCCTGTAGACAGGAATAACATTTTGACTAGAAACTTCCCTGATATAATAAGATGGCCTCCTTAGAAAATTCCAGAACAGACCCCTTCACCTCTGTCCCTATAGAGAAGCAGAAGGTAGGTGATGTGCTTTCCTGGCAAGCCACATAACTACCATTTCTCTACAGTCGAGCTCAAAAATCTGTGCTTATATACGTTCATTTTTTGTTTTTACTTCTTTACTTCCTTTGATAAGACAGAAACTTCTGTATTAAAACTGATTTAACTCTGAGGGGCTAAGTGAACAACAATCTGTTGTCCTATAGAGGTCAAGACAGTGCTCACAACAGGATCATTGTGCTGCTGTAGTTCAGTTTAGGGGACAGGGGGAATGTTTATAAAAATAAAGTTTTGAAATGAGGACAGGGAAAGGCTTTGTTTACCTGGGGCTCTAGACTTAAGGTACTCATTTTGCCTGCAGAATAATGAAATGCAGAGTTGTAATTAGAAAAGGTTGATGTAATTGATGTGGTAACAATTTTTGAGGTTTTTCTCTTTCCACTTTAGGACAGTCATGCAATTATTTTTCTGAACCAAAATCAGAACCATCAGTCGAAGGCTAAAACAGGCCTCGGGAAACCCTGTCTTTTGGCAAAGAAAGACAAAGATCCTTGTTCTCTAGGCCAGTGTGCATATGTGTGTAATGCTTTAAAGAACAATTTTGACAAGAACTCTTAGGATGCAACTTGTAGAGTGATTTTTAAGGAGATGCAGTAGGATTTGTGCAAGTATTCTGCTATGAGCCTAAGATTTTCAACATGGAAATCTAGCCATGCAGTGACTCGTTCACTTTGGCAGTGTCTGTCTGAGTCTGGGGGTGAGCGTTTGTAGAAAATATTTAGAGACTCAAATACACTCATTTGAATTTTTGCTGTTAGCAAATAAATGGCAATATGTGTAACGTGGTGAACGGGATGTAAAGCTGTCTTTATATTACCATGGTTAGAGTTTAATTTTGAAAGTTGCAAGTTAAACTACTTCCTCTTGCGTCGTTAAGTTGTGCCTCTTGTTTGCTCACCGGCACGTGTGTCCTTATGTCATTTTGGTTGCTGTGAAGTTGCTCTTATCATTCTTTGATCCTTCAGCCTGCTGTGCTACAATCCTAACATGCTGTTTTTGTTGAAAATTCGTTCACTTTTTTTGGCATCTTTTTTCCCCAGAAAGTTAGAATATTGGGAATTCTTGGTATTAGTGAAATTCCCACCTAATGCAGCAGTTTTTTTCTCTTACCTTCATAATAGACGCAGAACAAATTCACTCTAAATGGATTAGAGCTGTCAACTGACAGATACTGTGCCAGATACTGAGGAAGCCTCAGAGATGATACAAATAAACAGGACAGTGCCTTTTGGTTGTGTTTCTACTTCTCTCTTATTGGTTTGTCTTAGCAATTTTGAATTGCACTGAAAATGAAATTTCATAGGTACACAATACAGTAGTTAGTTTTAAAAGTTTTTAAAATATTAAAAAATTGAAAATATTTAAAAATATTTTAAAATCTCCTGTGTGAGATAGGAGACCTAGCTTTTCTTCCTTCTTACCTTGATCCATAGAGAAAGCAACCCTGAAAGAAGAAAAACTCACGCATTTGAGCTTTCTTTTGTTCCCACTGAGCAATACGGAAGAAATTCACTGCTGGTTATAGGTCTTCAGTGCTTTTTTCAGAGTGGGATTGTTTTTTATTTCACCATAAGTAATAGTCTATTAAATTAACAGTTGCTAGAGAAGAAGCTACATCTATATATGAAATTCTCTTCTTGTCAAGCAGTACATTTTCACAATAGCAATGAAAAAATTCTATCCTCACCAGCCGCTGAAACATACTAATACTGCAGAAATTCCTGTGAACTATGTGTTTGCTGCTTCCTTTTGTTTGTTTGTTTTCAGAGCAGATGGGCTTGTTTGCTTTTTGCTTAAACATTAATCAAAAATCAGTTTATGGCTATGTAAGTGGCATTAGATAATTCTCATTCTGACTACAGTAAATAATATCTATTTGTTCATGTTAGATAAGTCTGGGCAGCAGTAGAATATAAAATAGAATTACATGAGATATGACATATGGCTATGTGTTTTATAAATTAATGCTTTTATGCATGTGGGAGGAGAAGTAATTTAGCTTACTGACAAAAGAAAAGCAAAGGAAATTCCAGAGAAAGAACAGTATACCAAGTCTAAATAAATTTGGAAGACAAAGAGAATATCATAATTTAGTTCAATCTTTTAAACAAATTATCACAATTTATATGTTGGGATAAGAGAACCATGAGAAAAGGAATATTCTAAGTCCTGAACATCTTTCTATACCCCAAAGATGCTTTTATAGCTCTTCTGCTGACTCCCTGCCAGAAAAACCATTTAGGGTTTGGGGTAGGGGACATGTCATGCCATACAGCTAAATACACTTTTTTTCCTAATCTAGCAGGCATGTCTACTTACAAATAAATTGCTTGAACTAGTTATGCTTGTGTAATTGTAACTGACATTTCCTTGAGATTAGAAAAAGTTTTGCTGATGAATTATATTTGTGTATGTGTGTATTTAGAGAGAAGGAGGGATTTTATAATTATTACAATTTGATTTGAAATACCTAGAGAAAGTGAGAGATTATGGAAATTACCATAAATGCTCCATTTTTCATGGATTTAGATCTGTTAATAGCAAGAAATCTGTTTTTAAGTGAATCAATGGGAACTTCTTATTTCTTCCCTAAGATTCATTTAGCCTTGAAAAGGCCAAAAGTTTAGTGAAGCTTCTGAATGCCAATCTTTCCCTCCTTCTGTTAAAGAGTATGCTTCAACTATAATTACATTTGCATTGTTTAAAATATTAGTCAGTTCTACAGCCAGACCTCTGAGATAGCTGAGAAACCAAAAAGTGAAGTTCAAAGACATCATCAGGCACCCTCTCCACACACAATATACCAGGCCCACCAAGGAGTTCACATGAGTGTTTCTGCCTTGTTAGCCATGGAAGGACCTGGGCAGTACCCAAAACTTAGCAAACTCTTCTTGTACCTTGTATTCAGTAGATGGTCAGTAGCACCGAGAGTAGGGAGAAGAATAAATATGTTTCTAATACTTTATTCAATGTATGTTATTAACAGTGTAGACACTCTGACTTTCCTTGTGAATTGTGCCTCAGAATTTATTTTTCATTTACCCTGGATCAGATAGGGCATGATAACCTTTGAGGGGCTTTGTGCATATGTAATTTGGAATCTGAGTCAGTCGGGCTCTGTCTCTCCCTGCTTCCCTTCTCATATTCTTCTCTCTCCTCCTCCTCCTCCCCCCTCCCCCATCCTCCCCCTCCTCCTCCTTCCTCCCCCCATCCTCCCCCTCCTCCCCCTCCTCCTCCCCCCCCCCCCCCCCCTCCCCCTCCCCCTCCTCCCTCCCCATCCCCCTCCTCTCTCCTTTCTCCTCCTCTCTCCTCTCTCCTCTCTTCTCTATTTCTCTTCTCTCTCTACCATTGCTGTCAGTTGAGATGAGCCTGTGCAGCACTTTGTTTGCAGTTGATTGGCAATCTTCTGTTCTACTACTGCCTCTGAATCATCACTTGCTTCCACCAGTTTTCTGAATGTCTTACCTAGTGATCCTGGTGGGGAAATTACAGTGATTAGTGTTCCAATTCTTGTTTGCCCATAAGTGTTTCAAAGTAGTATTTTTAAAAACTCTTCTAAGACATTCTGTCTTCTCATAGTAGATGCAGTGAATCTTAAAGGTGCCCTAACTAAAATTTTTGTACTATAAAATTGGCAGCTTTACAAAATAAAAGGTTAGAGATATGAGCCTGATTAAGGCTCCACATTTGTAACAATACCCTTGGTTTGCCTGGTCCTGTTGTATTTTGCTGTTGTGATATGACTCCTGCCAGTGCTGTTTTCATTTAACCTTTGTTTTTCTAAAAGGCAGTAATAATTTTTCATTTCTAGGGAGTCTCTGACATCAGCCAAAGGAAAGACACTTTTCTTTGACTATATATACATTTCTCCCCATTTCATTAATATCAGAGTTGCTCTTTCAAATGGCTTATAAAATGTTAAAATTACACCAGTTGCATAAGCCTGCATAAAAAGCAGACTCCTACATAAGCTGACAATGCATTTGTACTGTGGTGTTGAGCAGTTTTTTTTTTTTTGTTTTGTGTTTTTTGTTGTTGTTGTTTTGTTTCGTTTTTGTTTTTGTTTTTGTTTTTTTGAGACGGAGTTTCACTGTCGCCCAGGCTGGAGTGCAGTGGCGCGATCTCGGCTCACTGCAAGCTCCGCCTCCCGGGTTCACGCCATTCTCCTGCCTCAGCCTCCCGAGTAGCTGGGACTACAGGCGCCCACCACCGCACCCAGCTAATTTTTTGTATTTTTAGTAGAGACGGGGTTTCACCATGGTCTCCATCTCCTGACCTCGTGATCCGCCCGCCTCAGCCTCCCAAAGTGCTGGGATTACAGGCGTGAGCCACCGCGCCGGGCCTGGTGTTGAGCAGTTTTAACATCCTCCATTCCTCTGTGCTTCTGCTAGCTACTGCTCTGATAAAGTTATCAAGGTATCATTGGATGCGTTGACCAGGATGAAGACACAACAGTATGGCCTTATTAAATTTGGAAATAATAAATAGATGAGTAGAGAATTTAGGAGCAACATAGGCAAGCATAATAGATGAGTACAGGGAAAGTTAAGCTCTATTCCCAGTAGTTCTGCTGACAAGTTGGGTGACTTTGAGATGGTTACCTCTTCCTTTCATGATACCACATGGTGATGGTAACAGAGGCACTGTCCAGTCTCTGGTTCACGCACACTGGTCTTCTCAGGGGTCCCTGTATAGGTGACACAGTGGAGAACAGGGCAGTACTGCTGGACTCAGGGACCCAGTTCATCAAGAGAGGCAGTGGTTTCTCTTATGCTGCCTTAAAGGCATTGGATGCCTTTTGGAAAGCCAGTGGATAACTCCTGCATCCACCCAAGATTAATGTTAACAGCTTAAAGAATCATTGCAATCACAGGAAATTTTGCAACAGTTTGTTGGGATATTTTTAAATAAATGTGTGAACACCTTGTTTTAGGCTTGCTGAAAATGACCCAGGAATTCCTTGACGCAGCAATATAGTATATGGCTGCCAATTATTATATTCCTTCATAAGACAAAGGTGGAACAGTTCACTCTTTTTTTTTTTTTTTAGACACAGATTCTCACTCCCTCCCCCAGGTCAGAGTGCAGTAGCGTGATCTTGGCTCACTGCAACCTCTACCTCCTGGGTTCAAGTGATTCTCATGCCTCAGTTTCCCAAGTAGCTGGGATTTCAGGCGCGTACTACCATGCCTGGCTATTATTTGTATTTTTAGTAAAGACAGGGTTTTACCATGTTGGCTAGGCTAGTCTCGAACTCCTGACCTCAAGTGATCCTCCTGCCTCGGCCTCCCAAAGTGCTGGGATTAAGGTGTGAGCCACCTTGCCTGGCTACCGGACAGTTACAGGGAGGCGTCTTGGTATAAGTATGGAAACCTCCGTAGATGCCATGTCAGTCCATACCCTCACCAGCTTCTTGACCCTGTGTTGATAAACTAAGAGACGTGGGCAGGGTACCATCAGGAAAGGAAAAGGCTTTGGAGCCAGATAGGCCTGCCTGCACTTGAATCTGCTTTCTGCCACTTATTTACATCAGGTTTTCCTCGTCTATAAAATGGAAGTGCTCATACCCACCCCCTAGAATGGAAGTGAGGATTAATCCAGACCGACGATGAAGAGTCCAGCATGCAGGAAATGCTCGTTTATAACCATGGAAGATTCGAGGACTTTTGAAATTCGATGACATTAACCTTTGAGGTGCGTTTTAGTTGGCTTGTGTGATGAGTCCTTTCTGCTTCTATTCCAGAATCGTCTGGATCCGCATTATGTGGGAATGTTTATTCCCTCCATTACCCTCCCCAAATTTGCTAAACATTTTCATTGCTATTTGAGTTTTTTAGGAGACAGACTGAGATGGTTAGGGATGTGAAAGGTTTACTGAGGATAACACCAATGAAAGGAAGAGAGGAGGAAGATGATGGGTGTGGGAAGCAGTTTGACTAGGACTCTGATAGGACAGACACTCTGCCAGCCCTCGGGGAGCTCATTTGCGGAGCCCCCTGTTAGATGGATATAACCGGGCCCTGGGACCATTGCTGGGCTCAGTTACTGGCCAGGAGCTGCCTAGGAAGAGTGTGAACCTAGGCCAAAAGTTGAAGTGGACCCTAGAAGAGCTAGCAGCTGGAGGCCATCTGCTAGTGACACTCTGCAGCTGGACAGCAAGTCCTTTCTGAAAGAGGATCTGAGCTGGGTATCCCCATGGTCCAGTATTTCAAGTTGGAACCTCTAGGTTTGAAAAATACATGTTTTGGGTGAGAGTTTGATTATTCTTAAAGGGACATATCTTTCAAACATATGGCTGTGGAAGAGGAAACTTGTTTTTGACTTGTAAAATACCAGCAGAGCCTTGCAGTGATCACAACTTATGTGAAATATAGCCCATCACCCACAGTTTACATGTTCACACTAAAGTGCGAGTCTCTCTATGGGTTTTAGAGCTGATTTAGATACATGCATTGCTAATACAGTCAGCCCAGCCAAGATAGTGCCATCCTCCGCAAGCATCCACTCAGGCGTGGAGTCAGCTTCCCGTCACTGTTAGCTCAGTCCTTGTTCCTTTCCCTTGCTGATTTTCCCTAACCTCTCTGAACCTGCTGTGTTGGAAGCTGAAGGAACATCATCCTCTGTTTGGCAGAATCCTTCCTTGGCCACCCCAGCATTCTGCCCCACACCATTTGACTTACTCATTTGTGAATGCCAACTCAGAATGTATTGCTTGGATTCTTGATTAGGATCTCAACCTCTATTTATTGTTAAGACTATCACCCTTTGATTCCCCCCCCCATCCCATTGTGTCCTTCTTAAGGCACAGAATAGAACATCATCTGCCAGAAATAACATACAAATTTGTCATCATACAACTGTACAATATGCAAATAACTCGCTAGATGATATTACTGAAGATTCTACATCCAATGAAAATAAAGAGAAAACACCGTAAGATAACCATACTATTAAAAGATACAGAAGACAGCTGGAATAAACGGAAAGACATGCCATATTGATTAGGCAGGAATAATCATCATTAGCGAGATGGCAAGATGTCAGTTCTCCGTAAGTTTTTCAATTTAATATAAATCCAAATACAACAGATTTTTTTTCTTTTAGTTAGATTCTGAGGTTATCATTAAAACAAAAACAAAACTGAACAAGAGCAAGGAGTCCTTACCAGGTATTAAAAACTTCCGTAGTGCCTAAATAATTAAAATAGTGAGATACCAATAGATGAAGAGACAGACCAACGGAACAGAATAGAGAGTGCAAATGTAGATGCAAGTACCTGTGGAAATTTAGTTATTCGATAAAGGTAGCTTTACAAATCATTGGGACTAAGGTAAACTCTTGATTTACTGGATTGAGGCATGTAAATTATGGCCCAATCATGCCATGTTTATTTTCTCTGGAAAAGAACGTAAGTTAGCTTCATACATTTTACCGTGTACCAGGCTAAACTCCAAATGAATCCAAGGCAAAAATGTAAACAAAACTATGAAAGTCCTGGAAGAACACATAGCGAGTTCCTTTTTTATAACCTTGGAGCAGAGAAAGCCTTTCTAGTTTCAACTCAAAATCCAGAAGCCAGAAAAGAAAACATTCATAAAAATTGAATTTAAATTACAAAAAAACTTTCTGCATGGCCAAAAACCATAAGCAAAGACAGATGCCAAACTGAGAAAAATATTCGAAACTTCTATCACAAAGAGCTAATCTCCCTTGTTTAAAAAACAAAGTAAAACAGAGCTAGAAATGGTTAAGGAAGAAGCTAACAGTTCAGATTTGGGATGAAGTATTGAACAGATAGCTCACAGAAGAAGAAACACAAATAGCTAAGCACAGAAAAAAAGTTTGATTTCACTCATACGAGAAATGCAAATTAAAACTACACCAAGATACCATTTTTTCACTTCTCATATTGGAAAAAATCCAAAATATTTGATAACACACTCTTTGGAAAACAGCCCCACATGGCTGGGAGGACCGCAGAACAGCACATCTATAGAGGAGAATTTGGCAATATCTCTCAGGTTATAAACATGTATTCTTTGACTCACCAATTTTGGAGGGGGCATTTACCCCATAGATACACTTGCACACATGTGAAATGACAGTTGTGCAAAGTCGTTCATTGTAGTGTTTCAAGTGGCAAAAGATGAAAATGTCCCCAAAATTCCATCACCGAGGGAATAATAGGGTGATAGCTCCCAAGCTTATTTTCTCTTTAGAATCACCTCATGAAGAAAATTCAGGGCTGTGTGATAGTAGCTGGCAGGTGGGCATGGTGGTGGGGATGGTGTTAGAGCAGAGACCTGAATGAAGGTTGAGAAGGAGCCAGCCACTCAGCCACAGAGGAGGCCTTCAGGCTGAGAGAGCAGAGAAGGACCCTGTGGCAGAGGCAAGCTGGAAACAGCACTGCTTCCATGGTCTGGAGACTGGAATATGTGGGTTCTGCAGACACCTGGTGGGGGACACCACCTGGTAAATCTGCCTTTCAGCTCTTGGTTCTTCCAGCAAACCTTGTCAGCTGTGGCTCTATAGCCATGTCCTCGTAAGAGGGCAGAGGTTGCAACGAGGCCTCTCTGAGGTGCTCTGGGAGCACAGAGGTGTCGGGTGGAACTTGTGGCAGGTTGCCAAGGGAAGAAGTGATTTTTAGACAGATTAGGAATTTGCCAAGTAGAGAAGTCAGAAAAGCATAACTGGCAGAGGAAGCAGCATACGTTTCAAGTAACTGCATGTGTATAGGGAACCACTGAGTGATGGGCAAGGGCTTGGTACTTGGGGGGGGGGTACCAGGTTAACATGTTAGCAAGAAACTAGGTAGGGGTACTTGACTTGGGGGCAGCAGAAGCAGGTGCGAGTGTTGGAGAAGATGAGACCTGAGTGCTGCAAATATTTGGCAAGACTTGAGTGAGTGCTTATTGTGGACCTGTGTCTCCACTGGAAACACAAATTAGAATATAACACCTTGCTCCTATATGCTCAGGGTCTACTGAGGTGGAGAAACCTGCAAGTAGAGTCAGAATACAGTGTTGAAAACACCATCTGCAACCTTAACACCATGCTACCGAAACCGATTTGGGAGCACTTCTGCAGGAAGTGGGATGGCCAGGGCAAGGGAAGCTGTGGAGAACAGTGGCCTCTCCCGGGCAGGCAGGGTAAGGCCTAGAAAGAAGCAGCTGAGTGAAGGTTTGCGTGTGGCCCATCCAGGGACTTGCGACAGGAACACAGCGGCCGGGGAAGGGATGCTTGGAGAGGAGGGGGTGCTTCACATGCCAGGCGGGCAGGGCTGGGGTGGGGCCAGATGCTGGAGGGAGAGGGCTGGCCAAGGGGTGGCAGAGAGGCCCCCCAGGTGGCAAGTTTGCATTCTGTTGCTTCCTGCAAGGAGCTTTTGTTTACGTTTTAAGCTTGGACAGTCTGGCTGTCTGGCCAAGAGTGACAACGTGACTTATCATCAGAGCGAAGCACCAAGGAGCATATAAATGAAGTGGAGATCCCTCCTGTGTCCAGCCTCCCCCTCCCCGTTGCCTTGTCCTACCTTCCCAGTCCTCCATCAGTACCTGGGGGCCTTGCCAGAATCTCAGAAAGAATCTCTGGAATCTGGCTTAGGACCTCTGAGATGATGATGCACCTAGAGGCAGCCCCAGGTGCTGCCGAATTTGGGGAAGCAGCACTTCCCGCTGGAAGCTGGGAAGTTTCCCCTGGCTGGGGGTCCTGTGAGGTTGGAGAGGCCAGAATGAGGACTGGGTTGTGAGTCAAGACCAACCAGAAGGGGACTTAGCGATGTCAGATGATAGCCTGGGTGAACTACACCCTGTGTGGAAAAGGCAAGGTGTAACTGCTTATTTTTTGTCAAGTGAGCCTAATACCATGTTTCTTTTTATACATGCTCGCAAACTCAGCCCCTCCGAGTGAGATCACAGCTCCAGGAACTTGCAAGGAAAGGGACTAATGGGGCATCTGATTCACTCGTGTGCCCTTAATGGCGTATTGTGTGAATAAAGCAACAATTTTTAGTACAGTGATTTAAAACAACTTCTGCAAAGACAGAAGTAAAAATTAATCTTAAAAGGTGGAGGGTGAGGGTGGAGGTCAGGACGGAGGAGAAACTAAATTGCCATTCTCTTTGGAGACTTTCTAAAACCTAAGATGAAGAAGAGGAGCCGAATTATGGAAACAAAAAACCTTTGCGGTTTTCCACAGAACAAAAATGATGTGAAGCTGCAAGTCAGCAGTTCTGGCGCAGGGGCTCCGGGGGACGTCCGCTCGGCGGCTGTGGTGTGCGCCCTTCCTGCTCTCCCCTCGGAGGGGCTGAGGCTCCTTTTGTCTGGCGCGCGCCCCACCCCGCCCCGGGCGAGGGAAGAGGGAGCGGGCACCCCGCGCCCGCGCCGCCGCCGTGGACCAAGGTTGTTTACTACTTTCCACTCCGAATAACACGCCAATCACCAGGGCCCACCCTCCCCGCCGGCCAATCGCTGCATTGGGAAATTCCACCTTTCCGCGGGGCCCGGGCAGCGACTGGCTGGAGTGTCTGTCAGTCAAGTGGGCATCCCGCAAGGATGCAGCAGGAGTATTAGGGACACGATCACCAGAGCAGAGGAGGAGTAACCTTCCCCATAAACAAGATGTGTTCCCCCCACTAAGAAAGCGGGGGTGGGGGGGGGTGGAGGAGCCAAAGCACATCCCAACCCCGGGGCCCCACCGGAGCGAAGCGGGCCGAGCGCAGAGTCGGGGAATCCCTCCCTCCGCCTCCCTCCGCCGCTGCAGTTGTAAACACGTTTCCCTCCATGTCTGTTTTCCCTTCTCTCACCGTGGCCATTACGGGCTGCTGTTTACAAAAATCCTGCAGGCCCTTGACATGCCGTCCTCCCTTCCCCCGGCATCCCTGCCCTCATTCTGGCTTTTTTCTCTTCCATCTCCTGGTGAGCACAGCATACTGTTCTCAGGCTTGTTTTCTGTTTATTGCTCTCCATGTGGGACAAGTCATGCTTTATCAACGTGTACCATTTTCTACAAATGCCGCCCTTCCTCTTTAAATTGCTTGGGTGGGCAGATCGATTTTGATTAGCAACACTGCAACAGAAACAAGGTGCATCTCTGGAAGGACTGGGTGGTTATCTCGTTATTGTTGCTGGTTTGAGTCACATTGGATGCTATTTTAAATTCTGTGTTTTATTCCATGATGGGTCTTGCATCCTTTCCCCATTCCTAGGTTTGAAATATGTTTCCTCCCTTTAAAAAAAAAAAGGGCAATATTGTGTTGAACCAAATGTTTTTCTACCTTCTCCTGTGATCTGAATCAGGTTTCCCATTTACAGCAGTACAATGTGGTTGTATTCAGTGTGATAGGGGCGTAGTGGACATGAATTATTTGCGACAGGGCTGCCTGGAAGATGCGGAGCGGAGTTTGCGTGGCCCGGAGCAGCTCCAGTGTCTGAGGCTTCTCTGTGTCACAGGCTCCAAGCAGGAAGCGCAGGCAAAATGGCAAAATACAGCATGTGGCATTCAGTTCAAAAATGCCCTTTTTTAGAAGTCGGTATTCTAAATGACATCCAGTCTTGCTTAGTTTTTTTTAAAAGAAAGGAAAAATAATCTATGAAGATGGTTTGGAATATTTTGTGAAAAGCCTTTTCAGCATAAAAAAGATCTTGAGGGTCTGGTTTGCAGAGTGGAGGATAAGCCTCCCTCCT
This sequence comes from Hylobates moloch, assembly GCF_009828535.3. NCBI lineage: Eukaryota > Metazoa > Chordata > Mammalia > Primates > Hylobatidae > Hylobates > Hylobates moloch. The sequence goes on along the minus strand of NW_026652289.1, from coordinate 34,081,045 downwards.
GCGATTCTGAATTGCTTTTTGGTTTGTAGGAATTTCAGGGACACGGTGCAAAGCTGTGGCCGCTTGAAAGGGTCGGTGCCCTGCGCCCTGTCTCAGTCCCTGTGGCCTCTGCACTTTTTCAGTGATGGGGCACTTGGGGAGAAATGCGGGGAATGGAGGAGGGGAAGGTGCATTGCGAACAGAAATGTAAGGTGTGGCCTGGGTGGCCAGGATGTGCCAGAGCAGCCTCCAAACCTACTTAAATCCCAGGAAAGTCCTGCCTCAAGTTAGGCACAACATCTGACTTGGATTTCTGTCTGTTTTTTCTCTTCCAGTTGTCTGTCTGTGCGCCCTCTCCCACAAGGAATAGTTTTCCAGACCGATGGAATTAATGCATATCGTGGTATTATTAGTGGAATATGTTTAACCTTTGTTTCGTGATTTGAGAGGAATGGTTCTTGTGTATCGTGTGGTGACAGCAGGTTAAGGGGAGTGCCAGAGCTGGGGCAGAGTTCTGCCTCGGGGCCACGAAGTTCTGCGCATCATGACACTCTCTTATGAAGTTACAAAACTGGGCAAGCGATTGAAGGCAGAAAGACACTATAATAAAGTGTGCTCCAGTGATGTGTGCTCCGGCTTCTCTCCCATACTCATCTGGGCCAGGTACTTTCACCACAATGAGCCTGGGTGTCCCCTGCCTGAGATGAGAACAGTGATGTCTATGCGAGGTTGTAGGACTCAATGAAGTGCCTTAGGGATTTTGTCTGGCACTCTGCTGGGCTCAGGAGGTGCCTAGGGCTGAGACTTTGCCTTCACTGTCTGGTAAATCATCTCCCCCGTTCTTTCTTCTGTGGCCCTTCATGTGAGCTTCGTAATTTACTCGGGGTGGCAGGGTGAACTCATCTTTTGCTGGGTTTCTGCATCACCTGCTCCTTTCTGGCCAGGTCAGCCTGTTCATTTTTTCCAAGCCAACAGCCTCTAAGTGCCAGTAAGTCACATCTGAACAACCAAAGCATGTTTCCCTGCGGGAGAATGCCAGGGCAGGCGGGTCTGGGAGCCAAGTGGATTTATCCTGTTCAGATAAGTCGGGGTAATAGAAGAGCCCTGTGACTTGAGACAAGCTTTGAGTGACACCCAGTGAATCTCCCATCACTACTTTAATCCCCACCCCAGTGTTCTGGTTCCCTTTTCCTGCATGAGGCGGTACAAGTACCCTGGCCTGGCTTTGGGTTCTGCTCGATCTGACTTTAGCCTGCCTTGGCCTTTGTTCCCCTCTCACTACCTCCACCCCCTCCCCAACACGTGTGGAGTACCTTACCCTGCCTTCCTATTCTGGAATGGGTGCCCCTGTGCCAGGCCACCCCATTTTCTAGAACCACCTTCATACAGCCCCTGCGCATCCCACTGTACTATTTCCTTGTTTGTTTTTCGTGTCAATCTTGCCTTCTGCGGTAATGGGACACTGATGCTGTATGGTGATGTGTTCTCCCACAGCCGTCTTTTCCTCCTGTGGTTGGAATGGGGAGCTTTCTCTGTGTCCCCCCATGAGAGTGAGGACAGTCTCATTTAATGGCACCATGGTCTGCGGAGCCAGGCAGGCCTGTGTGTCTGACTCCACTTCAGCGCTCAGCAGAGCGTGGGCACCTCGGACCCAGACAGATGCCCCAAGCCTGTCTTTCTGGAGAAGGAAGTAGTAATACCTTTTCCTTGAGGGAGTTGTGAGGATTAACTGTGCCTGGCCCTGAATTCTTGCCTTGCAGGTACTCAGGAAGTGAGTTATTACAAGCAATGCTTTTTTATCATCCATAGGTGGAGATGTTATCTACGCTATAGAACTGCAGAAAGAATTACAGAGAATTATGCAAAATCACTAGGGACTTGATTAATATTTGTTTACCTTTCCCCTACATGGATAGATGCCCTTTATTATACTTTGTACCCCCACTTGGCAAGCCCTTGACAAATACTGATTCAACAAAAAAATTGGCTCTTTATGTGTATACATTTAGAACCAGTTGCTTTGTCAGTAGTGGTTTTTATGAAAATGAATGCTCATAGGTCAGACTTCTAGAAACCCTAATCTGAGGGAATTGGGCCAAATAGGAAAGTGAGCCCCTTAAAGGCGGTTGTCTGACCAGTACTTGGAGCACAACAGGTTCTTGCTAAATCTCTGTGTGTTTTTAAAATAGTGGAGTTATTAGGTTGATTCTGAATAGCAAGAAACATAATAATTGAAGTGCTGCCAGCTCCTTGATGCTGGTGCAGCTGGTCAGTTTGCAGAAGCAGGCCAGTTGCCGGAGCAGAGTGGCCGTAAAGGCTACAACATGGTGGCCAAAGCATGAAGCTGCTGTGTAGTGGCAAGGTCACAGTGGTTTCCCCCCGGCCTCTGTTTAGAGGGAGACGGGGTGTGCTGAGCTGTGCCTGCTTCTGTAGAAGGGGCCTTCTCCAAGTCTGAGTAGCCTGAAGCCATTAGGACTGCTGAGTCTTTCTCCACAAAAATAGGTGGGAGGCCTGCAGGGCAGGTGCTTAACTAAGCTCTGGGGCTACAAAGATCCAGAGCCATGCCACTCCTTGGAGGCAGGTCATTGTAGACGAGGACCATCGTAGCCTTCCTGATTAAAGCAGGAATTGTCCAATCAGGCTATATGACAGGCATGGTCCATAGTCTTCACCAGGGGAGCTTTTCTGACTATACATCTCTAGCCCTGTGGCTCGAGCCAGTCACTTAATTTCTGCTAAGCTTTGGTTTCCTCCTCCTGGTAGCAGAGAGACTATCAGAGTGAGGGGCAGATGCAATAACATATGTAAAACACTTAGCGTTGGGCCTGGTGTTTAACTGCAATAAATGTTAGCTCATATTTTACTATGACATAGATGCTGTATGCCTTTTGCTGAGTATTAAAGATACTGAGCTGTAGCATGCATACTTGCATGAATCAGTCTGCTAAGTTATTTTAAGTTTGCATTTGAAAATAAAGGGTGGATTGCTATCCAAATATAAAGAATTGGAACCAGGCTCTAAAAGGATGTTTGCTGTTCTTTAGCAAAATACCATTCTTCTTAAGTTTCATTCAATCATTCCACAAAAATTTAAGCATCTGTTTTGTCCCAGGCAGGCACTGTGCTTGTAATGGGTGTGCAATAGCAAACAGAACACTTGCTTTCAGCTCACACAGAGCTGACTGTTGGGCAGAGAATTTCAACAGTAAAGAAATACAAGTGTGATGAAGGAGAAACCCTTTGGTACTACCTGCTATATGTTTTAATATTTAAATGTTGACTTAGGGAGGTCTTTCCATCTAAAAATAATGATTTGCCCTTTCTCCTGCAAATGACCCCTTTCTCTGTAGGCAACAGGAACGCTCTTTAAGTTTTGGGTGAGAGATTTTATTTTTTTAAGGAAGGGAAGATATTTTACAATCGAATGTACAACTGAGATAATGCTTAGGAGAGAGAATGTATATTGGGTTTGTGCCTTGGAAGTTGCTTAGGGGAAATAGTTGTGTGCAATTGGAAAGGTGATGCTTTAAAGAAGCTTCTATAAAGTGACCCCATGATTAAACTGTTTTGTGTACATCTTTATTTTTTAATTTTTTTTTTTTTAATTGAGACAGAGTCTCACTCTTTTGCCCAGGCTGGAGTGCAGTGGTGCAATCTCAGCTCATTGTAACCTCCACCTCCCAGGTTCAAGCAATTCTTCTGCCTCAGCTTCCTGAGTAGCTGAGATTACAGGCGTGTGCCACCAAACATGGCTAATTTTTGTATTTTTAGTAGAGACGGGGTTTTGCCATGTTGGCCAGGCTGGTCTTGAACTCCTGACCTCAAGTGATCCACCCACCTCGGCTTCCCAAAGTGCTGGGATTACAGGCGTGAACCACCACGCCCAGCCTACGTCTTTAAAAATAAATGTAAATACCCAAAGCTCACAGTTCCGTTCTTCCATCTAGTCCAGCACCGTCCAGTGGAAGTTTCCACCATGATGGACTGTTCTGTGGATGCCCTGTCCAGTACAGGAGCCGCTAGCCACATGTGGCTACGGAGCACTTGAAATGTGGCTAGTGCTACTGAGGAACTGGATTTCAGATTTCTTTTAAGTTTTAATTTAAATTTGAATAGCTACGTGTGGCTAACGGCTACTGGACATCACAGATCTAAACACAGGATTAACTGACAAAATTCTTTCCTCTTAAAAATATGTGTTTATTTTGATGAGGATAACTGAGACCTGTACATTTCATTTTTCCTGTCATATTTAGGGCTCATAAAGGGGGTGGTGTGCACATTTTAAAAAATGCAACACAAGCACTTAAACCAGCTGTCTAATTGTACACATTTCCTGGAGCTGTTGGTGTTGATTATTAGCAAATAATAAGTACTTGCAATGACCTAAGAACTATAAGACAAGCAAGTCATCTTCTGTAACTGAGTATCAACGGATTCAAGTGTTAAGGAAAATGATTGAGAGAAAACAGCCAAGAAAGTCTTAATGGTTCTGTCAATCAAGTGGCTATCGACTCATGGCTATTCAAAAGCTTTTGTGGCTATGAAAATAAACTAGATTGAAAAAATTCTAAAACCAAATTGAAACACTCATTTGAGTTTAAAATTTTAGTTGAGTTGATTTTTATTTCTTCTTTTGGTTCATTTGTAGTTTCCCCCTGCTTCGTTGTTTGCTCAGATTTGGAGACTAAAGCCTGGCTGGTCAGTTTCAGTTTTATTTACATTCATTTTGTCTTCATTCCTTTTAATCTAGCACAGTCCTGTGATGTATTGGGATCACAGTGCTCTGGGGAAACATTGAAATATAAAAACATTTTCCTGAAAACATTTCCAGTTATATTTAATTTTCCTTCTTGAATAGAAAAATATTTCCAACTTAATCCTCCCTCTTCCCTCTTGAAATGAATTGCATGCTTTAGAAATAACATCAATCCACCCAAGTACACAAGGACAATCTCAGCCATTTAATCGAGATATAAAGGCTCAGAGAACTCTGAGCTTCGGAGGCACAGACTCCACCTTTCAGGATGCTAATAAACGTGAATGTGGACGAGGTCTCGCCTGGGCTTCCTCCTCCATTGTGCAGCACAGCACTCTGTGGCCAGGGTTTGCCTGGAGAAATCTCTCACTCTGTTTTAATAGCACCATCATCCTTAATCAGCACCCCACTTTTATTTTTGAATAGCCAAAATTCCTCTTTCCAAACTTCGTCTGACATCTGGGACCAGCTATGTTTGAAGGAGTCTGAACATGCCACAGAGTGGCTCATGCTTTGAAGGGAGGAAGGCCAGTAAGCCTTCCTCAGTGGTAGAATTCTACTTTCAGTCTACTCTTTGATTCTGTTGTGGTTGTTCCTTAGAACTTTATTCTGCTCATTAGGAAGCCCAGCCTCCGGGGAGGGTTTAACCTGTCATCTAAGCAAGAAGTAAAATGTCATAATGGAGAAAAAAAAAAAAGTCCAACATAGAAACGCATCCAGTTTGAGCTCCACTGGGCAATCATTCCAGTTACAAAGCCCATGTATATTGAGATCAGTGTAAAACTTCAGCATGTCCACCTGCGTAATAATTTATTGCGCAGTGTATTGAAAGCACATTTCATTTAGTTTTGCAACAGCCGATGAGGTGGATTCTACCAGCATTGTTTTACAGAAGAACAAATGGAAGCCTGGAAAAAAATTGTCTACCTCACACACTTCACAGATGGTAAACAGGATTTGAACTAAGACATACTTGATTTTAAAGTGTTTGCCTTTCCTTTGCACTACTGCATCTGCGATCTTTGCACTCCGGCATTCTAGAATATTTGGTGTTACATGTTTTTGCCCCAAGAAAGAGCCCATTAAAATGAAACTTTCCAGTTTGTGAGCTTTGCCCTCAACAAGGGAAAGAACTTCTTGCAAGGTTCTAAAACAAAAAGAAAATGAAAAGTAACTTTATTGTATCTGGGTTTTCTGATTAAATTATGGTTTTTGCAAAAGCTTGTGGATTTCTCAGTGTCCAGATAGCCAGGATTTTTCCTTTTAATAAATGTCACTTTAAAAAACAAACACACACCTTCTTAAATGCATGATTAACTGTATAGATTGATTTTGTTTTAAGATGTCCTAACCTAAACAAACATCACATTCTTAAATGCATGATTAAGTGTATAGATTGATTTAGTTATAAGAGGTCCTAGCCTAAATATAAGAAGGTATATGTGTTAGAATTAATTTCTTCAATAAAGAGAAAGAAATTCAGGAATTGTGGTTCTGTTGGTCTTCTGTACTGTATGTATATTTTTGTGCAGCCAAAGCAGCATGCCTTGGTTCTTGGTTTCATTACCACATGGGTAGTTTCTTGAAGTTTTTTCTTTTGAGATGGAGTCTCGCTCTGTCACCCAGGCTGGAGTGCAGTGACGCGATCTCGGCTCACTGCAACCTTCACCTCCCGGGTTCAAGCAGTTCTCCTGCCTCAGCCTCCCGAGTAGCTGGAATTACAGGCATGTGCCACCACACCCGGCTGATTTTTGTATTTTTAGTAGAAATGGGGTTTCGCCATGTTGGCCAGGCTGGAGTTTCTTAAGTATTGACTAATCCTTGACTCTGAACTGTATGATCAAAGACTTTTGAAATGGCACACCGTTTCTTAACACTTAGGCCAATTTCAGTTGCTCATATCCAAAAATAAGACATGATTTTCGGACTCAGTGCACAGCACTTAGTACAAAAATCCAAACCCTCGTACAGACCATCCTAGTAGAAATTTGGGTCTTGAGTATCTCAGAGTCTTAGTAGATTTGAACTCCGTGAGAGCAGGAGCCAGGCCTCTCACAGCAAGTCTCTCCAATCTGCTCAATAAATATTTGTCAAATCGAGCAATGACCAGATGATGAAATACATTAAAGCCTTAGGGAGAACTGAGACTACTGCATCAGTTTTTGTGCACTATCATGCTGGAAATCTTTCCAACATGTATTCTGTATTTCTTTGCTTCTTCAGTGAATATAATTTAATCATTTCTGGCCAACTTGACATCAGTGAGCATAAATTGTTATATTATGCATAATACAGTGATACCCTCAAGGCTGAGTGGGAGGCAGTTTGCCCTCTGCTGAAGGTTTCTTGTGCTTATTGTGTTCTTATGGTTTGGTTTTATCATTTTTATGTCTCCATTTCTGTTTAATAGACTTATTTCAGTAAGAAGAGAAAGCCGTCTCCATCAGCACCTCTGTAGGTGATGATTTGCCGCTTCCTTTTTGCTGTGAGTGCTTTGAAAACAGATTTCTAAGCTTGTTAGAATTATGTGTTAAGAGTAAATAGGTAGTAAGTGAAACCAAGCTTCTTCCTGGTGCTTGACTACCCCAGAAATGTTTATTTGCTGAATAGTTGAGTTCTGGAACGGTGAGGTATCAATGTGTGAGAAATTTATTCCTTTGCATGATTTTTTTTTTCTTCTACTTCCCTCCCTCCCGCCATCTATGTCTCTGTCTTTCTCTGAACATCTCTGCATCTCAGTCTGTCTCTCTTATGATAGTTGCTGGAATAATTTAAATGAATGTAACTCATTTACCTACATTGAAGCCCAACTCAGTAGTGAAAAAACAAATCTTCCAAATGAATGCACTTTCCCCTTGATGTGCTACATACAAGACCTTGGCACACCTAGTTCAATGACATAGTATTTTAGAAGGGCCTCCTTATACCTTCCTTTCAGATAAACATACATGCAGGGACATTCTGAAGAAGTTTGTTATGGGTCTCCTCCCCTCCTGCTATTAGCTCCGCCGTCCTAGTGTTTCTCTTTTGCCATGCTGACCCACGCAGGGAGGACCCTTATACCCTCTGCATGCAGCGCTTGTGCTCCTTAGTGTTCATAATCCCGACCTCCATGGCCTCTCTTGCAGTTCTCAGGTTAGGCCCTGCTTCTAGGGGACATTAGCTTTCCACCCTCCACTACATACTTCTTAGTTGTTGCAGCCTCTGCAAGCAAAACTTGTTTTGGTTTGGGAGACAGCATGATCCTGGGGTGAAGACATTCTGAGTTTGTATCCCGTCTTTACCACCTCTGAGCCTCTGATGCTGGACAAGTCAGCAAGTCTTTGCACCTTAGTCTCCTTTCTGTAAAAAGGAGCTTATGGAGATGTAATCAGAGAAGCCTAGCATGGTTCCTCGTACAAGGCACGGACCAAATCCATGGCACGCTCACTCCTTTCCTTTCAGTAATACTGCTTAAATAGGGCACACGTACCTAAAAGGATTTTGTCCATTCCTTGACAGCAGAATTCTCATCTTCTATTGCATATCCCATAATGCTGGGAACACCAAAATAAAATTGTAGCTTTTCACATTCACTTTTGGCCTCAATTTTTTGTTATTCCCCAATGAGGATCATTTCATTTGGGGCTGGTCTCTGGAAAAAAGTAGATCAAGCTTTTCAGATGAGATTTCGGTGAAACCCTGACAAACTCTTTTTATTGCCTTCACTACCACATAGTGGTGGATCAGGAAACTGTAGGGCTTGTGATGCTGGGAAATTGCTGCTAATGCAGTAAAGATTTTTGCTGTTGAAAGAATTTGATCTGTTTTATGTATAACATGCAGAGCGTAGAAGCATATATTATCTGTAGCAGATGATAGAGCAGGGTATATGGGCAAGTTAGAAAAACACATTTCTCACTACATTTCAAGAAAAAGGACAAGGAGTTGTCACAAGGATCCAGGAGAGTCGCACATAATTTTCTGTTGTGCATTTTGTTGACTATTCCTCTTTGCATCCTTCAGCCATCTTAACTTCCCACTTTCACCCTGCTGGAAGACAAATCTAAGATAAATTCAATGCTAGGCAGTATGTCAGAATGGAAAGGGCCCTGAACTTGGGATGCCCAGTTCTCTACCAGCCTGAATAAACTCCAGCAACAGTATTTCTCTAGGAATCATCTGTGAAAAGTAGAGGTTTGTTGTATCTTTAAACTAGGGATTCACCTTACTTATTAAGCTATCAGTGACATCATCTTGAGGTGCACGACTTTTAGTAACTGGTTCAAGTGCAAGGAATGCAAAGTTAAGTGTATCATTGGAGGTGGGATTTTTGAGTTTGTCAGTCGTTTATTGATTTGCATGTATCCTTATAGTTCAAAGGTCTTTTTCTCAATTTAGTTGATGATCATGCTGTAAGTTGTTTTCTTTTGCTTTATCAACTTTTAAAAACGCTTATTAACTTTTATATTTGAAATAATTTCAGACTTGCATAAAAGGTTACAAAGAGTACCCAGGAGTTCTGGAACACCCTCCACCCAGCTTCCACAGATGTTAACATCTTACATAACCATAATAGAGTTATCAAAACAGTGTTAACTCCATACTCCAGTGCTGTTAATCTCCAGAATGAATTTGGATTTCACCATTTTCCCACTGATGTCCCTTTTTTTTGTTCCAGATCCAAGAGACGATCCTACCTGGCATTTATTGTGTTCAGTTTTTCTAATTCTGGGACGTTTTCCTGGGTTTTCTTTAGTCATTCGCCAAGTTCGCACTTCTGGAGAACATGGGGCCAGTTATTTTGTAGAATATCTTTCTGTTTGAGTTTGTGGACGTTTCCTCCTGATTAAATTTGGGGAGTACATTTTTAACTTGGAGATCACAGAGGTGCTGCTGTTTGTGTCTTTGCGCATCCTGTCAGGAGATACATGATGTTTCCTTTCTTGGTGCTGTTAGCTTTGATCCCTTAGTTCAGGTGGTCTCTGTGGGTTCCTCCATTCTCATTACTATTTTTCCCTTTGTAATTAGGGAGAATCTTTTGGAGGCCGATACTTGAGACTATCTAAACAAACATTCTGTTCCTCATTGTTCTTTCACCCACTAATTTTAACATCTATTACTGTGATGTTTGCCAAATAGTGATTTTCTATTTCTGTTTTCTATACTTAGTAATTGGATTCTACTCTCAGGATTTTATGTATTTTTTAACAATGAGGGACATAAACTTTTTAACTAGCAGTGGCAAGTCCACTTTTATTTGAGAGGACAATTACTAGTCACATGAAGAAGAAAAAATATGCAGAAGCTTAAGAAATCCCAAATATGAATGTTATTTGAAATGTTCTTGCCATTTTTCCCTACAAAGGAGGTGAAGAAGATGACAGGAGATGTTAATTGCCAAAATAGTCTCATAGTTTTGGTCCTGGCTGCAAATCTCTCGTTTTTGAGTACTCAAGAGAATGCTGTTGGGGAACTGACTCTGAAGCACAGCCCAGATGCTTTAGATGGGTTGGGAAGGTTTACATCAACACCATGCATTTAATTTATCATGTGACATTTTATTTCTGAGTTTTTAAAGGTGTAATTAAAGGAAGTGCTCAAAGTGTTGCTTTCCTCTTTTAGAATAAATGTGACTGGGTGTGGTGGCTCATGCCTGTTATCCCAGCACTTTTGGAGGCCATAGGCAAGAGGATTGCTTGAGCCAGGAGTTTGGGACCAGCTTGGGCAACATAGGGAAACCACATCTCTACAAAAAAAAAAAAAAAAAAAAAAAATTAGCCTGTCATGGTAGCATGCACCTGTGGTCCCACTTACTTGGGAGGCTGAGGTGGGAGGATCACCTGAGTTCAGGAGGTCAAAGCTGCAGTGAGCTGTGATCGTGCCCCTGCCCTCCAGCCTGGACAACAGAGCAAGACACTGTCTCAAACAGGCAAACATTACCAACATGGCAAACAAGTTGGAGGAGGCCCCCCATTTAATTAAATTTCAGCAGTCCCAAATCTAATTGGTATGAAGAAATCATTATTCAGAATTTTCCATCATTGAAATACTAAAATCACTTGTTGTTTGAGACATCTTGGCCTGTCACCCAGGCTGGAGTGCAGTGTTGCTCTCATAGCTCACTGGAGCCTCAACCTCCCAGGCTTAAGTTAATGCTCCCAACTCAGCCTCCTGAGTAACTGCCACTACAGGCGTGTGCCACCATGCCCAGCTAATTTTTTAATTTTTCGTAGAGGTGGGGTCTTTGTTGCCCAGGTTCCTCTTGAACTCCTGGCCTCAAGCTGTCTTCTCCAGTCGGCCTCCCAAAGTGCTGTGATTACAGGCGGGAGCCACAGCGCTCAGCCTAAAAATAACTCTTTAGCCAAAAGAAAGTTTTTAAAAATTGCCTATTGTATTCTTTGATTTTACTCTATCTATATGGTCTTTTCTATTATTTTTAAAATAAAAAAGATTTATACTCCTCAAGTGTAACATTTTATCAAATCTCATGCTTCTGTTTGATGAAACTGAATGGCTAAATTTTTTAAATATTCTGCAATCCATCCGTTTGTAATTTTATTATGGCTCTCAGAAAAGAGCATGCAAGCTATACTAAGCTTCCTGTGGCCCTCGTTTTTCCTCACTGATATTTGTAACTCATCCCAAATTAAATTTTAGGAGTCTGGAATGTAGCTGTTATATTTGGGAGATGTGAAGAAAAGAATCGTAGGAATCTCCGTAGGCTAGGTATCAGATCACACATGCTTGCTGGACCAAAGAGGACTCCTTACAGTAGGAGACATGATTCTGAGTTAGTTTGTGTACTAAGTATATACTATATAGCCTTTGAAGGTGAGACTGGCACAGAATTCACAATATCATGTACTAAGAGTTATTTTGTGTTTGCAATTTCTAGATGAATGTTTTAAAGTTGGCTGCAGAATACAGCGAGATAGGTAAAATCTATTTGAGTGTTACTTATAGACCCCAAAGGATATCCCAAAGGATATGTTGGACTAATTCCTAAAATATCCTGTAAGTCATTGCAGGTACAGGCGTACAGGCGTGGATCTGGGTTTGGAAACGCCGCCTGGGTCGCTGGCTGGGCTCCTGCAGCCGCCAAGGAGGGGCCGGCTGGAGGCGGGACTCGGCGTGCATGGTGGCCACGTGACTGTGCCCCGGCCACACCCACCGTCCCTCACGTGGTCCCAAGCCACGCTGGGCTTCGGGATGTGCTAAAGTGGATGGAAAAGGGAGTGGGGCCCGGGCGTGGCTTTGTGGTTTGGGACGATATGAACTCCTTGGGTTTTTTTTTCTTTTAATTCTTTAATTTTGATATCTGGAAATGCATAAAGGGTTTTTCATTTCTCCTTGACCACGTGGTCCAAACCTCAATTTCCCTAGCAGAACGCGGTTTCGATCACTGGTGGATCCGTCTCAAAGCACCAGTCACGCTGCCTCGCTGGGAAGGGGAGGGCTCAGGATTCCCGTGGTTCACGATCCATTTTATGTTGGAAGGAACTCATTTTGAACTATCGCAGTACACACCCTAGTGTATCTTTAAACATAATTGAGTGTTGATGGAAAATCTGCGGTCCGAGAACCGTAAGAAAAGGGCACTCCCACCTCCCGCTCTGGGGTCGCCATTTGCCTCGCAGGCAGGAGGAGGCTCCCAGAGTAGATAAAAACTTGTCCGTCACCCGGATAGGTTGGTAGTGCACATATGCACGGGCGCAGTTTAAAATGAAAGTAAAAGATGCAAATGTGTTTGCAAAAGAAAAATTAACATAGATACGTGTCGGCGTTCTCAGTTGAACTCGGTCTTACTGTTCCACGCGACCACCCCATGACTCAGAGCCCAAATCTCAGCGGAACAGCCCAGGACGCTCCTGCCGTCCACAGGAAGACGTCTCTGTCCCCCGCCGCCAACCACACAGATGCACGTACTCTCTTCACTTCCGTGTACCCAGTAAATGCGGATCCTGATTTAAATCTGCAGCACGCTGCTTTCTCCCATTGCGTGTGGGAAGCTTCAGGTTCTCTTCGGTTTATTTTCTCATCACCTTTATTAAAATGCAGTAAAGCAAGGAGTATATTAATGCGGGCCCCTGCAAATAGAGGGAATTAATTGAAAAGCAGAATGGCTTGAAAGATTCAACTTCATCTTAAAAATCAGAAACAGACTCTTGTTATTAATAGCTTTCGAAACGAAAGTCTAACTTCTGATAAACTATTTCAGAGGAGTGGTTCAAACGTGTAGTAGATAGGTCTGCCTGGTCATCAATTTTAGTGATGTCCTTGCATCAGCTCCAGAAAATCAGAATATTCATGAGCTTTCCAGTCTGACTCAGACCTTCAGGAGCCATGAAATTTTCCTGTTGGGATGAGAGGAAGCGGTGGCGGTCGTTTCGGCAACTTAATGAAACCAGAAACAGATAAGCACGAGTAAGGGGTGATGTCCACTTGTTTACTCCCATCATGTTGTTTTTAATGTGTGAAAGTGAAAGTTTTAAAAATCATACTAAATGTGTGATCCTTTTTAGAATTCACTGGGTACGGGTACGTGGAGGAAGTGTTTTTGTGAATTTGTTTAAACAAATGACTGAGGCTTTGTTTTCCACTCTGGCCAAGCACCATTGCTACACTTTTTTAAATTCATGACATCCTGAGCAGTGAAGCTGTTCTTCAGCCGGCCTCTCCATTTGTGACTGGAAGACAAGGAGGCAGACACCAATGGCGCCTCTCACAATGGAGGTTTGTTTATTTTTTTTTAATCTAATGGAGGGATTGTAGATGGTGTAAAACTTCCTTGTGCCAGGAGAGAAAGGGAGAGAGAGAGAGAGAGAGAGAGAGAGAGAGAAATAACCCATTCTAAACAACTAGGAATAGATGATCCGTAGGCATCGACTTTGCGCAACAACAAAAGCCACTTGCTGGACCTCATTCTGTGAAGTTTTAAAACAAATTGGGTTTGTTTAATTAAAATATTTCTTAAAGGCAAAAAGCACTGAGCTAATTTTTAAGAATTTTAAGTTATATATTACTATGAGTGTGATTTATAATTTTCTGTTGAAATACATAAATTCGAGACGGCCCCACCCCTACCACCTCCCAGTCTTGAGTCCCCACGGCTCCTTTGCCTAGTTTTAAAGTCACTACTTGCACACTCCTGCCTTGCACATGCCTTGCCATTGTGTGGGCCTCTTGGCTGGAAGTGTTCTTGTCCTCCTGTTAGGTATCTTTTATGACATGAATCCTTACCTCAAATTATTATCTGTGTGTACATCTCATCTCTTGCGTCTGACTGTGCACCTTGTGTATGTCTCTTAGCCCTCACAGTTGCCTCTCATGCCTTACAAACGGGTAGACCAGGTGTTAAATGAACAAATATTTAATAAGAACTTAAAAGCTTTTTGATTTTATATATTTTTAAAGCCATTGTGATTAAACACTATGTTTGATGTGGTACTAATTCTGTGCTTTATCAACTGTGTGAATTGTAGCACTTTTAAAGTAGGAATAATTGAGAAATATTTTGAAGTTAGGTTAAGCATAGCAGTAAAGTTTCCACTTTTTAAAATAGCCAAATCCAGGCCAGGCGCAGTGGCTCGTGTCTCTAATGTCAGCATTTTGGGAGGCCAAGGCGGGCAGATCGCTTGAGGTCGGGAGTTCGAGACTAGCCTGGCCAACGTGGCGAAACCCCGTCTCTACTAAAAATACAAAAATTAGCTGGTTGTGGTGATGCATGCCTGTAATCCCAGCTACTCAGAGAAGTTGTTTGAACCTGGGAGATGGGGATTACAGTGAATTGAGATTGCACCACTGCACTTCAGCCTGGGCAACAGAGTAAGACCCTGTCTCTAAAAAAAAACAAAAACAAACAAAAAACGAAAACCAAGTCTGTTTTTTTTTTTTTTTTTTTTTTTTTTTTGGTCCTTTAGAATGGCCCTGACAGATCTTTAAGGCATGGAAATGAGCCTTATGCAAGCTCCTGGCAATCAGTACATGAGTTCTGTCTTCTTGGCAAGATACAGCCTCTTAGACCCTCAGTGTGGGGAAATAATGCTGATTTCTCCTATGAGTTACGAGAATTATGCTAGAAAACTCTGTGACGCATACAGGTGCCCTGTAGCCTGTTCATTAGAAGCATTGACCCTGGAGTCAGGTCGCCCAGGTTGGAATTCCAGCTCTGCCTTCTTCAAGCTGTGTGACTCTGGGAAGCCACACACACTGTCTCTCTGTGCCTCAGGCTCTGGTTCTGAAGATGGGAAGAGCAGGCCCTCCCTCTTTGGCTTGTTGCACAGATTAAATCTGATGGTGTATGCCAAGCGCTTATTAGCACATGTAGCAATGGGTGCCCCGTAAATGTTAGGTACCTTCCTACTACTACTAAACATCCATTGTTCCCTTCCCGGCTGATACCTTCAGCTCTTATTCATCTCACACCCTTGAGAGAGAATTATTTTCATTAAAAAGTTTTTAGTCTGCCCAGAAGCAAGTGTTACCTGTAAGAGAGCTGGGCTTATGCATAGGTTAAATTATTTCTTTGGGTTATTCCAGGGGAAACCTGCAAAGAAATGCAGCCAGAGGACTCTGGTTTATTTTACTGCTCATCTCCTAAAAGTGGTTTCTCAGATTTTTATCCTTTTTTTTTTCTTTTTCGAGGAAGGGGCAAAGAAATATTTTTTTCATATTATTCTTGTCATCATCTGTTTATTTAATAACAATTGACTATTGAAACATAGGAAAGTACTTATCCGCCAGGAAACTCCCTTCTATTATTGGACTTACTTGCTTTCCATTTATATGTTGTCTAATTCCAAAGAGATTTCGAGACAGCTTTCAATTAAAAAAAAAAACAAAAACAAAAAAAAACACCACATGCCACATGGGTAACACAGGACCTGTATGGTCAAATTGGCAACAACCCTACCACACGAGAAGGAAGATTATTCTTCCTGGAATCTGGCTCCCTTGAGATTCTTTTGTTTTGTTTTGTTTTGTTTTTTGAGATGGAGTTTCGCCCTTGTTGCCCAGGCTGGAATGCAATGGCGCCATCTCCGGCTCACCACAACCTCCACCTCTCGGGTTCAAGCGATTCTCCTGCCTCAGCCTCCCAAGTAGCTGGGATTACAGGCATGTGCCACCACACCCAGCTAATTTTGTATTTTTAGTAGGAATAGGGTTTCTCCATGTTGGTCAGGGTGGTCTCGAACTCCCATCCTCAGGTGATTCGCCCACCTCAGCCTCCCAAAGTGCTGGGATTACAGGCATGAGCACCACGCCCGGCCTCCCTTGAGATTCTTATAAGCCAAGGCAAAAGAAGAGACATCTTAAAGTCTGTGTGTGCACACTTGCCTCCCCCCATTTTATATACAATTCAAGGGCTTTGCTTTTGGAAAGTTTGCCTATGTAGTCGTCCAGGGCTAAATTAACACCTGTCTCTATCTGTGTGTAAGGCTCTCCGGGAGGAGCTGTGAGGCAAATAAAAATAAGGAATGGTTCCCGCAAGGAGCTTACAACGCGTGCATTACAAGTATATACTGAGCATGGCCCTGGGAACACAGTGAAAAAACCGGATTCCTGCCCTAGTACAGTGTTACACTAGTGGAAGAGAGAGAGAGAGAGGCAGTAAACCTAAAAATAAGTCTTTTAAAAACTGTGGTAAAATGCACATAACATAAAATTTACCATCTGACCATTTTTATGTGTACAGTTCAGTGACAGTAAGAACATTCACATTGTTTTGCAGCCATTACCATCATTTATCTTCAGAACTCTTTTCATCTCGCGCAACTGAAGCTGTACCTATTAAACAGTAACTCCTCATTCTGCCTTCCACCTAGCCCCTGGCCAAAAAGAAAAATAAGTCTTTGATTGTAAACATGATCAGTGCTTTGAAGGAGATGGGAGGGATGTTATCATAAAATGATGGGGCTGCAGGAATGGCACCTACCCAGAGAGGGCAGTCAGGAGAGACCTCTTGGGAATAATGATATCCAGCAGGCAGGTCATTAAGGCATCTCTAGGCAGGTTGAGAGTGCAAGGAGGCATAAGCCAGGCAGATGGAGCAGCGTGTGTGAAGGCCCAGAGTCAGGAAATGGTCTGCTTCCTTCCAAGGAAAAGAAAACAGCCAGTGTGGTTGGAGCAGGGCTAGGTGAGAAAAGATGTGCATGTGTATGTGTGTTTGTGTATCCCCATCATGATTTAGTAATATCAGCGCTACTGTGTACTGGACCTGGAGTACAGACAGACACAGCCGCATCCCAGAAGCTCAAGAGTGCCCGTACCAGGAAATTACAGAAATCTTTGCCGAATGGATGAATGAATGCAACTTCCTTGATACAGAGTCAGAGAGGGGAAATCTGAGGAAAGCAGGTGGGCAATGTACTCCCGACACACTCCCTTCCATTGCAACGGCCTTGAGTGATGGAGCAAGGGTGAAGGAATGTTCCCATGGCACTGGCACCAGGATGATTTTTTTTGTGAAGCAAGAGCAGTTGGTCTTAGATAGTGGAGGTACAGGAGGCATGAGAACTGGGCAGTCTGACGGCTGCACCAGCCAGTTGGCTGTCCTTGCCACCTGCACGCCCAAGAGCTGGCCCAGGGCGCCCATGCATAAAGCCAGTGCTCTTTTCAATCAGAAAACAGCCTGCGTATGTTCTTGCTTGCAACTCAGATATCCAGCCCATTGATCCAGGAAGAGATTCCTTTGACCTGGGAAGTCATAATGGCAGATATTTAGACTCAGCTCTCAAGCAAGCCTCCAAGTTGTTCCAGTGAACCCCTAACTTTGAGTAACCTCTGATTGAACCAGAGAGCAGGAACTAGTTGCAGAACCTTGTTGAATAGAATTATTTAGCATTGTCCATTTATTTGAGCATTTCAGGGTGCCTATCCTAAAATTTGGTATCATAATGGTATTTACGCCTCACTCACCTCCATCTCAGCCCAGTAATTAATAACAAGGGACTTGCTTCTTCACCTCTTTCTTTATTGGTTGTAGGAAGTCTTTTCCTTACCACAGAGGAAGGAGCTTCTGGCTCCCTTTGCTACGTCCAGAGAGTTTTCATCTAACCTGTGTGTATTAGTCCATTTTCACACTGCTGATAAAGACATACACAAGACTGGGCAATTTGCAAAAGAAAGAAGTTTATTGGACTCACAGTTCCATGTGACTGGAGAGGCCTCACAGTCATGGCAGAAAGTGAAAGGTACATCTCACATGGCAGCAGCCAAGAGAAGAGCTTGTGCAGGGAAACTTCCATTTTAAAAACCATCAGATCTTGTGAGACATATTAACTAATAACAGCAAGGGAAAAACCCACCCCATGATTCAGTTTAGCTCCCACCGGGTCCCTCCCACAACACGTGGGAATTATAGGAGCTACAAGATGAGATTTGGGTGGGGACACAGAATCAAACCATATCACTGTGTAAAAGTTGAATGAAGTTATTTAGGAGCACATTGTGTTGGCAGTTTTTTTTTTTTTTTTGAAGAGCCAAGTAAAGTCATTGGAAGCATGGGGAACTTTTTTCCCTGTCTAAAAGGAACTCCTTCCTAGTGGAAGTTGAGAGCTTCCTTGGCAGCCTCAGCCCCCACCCTACCTCCACCACCCCGGTGGGTACCTGTGTCCTGAAAACCTTTCAAAATAGCATCTGAACTATACTGGGCCTTCAAATGATGTCTTGGGTAAACCCACGTCCAACCTGCACTAAATGAAGATTATTTTCGAGCGAATGGATTTAAGAACAGTGCTGAGAAACTAGAATTTGTAATATTTTCATTTGAGCAGAGGTGAAATTTGAAATATTTTATCATCTTGTTTTGTTTTTTTTCTTTCTTTGTCACATAGCCCTCCTCTAGAAATTAAATCTGTGGATCCCTAGTATATGAACTGATCAGAGACATGGCTTGGGGTCTCCCCCTTTACCCACTTCCCAGCACATTATAATCCACTGGACACCTCCAAGGATGCGAGACCAGCGGCTCATAATGCGAGACTGGACATCTCTCCTACCCCATGTACACTTCAGCTGAGCAGGCAGAATTAGCAGAGTCAGGACTAGAAGTTCAGTCTAGGGATCAAATAATAATAGTAGCTAATGTTTAAAGAGTACCTAAGATCTGCCAGGAGACATACTCAGTATAGTTCCATGGTTTGCCACATTTCATCTTATACCAGTAGCACAGGTGAAATTTGTCTTACGTGTATGCTGAGGAAAACGAGTCCTTCTGATACACAGCAGCCAATAAATGACAAAGCTGGGATAGAAACTTACTTGATTCTAACCCGAGAGTCCGTGTTCTTGCATGGGCACAGCCTGCCCTCCCCATGCTCTGCCTCCCAAACAGAGGATGAACTTAAGCATCTTAAAATTTTAAACATTGACTTTCCCTAAAACCAGTTAAAAAAAAAAACAGACAGACAGACATGACTTGGGCCCTTAAAAATGCCAGGCTGGCATATAAATGGGCGTAGGCTGTTTCTAAATTTTTTGCTTTAAATTTTGCCAGCATAGCTTCTGGACTGGTAGTTTTGTTTGCCCTTTTTTTTTTTTTTTTTTTTGAGACGGAGTCTTGCTCTGTCGCCCAGGCTGGAGTGCAGTGGCGCAATCTTGGCTCACTGCAAGCTCCGCCTCCCGGGTTCACGCCATTCTCCTGCCTCAGCCTCTCCGAGTAGCTGGGACTACAGGCGCCCGCCACCATGCCCGGCTAATTTTTTGTATTTTTAGTAGAGACGGGTTTTCACCGTGGTCTCGATCTCCTGACCTCGTGATCCGCCCGCCTCGGCCTCCCAAAGTGCTGGGATTACAAGCGTGAGCCACCGTGCCCGGCCTTCTTTGCTTTTTAATATATTTTTGACACTGTTTGTGTACAGAGTAATGCTACCTCGCGTCATCATGTCCTCCTCCCTGAAGGCAAGCCAAGGATGTCAAGAGGCCACTTCAGGGGATGTGCACCCTTAAGGTAAAGCTGCCCCAGTGGGAGGGGTTGGGTTAAATGACAATGTTAGCAGCTGGTAAATTTTTTTTACATGGGACATCTCACAAGACTTACTGATGCATGTTGTACGTAATAACCTGAGGCACATCAACATTTTCCACTTTTTCCTATTCTTTCTGTATTTTCACTGATACTTTTTTTCAAAAAATCTCCAATAAGTTTAGGATCAGTTTCAAGATTTCTCTTTAGGTAAATAGATTTGTATTTTTGATGGCCATCCTAGTCCAGTGTAAAGATATAGACAAGAAACCCCACATAAAGGAAGCAAGATCACTGGCTGCTTTCTCTAGGTAGTTTGAGTTGTATACTAATTTGTAGATTATTTCTCTTCATCGAAAAAACAAAACATTCTACAGAGGGCAGTCATGTGTCCACTGTGCCTCTGCTCCTGTGTGCACCATAAAACTTGAAAGTGAGCCAGAATTTGAAAATATTGGATTGGGATGTGATTTCTTTAAGCCTCTGGCTAATTTAATATAAAGTGTTTACACTTCATTTTTCTGGCAGTGGATTTTCTATGTAGGTGGTGGAAGATTTCCTGTAAGTTTTGCAAGTTCCAGGGCAAAGAGAGTTGCAATATGCAATATCTTTCTGTGGTCACAGCAACAGAAAGGGCGATTTCTTAACCTGCTGCAGTTACCATGTGTGTAGGTGGATGCTGGGTATTACAGATGGTATCCTTTCAACCCTCAAAATTGTTGCAAGATCACAGGTATGTTAATGAAAACGAATAAGTGGCATTTTTAGGAATTACAGATACTGAGTCTTGGAAGTAGATAATCTTTTCCCTAAATGTATGCTCCGGTCAGAACTGCTGCCTACCATACCTCGTGGGTGAAACAGATATTTTGAGCATGACTGAGCTTATTAAGAACCCTGTGGCGCTTCCTCTACCGGGGGTTTAGAAATTTCAAAGGATGGGGGTTGAGGGAGGGAGGAGTTATGGGCATGTGATGTGGGCAGGGCGGGCAGGAGGATGGAAGTAACAGGTTCAAAATGTATCTTTGGTGGCCCGGCAGAGCTCTTGCTTGGGGTGAGAATGGTAATTTAGGAAGAGCAAGTCTTCCCATCTGTGAAGCAGAAGAAAAAAGTGGACTTAAGGAGAAGTTTGGGTGCTGTTTATTTAGATAGGAGTAAGGAGAGTGCAGTTGGGGGAAAAGCATCTCAGAGGCTTTACTTAGATTAGCAGAAGTCTGTTTGGCAGGGTGGGAAACAAGTGCAGTTGGGGAGAAAAATGTTTTCAATAGGCCGTTTCAGAATTGGAAATTGGAGGAGAGCAGTCCATTTCAACATTTCCAACAGTATTAAAGAAAATTTGCGGGTTGTTTGTCAAAAGGGGTCATATGCTTTAAAGATTGAGAGATCTTTTCGGTGAAGTAGGGGAGCTGGGGACATCGTGATGTGACGAGCCGTGGGCTCAGAGGCTGGGGACCCGGGTATTTAGCCCAACTCTTGTGAATGGTGTGGCTTTCGTAGCTTTGGTTCTCTGGTCTTCACTTTATCTGCCAAATGAAGACATTTGACTGGATGTCATGTTCTTGAGTTGCTTTCAGCTCCAGAATTCGATGACCCCTTCCACTGGGCATTCATCTAATTTCCAAGATGCTCCCTGGCTCCGGCTCTGCAGTGAAGCAGAGCAAAATGATACAGCCTAGCTTGGGGGTGGGGAGTCGGCCCTCCTTCCCCCCGTTCCCAGGTCCTCTGGGTGAATGGGGGAAACTGAGAAGCCGTTCTCTTTTCAGAGCTCTCCATTTAACAAGCATTGCAGAGCCTGGCTCGTGCTGCAGTGAACAAATGCTGACTTCAGCCTTTACCCTGGGTTTCAGGTCACACTGATTGTTTGCAAAACATGTTCTTTTTTTGTCACTTGCCAGTACTTGTTCTCTGTGAGTACAACACAAACACATCCTCAGGGATGCTGCACGCCAGTTTGCAGCACTGCAGCTTCTGCACTCTGGCCTCCCCAGGCCCTCGGCTCCGGGATGAGGATGCTCCAGGATTTCGGGAGACAGCAGTTGTTTTGACATGAATCTCGAAGTTCCTACAAAGCTTATTTCTTTGAATAAGGCCAAAAAAAAAAAAAAATTAAACATTTTCAGATCTGTATTTTCAGATTATTCAAGTCCAGAATGTTGGATAAGATTTTTGAAGAGATTTATGCTTGAGATTCCTTTTGGTTTCTTTTTTTTTTTTTCTAGGTGACTTGGCCAGTTTGGGTTTTTACAGTGTTCAGGGAAAGGGTTAAGAAGTTAATTTGGGAAGTACAGTCATGTGTTGTACAAGTTGCTGTCTTCTGATCCCTTCATTGAGCACGTAAACTTGACACATTCTCATGGTCCGCCAAACATGTGGATGCATGGGCAGTTATGTGTATGAACTTTTTTTTTTTGCGAATGGCTTTAGTGTTCAGACCAAGGATGGAATGAAAGATCACGTATGCTTTCCACTGTAGAGCTGCCTTGCTTGTTTTGATTTTATAGTTATTCTGAGTGTTAAGTTCCTTCATCTTTCAAAGCAAATTCCTTTGATCCCTGAAAATCAGCTAATGTTTGGGAGGCAATTAAAAGATGAGGCTGTGGGGTGGGGTGAAGGCTTCCCCAACAGGAAGAGAGGAGAAGCCCACTGGATCTTGCAGCACCGTGCTAGGACTCTCTAAGCGTGACCTCCTTCAGTTCAGCCCAGAGTGGTCAGATAGTTTGCCAGGGCATAGGATGGATGACAGGCCTCATACCCATCACGTCTGAAGGGAAAGCCCTGGAATTTTCCACCTACTTCTTAGTAACAGTAGGCTTTGTCATAATTAGCTTCATGTTCCAGCTTTCCTAAAACTGTAAGTGATGTTGGGTGGGCCGGCAGCAAAATAATTCACTTTATAATTTGCATGATAGTCTGGAATGAACTGAATACCTAAAACCAGGAAATAATAGTAGATATTTAATGGTTCGGGGATCAAATAAGAATTTACTCTCAGATGTTTCCTAATTAATTGGAAAAAGCAGAAGGTTTCTGGAAGGCCATCTCCACTGGGCATTTACAGATGAAATTCACTCTTTCAACTAGGATTTTACTCATGGGATGCCTGCGTTCTTCATTTGAACCCAATTTTACCTATCATCGACAAAAAAAAAAAAAAAAACTATTAAGAGTTAAAAAAAGAAAGTCTTGAACTTTGAAATCCTTCATCCATGTTTTATAAAGTATGGGGTCAGATTTTTTCCCTAGTTGAAATTGAGGAAATGAGAGTTGCCAATATGATTGGATTTGTACTGCCAAGATGGGATTTTAGCACTTCTAATGCATTCTGGCAAGGTTGGTATAGTTTTATCACGTGCACAGCCCCACTACCACCACCTCTACCACCCACAAAAATAAAAACTAAGCAAAATAAAATATCAGCCAACAGAATTCTGTGGGAATGGCAAGTGTTTTGTTTTTGTCTTTAGTAGTAATCTTTGCGAGAACATTCCAAAGATGATAGTTTTACATTTTATGTTTTTTCCTGAGGCACTTTTGAATCATCAGATAGATTAAATATAAGTTCCATATATTTTTGAAGGTGGGAGTGTTCTTTGGTACAGTTCCCCAAAAAAAACTGGTTCTCAGGAGGCTTATGTGGTAATTCTGTTAACCAGAATGTATGATTATCTGGGATACTCTGTTCTGCTCTCCATCCTGGGTAAGAGTTTACTTTGAAAGTCTAGTTGATCTTTTGTGATTTCTGCACAGGGTAAAAGGTACTTTAACTTCAGGAGATAGGGCCAGCAATCAGATTTCATGATGGAAAAGAGCAGTGTAGCATTTAAGCATAATGTATACTCTGTAATAAATGTTTATAAGTCCAAAAGTGTGCCATCAGGAAGTAACCAGATCAAAAGAGAGGTGACCAGAGAAGCTGGAAAGATAAGAAATAAACGTTTCAAGGTTACTGATCTCTAGCTGTTGCTGTCCATGCTCCTTGGCAGATTTAATTATGACAGGGAGAGGGACCCAGAGGGAGAGAGAGAGACTGACTTACACATAAAGGCATTTTATCACCAAGCCATCTAAAACAAAAGTGTTAAAGGCACAATGCTGTGTTTAAAAAGCATGTACTTCTTTAAGAGCTCAAATTTAAATAAATAACACAAACTTAAGATCCAAGGAAGAAAATGGACCCAGGACACAAAAAGAAGTTAACGCCAGAGGTAATGCAGATGGCCAAGACATGTGTGAGAAAGATAATCCAGCCTCACCAACAGCCACAGAACGGAAATGAGATACCTGTTTCTGCTTCTGACATTAGGGAAGAAAGAAAAATGGCACTAGCGGCTATTTTTTTTTTTTTTTTTTTTTTCAAAAATTTGCTTCTCTTGAGGTTCTGTCAAAGAATGTACTGTGGCCTCTAGAAGCATTTTTAAAAAGAGACTTTCACAAGTGATTGTGCAAAATTGTGAGGTCACTGAATAGGTGTGTATCCCCCTAAGGAGGTAGTGTTGAAGGCGCTGTTCCTGTTCAATTTACTCAGCACCTGTGAAGAGGCTTCACTGTGATTTGCCTATACAGGTGTGCAGGTAAAAATCTAAGTTCCACAGGTAGTGCAAAAAAATCTACCTCCCCAGGTACCTCGTACATTTATCACAGTTTCCTGATAAATAGTTCTGCTGTTGCTGACAAAATTTTATCAGAAACATTGCATACTCTTCTCTAAATAGTAGTTTCCCTACAAGTGGCTGTCTTCAGTTTAGTCATTTAAATTATGTTGACATAAATGATTATGTGTGTGGCAGGGGCTTTTGCGTGGGTTGTTGAAACATTGCACCTTTTGGACTAAGTTTCTACCAAAATAGGCAGAAGGGACATTTGCAGCTACAGCTGTGTAGCATTGAGCATCTAAGGATATGTGTAGTAGGCAGTATATCGGTAGCATTGATACCTTGGTCAACACCAGTAAGCCATGTAATTGCCCAGAAGTGGGCTCTAACACTGGTTTTAGGAGATGCAGCCAAAACGACAAAGCTGGAGGCCTCTCCCTCTGAGCTTGGCCTCCACTTGGTCAAAACAGTCCCCAATTTGTCCCTACGGGACACAGGCCTGCCTTGTTAGGAAATCAGCAACATTTAGGAGCCCACAATACCTCACATAACTCTGTGTACAGTAACAGAGAGTGGAAATAGGGCTGTAAGCACGAACAACCAGTCAAGTTATAAATATAGAATACTCTCTCAATTCCACTTTAGTTAGTCATGGAGCGACAGTGTGAGTTTTATAAACTTATAAGGAATATACAAACAGTTCCAAATTTAAAATAACTTGAAGTAACTTTTAAGTGTGTGAAAAGAATATTTTTTCTACCCTGTCCATTTAAGCATCTGTGACAGGCAGTATTAAGTGATGGGTGTTTTTATGTACACATGCCTGTTGCTCATAGCACTGGGGAAGAGTTGCAAAATAGTCACCCATTCTGCAGTGATTTCTCTCTTCTTATTTGTGAAAGACTCAAACAAACAAACAAACAGGCCAGGCATGGTGGCTCAGACCTATAATCCCAGCACCTTGGGAGGCCAAAGGTGGATCACAAGGTCAGGAGAGCAAGATCATCCTGGCTAACATGGTGAAACCAACCCCGTCTCTACTAAAAATAAAAAAAATTAGCCAGGCATGGTGGTGGGCGCCTATAATCCCAACTACTCGGGAGGCTGAGGCAGGAGAATTGCTTGAACCCGGGAGGTGGAGGTTGCAGTGAGCCGAGATTGTGCCATTGCACCCCAGCCTGGGCGACAGAGCAAGACTCTGTCTCAAAAAAAAAAAAAAAAAAAAAAAAATGGTGGGGGTGTGGGTTGTGAGAGAGACACCGTATGTCCATGCGTGAAGAAACCCAGCCCATGATGACCTTGCCCCAGAACGCCGGAGCAGGGCTGGTCCAGCCTGGACTCCACAGTGTTCTTCATTGCCTTTATCCTTGATTTTTTTTTTTTTGTTACCATTATAGCTTATCTCTGTTTCCCAAATTTATAAGTAGGCTTTGAATATGAGTTTAAAAGAAAGAATTTGGGGATGATTTCAAAGTACACTAGAATATTTTTAAAAAGAATATTTTATAAAAATACAGTGATAGTAAAAGAAGTAGAAGGTCAAATTCCACCCCCAGCCCCTTCTTAATATTGGACTTTATTCCTTTGCTTTTTTCCCTTGCTGCCATCTAAGGAGGCTTTCTGTGCTACAGCATCCAGTTCCTCTGCCAGGCATTTCTGTAAAGATGAGGCTAATTCCATTATTTTATTCTCCATCATTAGAGCAGGTATCCTGCTGACTCGGAGCAGAGGGGAGGCACACAGGGGTGAACATTCCCTGACAGATTGGATGTCTCTAACTCTTTTTTCCTGGTATCAAAGATGGCACAATTTGGTCAATTTGATAGCATTACCAAATCCTTTTTCCTTTAGAATGAATCTAGAATGCAGATAGATTCTGAGGTCCAGATGGGCCTCTCTCCACCAACCTGTGACCAGTGTACCTGTGATTTTATCACTACACATTAATAGAAAGGTTTACAGGGCTAATCTTCCCATGATGTGAATCATGAAAGTCAAAATTTATGAGTGAAAATAAAAAGGAATGAAGTACTGATATATGCCACACCAGAGATAAATATTGAAAACATTACCTATGCTAAGTAAAAGAAGTCAGTCACAAAAGACACTACCTATTGTCTGATTTCATTCATGTAAAATATCCAGAATAGGCAAATCTATAGAGACGGAAAGTGATAGTGATTGCCTAGGGAAAGGGGGGTGGGAAGCATGGCTAATGGGTATTGGGTTTTTCTTTGGGGTGATGAAAATATAAGATTAATTGTGGTGGTGTTTGTACAACTCTCTAAATATACTAAAAGCTACCAAATTGTACACTTTAAATGGGTGAGTTATAGGGTATGTGAATTAGATCTCAGTAAAGCTCTTGTAAAAGATGTGTGAAGGAAGGAGAAACACCATATAACCTCTATCATCCCAACAGCCCAGCTAGAGGACAATTCCTGAGCCTCCTTCTCAGCCTTTGTGTCGATTCTTTGCATTGATGGCTTCTCTCTCTTTACTCTTACTAATTAGCTCTCAAAACCTCTGTTTAATAATGATGCTATTTATAACTTTCCTCCTTCTGGTTTCTTGCTTGCCCTTTCTGTGGTGTTTGTTTTTCTTTTTTCTCAGTACTCTGCCCAGCGTTGCGTATTGGTTCTGGAGACTTAAATGATCCAGTGGGCACTGTCAGGCGATTATTTATTTTGCTCATTAATTAAGTGTTCACAGATACATTCAGCAGCCAAACCTTGTGGCATGCCTTCTGTCCCAGACAGTGAGAATCTACTTGGAACTTGGATATTTCTGTGAGCCTTGATTATATGTACCACCAAGGGGATGGCATAGAACTAAGTTTTTTCTTCTTCTCCACAACGGACTTTGTTCTTTAATTTCACAAGCTTGACATAGCCTATAAGACATCATAGTGGTACCATAGACAGTTTTCCCTTGATGCCCATGGGGGATTTGTTCTGGAACCTCCCACAGATACCAGAATCCACAGGTTTATCAGCAAGGGTCACTGCTCAATTGCAACAACTGAAGCAGAAGCTCCTCTCATCAGAGGCAGGCACTGCAGCATGTTCTGTAGGGCAAATATAACCATGTATAAATGACTGTGCTGTCAGGAGACAGAACAACAAGACCCAGAAAGACTCAATGACCCACAGAGCCAGTTCCACCCAAACAAGTCTTACTAATGAGATTAGATAATGAGAGTTTATTTTCTTCATCAATTCATGTAGCTCAGCAAGACTGGAAACTCTGCTTGCACACTTCCGCAGAGAAAAAAAAAGTTCCATTTGCTGGAACTCAATAAATAAGGCCTTAGTGGGTACGTGTTATCTCCTTAGCATCACCTGGATGCCTGACCCTTTTCCAGAGTGTCATGTTTCCTGGGTTTTATCCTCAGACTAAGTGATATACCTCTTAGTGTGGTGGAGAAAAGGGTGCTGTATTTCTTCCTGATGGATACATGCTCAAATGGAAAAGTAGCATGAGATGAACTCCTATAGCCCCTTCCTTTTATTATTTTTAAAATATTTATTATTTATTTATTGGTTGATTGATTGATTTTTGAGATGGAGTCTCACTCTGTCGCCCAGGCTGGAGTGCCGTGGCACAATCTCAGCTCGCTGCAACCTCCGCCTCCCAGGTTCAAGCAATTCTCATGCCTCAGCTTCCCGAGTAGCTAGGACTACAAGTGCGCCCACCAGCACACCTAGGTAATTTTTGTATTTTTAGTAGAGATGGGCTTTCACCATGTTGGCCAGGCTGGTCTTGAACTCTTGACCTCAGGTGATCCACCTGTCTCGGCCTCCCAAAGTGCTGGGATTACAGGCGTGAGCCACTGTGCGTGGCTGCCACTTTTAGACAATAGAGACATGCTGCAACCACATACCACCATAAACACGGTGGGGGAAGAGGCTGCAATCAACAATCAGGAGGATCTGGGTTCAAAGCCCAGGTTTGCAGTGTAACAGCTGTGTGCTCTTGGTGTGACCATTTGGTCATCTGCAAATGAGGATAATGATACTGCCCCCTTGTGATCATTAGGGGGATTAAATTAAATGCAGAAATGTGAGATGCTTAATGTGTTGCAAGGCACATGGAATATACTTAGTGAATATTAACTGTATATCAATACAAAGTCCTGTATTCAGAACCTCCAGTATAAATTACATTTATATAGTAGAGATTTGAATAGTTTTTGTGAACAAGAAGACCTGGAACTTCAGGTGACTAGAAGCTCAGAGTAAGCCAGCTATGTTTGATGATAGTTATTCTTAAGATCACACGGAGAAACTGCAAGCAAGCTGCTCTGGGCAAAAAAGAGCATTTCTACACTGTTCAGACTGCCTCTGTACTGTTAGAATAGGTCTGGGGCGTGTTCCGTGAGTGGTGACTGAGTAAGATGTTCAGAGGGAAGCCGTGACCGTCATCTTGGAATATTGTTTGAAAGTCTGACCTGTACAAAGCAGCACTCACTTCCCCTGTGTGTTAGACACCTGCATGAGGGCTGGGGAGGGTCCAGGACAGGAAAGCGCATTTTTAATATGTGTATGGAGGAAGTTGGTCAAGATGGGTGCTATCTGGCAGTGGAGTAGCACTTCCTGGAAAGTAATGAGTTCCCTTAGACTTTGTTTGAAGGGTCACCCAGGTCTTTGTAAAGAAGCGTTTTAGATCAGTATGCGATGGATGACTGTAAATTTCTCTTCAAATCTAAGAATCTGTGATTGGATGAAAGGGAGAAAGGACTGCGTAAGTACTTGTTGCTTGTAAACTGGGCCAGGTGGATGTCGTGGCCCTAGGAGCTTCTTGCCTGCTTTTGCATGCTGTAAAGCAGTCCTGCAACCCAGTGTCACCTCAAAGGGACTAGAATATAGGAGAAGAAAGTGAATAGGGACAGTGATGAGGGGTGAAAATATGTAACTCCTTGCCCCTTCTGTATACCCTAGTACTTTAGGAAGTTCACCCTTGTCTAGGCTTTTTCCTGTTAGGAAGACAGCAGACTCAAAATGGAGTCTCAGCCCCTTTCAAAGACTGCAAGATCTCCTTGTACACCCTGGACTTGGGAGAAAATGAGAGCTTTCAGGCCTGCTATCTTAACAGGTTCAGAAAGGTGTGGTCCAGCCCTGTGACTAACCAGCCCTGCTGTGCACACTGAGAATTCTGCTCGGTGTACCTTTCTGTGTGCTCCTGGGTGTACCCCCAAAGCGCTGGTTCTCTTGAAAACCTTTTTATTTAGGTTCAGACAAACTGTGGTACCTTCTATTCTGACCGTAAAGTGTTTCTTCTGGGTCTAACTACTATAGTGGGATATTTTCTCTAGAACAAGAGGTTGTTTCTTTTTGGCATTGAGAAGAGAAATGTTGCTGATGTGATTTTCTTTTGTGAACGTTTAAGACACAGAGCTTGCCACTTGAACTTTCTTTTGCCATGTGTAGCTGATTCCGCATAATGGCTACAGCTCCAGGCAGAAACCTGTTTGGAAGTTGTTTTAAACTCTTTCTGGAATCTCTAGGCAGTGGCTCAGTGGGGTTTTTCTTCAACGATTCCTTAAGATGACCAGAAGCGTGACAGAATCCTCTTGTCTTCATTTTGAGAAAATATTTCTTTACTGTGTGTATGTGCAGCATCTGGTTTTACCTCATGGGTCTAAGCATTTTCAACTAAGCTTCCTTTTCCAACCTAGCAGACTTGTTTAAGGAACTTCACACTAATACGCCGAGGTGTAATACGGTGGCTCTCTGAGCCTGAGACGCCTGTGCTCACCATCACTCTGTTCTTCACTGGGGTGATAGAGGTGGGGAGTAGTGTGTGTGAGAGGACAGAAGCGGGGATTGGTTGAAGATTATTTTACAAGGCGAGAGCATGGTGGCACACCTGTCAGCTGAGTGGACTCAGCGCCTGCCCTGGCTAGGCTGTCCTCCTCCTGTGCCAGCCATGGACTCCCTGAGCCCCTCTGCAGTCATTCGTGGATGCTGGAAATAAAGATGCCTTTCTGTCGAAAGTGTTCGCTGGGCTGCTTCTGTCTCCCTGGAAAAGCAGCAGGGCACACAGGCTTCCAAAGCAGCCCCTGAGGGAGGGGCTCTTTTTATTGTCGCTCTGGTTAGTTCGAAGACCAGACAAAAGGCAGCAAGAACCAACCCTTGGTTGAAAACTCTTTGCCTTTAGGCCCTTGGTACCATGTTCATGAGGCTCCAGATAATTCCACAAATACATTATTATTGTTACCTAGACGTGGGGACAGAGAAGGGTGAAACATGGGTCTGGGAATTCACAGATAAATATACTGTATCCACTCAAGCACATTTCTTTTAAAGGAATGGGGGTATTCTAAAGGAGTAAAGACTCTGCTGGGGGCTGCTAGGCCCCTGTGAACGATGGTAGCCTTGGCCACGGTGTGTGCTGGGATCTGTCCTGGGTCCCCCAGGCATTCTCAGACCTCCCCCACACCCCACCCACAGTCCCCTCTCCATCCATCTGCTGACCACACTCCAGGACATTTCCAGCTCAGAGCACGCCTGATTGCATCCATACAAACTGCATGCCAGGCATTTCCGTTTGGATGTGTACACAGAAAGAACACATCCCAGACTGAGCTGATCTTCCTGCACCCTCAAAAGAAAAGTCCTGTACCCGGCCAGGCGCGGTGACTCACGCCTGTAATCCCAGCACTTTGGGAGGCCGAGGCAGGCGGATCACGAGGTCAGGAGATGGAGACCATCCTGGCTAACATGGTGAAACCCTGTCTCTACTAAAAATACAAAAAATTAGCTGGGCATGGTGGCGGGCGCCTGTAGTCCCAGCTACTTGAGAGGCTGAGGCAAGAGAATGGCAAGAATCCAGCAGACGGAGCTTGCAGTGAGCTGAGATTGCGCCTCTGCACTCCAGCCTGGGTGACAGAGTGAGACTCCGTCTCAAAAAAAAAAAAAAAAATAGAAATTCTGTACCCTTCCAAATGGTCCTAGACATGTCTTGAATCTACCCTGCGTTTCCTCATCTGCAGTGCTGTCCTCTTGATCTGCGCCACTGTGGCTAGAATGCACATCTGATCATGTGCCTCCTGCTTAAAATAGTATTTTTCCTCTTAAGAGTAGTGCAAACTCCTGTTGCTGGATTAAAAGGCTGTTCCAGGCTCTCCCTCTCTCGGGGCACACCATCTTTCCTTCCAGTCTCCCCTCCCCTCTGTCTCCAGTGCTTCCATCCTTCAATCGTGCTGAGGTTGTCTTTGTTACCTTTGCTTCTCTTGGCCCGCACTCTCTGTCGGCTCTGCCAACATCCCCATGCACCTCTCCTACTACTTGTCCAGCTTTGGCCTGGAAGTCCCTTCCTCTGGCAAGCAGCCCTAATCTACCCTTTGCTTGCTACTGGCTCATATTCCCACTCCTTGTCCTCAGGCTGTGAGCCCTGGGAGGGCTGGGCGGAGTCCCTGAACCTGCCACGTCTATAGGGTGTAACTACCTGAGGCCTGACTGCTAAAATCAAAAGAAGCCTTTCTCATTCCCTCAGCTGAGCTACGTCCTTTCTGGAGAAGAATGCCCACGTCCTGGGTGGACTTCTGTTCGGGCTGGGGGACGACCCTGCATGTCAGTTCACCTAGAGCCCCTCGCTTGCCCTCCCCCCGCCTCCCTTTCCTTCTCCTCCCCATGTTGTGTCATGGTCAGTTCCTCTCCTGGCAAGGCAAGAAGATCATAAAATCTCTTTGGACCATGTGTCTCTCTGATGCACTTTGGAGGTTGAAGCTCACTTTCGTGAAGTTAGGAGCAGTTAATCCTCCTGCATAAGGATGCATACCTGCTAGGGAAAGCCTCCCTGCCTTTATATGGAACAGTGGTGTGTCCCTTAGGGCAACCCAGGAACAGCTGAGATGGCCCTAAATTCGTCTGTATTTTGATTCAGAAGCTTTACCCTATTTGAACATCTACAGAATAAGTTCTTTCCTTTAGAAATGATTGGGGGTAAAATTATTTGCATTGTAAAATATGGTATGGCCAGGTGGCCCCTCTTTCATGTTTTGTTCCTTGTGAAGAGGTTGAGTCTCATATTCTTTTTTTTTTTTTTTTTTTTTGGAGATGGAGTTTCGCTCTTGTCACTCAGGCTGGAGTAAAATGGTGCAATCTTGGCTCACTGCAACCTCCGCCTCCTGGGTTCAAACGATTCTCCTGCCTCAGCCTCCCAAGTAGCTGGGATTACAGGCACATGCCACTACACCTGGCTAATTTTTGTATTTTTAGTAAGAGATGGGGTTTCGCCATGTTGGGCAGGCTGGTCTTGAACTCCTGACCTCATTTGATATGCCTGCCTTGGCCTCCCAAAGTGCTGGGATCACAGGCGTGAGCCACCACGCCCAGCCTATGGTGTGCTTTTAAAAATGGTTTCTCCTGGCTGGGCACGGTGGCTCACGCCTGTAATCCCAGCACTTTGG
Organism: Hylobates moloch; assembly: GCF_009828535.3. NCBI lineage: Eukaryota > Metazoa > Chordata > Mammalia > Primates > Hylobatidae > Hylobates > Hylobates moloch. The sequence continues at coordinate 34,048,355 of NW_026652289.1, read as the reverse complement.
GAGGCTGAGTCGGGCAGATCATGAGGTCAGGAGATCGAGACCATCCTGGCGAACACGGTGAAACCCCGTCTCTACTAAAAATACAAAAAAATTAGCCGGGTGTGGTGGCAGGCGCCTGTAGTCCCAGCTACTCGGGAGGCTGAGGCAGGAGAATGGCATGAACCCAGAGGGGTGGAGCTTGCAGTGAGCCGAGATCGCGCCACTGCACTCCAGCCTGGGCGACAGAGCGAGACTCCGTCTCAAAAAAAATGGTTTCTCCGGACTGATGATTATTAAAAAAAAAAAACTCTGGCAAGAACAAAAACAAATGGTTTTGAAAAACCTCTAGAAATAATTTGATACATTCAAGGACTCTGGAGGAAGAGAGAGTTAAAGGCTGATGTGTGTGACTCTTCTTCCTCTCCCCCCAAGGAAGAAAAAATGAAGAGAACGAGCTTTTAAGTGCAGTGCGTCATTTTTATGTGATTGCAAACCTGAACCAATCCTTTTAGCGGTGGATGTGGGACATGTTAGCTTTTCCAACATTTTAGATGGGCCTTTGTTTTTATTGTTGGTTACTGTAAGAATTCCAAGGAATAGAAGGATCTCATTGGCAAAATCAGTTTGCTTTTTTCTCTGTATATTTGTTAGTTTATAGCAGCTTTTATTTTCCTCCTATTTTTAAAAGCTGAAATGCCTTTAATTGCACTCAGTGTGTTTATTCATGGAATCCAGAGAAGAGGGTCCCTTCCTTTCCCCCCATAGCGCTGTAACTGGAAATTTGGTACTAGATGAAATTCTCAGTTTTGGCGCTCACATGGAACAGCCATCCATCTGCTGGCGAGACACACCGCCCGGGGCTTTTCAAGAAATCCCTTAATGGTCCTGAACACTAATAATATTTATATACATTGAGATGAGACAAAATTTACAGCGGGCTTCTGGGGCTGGCTCCAGGACTCTCTAATCCCGCACTTGCTCGCGTTCTCTTGCTTGCCTCCTAGAATCCTTTCAGGTTGTGCTTCAGTGAGGGGAGCGTGGTGTCCGTCTCTGGAGCCGTGCTTGTTTATGCAGTTCGTCCTCTAACAAACAGATCACCTTTCCTTTTGACCTTCCCCTCTTCTCCCCATCACATTCCATTGCGACTCCCCCATAGAGCATGTGTTTATGCATAGTTTGTATCATTTAACGCAAAGGAACCCCTTGATTTGTGATCCCTTTAAGAAGTTGCTCTGTATATAAAGAAAATGATTTTTCCTGGTTGGTTTCACTGAAGTTCCTTCAGAAATAGCTCCCACCACCAAAACAAACCCGACTTCCCTACCTGTGCATGGGTTGTGGCACGAACTGACTGGATGGTATAATTTCACTCACTCCTTTGGGAGGTTTCGGGGGACTGCTGCTCAGATGTGTGGGAAATGCGGAATATATCTACAAGTACTTTGTCGAATTTTTTTTTCTTTCTTTCTCATCCTGGAAAATCCCGGCATTGATATTTAGGTATAACTATTCGCAAGCAAGTGCAGAGGGACATTTTTCTGTTCTTGTTAACGTTCTTGAGTTATTACTACTGCATTAATAGCTACTTGATCTTAATGTCTGTTACACATCATTTTATATAATGTTTTCTTTAAATTGTCAGGGAAAGGGATTCTGCAAGTACATGTTGGTCCCCCCAGTTAGTGTCTGATGATGATGGTAAGATTCTCAGAGTTTCCTTCCTCTAATGACAAAGCATGGTGATGGTGATGTCTGAAGAGCAGCCTCCGGGGACTTCAGTGCTCCGAGATGGGTGTATGCTTAATACTGCTGGCACACGCCCGATGAGCAGGAATGTGAGCGTTGTTTCTGTAGCCAGTTTTATTGAACCTCACAGATCTATTATACGACATGAATTTTGTGGGGGTAACATAGGCTGGGAAGTCTGCTGTCTTCCAGCCTGGTCCCTCTCTCCTTTCAGCCCTACCCTCTCTGATTATCATGTCCCTTGCACTGCTGCCAGGTAACCTTTCTGATACGAAATTCTGGCCGTGTTGTTCCCTTGCCTAAAACTTTCCATGGTTTCATATCATCCACAGTTGGGCTAAACCCTCTTGGACAGGCCTTCGGTGCCTCCCTGAGCAGTGGTCCCTGGCCGCCTTCATTAACACCCCGCCCTTGCACCCATAGTGACCTCGTTGCTTTTACAAGCATTTACATGTGATTGCATTTACATGCCGTGTTCTTTATTCCTCCCTTGCTCATCTTTCCACTTTCAACTCCACAAAACCTTCCCCGACACCCAGAAGCCCAGGAAACACCAGGCAGCTCCCCTCATTCCTGTACTTGCTATGTCGTCCGTTCCTCGCGGACAGGATTGTCGCTGATCCCGCGTGCATCTGTCTGGCACACAGGTGCAGCACACGTTAAATAGTTGCTAAATGAATAAATGAAGAATAGATGGAATTATATTCTGTTGTTACCAGTTTAAAAACATGAAATTGGGTTACCCAGTTTAGTGTTTCTTTAGATCTTGGACCTTGAAGTGACCTCTGTAATGGATATATTTGAAATTATTAACTGTCTTCAAGTGGGGGTTTGATGATAGAGAGAGAGAGAGAGAGAGAGAGAGAGAGAGTGTGTGTGTGTGTGTGTGTGTGTGTTTACAGCAAATATGCTAGGTTTGTAAATTCAAATTTGTGTTACCCTCTTCAAGAATGTCACCTTGGTAGACAGCATATATATCCCAACATTTTAGGAACTTATCAAATGCTTACTTTTTTGGTGTGAGCAGAGATGGGTAACTCCTTATTACTTGTGGGTTAGATTAGTTTTTGGAAATAGCCTGGAGTCATTGAGAGCCAATCCTTATCAACAAAATGGCATAAACGGACAGGAATGGGCTTCTTCTTCACTTTATAGATAGCTCTGAAGACATGTCTCAGTTGGGATTAGTTCAGTTGCATATGTGAATAGCAGTCATTGAAACAAGATAAAAGTGTATTTCTCTCACATCTAAAGAAGTCTGGAGCAAGCAGTCCAGGGTTAGCCTAGCAGCCCCACTCTCATAAGGGACTAAGTTCCTTTTATCTTGCTTCACCATTCTTGATGTTTCACCTTGTGGTCCAAGGTTGGTACTTGAGCTCCAAGCATGACTGCTGCATTCCAGCCAGCAAGGAGGAGGATGGCCACGCCCTCTTTGTTCTCAGGAGTCTTCCAGGAAGTTCCAGTCACAAAGTTTGTTTATATCTCAGTGGCCAGAACTTAGGTCATATGGCCACCTCTAGCTACAAGGAAGGCTGGGAGCTGTAGTCTGTAACTGGATGGCACTATTCTCAACTAAAAATTACTGAAAACGACAAGAAGAATAAATAATGGAAGGCAACCTGTTGTTTCTGTCAAAGGATGACTTCAAAAGAGAAAGTTGCAAAAGTATTTTAAGCTTGACAGTATCATGACAGTTTTCTTCGAGGCGACACTATTCATTTGCATGTCTAAGTTCTGATATCTGTTTTCAAGTTCACCTATTTGCAGCGACATAGGAACCCTTGGAGGCAACTAGTGGGTGTGTAAACCAGTACAAACTTTCTAGAGGACAGTTTAACCCAACAAGATTAATTCTGGAAATTGACCCTAATGAAATGTTAAGGGTGCTCTTGAAGATTGCTTTGCCAATTACAATAATAAAAAGTAAAGAAAATGGCTTATACTTGGGGACAGGTGTAACTTATGATACATTTCACAATGGCATGTAGTACTGCTGTTCAATGTTTGTGGAATTCACAATCTTTTATTCCAAAAAACTTTCAGAATGGCTTGTCTTTTTTATAGATACTTGTATTTATATGTCCATGCACATACATAAGAAAGGACCAGGGAAGGTCTGCATGAAGATATTAATAAAGGGGTCACTTGTGGGTAGGTGGACTTACTCGTTCTCTGTATTCTCTTTATTTGTTTGTGATCTCTGATTTTTTTAATCATGTATTTTTATTACAAGAAAAAACAAATTCTAGAATCTCCGCTCAATATTGCATGTCAGAGTCAAAAAGATATACATTTAAATAATTTTGTATTGTTTTCCAATTTGAGAATAAAGTAGGAAATGTATAATGCAAACCAGATTTCATATTTTATTGATTTATACTTAAATTACAACTAAGACTAACAGCCCACAGAGTGTGATCACGACAGCATTGTTATAGAAATAAATGCCAGCTCATCCATTTGGGATGTACACCATGGATCTGTGGTTATCAGATACTGATTTAACTTTAGCACATGAAGAGGCTTAGAGGAGATGGCTTCTAATATCCTATGGTTCTGTGGGCTCAGAGATACTACTCACCCACTTGTCAGAGACATTGAAACCAGAGCAACTGCATCTTGAATAGGAGCTAGGTAAAATGAGGCCGAATTCCCAGACAGTTAAGGCATTCTAAGTCACAGGATGAGGTTAAAGGTCAGCACAAAATACAGGTCATAAAGACCTTGCTGATCTAGCAGTTGCAGTAAAGAAGCTAGCACAAACCCACCAAAACCAAGATGGTGACGAGAGTGACCTGTGGTCGTCCTCACTGCTGCACTCCCACCAGTGCCATGAGTGTTTAGATGCCATAGCAACATCAGGAAGTTACCCTGTATGGTCTAAAATGGGCAGGTATTAATAATCCACCCCTTGTTTAGCATATCATAAAAATGGGCAACCAGCAGCCTTCCAGGCTGCTCTGTCTGTGGAGTAGCCATTCTTCTGTTCCTTTACTTTCCTAATCAACTTGCTTTCAGTTTACAGACTCACCCTGAATTATTCTTGCATAAGATCTAAGAACCCTCTCTTGGGGTCTGGATCAGGACCCCTTTCCTGTGGCACACCCATGTTCTTGGACTTAAGAATGACCCTCAGACATGGTGACTTCTTGGTCATCTAACAGCTTTGGCTTATTTGAGGTAAAACCTTTGATATCATCTAAGCCAACAATTTTGAATGGTATCATCCTTACTATAGTGTAGTTTAATCATTTTCAAAATAAGCATTTCTGCACACTAAGGCTTTAAAAGAGTTTTCAGTAAGGAACATATTTGAAATGCAAAGTGAGCAGAGCACAATGTCTTTTAAATTACTAATAAACCATAGAGTTCCTGTAGGGCTTCCACTGGCTGACCCACGCCTGAGGCAGCCTTCACGTGTGGGTATTATCCCCCTCATTTTACAGATGGGAAGAGAGAGGATCAAGATCACAGAAGCCAATGGTTTGTCCCAGACCAAACAAGGAGTTCCTAGGAGAGGCTGAACTTTAAATATATCGACTCTCTGCAGGTCTAAGTGGGATGAAAGGACAGTGGTGGGGGAGAGGATTTCGTAATGTGTTTTAGCGTGGTCTCCTCAGTGAGTGACCTGGTGCTGGCGGTAGCAGTGAATGACCCAGAAGGATGCTGGCCAGGCCCAGGGAAGGCGGTGCCGCCCCTGCCCGGTCTCATCTCCGTCTCTCCTCTGTCTCCACAGTGTGCCCGAGCGCGTGTGGGAAGCGGGCATGCACCGAGAACAACGAGTGCTGCCACCCCGAGTGCCTGGGCAGCTGCAGCGCGCCTGACAACGACACGGCCTGCGTAGCTTGCCGCCACTACTACTACGCCGGTGTCTGCGTGCCTGCCTGCCCGCCCAACACCTACAGGTTTGAGGGCTGGCGCTGTGTGGACCGTGACTTCTGCGCCAACATCCTCAGCGCCGAGAGCAGCGACTCCGAGGGATTTGTGATCCACGACGGCGAGTGCATGCAGGAGTGCCCCTCGGGCTTCATCCGCAACGGCAGCCAGAGGTCAGTCGCAGCCACACGGGTGGTCACTACCCGCCCCCCTCACCCGCCACCCTGGCACACAAAGGTAGACTCTGTCGGTTGTTTCATCTGGGTGCAGCCCTCAGGAAGTTCACTGAGCTGGGTCAGTTTGAGAGGGCTGGCTTACCTTAAATGTTTGGTGAGATTCTAGGAACAATTGGCATGGCGTACCGCCCCCTCAGCAGTTTGTTTTGTATTTTAAGTGCATACTGCCTGGCCATTTGAAATTAAGTACGTGCTTGCTCGTTTCGATACCCAGAGTTCACGGTCTGTCTGGGTACTTGCCAAGCTGCCATCTAAGAGACAGGGGACTGTAGTTTTAGATTTTCCTAGTCTGGGTGCTGCTAGCCAGGTGAGGCTTTGGAAGTGCAAAAGAAAAGACATGCCAGGCCCCCACCACCATCCTTGAGACCAGCAAGCGGACCTAAACATCCTTAGTGCAAGAGCTAGCAGCAGCTCAGAGTAAGCAATAGCTTAAAATAAGCGACATTTTTCCATCAACCCTTCCTTCCTCTCATCCCCCTCTACCTTGACCCTCCCTCAGTGCTCATCATGTCCTTCATTTTCCTTCCTGAACTTGGAGACTTCACTTGGGAAGCAAATAAGTTCCTTATGGCCGGGCACGTGGCTCATACCTGTAATCCCAACACTTTGGGAGGCTGAGGTGCATGGATGACTTGAGGTCAGAGTTTGAGACCAACCTGGCCAACGTGGTGAAACCCTGTCTCTACTAAAATTACAAAAATTAGCACCTGTAGTCCTAGCTACTCGGGAGGCCGAGGCAAGAGAATTGCTTGAACCTGGGAGGCAGAGGTTGCAGTGAGCCAGGATCACACCACTTCATTCCATCCTGGGTGACAGAGCAAGACTCTGTCTCCAAAAAAAAAAAAAAAAGAAATTCCTTATAACAAATGCCATATGCCCTTTTGTATGTGTCAACTGGACTTCTATAAATTTGTCATTGGTTTATCCTTTTGAAAATAAGGTGTTAGCATTGTTTAAAAATGTGGTAACTATAACTTTGAAAGCAAAAGAAGATTGGAGATTTGGGGTTGCTGTTCTCTTTCCTGGAGCAGAGTGAAGAACTTTTAGGGGCTCACGCCTGTAATCCCAACACTTTGGGAGGCCAAGGTGGGCAGATCCCTTGAGGAGCCCATGGGTTCAAGACCAGCCTGGGCAACATGCAAACCCCATCTGTACAAAAGATACAAAAATTAGTTTGGCGTGGTGGCACACACCTGTAGTCTCAGCTCCTTGGGAGTTGGAAGTGGGAGGATCACCTGAGCCCTTGAGGTCAAGGCTGAAATAAGCCAAAATCGCCTCATTGCACTCCAGCACAGGCAACAGAGACCCTGTCTCAAAAAAAAAAAGAACTTTTAGGAAAGTTCTGTACTAAATGCCTCCTTCACGATTAGCACCAGGAGGCCTGTCTTTCTGAGTCTGTCAAAATCTCTTCTACAAATATAAAAATGTTAGAAAAGTAGGTGTTAATTTTAAATATAATTTTTGCTGCAGTTTATGAAGTACATCGAGCAAGTGTTTATAAAGGGGGTTCTTTTTCTAGTGTATTATTTGGAGACGCAGCTTCTACTCTAGGCTTACCTTCAAATCAAAGTTAATACATTCTTTTATAGTATTAGATGTAGAGCAGCTTTCTGCCTCTTATAATTTGTATAACCATTGGGATAGTAACAACAAGAAGAAAATTACTCTGAATACTTTAAAATGATAAATAGGCCAAGGACTTCAGTGAGCTGTAAAGGATACATATTACATCCAAAATCAGTCTACCACATTGTACTCACATTTTGTTGGCAGCCTTTGAGTGTAAAAGGACTTTTACTGGTGCACACCTCAGGCCCAGGGGCAGTGCCTGGAACCAGGTTGAGGCCCAGACACTATTCGCACGTCACCTTCCTCCGTGGGGTGGGGTTAGGGGAGTGGTGGCTTGTCCATGAACTCAGTGTGCTGTCATCTTTGTTTTGTGAATACATTTTCCTAATGACATTTGGAGGCCTTCAGTCATTCTGCAGCCACCAGAGTTGTGGCAAAGTGGGAATGCTGTCCCTTTGACAGTGTTGTTTCTTCCGCTCTAGTGCACTCTTCAGAGAATTGAGCCATTATTTCCCCGATTCATTCTTACAGTCCGTTAAAAACTGTACATCTACCTTTTTGTTTAAAAATAAAACACCATAAAGAATAATAAATTCCCTTCTCTCAGCCTTTGAGGCTTATTTAACAATTACTTTGAAATATTTTTTTTTCATCTTGTTTATACCTTCTCTATACCATAATGGATTTGAGGAAGCTTCATCTATAAACATGTTATCAAAACACTTCCTTAGAAAAACATTTTTTAAGTGCTTGATGACTCCTAGACTTTGTACCAAAGATGATTGGTTCCATTTTTTTTTCTTTTCATTTCTCTTTGATAGACTCTGGCTGGCTGTCACCCAGGCTGGAGTGCAGTGGCACAATCATAGCTCACTGCAGCCTCAAACTCCTGGGCTCAAGTGATCCTCCTGCCTCAGCCTCCCAAAGTGCTGGGATTACAGATGTGAGCCACTGTACCCAGCTTCAGATTTTTCTATTTGAGTGAAAGATGGAGAGAAACTAACATACCCTTGTGTTACAACCCAGCAGTTGTAACCCTGGATATTTATCCCAGAGAAATGAAATTTATGTCAACACAAAAACATGTACACCATCGTCCATAGCAGCTTTATTTATAATAACCCTAAACTGGAAATTAGTCAGATGTCCTATGATAGGTAATTAGTTAAACTGTGGGACATCCACACCATGGAATATTATTACTCATCAATAAAAAGGAACAAACCACTGAAGTACACTACTTGGATGGATCTCAAGGACATTATGCTCTGTGAAAAAGCCAACCTCAAAAGATCACATACTGTATCATTCCATTTATGCAACATCCTCAGAATGACAGATTATAGCCGGGCGCAGTGGCTCATGCCTGTGATCCCAGCACTTTGGGAGGCTGAGGTGGGTGGATCACCTGAGGTCAGGAGTTTGAGACCAGCCTGGCCAACATGGTGAAACCGTGTCTCTACTAAAATTACAAAGTTTGACCAGACACAGTGGCTCATACCTATCTCAGCACCTTGGGAGGCTGAGGTGGGCAGATTGCTTGAGGTCAGGAGGCCAACATGGTGAAACCCCATCTCTACTAAAAATACGAAAATTAGCCGGGCGTGGTGATGGGTGCCTGTAATTCCAGCTACTGAGGAGGCTGAGGCAGGAGAATCACTTGGACCCAGAAGGGCAAAGGTTGCAGTGAACCAAGATTGCGCCACTGCACTCCACCCTGAGTGACAGAGCGAGATTCTTGTCTCAAAAAAAATACAAAAATTTGCCAGGCATGGTGGTGCGAACCTGTAGTTCAGCTACTCCAGAGGCTGAGGCAGGAGAATCACTTGAACCCAGGAGGTGGAGGTTGCAGTGAGCTGAGATCAAGCCACTGCACTCTAGCCTGGGCGACAGAGTGAGACCCTGTCTCAAAAAAAAAAAAAAGAAAAAAGAAAAAAGACAGATTGTAGACATGGAAAACAGATTAGTGGTTGGCGAGGTGTTAGGGACATTGAGGACTGGGTTGGGCAGGGCAGTAAGTATGAACAGGTAGCATCAGGGAGAGCTTCGTGGTGATGGAACAGTTCTGTATTTTGATTGTAGTTGTGATTACACAAATCTGCACAAGTGATCAGTGACAGCACCACACACACACACACACACACACACACACACACACGCAGTTAATTTTCAGGTTTGATACTTACATCATGTAAGATGTAGTAACCATTGGAGGAAGTTGGGTGAAGGCTATGCGGGATCTCTCTGTAACTTTGTTGTAAGTCTTTGCAGCTTTTTGTGACTCTATAATTATTTTAAAATAAAATGTTTTTTTTTAAATGGAGAGTTTATAGGGTATGTAGATAAATTAGAAACAACAGAAGGCCAAGTAAAAAAATGCTGAAGGAAGCCTCTACCCAGGCTAGAAATGAGAATGTTGAGTGCAATGGTAGAGGAAGGACTCTCCCCATCTGTGGGTGGGTCCAGTTCCTGCAGGACCCTTGCGGAAGCCATGACCCCCATTCTCCCAAACACACAATAGGAAAATACCAGAGAAGTTTTGTTTACCTGTTAGCTTTTAAACAAAACAGAACCCTGCATCTTTGTCTTAGATACAAAATAACCTTCATGGGTAGGGGGAAGGGACATTAATAAAAAGAGCTATAACTTACCCTGTTTCTCTTGAATGTTTTTACTTCATGAAATTTGAGAGATGATTTAAGAACAATAATGTACATATAATGGCTCCCCAACTTACCATCCTATTACACACACATCGCATAAGGTCATATCATTTGTCTACTTTGGAAATCAATCCAACTTTCTGACCCTTGTTCTATATATAACTATAGATCCCAAAGGTTCAGCTGCTGGGTTAGCATTTTGTCTGCAATTTCCTAAATAATGGTAGGTAAGCAGGAAAAGTGCCAGTCTTACCTGTCCCTGACTCTTGATGGTTTGTGGCATGTTCAGGATAGTATTTGAAACAAGAGCTCATTACAAAGTAATAGAAACCCCTTGCTTTTATTGTGTATGCAGCGAAAACAACATTTGGATCAATTTACAAGTTTCTGCAACACACTGTCAAGAAATAGTTTCAGTTGTGCTTTAGCAAGAAAATAATGGATCTGTGCTATACCACATGCCTTTTGGCATCCCTCACTGGGCTTTGCCAAAACACTGACTGCAGGAGCTAGACTACTGTTAGGCAGAGACACTACAGTCCCTTTGCTGTCCCTGTCTTCTCTCCTAGCTACTCCTACAGGTACACAGGCGAGGGTCACAATATCAGAAAGCAGCTCTGTTTTCCTCCAGAACCCCCAGAGCTTCCTTTCTGCAACACTGTCTCTCCCACATGGAACCAGCTGGCTCACCAGTCAACAGCCTATGATACACAAATGCCTTGAGGATGCATCATGTATTTTGTCTGGAAGCAAGCAACACGCTCTTCCTTTGTAGGCTCTTTCTCCTTTTGGTTGCAATGTGAGTGGCTTATCTTGGGTGGGCTTGGGGATGAGATACCATGTGACCACATGAACACTTCAAAACAGTTGCTTTTTCTAATGCATGTTGTAATAACAATAAAAAGCGTATCCTTATTTTTTTTTAATGCAAGAAGACAGACTCAATTATCTGTGTTTTTGATTTTTTTTTTTCCTTCAACAGCATGTACTGCATCCCTTGTGAAGGTCCTTGCCCCAAGGTCTGTGAGGAAGAAAAGAAAACAAAGACCATTGATTCTGTTACTTCTGCTCAGATGCTCCAAGGATGCACCATCTTCAAGGGCAATTTGCTCATCAACATCCGCCGGGGGAGTAAGTATTCCATCCCACTGGAACAATGGCTAGATCTCATGGTTTTCTTTTGTTGATGCTTTTCATGCTCGCGTCCCTGAGTCACCACTAAAATATGGGCTTAGATAAACAACATGGTGTGTAAGCCTCATGCGTGACGTCTCTTCTTTGAGTTTCCCTGAAAGATAAAAAAACAGATTGAAAGGCAGTCTGTTTTTTAGCCATTGGCACATCATTTATTCCTGTAAAGAGGGTCATCACTCATCTTTTTGTTAGTCACATCTTGCATAGGAGAGGCAAGCCCTGACACATACAAACCCCAGAAGAGACCATTGGATCAGACGTGTGACTCAGCAGACTCCAGCAGACTCCAGCTGTAGCCAAATCGACACATCTTTCAAGTCTGAAGAGTTTTGGTTACTTGAATGTACTGAGAAGACTGAGCAAAGGGAAGTTTAGTGATATCACGTTAAAATTTTATGAAGTCCAAAAGAATGCTAGATTTCCAAATTTACTTGTGAGAGACAAAAGGATACAAATGTGTATCATTGTGTACATAAAGTTTCAGTCTCACCTCCTGTACAATGACCTTTATTTGCAGCAGATGGCATTCCTGGTAAGTTGCTTCTAAGTTGGATTTGTGCAAAGGATTTCCCACTGACTTAGCCTATGATCTCTTCACTTCTTTGGTTTTTTGTGTGTTTGTTTTTTGGTTTTGTTTTGAGACAGGATCTCACTGTATCACCCAGGCTGGAGTGCAGTGGCACAATCATAGCTCACTGTAACCTGGAACTCCTGGTCTCAGACAGTCCTTCTGCTCAGCCTCCCACATTGCTGGGACTACAGGCACACACTGCCATGCCTGGATAATTTTAAAAATCTTTTCACTTCTGATTTTTCATTGCCAAGGGCTTCTAGTAATGGTGCCATAAATTCTCTGCCACTGGGACCACTTGGTCAAAGTACTGATAGTTTTATAAGCTGGAATAAATATCGTAAAAAAGGCTTTGAAGCTGAAAGGAATTTTGGGGGGAAATCCTTTTATGAAGAATTTTTTTTTGTTGTACAGTTTGAGAGGAAAAATAATGTATTTTGAGAATGTGCTTTTCTTTAATATTTGTTAAGTGAGTAAACTCTATTCTTCAGGTTTAGAAAGGACAGAAACAAGTTTTTGCTTAGTTCTTCCGAATTTGTTGATATCTCTTGTTGCTGTTCACAATACACCCACTCCCAGCCCTCCATGATGGAGATAACTCTGTTCCCCACAACTAGGGCTTCCTTACTTTATGGTTCTTCTGAAGTTTAATTCTTTTGGCTGTGTCTGCATTTCCTCATCTACTTTTAATTTGCTTATCCCTAGAACATACCTTTTGAGTGCCTAAACTTTTTTATCTTCTTGTCCTGAAGATAAAATTTGAATTTGTGAATTAAACCCATGGAGAAGTATCATTTATGAAGGAATTGGTACATATTTATGCATGCTGATGAAATATGTCTTCCGGTTTATATCCATTGCAGGAAATAGATTGGATTTAGGATGACGGGACATCTCATTAGAGGGGAAATTTCCTGATCTTGACTAAGGCATGCTTCCTGTCCCACGTTTAAAATTCAGGATCTCTTCCTTAAAACATGAGCTGCACGCAACCTCTCATCTTTCCAACTTGAATTTCCCTTCAACTTTTCTTGGAAAGCTATTAAATTAAATTAGATGTAGGGCTTTATCCATTAGTACCCTTATTATTTATTGTATCAACTCAAAGCAAAATAGAGCCTTTTATTAAATATATCTTCATAAATTATACACAGTAAAATCCCATTAATTGAACTACACCCAATTCATTATAGTCTTTATTATAATTTTAGCATTAATTGAACTGAAAATTGATTTTTATTTACTATGAGAAAAAGGTAGACTAAACAAGATGAAACCTGTTGTTTGCATATTATGTTTGTACGTCTTTATTAGCAACTATTTTTCCAACTATTTTCTAGTTATAAAAGCAATACATAAATATTATAGGAAACTTAGCAATGCAGAAGTGAATTTTTAAAAATCCCTCATAGATAGCCATTGTTAACATTTTGGTATATTTTCTTCTAGTCTTAGTATAAATGGAACCTTTAAATATAGATCCCTGTATCTTAGGAATTAGAAAAGCAGCAAAGGCAGTTCCTAATGAGACGGAGTGTTGTTTTAGTCATGCCCTTGTACTGTGGAGGCCATACTGTCTGTTGACAGAGCATATTAAAAGACGTTCCCTACATTTGTCAGCCTTAGCTAATTGGCAGTCTGGTATTTATGATTTTATGTTTTGTTAATCATCTTGGGAGCTGCAGTGCCCCTCCAGCCTCCCAGAAACCTGCCTTCCCCTGGCTGGGAGGCCTCATTCCAGGAGTCGTTGTTGAGAGTCAAGCCAGGGAATGGCCAGTCCTGTGCTGGGAGCATGAGCATCTCGGGGCATCTGCCATCGAATTGTTCTCACTTGTGTTTGTAAGAATCCAAGTATGTCACCCTTACAGCAAGTGAGCACACAGTGACACGATCCCCTTTCAATGTAGATAACATTGCTTCAGAACTGGAGAACTTCATGGGGCTCATCGAGGTGGTGACGGGCTACGTGAAGATCCGCCATTCTCATGCCTTGGTCTCCTTGTCCTTCCTAAAAAACCTTCGCCTCATCTTAGGAGAGGAGCAGCTAGAAGGGTAAGTGCCCCAAATTTCATGAGCTGACGTTCTCCTGTTACAAAATAAGCAGCACGCGTATAAAACTGTGTTGCTGAGGTAAGAGCCCTCCCTGCCTTGTTAAATAGAAGAAAGGAAGAAGCTGCCGTATTGCCTGTGCCGCTCGAGTAGGTCTTGGGTAGAGTCATGATTCTCCAGTCTTAGGAGGTTGCTGTTTTGGAAAACAGAGATGTTTTCACCCTTACTGGATTTTGCCTCATCAGTCAAGGGTTGCGTGTCTGACTGTGACCAGTGAGATGGCAGACGGGGATGCACTTGGGGCTTTTCTGCCAAGAGTGACAGCAGTTGGTCCGGAGTGCTCACCTCCCTGTGAAATCATTGTTCGCACGACCCTCATCTGCCTCAGGATGCTGGACTCTATTACGCACAACTACTCCATCTTTTAAGATACTGGAAGTGAGAGCATTGGAGGAGCATGGGCGGTTTGTTTCGTTATAAAGAAATCCGGATTCATGAGATTGTTTCTATTGATTAGTTTACAGGATTTGCACTATTGATAGAATTATTGCCTTGGCACAGGCCTGCTTTGTGATAGGGGTTTTAAAATAACCATGGGCTTTTCACTGGAGGATAAAAGCCGGTGCTTGTTGCATGCACAATTGCTTTCCAGCCGTCAGCCTGTGTGTACCTTTGCATATGTACTTTTCTCTTCAAAACTCTCCCTTTTAAATACGACTCTTGCCAGGCTTTAAGCGAATGCTTCAAAATAAAAGGAGTTAACAATTAAGGAGTGAATTCCTTCTAAAGAGAATTTGGGAAAATAATTTAGGAAAAAAAGAGGCGAGAAGGTCATGGGAAAGGTTGTCTTTGCTGATTTATCTGCCCCAACTGGATAAAGTTACTGCGTAAGGGTTTCTTTACAGCCTCCCTGTTTTTCTCAGACTAACTCTTGGTCAGTCTTAAATTCTTAAAATTCCATCATCTGATAGAGCTAACGAGAGCGGGCATCTCTTCATTCCATCCTTGAAAAGCACAGTGTCCTCCCCACTGGGAACGCCAATCCTTAAAAAACTCTCATTGCAAATTGAAGGAGGCTGCCACTGCGCCCAGCCCCAGACTCCTCAGTCACTTACCTGGCAAGCTGAGGCCCTACCAATTTAAGGTGATGATTATTATTTGTTGTATTAAATTTTAAAATGAATTTTTTTTTCCGCTTTTTTTTTTTTCTAGGTAGATTTGTGTTTCTGGAATCTTGGGTGTCTGTGAGCTCTTCTTCTTTAGCAGATTAGTAGCTGTCAAATTTTCCTGTTGCTTAATGATATATCTTTTTTTTTTTCTAGACTAAACAAATGATAGACATAGAGGTGAATGCTGAGAGGACAGTTTAATTAATTTCTATTAGGAATTATGTGATTACCTTTTCATGGAGTGTTAACTAAGTATTGTGCACTTAAATGTAGTTAGAAATTAAAGCCTGATTTTTATTTGCAAGAATATTTATGATGTCTTTCTCATTATCTGAAACTTGCATAAAACCTGAAGCATCAGCAAAATCTTTTTAAGGATGTGTGCTCAGGTGTTTGGGAGGCTTTCCGGGTAAGCCTGGGCCCCTGGCCTGCTCTTACCATTTTAGATGCAGGGGAGGGCAAGTGGGCCTTGGGTTTTCCCTGCTGCTGCTGCTCCCCAGCAGCCCTGCAGCTCCAAGGATGCTGGCTCCAGCCTTTCATTCCTGCGTGCTGCTTTCTAAGAGGCTGTCTCTTGAGCTCGGGCGCTTAAGAATCTTTCACCTCTCAATGGGAAGTTTTCTCTCACCCCATCTTCCTGGCCCATGACCACGAAGGTATAGCCCATCCTCACGATGATGAACTCCCCAAGAGCTCTCTTTGATTCAGGTGTTGACCGCTAGTAACACCTCAGCTATTCATTTCTCCTTAGACTCAGGGACAGAATTAGGTCTGGCCCCTTCACTAGCTGCCCTCACTTCTTCTGCAAGAAGGGAAGAGTCAGAGCAAGAAAGAGAAGGGCAGGATACGATAGTCAGATAAACATCAGCAGTGCAAAGCAGAACTTGCACAGTGATACAAGGGAAAGAAAGAAATGTGCCCTAGGCATGGAGAAGAGCCAGATACCTGAGAAGATCAGACAGGCTTCTGACAAGAGGTGGCATTTGAGATGGGCCTTGAAGGCTTTCGGGAACAACTTGGGGAAAGCAGAGGATTGAAGTGAAGAAAGGCAATTCAAGGTAGGGTGGCAGGAGCAAAGGCAACGAGTTGGGGCATCCTGGGGCCTGTTGGGCAACTAACACTGGAGAGGTGGGTGGCACTAGAGTTACGTAAGATGTTTTGCACCCAGGTATGAAGGGTTATAATTTAGGTAGACCATGGAACGTATTCAAGGCTTTTGAATAGAGTGGTGTTAGCAGAGCTGTCTGAAATTTTTATTTCGGTATACTTTTGGTTTAAGTCAAGATAGCTTTTATCCCAGTGTTTCTCAAACTTTGCTACACATTATGGAATCATTGGGGGTGGGGGCAGGGGTGGAGTTGAGAAATCCTGATGTCCAAGTTGCACCCCCACCCAAATTCAATAGGAGCGTTTGGCGTTAGGATCCAGGAATCAGTGCTTGTCTAAAGATCCCTAGGCACTTCAGCAAGCAGCAAAGATTGGAAACCACTGCTTTATCCCTTCATTTCTTCCCATGTGCATATCACAAAGCACTTTGACGGGTTTTTTTCCTAAATATTTTCCCCTCACACTGCTGCCTAATGTTTTAGAGGTTCATCCATGTTGTTACACATGTCACACTATTTTCTTGAACTTTTTTTTTTTTTTTTTTTTTTTTTTTTGAGGTGGAATCTTGCTGTGTTGCCCAGGCTGGAGTGTAGTGGCGCTGTCTCGGCTCACTGCAACCTCTGCCTCCTGGGTTCAAGCAATTCTCCTGCTTCAGCCTCCTGAATAACTGGGATTACTGGCACACACCACCACCCCCAGCTTATTTTTGTACTTTTAGTAGAGATGGGCTTTCACCATGTTGGTCAGGCTGGTCTCGAACTCCTGACCTTGTGATCCACCCGCCTCAGCCTCCCAGTGTGCTGGGATTACAGGCTTCAGCCACCACGCCCAGCCTTCTTGAACTTCTTTTATAGCCAGTGATAACATAAATGTTTCCATTTGGTTCAATAGGATGAAAGTTCTGTTCCGTAGCCTTTTGTTTTTGATGGAGAACAGAACAATTCAACGTACAGAGATCCTTCAACTCTGACAACCTGGGCTTTCCAAAATGTCACTGAGATCCCTCTCAAAAAGTCTCCTGAGCCATCCAGAACAGAAAATTCAAGCATTTTACCTAGAGTAGAGCTCTTATTCCTCACTCAGAGCCTGTTGACTTTTATATCGCACTCAGTGTGAGCTGATTTTGTAACCCAGTTACAAAAGCCATAGCCATGGTTTCCTCAAGGACACCACTAGGGTGTATTTCTAGAGTAATGACCTTAGACATTAAGAAAATCAAGGCCGCTCTGCTGTTTACAAAGGAAACAGGTTTTGTAATCCACATGTACACGATTTTTATAAAATAGCTAATTTTTAAGCTCTTGAGTAAGAGAATATTTTCACTATCTGGAAAATCCCCTCGTTTGGACAATCTTGTTTCCTGATGGCATCAGATAACTAAGGAGTTAAAATTTCACATTCTTTGGTGCTACCAAGGATTGTTGCCTTGAAAAGAAGAAGGAAAAAGTAGATGGAGGGTGGTGAGTTAAAAGAATTGAAATTCGCGGATAGGCATTTCTATGCTTTTGTTCCTACCACTTGACTTTGCAACACACAGTGCTTTGTAATACCTTCTTGGAGCTCTAAGGTTAGGCTGAAACATGGCCGCTTTTTCACATTTCCCTGGGATTTTTGGAAAATATACACTCAACCCTGTGAGCCAGCAATTCCAGGATCCACCCAAGAGAAATGAAAACAGGCCCACACAAGACTTGTGTATGAATGTTGGTAGCAGTATTACTCACAATAGCCTCCCGGGACTCCCCCGACCCCCAGGCCAAAAGAAAGACCCGCTGGAAACCATTCGGATGTCCATCAACAGATGAGTGGATAGAAAGATAAATGGATAAATGGAATGTGGCACAAAGGACAACTGACTACTCAACAGTAAAAAGATGTGAAGTATGACACGTGTTACAACATGGGTGAACCTCTAAAACGTTAGGCTAAGTGAAAAGAAAAAATCCAGACACAAAAGGCTACATATTGTATGACTCATTCGTATGTAATGTGCAGAAAAGGCAAAACTATAGAGACAAAGCAGACCAGGGATGGCTTCAGGGAAGAGGTGGAGATTGACCACCAGTGGGAATGAGGGAACTCTTGGATGATGGAAATGTTCTGAAACTGAGTAGTGGTGATGGTTGGACAGTTGTGTAAATTTACGGAAGCTCATGGAATGATGGGTGAATTTTTTTTTTTTTTTTTTTTTTTTGAGATGGAGTCTCGCTCTGTCACCCAGGCTGGAGTGCAGTGGCGCGATCTCGGCTCACTGCAAGCTCCGCCTCCCGGGTTCACACCATTCTCCTGCCCCAGCCTCCTGAGTAGCTGGGATTACAGGCGCCCGCCACCACACCTGGCTAATTTTTTGTAGAGACAGGGTTTCACCGTGTTAGCCAGGATGGTCTCAATCTTCTGACCTCTTGATCTGCCCGCCTCAGCCTCCCAAAGTGCTGGGATTACAAGTGTGAACCACCGTGCCCGGCCTGATGGGTGAATACTTGATAGGCAGATTATACTTCAGAAGTAAAGCTATTTCTAAGAAACACCTAACAAAGAGGAAACATTTCTGAATATCTGTATGGTGCCTGGTTCCACCTAGATAGACATAGCCACCCTTGCCGAACCCCTAAGGTTGATGTAAATATTGGATTTGGGGGAGAGTGGACATGATATAAACCAGCCCGTTTGCAGACGGCTTCGTGGGAGCATCTGCAGAAAGGCAAAAAAAAAAAAAAAAGGCCGAATACTCTTATCAGTTGCAGATGGCTCTGTTGCTGATGACAGCCTGTGTCCTGGGTTCTGATGCCCCCTAGAGACTGCCGTGAAAAGGCAGTTTTCTCCTCTAAGAAAGGAACTGGAATGATTGGTTGTATAATTGCAGAATTGTTTTCAATATGTCAGCAAGCACTGAAAATGGGGAGACTGTCCCTTCCTACCTCTGTAGGCTGGAGAGCTTGGGTTCAGCTCCATTTATCAGGGCACAGGACCTTCCTGTTCTGAGACTTTGTTCCAGGGGACTTTCACACTTCAGAGAGTAGCACAGGTCACCCTGCACTTTTGTGGGGTGATTAAAAGCTCACGATATCCTTTTATGTTTAGCCCATCCAATTCTTCCAACTGGCCTCAGGGCCAGAAAAGCAAGGAAGACACCCCCAGTTTGCAGCTGAGAGACTCCAGCCTGGGACAGCTGAATAAATCTTTTGCCCAGAGTTGTTCCTCAGTAAATGCTGGAGATGAGGCTCAGACCTGACCTTGGGATTCCCAGATGGAGTGCTCTGAACCCTGTACCAGGGGCTGTTTTCACCACTCAAATATCGATAGAGATAACATAGAGATGTCCTCAGAAAGATAACCAACTGTTCCCATCCTGTGTGGTCTACAGATTGGGAGATAGGGCCTACCCAAGTGTAGAAACAAACATTTTTTACAACACAGAGAAGGCTGAGAACCAGGATACCAATATCAATAAAATCTGGATATCATAGAGCATATGGAAGCCGAAGAAAAATAAGTAACTGGTCAGGTGCGGTGGCTCACATCTGTAATCCCAGCACTTTGGAAGACTGTGGCAAGGGATTGGTTGAGCCCAGGAGTTTGAGACCAGGCAGGGCAACATAGGTGAGATACCAGCTCTTAAAAAAAAAAAAAAAAAGAAAACCAGGCATGATGGGGCATACCTATGGTCCCAGCTACTTGGGAGGCTGAGGTAGGAGGATAGCTTGAGCCTGGGAGGTTGAGGCTGCAGTGATCTGTCACCGTGCCACTGCACTCCAGCCTGGATTACAGAGTGAGACCTTGTCTCAAGAAAAAAACAAAACAACCTAATTTTTAAAAGCATTCTTTGAATGTAAAGGCAGTAAGCTTAGAAACAATTAGGAAATCACATTTACTGAGTAATTTACTTAAGTAGTCTTTTTCTTTAGGAAACAATGATAACTTTAGTTTATGCACATTTTAAAGATGTGCAGACAGGTCTCTGCCTTTTACCTTCTCTTAATTCTCACCTAATCATGGCAGGAATTTTGCGGGGAGCCTTGCCCCAAGCTGTGGCTGCAAAAACAAGCATGGTATTGACAGGCAGCTCATGAATGGCTTGATTATTATTTTGACAAGGGTTTTATTTTTATTTTTCTTTAGCTTCCACAGGCTCCGTAATGCCTGGGTTTCATTGATATTGGTATCCTGGCTCCCAGTCTCTTCAATGATTGTAAAAAATGTTTGTGTTTACTGTAAAAAGATAATCTTGCTTTTCAACGTGATTAATCAAATACACAGAATTTCAGTGTGCCTGCCATTCATTTGTCAAATTCCTGATTTATAATTCATGCTTCCTCCTTTGGGGGAGAAGAATGTTTTGTTCAGAAGGTGTTTTTGGTGTGGTTCTGTTCCCTGCTAGTGAAATTAGTTTACTAAAAGAGGCCTGGTTCTGGGTGTAGATGGACGTTTGGCCTGATTAATTGGTCCTTACCGGCAGCCGAGAGGTTTCCTCACCAACGGGGAGATTTTGTCCCATAACACTAACTCAAGTACCTGGAAGCAGCCCGACATTTGGGGGTGCATCACTGCAGAGTCTCCTTTGGAGCCAGAGAAACTCCATGAGCAAGAATGGGCTTATGATAGGATACATCCATTTCCACTCCATCCCTCCCTCCGTTGTATGACTGCATGGAGCCCTTCTGACCTCTAGCAGTGTCACCTGCAGCCTGGTAGTGAGAAACAGCAGGTGTGGATGGGGCCTACCCCCAGCAACAGTAGCGCCAGCTGGGCCATATCCTAGCACTGCTCCCCAGGAAACACGCCTTGTGTTGCACTGACCAGATCTGGGATCATTTGGACAATGTCTTATGCTGCTTTTCCAGGATAGCTATGTGTTCAGGAGTGAGCCCTTACTGAAAGGAAAGAATTGTTGACTCGCAAGTTTTTGCTACCGGTTTGGTGGCCACTAATCTGTCCAGAGGCCTAAAGATGGGCTTGTGAGGAGCCTGACTTAGCTTCAGAGGCTCTGTCTTTCGACTCACTTGTGTGTTCACTGCACCTCTGTGCTGGCAGGACTCCCACCTCCACCCCCAGCACTTGTGTGGACAGAGAGTCCAGTGCTCAGGAAAGGGTTGGGCTTCAGGCTTGTGGGGCGGATTCCGTGGCGGCTCTGTGACTCCTTCTGGGCATTCTTAAAGTAGACAGGGAGCTTAGATGTCACCTGTGTATTCCGCTTGTCCTACGAGTGAGTAAACAGGGCTACAAATAGCACTAACGGACCTGCACGTGGCTGTGCAGCTCATTAATGGCATCTCTGGTCCTGGGTCCCAGTCTCTGAACTCCCTCCTGGTCTGACCTCCCTTTGTGAATGTTCAGGAAAATGTTACAGGGCTGCTTGGCAGCATTGTAACCATAACTTGTGCTTTACTGCAAATGAGAATCAGGCTGAGGGTTGACCAGCTGGTTAGAGGTCCTGGTTTGGGTGTAAGTGAAGACCCTCAGCAGATGCAGAGAGATCCCCAGTGGACATAGCCTCCAGGGCAGAGGAAGGCTTGGGGGTTCTGTTCTGTCCTGGCTGTGCTGGCTCTGCAGGGAGGGGCAGGGTCTTTTCTCCTTTGTGTGTTTATACATTAGATCTGTGAGTGGATCTTAGAAATCACTCAAAGTACTGCACTGATTCCTAAACTTAGTAAGAAGCAGAGCAGGAAGAGGAGAGGAAGGATTCACGGTCCGTGGGGATCGGGCCCATCAGCACAGAGGACTCAGATTATCAGCCCTGGCATTGTCTGCTGCCTTCCTGGGGGGGCCAGAGAGAAAGGCCCACTGCAGGCATCTTTCTCTAGACCCAAGCCGCGGCCGTCTGCTTTCTTGCCTCTCCAGGGATGGACTTGTCCTGCCGTCTGGGTAGCCAGTAGAACGGCTTCCTGTGCTGGTTGGATCCGCTGCTCGTGTGCACACCCTGTGGGGCAGAAGCCACGTCTGGTTTGGTGGGCTTTGGTCCTCCACCACCTCACTGGAACTCAGCCTCTCCTAGATTGCTGGTTCTCCACGTGTGGTCCAGGGACCACAGCAGGGGTCAGCACCACCTGGCACTTGTGATAAATGCAGATTCTTTGCCCACCCCAGCTGAATCAGAAGCTCTGGGGGTGGGGCCCAGCACTTTGCAAACAAGCTTTGTGCGCACTGAACTTGGAGAACCACTGTGTTGGACTCCGAGTCCTCCTGCCTGGATGAGAGGCCGGAGGGCACTGCCTGTTAGCGGCTCTTCCTCCTCCCCCACATCTCCGGGGACTGGAGCTGGGGCTTCTCAGAATGAAAGATGAATGGGGGAGGGAGAAGGCCCAGGGTTGACCCCCCACAAGCTTGTCTCCCTGTCTCAAGCTATCTCCTATCGCATCATGCTGCTGATTGGGCATGGGCAGGATTTACTTCCATGGATAATGGGAGACTTTAGAGCAAAGTGTATGCTGTTCCGATTGGGTAGCAGAGCATGTCTGTTCTCTCATGGACTGCTTTCAAGCACGTTGTACATTACCTGGCTGAGAAAAATAACCAAAGGCATTTCTTGGGAATGATTCTAGTAACATCCTCTGGTACAAGAAGCATTATTTGATGGTAATAGAGGTCATAAAATTAATTAGCATCTTACCGATTTTGATATGTTATCCTTGAATCATGTTGTTGCCATTGTTAACAGCAACTATCTGTTCTCCTGTAGTGTTAATAACTAAATCTCTTTTTGGCAAAGGAAGTGTATTGTGGAGCAGGTGGCAAAGAGGACCTGTGGTACGTGGCCAGCAGGCTAGAGGGGACTGTGGCCAAGGGCAGGTGCGCTAACATCGATTTCTGTGCTTCTAGGAATTACTCCTTCTACGTCCTTGACAACCAGAACTTGCAGCAACTGTGGGACTGGGACCACCGCAACCTGACCATCAAAGCAGGGAAAATGTACTTTGCTTTCAATCCCAAATTATGTGTTTCTGAAATTTACCGCATGGAGGAAGTGACGGGGACTAAAGGGCGCCAAAGCAAAGGGGACATAAACACCAGGAACAACGGGGAGAGAGCCTCCTGTGAGTGACAGCATCCAGAACACCGTGGGCCCAACCATCATGATAACAGCAGACCCTCCTCCCATGCGTGATGGCAGCTTTCCTCTGCGGCCCCTCCTCGTTTCACATGGGGGACCACTAGACCATCTTAACTAGCACTTTGCTCCTACTTATATGTCATCACAATCAGTAGTGGGCAGATACGTGATGTATTCATATTTATAAATTCTGTACATCTCTGTGAGTGTGTGAAACACTTATAAGTAGGTTCTCAAACTTTAAAGTGCTGCTTACAGAATGCACAGTTAAATGTCCTTTTATACACAGATGCACAGTTAGATTATATCTCTTTCTTTTCTTTTCTTTTCTTTTTTTTTTTTTTTTTTTTGAGATGGAGTCTCACTCTGTCACCCAGGCTAGAGTGCAGTGGCATGATCTTGGCTGACTGTAACCTCCAACTCCTCGGTTCAAGCGATTCTCATGTCTCAGCCTCCCGAGTAGCTGAGATTACAGACACCCGCCACCACGCCCAGCTAATTTTTGGATTTTTAGTAGAGATGGGAGTTCATCATGTTGGCCAGGCTGGTCTCAAACTCCTGACCTCAAATGATCCACCTACCTCAGCCTCCCAAAGTGCTGGGATTACAGGCGTGAGCCACCATGCTGATTATTTTTCAGGGAAGAGCCAGTGTGCTCCAGCCCTGTGAGCTGTACCCTCCTGCTCCCACAGAAGGGAAGCACAGGCCTGTGGGGTGGAGGGGCTCTGCCCTAAGCAGAGCCCCTGTGGGCCACGGGTTTCCTGTCCCTTAAACTCGGCCGCCTTGTTTCTCCCACCCCAACATGAAAAAGATGGAGTGAGCCTGCATCCCTGAGTTGATACTGCTTTTTAAATTGAGAACAATATAATTACAGCCTTGTACTGGTTATAAAACTTTAAGATCTCATATCAGAGGTACAGCAGTGCCTTTCTTATCTAACCCTGTGTAGAATACGGCTGCTGAGAATGGTGTGGCTCTCTTTGGCTGGATAGGGTTATAAAAGTAAATTGTCTTTTCACCTTTGGCTTTCAGTAAGGGAAGCGTATTAGAAAAAAAAGTAATTTGTATGATGAAGGGTGATTTGTGCGTGTGCACACAGACACACTTACAAGGAGGCAAATGAGAACCAATGCGTGTTTGGCTTTGGCTTGTTTTGCTGGTGTCTGGATTTACCTGGCGACACTTTTTGCCCTGGGGGATCTTAGAGGGAAGCATGCTGACTGACCAGCAGGCTTACGACCAGCACCGCCCCCCGCCCCCTGCCCGCTCTGTCCCTGCAAAGCCCATGCCTCATTCCCTGTTCAGAGCATAGTAAAATCGGATGGATGAGAGTATTTCAGAGTGCTTTTCTCCTTAGAGTCAGCCAGTCTGACCTGTCAGATCATAATATATAGTAGCCATTTATTTT
Organism: Hylobates moloch; assembly: GCF_009828535.3. Taxonomy (NCBI): domain Eukaryota; kingdom Metazoa; phylum Chordata; class Mammalia; order Primates; family Hylobatidae; genus Hylobates; species Hylobates moloch. Next base: position 34,023,743 of record NW_026652289.1, on the reverse strand, counting down.
CTTTTGAAAGCAAAATCATGGTTTCCTCTCTAAATAACACTTCAGCAGGAGCTGTGACATTTCCCGATCTCAGTTGCGCACATTTTGTCCTAAAGACTTCTTAGCTCTTTTACTGTGTTCAGTCCCTCTGCTTCACCTCTTGAGTGTGTAGTGGGATTCAGGCACATAAGAGGGCGAAAGGACAACTCGTCAGAGAGCTCTGGGTCTCCTCAGGGTAGGCAGGCATCAGTCTTCCCCTTGTCCTTACCATAGTTTGAATTTGGTCCAAGGAATAAGAGAGGGACTTGGCACAGCTTCCCCGCCATACCCGCCAGCCAGGCCTACTTCCCATAGAGCACATGAGGCTTGGCCAAGTGAAATCTTCTTGTCAGTGCTTAATCCAGCCTCCCATTGTTTGTCAGCCCTAGCTGGAGGCCTCACAGGAGTTCTTGTGTCCTTCCGGTGTGATACCAAGTTTAGACCAAGAAAAGTTCCTTTCTGTGGCACACCTGTAGTCTCTTACCTGTCTTTGGTGGTTGTACAGGAACAGGCAGATAGCCACAACTGCAGAACAAGTGTCATCGTCTCTACGACGTTTCAGGGCAGCCTAAAGGCTCACCTTCACCTTACGAGGCCCCGTTCCATAGCCAGGATCTTAGGGATGGAGAAGAAAGATAAGTTCACGTTGTTCACTGAAGTCGCCCCTTGTTTTCAGGTTAGGAAACCCAGGTTCATGTCCAAGTCCCTGGGCAAGTAGCCAGCGTTACTGATTGACCTAAAACAAAGGATGGAACCCTTGGAGCTCTGCATAGTGAAATGTATGATTTCTTAGTGGAAAACGAGAAAGCCACTTAGGAAGCCCAGAAGGGAGCTTAGCATACACAACCAGCTTTGGGGAAGGGGGAAGCAGTGCCGAGCAAGACAGGTGCTTTTCAGAGACACGTGAATCTCTGTCGCTCACGGATGTACTCTGTGCCCCAGGTGAAAGTGACGTCCTGCATTTCACCTCCACCACCACGTGGAAGAATCGCATCATCATAACCTGGCACCGGTACCGGCCCCCTGACTACAGGGATCTCATCAGCTTCACCGTTTACTACAAGGAAGCGTGAGTTTCTGCTTTGGGTGATGCCATTCTGTTGACAGGGCTACGAATGGGAGAGGCCAGTTTTTTGATCCTTGAATGGGTTGGCTGAATACAGGGGGTCAGCAGAGTCCCCAGGGAGAGCCACGCCAAGCATCCCTACTTCATCCTCGTGCACCCTGTCGGGCTGTCCCTGTGATGTCAGTCACAGCCAGTGACAGCCACGAATGGGAAAGTGTTAGCTTGAGGCCTGTCATTCTTTAGTGAGTGATTAGAGATGTTTGAATAAAATAAACCCAAAGTGGGGAAAGCTTGTTTTTTCCAGAATTAGGTCAGTCCAGACTCATAAACAATGACGGGGGACTTGACTGAAATACCATTTCAGCCTCCTTACCCACTAGGCCTACTCCAGGAACACCCTGCAGGCACATGGCTCTCTTGTGTCATCTTGTTCCTGTCTGTCTCTGTGTGTGCCTCTCCCAAGCTGTGGCCCTCTGCTCTAGGTCATGAGCCTTCCAAACAAGCGAAGAAAAGTGGAGAGAGAACAACCTTTATGTCTTGAGCCTTTTGTGACTTCTCCCAGACTCTGTTGGGAGCTTTTCTTGTGCGATCACATGACATTGACCCATCTAAGCAGCCGAGGCTTATTCCTCCCGACTGCAGCCCTGTTTGGTCTCCCTCTTCCTTCCTTTGCCTCCTATGTCCAGGTGGCTACCCCGGTCTACTTAGCCATCCCCCTTACCCAGGTCCCATCTTAATCCCATAGTTCTCTTTCCCAGATGTGTGGCTTCCAAAGAGCAGGAACCAGAGGCACCTTATGACAGCATCTTGTACTCTTTCCTCCTGCCAGAGCTGGGGTCCTATGAATGAGAAATTGGGTACTTAGGATTACTAGGCTTTCAGAGTTTGTACATAGGGGAGCCCCTCATGATCTCCCATCCCATGACAGCAGACAGTGTTCTGTTAATGTTTGTTTCAGAAGCCAGCGGCCAGCAGCTGTCCAGCCCTTTTAGCTGATAAATGTAAAATGTCTACCCAACCATGCATCTGTGCAAAGTACTGTATTCTCTTTGGTAGTCGCACCAGTGCTTTGGCAATGTCAGCTGGTAGTTTCACTAAGGACTTGATGCTAGTTTCTAAGGCAATCTGGAAACTAAATATTTGAATATTATAAGATGCTTAAGTATCAGAATTGTTTATGAGCAATTTGAATTTTAGAAGCTACTTCTGTTTGTCTGTAGGAAAGTCATTTTTCTCCAACAGTTACCTTCTTTCAATATCTGATATTTGCATTAACTGACTATGCTTGTTTTTTTCTTAATGATGAAAAAATGCTGCAATCAGAAGAGAGAAAAATAGTATTTGCATATGTTCTTAAGGAGCAGTAACTATTGAATCCCAGTAACTGTTGAACTGGCTCTTCCTGAGGCAGAGCATTCAATTCTATAATGCCCGACTGGGGAAGCCCAGAGTCCAGACACTTCATTTTCTTCTTCTATAAAAGTCTAATTGATTATTTGTTTATTTAGACCTCCCGTTATAGAAAGTGTGACATGCTGGGCCTCTGGGGAAGATTTTTGAGGGTTTAGATGTCAGAGCCCCGAACTGTCTCTGAACTTAATTGTCTTTCAGACCCTTTAAGAATGTCACGGAGTATGATGGGCAGGACGCCTGCGGCTCCAACAGCTGGAACATGGTGGACGTGGACCTCCCGCCCAACAAGGACGTGGAGCCCGGCATCTTACTGCATGGGCTGAAGCCCTGGACTCAGTACGCCGTTTACGTCAAGGCTGTGACCCTCACCATGGTGGAGAACGACCATATCCGTGGGGCCAAGAGTGAGATCTTGTACATTCGCACCAATGCTTCAGGTATCCACGCCTAGACAAGCCCCCAGCATCCACACTTCTTCACAAGCTCACTGGCCTTGCTTGTACAAGGTGTCATTGTAGGATTAGCAGTGAGCTATGCCTGTTGTCTTTCTTGTCAATAGGTAATACTGTGTCATATTCATTTCTCCACTGCTAGCACTAATTAGGCTCTTCCGTGCCAATTTCTGGCCTCGGTACTATCTTCCGTCATCTCCTGCTTTGTGCCTATGAGCCCAGGTCCTCCAGGGTGCTGGGCTGGTTTCATTGGAAGGCCCAGCCTGGAAACAGCCATCTTCGGCTGCCCTTCTTTCTTGTTTATTTTGATGTTCAATCCTCCAGGAACTGAAACCGTGCTGATCTGTGTTCCACTTAATTCATGTGGCTCACTGGTTTTCCATCTTCATTCTGGAGCCTATAGAGTTCCAAAGAGGTCAACAAAAGTTGAAAGACTGCAGATGTAGTATGTTGTGGATATCCAAAGTATTCACTGATGATGATGTTCCTCCTTCCTTTATCTTTAGGTTCTGAACCACCTCATTTCTCAACTCCAGATCTGGAAACAGTAAAAGCAAACATTAATAGTTTCCAAGTATATAAAAACTAGTTTAGAAGTAGGAAAATCCACTTCAGTTTTAAAGACACTGATTGTTTTAGTCCATTGGAGCTTCTGTCACAAACAGCATAGCCTGGGTGGCATAAGCAATAGAAAGGTATTTCTCACAGTTCCAGAAGCCACAAAGTGCAAGATCAAGGCGCTGGCAGATTTGGTGTCTGGTGAGGGCCCACTCCCTGGCTCATAGATGGCTGTCTTTTCATTGTGTCCTTGCATGGTGGCAGGAATGCGGGAGCACTCTGCAGGGCCTGTTGTAGAAGGGCCCGGATTCCATTCATGAGGGCTTCACCCCCATGACCCAACCACCTCCCAAAGGCCACGCCTCCTAATTCCATCACCTTAGGGGTTAGGATTTGGACATGTGAATTTTGGTGGGGGACACAGACATTCAGTCTGTAGCACTGATAAACATTCTTTGATAATAGCCATTATTTTAGTGGGTAAGGTATTTTTAAATACCCATAAGCGAGCACAAAATGAGTTTAAATGGCAGAGAGGAGGGTGAGAAGAAAATGCTGGTGGGGAAAACCTTTTGCTGTGCACGCCTGCTTCTTCCTCCCCTCCTACCCCATTTCCATGAACCTGTAAGTGGCCACAGTCATGTCACTGGGTAAAGTGCTTATTAAAACAAAATTGGCACAGGCTTCTGATCCTGGGTGTGGGTTGGTGTAGCAGAGGTTCAGTGCAACAGAATAAGTTCTTCATCCTAAAATTTGGAAGTAACCCCTGCCCAGCAATTCACTGTAGCATTTGGGAAACAGGAATATCTGCTTATTGTGACAGATTCTCAAGAAACCTGTTTCCTTTCTGCAAAGATGGAAACCAGGCACTGTACAAATGAGTCAGTTCACTATGTTTTGTCCTCTGTCCTTTCATGCAGCAGACACAGACAAGAACTTGGTCGTCTACCTCTGCTGTTTTGTGACACCTATCATAAGAATGTATCTAGGAATGAGCTGTTTGTTTTTGAAGTACTTATTTTTGGAAACCCTAAAGTGGCTGCGCATCAAGTGGTTATGTTTTCTCTGAAAACGCTAGTCATTAGTCATAACCTTTTTCCAAAGTATCATCCCTTAACGATGTTCAGAGCCTTGTGTGTATTGTATAACCTGGAGCACCCTCAAGCTGTCCGCCCTTTTCAAGTTTTAAAAATGGCTTAGGCAAACATGTTGCTTAAGTGATACCCAGTGAAGGTGTCTCCTGCGCTTTGGAAAAACCGTCAACGTTGATGCTTTTTTGTGACCCAATAAGGACAAGATTTCAGTGGTTCTGGGATGCATTTGATCTTCGTGCACACTTCAGCTCTGGGTTTGGGTTCAGGGGTCAGCATAAGTAAAGCTTGATCAGATAACTATGCTTTGCCTATAATCGGCATTCATTCTGCTGGTAACAAGAGTCCTTTGCTTGAAATGAGGCTTCCATGCATTTGCAGTTCTAAACTGCTTTTCAGAGTCATGCCTCAATCATTGTGCTGAAGGATGCCTGTGGAAATGGTGGACTTCCGTGTTCTTTGCATTGCCTCTCCCCCATCCCTCTTACACACAGCTGTGACACGGGCACGCACACTCCTTCACACACACAGACTCTCCAGCCCCCTTTCCACTTCCTCTTTCCATTTGGCTTCATGACGTTTTTATCAGAGATTCAAAATCTCAGATGAAATCCAAGTCAGCCTATTTTACCAGTTGTCGAAATTGCCGGAGTTCAGCACTGTGGAGAATGGCAGTTGTAACAAATGAGAAATACCAGGTGTTTGAATTAGCTGTAGATTTTCATATTGTCTCTTCTAACCCTGCTTGTGCCCCCGCAGCCTTTTTCCATTTACAACTCAGTCATGTTTGTTTTCACAGAGATTACCTGAGGAAATAGATTATAAAGGGAAATGTTGGCATTTAAAGTAGTAGTATTTCAAAATACGGTTCACTTTTCACTTTGTATTTCATTGTTCATTGTTATTTTCTTATCCAGGTCAAACTTGCAGTTTCCTGTTGGCTTGCACAGAGCGTCTGATAGCCTGAATCTTAAGTTCATTTCATTTTCTAGAATGTTCTTTGTTCCCCTTTCCAGTTCCTTCCATTCCCTTGGACGTTCTTTCAGCGTCGAACTCCTCTTCTCAGTTAATCGTGAAGTGGAACCCTCCCTCTCTGCCCAACGGCAACCTGAGTTACTACATTGTGCGCTGGCAGCGGCAGCCTCAGGACGGCTACCTTTACCGGCACAATTACTGCTCGAAAGGTAAGGGTGCAGCAGCGGCCTGGACGGAGGGTGTGACCGTTCATTCCTGTGGTTTTAATGTACCTGAGCCCTGATATTACACATATCAGATAACAGTGTAGTTCTCCATTGGAAACCAGCTATCTTCTTTTTTTTTTTTTTTTTTTTTTTTGAGACAGAGTCTCACTCTGTTGCCCAGGCTGGAGTGCAGTGGTGCGATCATGGTTCACTGCAATTTCTGCCTCCCAGGTTCAAGCATTTCTCATTCCTCAGCCTTCCGAGTAGCTGGGATTACAGGCATGCACCACCATGCCCGGCTAATTTCTGTATTTTTAGTAGAGACAGGGTTTCACCGTGTTGCCCAGGCCGGTCTGAAACTCCTGACCTCAGGTGATTTGCCTGCCTCGGCCTCCGAAAGTGCTGGGATTATAGCCTTGAGCCACCACATCTGGCCGAGACCAGCTATCTTCTTGATTAAAGGTACTGAGAGCTATTATTTTTCCTCACAAGCGTGTATAACGGCTTTCATTCCCACTCTTGTTTTGGCTTTTCTTTTCCGAGAAGACAAAATCCCCATCAGGAAGTATGCCGACGGCACCATCGACATTGAGGAGATCACAGAGAACCCCAAGACTGAGGTGTGTGGTGGAGAGAAAGGACCTTGCTGCGCCTGCCCCAAAACTGAAGCCGAGAAGCAGGCCGAGAAGGAGGAGGCTGAGTACCGCAAAGTCTTTGAGAATTTCCTGCACAACTCCATCTTCGTGCCCAGGTACCCAGCTCATGTGAAATTTCAGTTGGCAAAACCCACTGCTCAGGCAGGTTCTGTTGCCTTTCTCCCCACCAGGTAGTGTGTAAGTCAGCAGCTGGGGGGTACGAGACAGTAGCCATTGAGACGGAACCGAAAAAGATGACAGGTTCGGTGAAGTGAGTCCCTGCGGAAGCCAGTCAGCCCTGAAGGGAACAGGGACCGGGGCTTGGGTTGCTGGGGCCACCGGTGTGACAGGTACTGCGGTCTCAGCTGCAACCCCCCACAGAGAGCAGGTGGGCATCCTGTGGTAGAGGCAGGGACGGGAGACTCAAAGAGTACTGACCTCTGCTGTCTGGCGAGAGGAAAGGCCAGGAGTTGGGTCCATCTCTGCCCTTCCCAATTCTCTCTGCTGCTTCTCTCAGCCTGACAGAGAAGGAGTGAAGCAAGAGGGAAAAGGATCAGAGTCTGTGTTGGAAGGGGCCTGACTTCAAAACATAGCCAGGTGCCACAGGCATCCTTTACAAGTAAGTTTGGGAAGCAGTGTAGGGAGACAGCCTGCAGTGGCTGTTTATTGCGTGGTTACTCTGCCTGTCAAAGCAACACAGTCCCTGCCCCAGGGACTCTGCTCCTCTGCTCCTCTGCTGTGGTCTTGGTTTCTGGGAAGTGGGGACAAAAGCAGAAGAAAATAAATGTTCATAGCAGGACTGTTCATAGTAGCCAAATCCGGAAACAACCCAGTGTACATCAACAGGTGAGTGGCTCAATAAAATGAGCTCGAACCATACATTGGAATATTATTCAGCCATAAAAGGAGGAAATTTTGATCCATGTCACAACACAGATGAACCTTGAAGACACCATGCCAAGTGAAGCAAGGCCAGACACAAAAAGACAAATAGTGTATGATTTTATGTTGTGTGAAATACATGGAATGGGCAAATGTGTGGTGACAGAAAGTAGATTTGAGTTTACCAGGGGATGGGGATAGAGTGTGGAGGGGAATGGGAGTTATTCCATAATCGATAGATTTTCTATTTGGAGTGATGAAAATTTTTGGAAATAGATAATGATGATAGCTGTGCCATTCTGTGAATGCAATTAACGCCACTAAATTGTACCCTTAAAATGATTAAAATGGCAACTTATTATCTTACATAAATTTTATTTTGTTTCAAAATTTTATTTTAACACAATAAAAATGTTAAACAATTTTTTTTTCCTTTCAAAAAAGGATTAGCCCAGTAGTGTGTGGGAAAGGAGATGGAAGCATGGTGGTGTTCCCTGGCCCCCTCTTCCTGTAAGATGATAGTGCAGATTTTGGAAACGACCTTATGCCTGAAAACTAGGCCAAGGAGTTGGATTTAAATCAGCATGGTACCCATGAGCTGCCCACCCGCAGTCCCCACAGCGCCCCCACTGCCAGCACCCCACCCAGCACGTTCCCTTCCCTCACTGCCCCTGACCCTGAGAGGAGCCTGTAGTGGCTATTTCTTCCGCAGTGACTCTGCTCTTAGAGGCTTTCTTAGGCTGTAACAACAAATGGTTTTTAAAGTGATTTTTTTTTTCTGCAAAGTGACCTTTTTGATATTTGCAAAATGGTTGAAATAGCTATCTCACTTCGAGAAATCAGTAAAGTGGGGAAATAAAGACCGGTTAGAACTGGAGGCACTATTTCCTTTTGAGAGTGAGCCTCTTCATTGCTTGGTGGCTTTCTTCCCCTCCCCTCCTCTCTTGAAGTTAAAACCACCAGAGCAGCCAGGTGCAGTGGCTCACGCCTGTAATCCCAGCACTTTGGGAGGCTGAGGTGGGCAGATCACAAGGTCAGGCGTTTGAGACCAGCCTGGCAACATGGTGAAACCCTGTCCCTACTAAAGATACAAAAAATTAGCCAAGCATGGTGACGCACACCTGTAATCCCAGCTACTTGGGAAGCTGAGGCAGGATAATCGCTTGAACCCGGGAGGTGGAGGTTGCAGTGAGCTGAGATCGCACCATTGCACTCCAGCCTGGGCAACAGGGCAAGACTCCATCTCAAGAAAAAAAAAAAAAAAACACCAGAGCTGCGAGAAGGGCCTGCGAATCCCTCATGGCCTCTCCCAGCCTGCCCCGCGGGGGGAGTCTTCTGCCTGCTGATAGGTGGCAGGGCTTTGAGTGTAAACCTTGAGGTTCAGTGCCCAAGGCCATTTTCTTATCCAGGATATCTTTGTATCACTGGTAGTTCCTAGAAAGCAGAAAGTTTGAGGACTAGAAAGATTGCAGAGAGGTTTGGAAACTGGAACTCAATGAGGTTTGGTGAATTCTCCAACATCCTAATTAATTAAGAATCGGTTTGGGACCTGGTCCTCATTCCCACACACTGACTCTCTTTTCCCCCTCTTCTCCTCCATTGCGTTGCTTCTCGTGGTCCTTTCCACCTAGACCAGCAGAGGCTCCGCTTGTGGCAGCTCCTGCTGCCCGCCACACGGAAGGATGGATTTAGGGTGTCCCAAAGCAGGCTGGGCGGGAAGTTCGTTTTTCTCTATCATGGGCCCTTGTTTACGTTGCTGTCTTGTTCCACTAATCAGCAGGAAGTTCGGGTTGTGAGTCAAGGTTTTGGAAAGATTTTGCTGAAAGGCCCATTGCTTTCAGTTGTAGTTACAAGGCAAGACCTGTTTTTTTCTCATCAGATGTGTAGCACAAGATTAAGTGATGTGAAGGCAGAGCTGTGATTGACACTATGTTATTAATGCACAGCATCGGTGGTGTTGGGTTCAAAACAAGTTTCCTCTGTTCCACTTGCGAAGTGTGTTTATCTGTCCCCCAAGTCCTTCCTTCCTCTCTCCTAAGACAAGTCCAACTTGTGATTCTCTCTTTTTGTGGGTGTATATAAAGACAATATTTTGTCCGTGGTGAGGGGCCGTAATTTTTAAGAAGTTAATGTTTGTTTTTTGCCTCCTACTGAGTTCTGGCGGAGTTCAGGTGAAGGAGTGTCCAGCTGAGAGAATGACTGAGTCACAAAGGCTGGCTTTCTGTTTTACAAGTGAATTGTCCGAAAATGGATTTGATTTCTTTCAGTTCATTCTGAGAACAATTTATTCGTGGGATAAAACCAGTTAAGTAAGATTTAGTTCCTTGTAAATTGTCCAGAATATCCTGTATGTTTTGAAGTAGAGTGGAAGCTAGAGTTTGTAAAACTTACTAGTTTCTGAAGTCAATACTTGCAGTAAATGCCTTTCTTTGACTACTGTCTTTATTTTGTAAATCACATAGTTTGGTTTAACTAGCTAAAGTGTTGACAGATGTTGGAAAGTAAAAGGTTTTCCAATAGGGCTAGGTTGTATCATGGTCCGTGGAGTGGGGAAAGTTGGCAGTAATGTTTGCTGTTGGGCACACGATCTGGAAATGTACTTGTTTACCAAAAAATGATGTATGGGCCATTGTGCTTCCCCTGTTCCTGCCTTCCAGATAATGTTCTGTGTCACCTCCCTCCCCTTGTTACTGCCTTGATGTCATCCGCATTGAGAGCTGTGCAGTCCCTAAAAGTGTGATGTTGATAAACAAAGTACTGAGTATACTTCATGATGTAATCCCAGTTACATGGGGGTGGGCTGGGCTGGGAGAGGGCTTTTGACACAGAATTATTTTGCAGTGCGTCAAACCTAAGCAACTTCTGACAGACACAAGTGTATGTTGTGTCGGTTTTGAAGGGAGGGCAGGAAATTTGTTGATGATGTGTTGACAAAGATTTCCCTGACAGTAAATGTGGTTTCTTGTGTTTTTCCCTTCCGGGAAGCTTGGTTAGCCAATTGGTTGGTTTGCAGAGTGTGAGGATTGTGGATGATCAGCCTCATGTCCTTACCCTTCCTCCCTCAGTATTGTGAAAGCAAATGTACACGCCCTGACCTTGTGGTTTTCTGCTTGTTGGAATGAGCATATCTGTGTTGGGCAGTTTATGCCTTTGGTAGGACCCCCGTGTGCTACTACACAAAGAAGGACCATGTTTTCCTCAGGGGAATCTGGGCTGAGAAGACTGGGGAGACTCAGAGGCCCTTTCCCCAAGCCCCCTGCTCTCCCCTTCCAGGTTCTGGCCTAAGGACCAGCTAGAATCCTGCCGAGCGTCAGCCGAACCTGCACGTGGCTCCTGGCTGCTCCATTCCCTGCGTGAGCTTGCTTTCCCTCTCTGCTGCTGCTGCTGCGCTGTCCCCTCCATGGCACTGATGAGCTTCCCATGTTCTGGACTTTCTCATTTCCCTGGGCAGATGGAATTCATCACATTTGCTCCCTGCCTTTTGCCTATTCCTAAGACCAGTGACCCCAGCCGAACACCTCAGCCCTGTTTTCTCACCATTGGTCCGTGGCTGACCTAAGGGTTGCCCTTTCTCCATCTGGGTGCTCCTCTCGTATTCTGTTTGTTTTTGTTGGTTCCTGTAAATATTAGGATTCTGTTTTAAGGTTTCTAGGGGGAGCCACAAAGCCCATTTTTTCATATTTGACCAAAGCAGCAATTAGAGGGTCGCACCCTCATGCCTCATCTGCCCTTTTCGGTGTGAATGTCCTTTTTGTGATGACTTTATGATGCACTCCCTTTTGCTTTTCGGTTGTTCCAGGCCCCATTCAAATCCATGACAAAGACTGCCCTCTCATGGGCAGGACCTTGGTGAGGCCACAGGTGCTCACTGCTGAGTGGGAGGAAGCCTGGGTGGGCTCCAGGGACACGCAGAGTGTAGCAAGCACAGACGCTTGGGGTTGGGGGTGGGCCTGCAGCAGGAGCCCCCAAGAAGAGCCCTGGGGTCCATGGAGCTGCTTGCTGCTAGGCTCCAGGCATCTTTATTTCCACAGTCAGAGCAGATCCAAGGAGCCACTACCACAGGCTTTCATATCCCTCTGCCCCAGGTCTCTGGAGCCTCTGCCACACACCTCGCCTCTCCCCTCCTGCCCTAATAAATCTTAGCACAGCTGGTAGGTTTGCCACCTTTAATGCTTAACCATAAGGTATGTGATCAGATGGCCTGAGTGTTCTGATGACACAGCCAGGACTGCCTGGCCAAGAGTGGCAGAGACACTGTTTGCCTCTAGGTAAGATCGAAGAACCACTCTGAGAGCTGGGGGGTGGGGGTGAGAGTTTTGTGCCCAGTCTGACACTTGCAGAGTAGAGAAAGCCAGACAGTGAGGAAGCACAGCCCTGTGTTATTCATGAGTTCTTATCCAAGGGGGCTCAACAGCTCCTTCTATTCCACGGTTAAGATTCTTCTGTTACTCTTACTCAAGTCATAGAAAAGACAAAAGAGGTAAAAGTACTTAAAAGCCACATTTCTCTCTTCCTTGCAGACCTGAAAGGAAGCGGAGAGACGTCATGCAAGTGGCCAACAGCACCACGTCCAGCCGCAGCAGGAACACCACGGCCGCCGACGCCTACAACATCACCGACCCGGAGGAGCTGGAGACAGAGTACCCTTTCTTTGAGAGCAGAGTGGATAACAAGGAGAGAACTGTCATTTCCAACCTTCGGCCTTTCACATTGTACCGCATCGATATCCACAGCTGCAACCACGAGGCTGAGAAGCTGGGCTGCAGCGCCTCCAACTTCGTCTTTGCAAGGACGATGCCTGCGGGTATGGTATGGCCCCATCGCCACCTTCCTCACAACCTAGTGGAGAAGACATGTTTTATGGACACAGGGTCTGACACCCAGGGCCATGACCCTTCGACTCAGGCCTGCCTGCTAAACAACGTGCAGTCATTGGCAGGTGGCATGTAGACCAGCTGCCCAGGGAACAGAGCCCACGCTCTCCTAGTGACACCACTCCCAGCTTGGTCTCTCTGTAGAACATGCTGGGAGCAGGGAGCTGTCTGCAGGGCCCCCCCTCCACCTGCTACTTGGTGCACATCGTGCACCCCCGCTGTCCTTTGCCCCTCTTGCACACAAATCGGGTTGCCCCCTCCTCAGCTCTCACATATCCAGAGATGTCTCCAGTTAGTTGCCTTGATCCAGAGTAACCATTGCCCCCCAAGATCAACTCCTGGAGTAGCCTCTGGTCTTGCTTATTTAGTCTTTGGCTTTCCCTTGTTGTTAGACACTGCCTGTCACTCGGGCATTCATCTGTCTTTGAAGGTGGGTGCCTTCAAAGACAGAACAAGAACTGCCCTGCTCTTTAGGAGGCCTCAGGTGGTAGAAAGAGCACGGAGGGGACGGGAGTCTGGGGTGTGGGGTCCTCCTGGCACTGAAGTCCATTGTAGCATGCCTTAAGGCAATCGTCAGGCTCCCTGCCTCAGTTTCCTTAGCCCTCCTAGGAGAGACATAGCCAGCTAACCCCTCAAGTGCCTTTTCCAGCTGTAACTTGCCGTGACCTTTGCTTATCACCACTCTGTTTACTGCTTCAAGAAGCAAAAGCAAGAAAGGAACCACCACAAGGTCAGTCAGCCGCTGGAGGAGTTGATGCCGGCAGGGAGGGCTTGCCCTGCCCTCGGCACCAACCTCCCGGCAGCTTCCTCTCAGGCTGGGCTTGGGACCATCCTTCATGCCTGCATAAAAATTGCAGTTGCCGCGTGTAGCCGCGGGCCACGGAGGGTCCCTGTCACAGCCGGCAGGCCCCGTGTCCTGCTTCTGCTTATTCAGCATCTTTTCAGGGCTACTTGTGTTTGATGGCTTCACAAAGCTTTCTTTTTTCAAGTGGTAGGCACAGAATAGAAGAAAGTTACTTAGGTTGCCAAGATTTTCCTGCTGTGCTTGGCAGCAGGCTTTTTTTGTTAAGGGACTGGGGAGAAAGGAGGATCTTGTGTCATCTTGAGACGTGCAAGTTGTGTGGTTGGTGTGATTCTGAACCCTCTGCTGTGTGTGAGCCGCCCACTCGGGGGCAGTGTACGTGGCTGATCTCCATCGTCCTGCCCGCGTGGATGGGGGCGTTATTCTCAGGTCAGCCCAGTTGTTGGCCTCCCTCCCTGGGAACCCAAATCCAACTTTGTCCCTTGTTTAAATTGTACAGAAGGAGCAGATGACATTCCTGGGCCAGTGACCTGGGAGCCAAGGCCTGAAAACTCCATCTTTTTAAAGTGGCCGGAACCTGAGAATCCCAATGGATTGATTCTAATGTATGAAATAAAATACGGATCACAAGTTGAGGTAGGACTGGGGCGGTGGCCCGTGCCTGCATGTACTTCCATCCATTGACAGCATATGCTACCCGACTGCACAGGTTACCTCCTGGTTAGCATAGGACTTAATAAAATATATGCCAAGTTGGTGAGGATTTGGGTCTTTCTACCCACTCTGTACTCTAAGGAGTACTCCATAGTGTGCAAAGAGCTAGGCTGCTTTTTGCCCTCAAGAAACAATTTCATTGTATAAGATAACCTTATGGGATAGGCCAGATCACTTCTAATAACTTTTAATCCTTCTGGAGTTCTCGGTTACAAAAATGTTTGGTTAAAGCTTTTAGGTGTGCTTGAAGCTACTTGAAGACGACCTTTTAAGATTTGATTTCTTCGTCTTTACTGACACTCAGGATCATTGTTAGGTGGGAGGTCAGATCAGGCAGCTGGGTCCCCAGTGTGGTGAGTTTAGTTGGCAGGCCCCAGATTCTCCTGCATTCATGGGAAATTGACATGTATGTTTTATTTCCCCAGGATCAGCGAGAATGTGTGTCCAGACAGGAATACAGGAAGTATGGAGGGGCCAAGCTAAACCGGCTAAACCCGGGGAACTACACAGCCCGGATTCAGGCCACATCTCTCTCTGGGAATGGGTCGTGGACAGATCCTGTGTTCTTCTATGTCCAGGCCAAAAGTAAGGCTTGTGGAGGGAGAAGAAACGTGGTAAAACTGAAAGCAGGGTGGTCCAGGATTAGGACAGCCTGAGTGTTTATGGCTGTCTTATTTTCTGTTAAAATAGAGTTGGCCAGCTTCCAGAAGGGTCATGCTAAGGTACCGGCACATACCGGCACTGTGTGTGAAAGCTTGGGCAGGGCAGATGCTGAGCTTTGGGCCCCTACCTCATGTGGCAGGAAGGGGGAGGATCTGAGCCTCTCTTTTGAGGTGGTGCAACCACTGGAGAGCCAGAGGAGACCGTTGCTTTCAACCTGGCTTATATTCAAAGACCTTTTTTTTTTTTTTTTTTTTTTAACAAGACATAAAGCATTGAATTGACCATTCCACCTCCTACTTGGTCAGTAAAGCTAGATAGGGCTCACATTCAGGGCTTGAAATCCTAAAGGGTGTAACGAATAGGGCAAGAATCTCCATGGTAGCATCGCAGACCCTCCACTGCCCTTTTAAAGCCCCCACATGCATTGGAAATGTACGATGCTCACCCTTTGGCACAGAGACTGAGGAATGTGAGTTTATGCTCAAGTCATTAACAAGACAGAATTCGTAGGCTGTTCTGTGTGATGACTTCAGATTTTAAAACAAATTATAAGATGTATAAGGACAACAAGGGCCACATACTTGTTGTTTGACCAGCAAAACTTAATATTTTGGTGAAATTATTTCTGTATTGAGTTTCTGTTATTTCTTATTAGAAACCCAGTTTTTAAGATTATTTCATGTTCATGGAATGGGATCAAATTTGGCATAACACATAAAATAGCAATGCAGCCTCGCTTAGTGGTAACACTTTTGGATCTAGTGGGCTGATCTTTCCTGGTGTCCACATTTCTGTTACTCAGATCTGGACACGTTAAAACATGCACTCGGCCGGGCACGGTGGCTCAGGCCTGTAATCCCAGCACTTTGGGCGGATCATTTGAGGTCAGGAGTTTGAGACTAGCCTGGCCAACGTGGTGAAACACTGTCTCTACTAAAAATACAAAAATTAGTTGGGGGTGGTGGTGCACGCCTGTAATCCCAGCTACTTGGGAGGCTGAGGCAGGAGAACCTCTTGAACCCGGGAGGCAGAGGTTGCAGTGAGCCGAGATCATGCCGCTCACTGCACTCCAGCCTGGGTGACAGAGCAGGACTCCGTCTCAAAAAAAAAAAAAAAAGAAAAGAAAAAAAAAAAAAAACACACTCAACAGGTCCAGCAATCTGACTTCTAGTATATTTAAAAAGGCAATGAAATCGGTATGTCAAACAGCTCTCTGCACTCCCATGTTCACTGCAGCAGTATTTGCAATGGCCAAGACATGGAATCCACCTAATGTCCATCACTATATATATGAATGGATAAAGAAAACCTGGTACATATACATTATAGAATACTATTCTACCATAAATTAGAAAAAAAATGTCATTTGTGGCAACCTGGATGAACCTGGAGGACATGAAGTTAAACAAGCCAGACACAGAAAGACAAATACCACATGATCTTTTTGATAATGTGGAATCTAAAAAGTTAAGCTCATGGAGAGTAGAATGGAGGTTACCAGGGGCTGAGTGTGAGGGAGCAGATTTTGGGAGATGTTAGTCCAAGGATACAAAATTTCAGTTAGATAGGAGGAATACGTTCAATAGATCTGTTGTACAACATGATGACAGTAATAATGATGTGTTCTTAAAAATTGCTGAGACAACAGATTTTAAGTGTTCTCACCATGCACAAAAAAAGTGATGTAATGCATATGTTAATTAGCCTAATTCAGCCGTTCTACAATGTATACATATTTTAAAACAATATGTTGTACATGGTAAATATATACAATTTTTGTTTATTAAAATTAATTAAAGAAAAACAAAAGAAGATCTCCAGTAGTCACCTGGATATTCTAATCTGTTTGTGATATCTGAAAATCCTAATACAGACAGCAAAAGCAGGATGGGGGTGAATAGAACTGCAAATATTGAGCCAACATTTTATGTGCCTGGCACTGTTCCTGGGTTCAGGTTTTTAGGGGCAAATGGATGTTTAGGCAGATAATTTTGTCAGTTAAAATAGTCTGAATTCTCCCATCTAGTCCAGTTAACCTAGTCTCAACCAGTTAGTCTGTGCCACCTTTGCAGCGCCTAGAACCTTCATAATATTCCTGCAACCTTGTCCAGAGTAGTGGCTTGCTTGCTTTCTCTTTCTCTCCCCAGCCTCCTTCCCTCCTCTTTTTCCTCCCCTCCATCTCCTAGAAACAGATCCTAGTTTGGGGGTCTGTGATCTGTGAAACAGCAACCTTGGCTTCTGGGGTTGAGTGAACTCAGCTTGTTTTGGTGACATGACATGTTCCTGTCTGCCTTTGCTGCTCCATTTTTAACCTTGTAAGTGCCAGGATGCCAGTGGGAAATTGGGAGTCCTTCTTATGGAATTTTTCCAGCAGATGTTATCACATACTGCAGGGAAATTGGATCTGCGTGCTGGCCTTACTGTTGAGAAATTTTTCCTTATGTCAGACAAGACTCTGTACTGCTACAGTTTAGTCTCATTTCCTCTTATTTAATCCTCAGAGGAGATGGAAGGTTTGGAAGCTTTCAGACAACTGCCTTCCTTTTAGGAACTCCTTGTGTGCCTGAATACTGTTAAATTACTCCTCAGGCTTCTCTTTTCCAGATGAAATAATCTCAGGTCTTTTGGCCTTTTCTTGTAGCCCAGTATCATACACCAGTTTCCCAGCCATTTAATCATTTTGTTCTTCTCTGGATGTGTTCCAGTTTCTCCATGTCCCTGTTGAAATGTGAAACTCAAAAAGAACACAGTACAGCCTGACCAGTAGTGTAAGTGATGTAAACAGCGGGCTTCAGGGGAAGAAAGAAAAATCTGCCAGCTTCCCCTTGGTAATGATCACCTCTGAGTGTTTTCAGGAATTACAAGATGCTGGAGCCTGCATCCATTTTGAGAGATACAATATCAATAAAAATAGGTTTTTTCTTCAATTAAAATACTTTTCATTTAAAAAATTAAAACAGCTTTAGTAGTCTTTAAAGAGTAACCATGATCACAGTTTTTAATGGCAAAATAATCATTGATAGGGGACTTAGGATTAATGTTAACTTGATCCAGTGATTCCAGGCCCATTTCCACACAGACATCTGTAGTTGGATGTCTCAGGTCTCAGATTCCTTATGCCAAAACCAAAATCACCGTTGTTGCCCTTGAAAGGCCTCTTCTCTCCTTTGCCCCTTAGCTCAGTCAGTGGCCTGGTAATCCATTTGTTACCCAAGCCAGGAACCTCACAGCATCCTTCACTCTTCTTTCTCTCCAGCCACCCCCTTTTCATTCCAACCCAAGCCTCAGGGATTCTGCCTCTTAAATGTCTCTGGAATCCAGCCCTCTGTCACCACCAGCACCGCCACAGCTCAGACTCCAGGGCACTCGCCCTGGGGGGATGGTATGAGCTATCATACTGTATGAACCTCATCCTGGGGCCATGGCTTACCAAGCCGGGTCATCTCTGTGAGTCTGCCTGGTGTAAAGACAAGGATCGATGACTACTTTGTAGGTCTGAACTGGGTAATGCAGAGCATGCCCTGGAGACATGGCATGTCCCCCCAGTTCTCTAAGACATGTCAGTGCCTTCTCTTACTGCCAAGTCCCTCGGTCTGTCCTCAGCACAGCCATTTCCCTGGAACTCGAATCTGATCAGTTCACTGCTGGGCCTGAAAGCTTTCGCTGGCTCCTTTTAATCTGCAGAATGAGGTTGAAACTGCTTAGCTTGGACAGGGTCCCTTGTGAGCTGGCCCTGACTTCTGTCCAGTATCATCATTTTCTAGGAAAGCCATTTCCCTGCAACGCCCAAGGAAAGCATATCATCAAGAAGTTTTCCCCTGGGGAGGTTCCCTTGACTCTCTTCTCTCTTCTCCCTTCCTCGCTGAATCCTTGCCATATGTGAAGTCCACTTTTCTAGTTATCATGCTACCTGTTGACACTAATTTCCCATGTCCCACAGAATGTACAGGGTGTGGGTCCATGTCCCTGGTGCCCAGCCTAGCGTCTGCCATACAAGTGCTGGTTCTGATGATTAGTGGCCTCTGTGGTCTTAGACTTGTAACAGGACTCAAATGTTTGCAGCAGCATTGGAAAGGGGTGTTATCCAGTGTGTGCATGTGTGTGTGTGTTTATTTTAAATTGTCTATGGAACTATCTCAAAGATTAAGGCCAGCAGGACTTGACCTATACATAGATGTAGACTATACATAGATGTAAGAATTTCTGTTCATTTTATGAAAATGAATAGAAATTTTCATTCTATTTATTAGAAATAGAATGCTTGCTGCTGCAAGCATTTGAGTCCTTTGACAGGTGTGAGATCACAAAGACCGCTTACCATCAGAACCAACACTTGTATGGCAGATGCTAGGCTGGGTACCAGGGACATGGACCAAACCCTGGAACATTCTGTGGGATGTGGGAAATTAGTGTCAAATGTATGCATTTTCACTAACAGTCATTAAACTGCATACAAAGATTAGTTTTCTTCAGTCTGTCATTGAAACGATTACACCAGAATATACTGTACTTTAAAAAATGAGTATATGCCTCAGTCTGCACATATTTACTCTTTTTTCAAATAATTGTTTGTTTGCCGTGTTCTATTTCTGACACCATTTACCTTCAGGAATTCTTACTGTATGATGGGGAATAAATGAATATACAGGTTTTTTTTTCATACTTTTGACTGAATGTAAAAAAAATGAAATGAGCAGATTGTTCACCTGGTGATATTTTATCATTTCCTCCTCTTTGCTGTAGCAGGATATGAAAACTTCATCCATCTGATCATCGCTCTGCCCGTCGCTGTCCTGTTGATCGTGGGAGGGTTGGTGATTATGCTGTACGTCTTCCACAGAAAGAGGTCAGTGATGTGCGAAGTTATGACTCTGTGGCTAAGTGGTTTGATGATTTGAATGTGAGTGAAGGTAATATTTTTGAAGATTTCAAGGAAATATTTTATGGACTGGAAAACCTGATTTTCCCATCAAATGTTCTTCCAGGAAAAGAGAACCTTTTCTAATGATTTTAACAACAGCCAAAATAATTTTTTGATAGTACAGACCTTCCCCTGGCTGGCTCCTCTGGTACACAGATACTGCTGCTGATGCATACTTTTCCAAACGTAATGCACTAGCCTTCCCAATCAAATAAGCCTTTTTATTTCCAATGAAGTAAAGAAACATGTTTCTTAAAAAGCTCTAATCTCAGGCTACTGAGGAAGCCAGAAGATGTGTTAGCAAATGTCTGCTGGCCCACCCAGGCCTGAATTGAGAATGTAGACAAGAGCTTCTGTAAACACTAAGCTCTCCCCATTCTCCTCTCCTGATACCGTGTGAGACAGAATAAATGAAAATGTTGTAGCGAAGATGAAAGTATATACAGAAATGTATGGAGGTGGGGTTTTGTTAACGTAAATTTAATCTTTTTGACAGAAATAACAGCAGGCTGGGGAATGGAGTGCTGTATGCCTCTGTGAACCCGGAGTACTTCAGCGCTGCGGATGGTAAGAGTGCAGGCCACCAGCACTGCCGGCGTGCAGGGGAGGTAGATCGGGAGCTTTCAGGAGGGTTGCTAATTGGGGAAAGGAAGGAGGTTTGCATTATTTTGAGCTACCTTTGGCCTTGGATCTGTCTTCATTAATATTTCTTTCTTTTTTTTTTTTAATCAAAGTTTTCAGCAGTTCAGTGAATATGTCAAAACTTGTGGGACTGTGTGGGGTGCCCCAAGGAAACACAGGCTTTAGAGATGAATGCGGCCAGCACAGTAATCAATTTACTTAATTGCTTGAGATGTTATGCTAGAATGAAAACAGATTTTTAATTGTTAACATCTAGTCAGAGGATATGCTGCAGCTGACAAAACAGTCCTTTTAAACTAGTTTCAGCTTGAGTATCATCTCATTATAATTGTCTTTGATGAATTACAGCTCTGCTTTTTTTATCGTGGAATTTTTCTGTCATTCCCTTCCGACTAGGGTCATACGCTCGTGGCTCATTCACATTCCCTTTGGTGATAACTAATGAGGGCCATTCAGTTAAGCGGCTGGGAAGGTCTGACGTGGAAGTTGAGTGATCCTCAATGGTTATTTCCTTTTTTGCTCTTTTCTTTCTAGTATTTTTATATCCAGACCTTTTGAGTGAGTTGGATTAGGGTGAGGGGTTGGTCACTGAGTCCAGTGATACTAGGACCCTTAACTGGCACTTTGCTAGGGGCTTTTACAGACACCGTCCCATTTGTTGCTTAAACCCCTGCAAGGTGAGTTTTCTTAATGCCCATCTGCAGGTGAGGAAATGAGCTCAGGGAAAAAACCTGTGCAGGCTCACATAGCTAGACAGTTGAGAAGTCAGGAGGAGAATGGAATCACTGTGGAAGGAGCTGTGAGGTCCCCCGGGCGGGCAAGGAAATAGCCTGCAGGAGGGGCTGGACCAGATTCATCAAATGAATAAATCAGTGCATGACGTTGAGTGAGTACGTTTAGAAAAAGTGTTTGCTGTCTTCTTGCCTCGGGAGAAGTGAAAGTAGATGCGGGAGAAGTGAAATAAAGAGACCTGATTATTCTAGTTGTTGTGATCAAATGAGAAAACATAAGAAAATGCTTTGATAATGTGAAAACACCGTTATACTATGTAGGGTTTTACTGTGTTTCTGTAATAATTTCTAATTCAGTTTATAATAAAGTCAAGCAAAAGCAGCCTCCTCCAAATGGGAATCAGGTGCAGAATAATGACATTATTTCTGTCTACATAAAGGTCTCACAAAGTTGTTTTTTTAATAGTAATATATACATACATCTGTATGTGTGTGTATATAAGGCAGAGAGAATATTCTGGACAGATGCACACCAGACTTATAAGAGTTGTTACTTGTGGAGAAGATCTTTCCCTTTTGAAAAAAAAAAAAAAAAAAAGCCAGATGTGGTCGCATGCGCCTGTAGTCCCAGCTACTCGGGAGACTGAGGTGAGAGGATTACCTGAGCCCAAGAGCTGCAGTGAGCTAGAATCCCACCACTGCACTACAGCCTATAGAGCGAGACTGGCTCTTAAAATCCAGCAAGAAGATAGATACGCATTGTTTGTATGAATAGTAGCTTCTAAAAAGAAAACCAGTAAGGAAGGGAGTCATCCCAGATAATGGAATTGATAGGAACAAGGCAAGACCACTCTCTCCCTCTGTGAGGGTGGACAGTGACTCTACCAGAGAAGCTATTCTGCTTTGAAATGCAGCACTAGAGGTTGGTGTGTGTAGCTTTTGACTGTGAAGTGTCCAGGAAGAGAAAGCATCAATACAACAAATTCAGATTCTCATGGCTCTCATGGTGACTTGAATTCACATTTTGTGTCCTTCTAGAATGCTTTCGTGATACATCTTGGTACTTCATTACAACAAAAACAAACTTATTGCCACCCAGGCCGACAGGTGGGAACAGTGTCACCTTATTTGAATTTAATTTATTCGGCCTTTGACAAGCACCATATAGCCAGTTTCCTCAAGGGGCAACAGAATGACATTGCAGTTCAAAAGTGCTTTAAAAACTTCTTTTTCCCAAAGCTATAATCTGCATGTCACCATTCTCCAGAGTACATTGAAAATCCCCTACAGGAAAGTGCTGATAACATTGTGCACAGAAACCACTCCTGGCTGGTAGTGCTGGGGACAGCTGCTTAAAGTCAGAGCTGTTGGGTTGAATTTAGAGAAAAGGATTGAGGGTATTGACTTCAGGGACATCCCAGGGAATGAATGTGATTGGTTTTAACTCCATGTTTTATGGCAGTCTAAATAGTTAATTCTGACTAAAAGCAAGCCTGGATTCTCAGAGATAAATGGCTGGAGACAGTGAACTCTTTATACTTTCTGAGGGGCATTGTGAAGAGGCTTATCTCCTGGGTTGTCTTGCATACTTACTCTCCTCTGACAAGCACCCGCCTCTTCTTCAGGGGTGCAAGCCACGTATGCCAGCTGGAGGGCAGAGTTCCATTCGTGAAACCCTTGAAACATATGGACTGAAATACAAAAATGTATAGGAAAGAAAACTGAAGATGATTAATGAAGTTCATATTGGACACCCCTCAGAGGCCTACAGTGATGGTGCCCCTCCTGGGCCTAATTTATAATGAACATCTCTCCTTTGAGACATCACTTAAGAGTCGATAGTTGGGATGTGGAGATGCTGGGATACAGTTGTCAGCCTCTCACATCCAGCCACAGGCCCAGGGTCAGCATCTGAAAGCATGAACGCAAAAACAGGCACCATCTCCACTTCCTGAGCCAGGACCACCTCCTTCCCACAGTCAGTGTGTGGTAGAGCCTGGTGGCAAGTCCCGTCAGGCGAGGACATTAGCAGACAGCATCAGAGGAATTACATTTCATATGGATCTTATGGAATAGGTTGATTTCATTTTCATTTTTACGCTACCCATTTGGAGGTGTAGAATTAATTGAGCCTCTGTTTGGTTTTGTTTTCTTTCTTTCCAACCTTTTTCCTTTCTTTCTCTTTGTTTTGCCTTCCTTCCTGCCTAGAAATATTTATTCATTCATTCATTCATTTTTTTAAGACAGGTTCTCACTCTGTTGCCCAGGCTGGAGTGCAGTGGTGCAGTCTCAGCTCACTGTAGCCTCAACCTCCTGGGCTCAGGCGATTCTCCTGCCTCAGCCCCCTGAGTAGCTGGGATTCCGGGTGTGCACCATCACACCTGGCTAATTTTTTAATAGAGATAGTGTTTTGCCATGTTGCCCAGGCTGGTCTCAAATTCCTGGGCTCAAGCGATGCTCCCATCTTGACCTACGATTACAGGCGTGAGCCACCGCACACGGCCCATTTATTTTCTTAAACCAGATCGAATCTAAACAGAAACTGGAGAAGAAATCCTATTCAGGCTTGGTGTATACTGTGCATTCCTCCCGGATCCTTACCCATTGGTCAAGGTCTGTGAGTTCACAGAGCCCAGGCCAGAGCCCTGGAAACGCCTCTGCTCACAGCTGCCTAATTGCCTCTCCACACTGGGCACCACCAGGTCTCTCCCTCAGTCTCAGAGCTCAGTTGCTTCTGCACCTCATCAGGGATCCAGCCGTCAAAGCCAAGGCTGGGGGACACTTTGACTAGAGTAATCCTACCAATAATGCAGTTCACCTTTGTAACTGCAAATTTCCTAGTAGCCATATTTTTTAAAAGTAAAAAGAAACAGATCAAATGCATTTTAATAATGTTTTTTAGTTCCAATAATACGTTTCATTTAACCCAGTATATCCAAAATATCCATTTTAACATGCAATCAGTATTAAAGTTACCTAAAAATTTCACTTTTTTTTTTTTTTTTGGTCTAATCTTTGAAATCCCATGTGCATGTCTCAGATTGGACTAGCCACATGGAATGCTCAGGAGTCCCATGTAGGGACCAGCTACCATGTTAGATAACCCAGGCATAGCATCTGTGTTGAGGACCCTGACGCCTCTTTTGGATTCATCCAAGAAGTAGGACCTTGCATGCACCATCATCACCTCTCATATGTGACTGTGGCCTTTTTCCCAACCCAGCGTAAGAACTCTTCCCTCTCCCTACCACTCTCCTCCTTTTTACATTTGCATTTTAATCTGTTGATGAAGATGGGTAAAATCCTGCTTGACCATTTCATTCAGTTTCTCTATCCCCTATGGTTAATTTGTTTTTTTTTTCAAAAATGTATTTTTATGTGATGAAAAGAAATTTTTAAAAAACAACTGCTTTCTTTCCTATACTAGACTTCTTGCTTTGTTCTGGTCCTTCTATCTATTAATATCCTCAAATTATCTTGAAATCCTCAGAGATTTGAAATACTAGTACTGACTGTACAGTTTTCTTACTCAAATCTATAGCATGTGGAAAGTTGAGAGCAAGCCATGCCATCGCCTCCTGGTGTTCTCCTTTGTGGGTTTAAGGAAGCAGCATCTTATATTCTTTGGCTTAGAGTTCCCCCAAAGCACGTTCTGTCTAAGGGCTTGTTTCTGTACCTGCTTTAATTACGGTTTCTTCTCCAGTGTACGTTCCTGATGAGTGGGAGGTGGCTCGGGAGAAGATCACCATGAGCCGGGAACTTGGGCAGGGGTCGTTTGGGATGGTCTATGAAGGAGTTGCCAAGGGTGTGGTGAAAGACGAACCTGAAACCAGAGTGGCCATTAAAACAGTGAACGAGGCCGCAAGCATGCGTGAAAGGATCGAGTTTCTCAACGAAGCTTCTGTGATGAAGGAGTTCAATTGTCACCATGTGGTAAGAGAAAGTTCCTGAAAAGCCAAAATGCAGCACAGGGAGAGGGTATCACAAGCCTCCCAGTATGTTCTTGGCTACATGGACCCGTGAGTTTGGTGTCTTGCCTTTGCCTTCTAGACAGTTACCCCGTTACCTCACTGTTACCTTCAGACCCCTGTGCTCAGACCAGGCCGCAGCACCACAGAGACAGTTCCAGACAACACAGGCACCAGCCAGGGCCACCCTGACCCTCTGAGTCTTTCTCTTTTTGATTCCTCCCAGGTGCGATTGCTGGGTGTGGTGTCCCAAGGCCAGCCAACACTGGTCATCATGGAACTGATGACACGGGGCGATCTCAAAAGTTATCTGCGGTCTCTGAGGCCAGAAATGGAGGTCAGTTTTCATTTGCACCAGTATTGGCATGTTGCCTTGCCCGCTCTCTTTCCTTTAGAACCTCCCTGCAAGGAAATGCTGTGTCTTTAAATCAGTTTACTTTCCAGCATCCAGTGTTTGTTACCGCATACTCGGTTATAGGTCATTTGTGCAAAGGATTTTCCCGACTAGAGTCGGACTCTGATCTTCGTGAGGGGAACTTCCTGTTCCTTAGATTGCCTCTGCTGAGCCCCTCTGTGCCTTTGTTCCTGCATTCCCTCCGCCCCCAGTCCCCTCCCCACATCAGTGTCCACCTGCCAAGCCAGGCCAGTGCCACTCCCTCCCCGAAGCTTTCCTGCCCCACTCCAGTAACTATCTCCTCTGCTAACTTCTCGATGTGCTTGACTCACATCCTGGCATGCGCTCTCTCTCGTTGTGTTGTGTTGTGTTGTTGTTGGAGTGTGTCCCCCCTCCACCTATTGTGTTTAGCTTTTCATCTCAGTCCAAGTGTGTGGCTCAGGGCCGCATTTGTGGCAGGCACTCTGTCAATAAATGTGTGTTACAGTTCAAGGTTAAGCTGCCTGGATTCTTGCCCTTGCATCTGGGCAGTTGCTGGGTGATTTCCCACCCAGCTCTGTGCGCAAGATGTTCACTCATTCATAAACCCCCTCCCCACACACAGCCCCCTTCGCCGGCATTGTTGGCAGTCCATGTCTTTGCCACTGGGAATCTGGTTTCCTCAAACTCTACGTCCACGTTTCAGGATTGATCCAGAGTCAGTGTCTTGCTTGCGCTTTTGAACGAATGATCCCACCTCAGCTGCAGGATTTCTGCTTAGTTTCCTAAAAATTTCACTTTGAGTTAGGAGCTTCAAATTCTAAACCTGCTAAAGTCCTATGCAATTTTTCATTAAAAGCCACCGTGGTGTCTCCCCCCTCTGTAGTATTAACCCACAGGCCAGCTTTTTAACATATACGGGCATGACTTTTGAGTAATTAATTCTACAAATAAACTGGGAGATAAATGCTGAGAAATAAAGCCAGCAGCAACTGCATTTTCATTTGGTTGCCTCCGTGGGTCTGAAGTCCTCCCTTTGACCCTTTCTTTGCTACTTACTGGGTAAGCGGTGTGTCTGCTTTTATTCCTTAGAAGCAGTAACTTCTTCTTCTTGGCCCCTTTGGAAATTCTTTTGCTGTTCTTCATTTGGGCTTAATTTTTTTTTTTTTAAATGTTCTTTGAATCGGCACCTTAATCATCTCCCAAGTGACAGTTTCTTAATTTCAGTTCCAAACACCTGTTCACATATGACTTCATTTATTTACAGCACATGGTGTTTGGGGCCAAGTGTGGACTGGGGCTCCAAGCAGGATGGTTAACAAAACTCCCACCCTCTGTTCTGCCAGGCATTGGTCCCCAGCACCGCTGGGTGTTAGTGCCTCTTCCTGGTTCACTCACTTTCTCTGTCTCTGTCTCTTTCTGTCTCTCTGTCTCTCTCCCTCTCTCTGTGTCTCTCTCACTCTCTTTCTTTCTTTCGAGATGGAGTTTTGCTCTGTTGCCCAGGCTAGGGTGCAGTGGCGTGATCTCAGCTCACTGCAACCTCCACCACCCGGGTTCAAGCGATTCTCCTGCCTCAGTCTCCCAAGTAGCTGGGATTACAGGTGTGCACCACCATGCCCACCTAATTTTTGTATTTTTAGTAGAGACGGGGTTTCACCATGTTGGCCAGGCTGTTCTTGAACTCCTGACCTCAGGTGATCCACCCATCTCAGCCTTCCAAAGTGCTGGGATTACAGGTGTGAGCCGCTGCGCCTGGCCCTTGGTTCACTTTAATACACAAAACAGCATGAAGGAGAAAAGCTTGATGAAATAGGCAACTAGAGATCTGGCAAAGTATTTCTTGCCAGCATCGATTGAGGCACCTCTGAAAAGTCCGAAACTCACTCCCTTTCTCCCCAGTTTCAGGCACAGAATAAAAATTCAGAACACATGGCCTTGGTCCTGGCTCTGCGGCTGGCCGCCTGTGGTCCTCAGACAGCCACTGCAGGTTCCTGGGCCTCAGTGTCCTCAATATAAAATAAGAGGGTGGGACAAGATTACTGAAGTCCCTTTCAGAACTAAAATTCACCTTTAGATTGGTCAGATTTAAATTTTCTTTCTAGCTCATGTCAAGTAATAAAATGTGTGCACTTACCCTGCAGTTTCATTGTATTCAACCTGCTCCCCTGACTAAGATTCACTTATGCATCTCACTACGAGTGTGTGTATATGTATACTTGTCTTAAATAGCTCTAACCAAATTAAAGGAAAGAATGGTAGTGTAACACCGTGAATTGACAAAATTTCAGCCCTCTCTCTTTCTCCGTGCTTAAAATTGAGTGCTTTTGTTGATTTTGTTGTTCACGGCAATTATAAATGACCACTTCATAACACATATACGTCATACTGTAATATTTAAGAATCGTGAGCATAAACTTTACATTTCACGTGCATATTTCCTAATGCATCACACATATCTAAAGCCCTAAAAAGTAGTGATTTGGACTTACCCCCAGTGACTTAATGTTGCTTCCCCAGATAACCACGTGGTAAGTGTTTTAAGTCACCAAGAGACAGCTTTGACAGCCTGTTCAGAATTCAAAGGTTTGTGTCGCTGAGTGTAGAGAACCAACCAAGAAGTACAGAGGAGTTGTTATACTGATTCCAAATACTAGCTTTCCGTAGAAACTAGCACCTCACAGGGCAACAGTTGACCAGCCTGGCCAACATGGTGAAACCCCGTCTCTACTAAAAATACAAAAATTAGGTGGGCATGGTGGTGCACACCTGTAATCCCAGCTACTTGGGAGACTGAGGCAGGAGAATCACTTGAACCCGGGTGGTGGAGGTTGCAGTGAGCTGAGATCACGCCACTGCACCCTAGCCTGGGCAACAGAGCAAAACTCCATCTCGAAAGAAAGAAAGAGTGAGAGAGACACAGAGGAGAGGGACAGAGAGACAGAGACAGAGAGAGAAAGTAAGTTTCCGTAGAAACTAGCACTGAGCATTGACTATGTGCCAGGCACCACTGGGCACTTTCTGTGCATGGCCCCAGGTCATCATCTCATCAGTGAAACAATTGTGATACCCCATGTGGAAAAGCCTGGGCATGCTCATCTGGTGGCCAGCCTACAGGTATGGGACCTATCAGAGCCCTGTGGCTTTGCAGTGTTGTATGAGATGCTTTGTGGTCAGGAAAACCAAGGTAGAGTCTATTGCACTTGTATATGCAAAAATAAAAGGTAGCATTAAAGTTAGGGACTAGTGATTGTTTTAGGATGGAGAGACTTGGGCATGTGTTTTATATAAAACTTTTTTCTAAATGGATGTATTATTTAGGGGTAATTCTTTTTAATTCCAAAGCCAGCATGTTGCTGTCCTCTGCAAAATAGGAGATGCTTATCCATGTTACTTATTCCCGGTCTCCTCCAAGACGAGCTTCAGCTGGACTTCAGTTGCCAAGGACTTGTCTTCCGTAATGCCCACAGAAAAAAAATAATGCCACATTGTAAGGTGGAAAAAATAATCCTGGTATTTTTGTATTTTAGAAGAAGGTTGAAGGGAAAGAAAAGGATTAAATAATTTATAACGATGCTTTTATGGGAAATAAAATATACCACGTCCATTTGGAAACATGTTTGCTTACTTCCACGCGGCCTTTGAAACGTGCTCTCCTTTCTCTTACCTGTACTTTGGTGATGGAAATAAAAGGAACATATAAACGAATAGGAATTTGAGTAACTGAGAATCCTTACTACCAAAAATGGCTTGTTTCACTTTAAAAAAATTTTGCTCTAGCCAAAATAGAACATGCTGGTCCTAGAGAGTGAAAATTGGTGTTTCCCTCACCAGCTGGGGTGTGGTCAGGGAGCAAGTGCAGATGAGCTTGCGGGGAGCAAGCAGGTGCCATGCTCTCCATGATGGTTTGTTCCTTCCGAGCAAGTCCTGGTTTCTTAGCATAAACAACCCACGGTGCCCAGATTGAACAAAGATGCTATGCAAACCTCGAAAGAAATTGGCCTGGAAAAAAAATCCAAAATTCTCATGTGAATTTTTTTAAATCTCCAACAGAATAATCCAGTCCTAGCACCTCCAAGCCTAAGCAAGATGATTCAGATGGCCGGAGAGATTGCAGACGGCATGGCATACCTCAACGCCAACAAATTCGTCCACAGAGACCTTGCTGCCCGGAATTGCATGGTAGCCGAAGATTTCACAGTCAAAATCGGAGGTGTGTCCTTAGCTTTCCAGGTCTGGGCAAGAACTAAACTCAGGTGTTTTGAGGACCTTGTTGGCATTAGTCTGCCCCTGGAGAGGTTTTCTAGTGTGTCCCTTGAGTGCACAGACTCTTTCTTGGGAATGAGGTGATTGTCTCCAGTTGATGGTCACAAACCTGGCGCGGTCGGTCCCAGTGCTGATAGCTCATGGATATGGTGGTTCAGATACTGGGCATGGTCCCTGAGGCTGGCTCTCCAGACGTTTGAGGCATTTCTTGGTAGAACACTTCTTAGCACTGGTTACAGAAATAATTAAGACAGTGTCTTCAGGAGATTTTGACTTGGGAATAAAACTCACTGTCCAACCTTGCATTCATCCCTCCAATTTTCCTAGCTTATAAGGAGCATTGCTCCCCTTCCAGGGACCCACATTGTTTTCTAAGAGGCAAGCTACCCTAATGACGAAGCCTCTGCACGGAGCAGGAGCAGTGGCAGGAGCTGACATGGCAGTCCCTTAGGTGAGGGACAATCACTGCTCACTGGGTTTCACGGCCGGGGTTGGCCAGCCTCCAAGCTCTCGACCACTCTCTCACAACACTTGCTGTCCTGCTCTTAGCTGACCAGCCTGCTGGTTAGACCCCCTTGTTGCCACCACCCACTGTCACACCAGAAAAAGGGGTTGGATTGAATTTCTGAGCAATGGTTAAAACTCACTTCAGCTTTTAGGTTTGTGTTATTACTTTGGTCTTTTAATCTGCCTAATAAAAACACACATAACATCAGGGCTGCTCAGGAAACCACCTGCTTTTACCAGGATTCTCATCTTCCCACTATGATATGATGATAGTTTAGGAAAATACCAAATATTTATCTTGAGAAACTGCAGGGGAGATTTAACACCCAAAAGAAGCTATTTCAAATGGACCTCTGTGTCTAGTTCTTGAACTGCCTTTTCTGGAAGTGTTCACCTTCCTTTAGTAACATATTTTTTTCCTTTAGTAGTGATGTTTTAATGAAATGTTTTAGCCCCTTTAGTGAACAATGAGAATCTTTTAGAGAACGGTTTCTTTTTTTGAGATGGAGTTTTGCTCTTGTTGCCCAAGTTGGAGTGCAGTGGTGCAATCTTGGCTCACCACAACCTCCACCTCCCAGATTCAAGCGATTCTCCTGCCTCAGCCTCCTGAGTAGCTGGGATTACAGGCACATGCCACCATGCCCAGCTAATTTTTTGTATTTTTAGTAGAAACAGGGTTTCATCATGTTAGCTAGGCTGGTCTTGAACTCCTGACCTCAGGTGATCCACCCACCTCAGCCTCCGAAAGTGCTGGGATTACAGGCATGAGCCACCATGCCCGGCTGAGAATGGTTTCTAAAGTAGGGGTGAGTGTCTTTCTTTTTACTCTGTAGGAGCTAGAGATATTGAAATGGAGCCATATCCCAGAGCCCACATCCCTCCGTCATCAGAGTTCCTCATTCAGGATCTGCCAGTGTGTCCCTAGGTTTGGCACGTTGAGACGTCCTCACGTTTGGTGCCCTGTGAAGCTGGGCAGCCCTCAGAGAGGCAAAGGAGTCCGAAGAGGCCGTCCTGCCTCAGGGCTCCCGGGAAAGAGCTGCCCGCGTCCCTGGCTGGGCTTCCTTTGTGCACCCAGCTCGTTTCTCCTTCCCCTCCTCCTTCCCTCTCTGTAGAACTCAGATTGTCCCCATGGAAATGCCAGCCAGCTCCCCTTTCCCAGTGCAGGGGAGAGCACAGGGACTGAGGAGCCAGGTAGGCCTGAGGTGGGCCAGTTCTGCCACTAATGGATGAGAGACTTGGGCCAGGTGCCTTACATCTGGGAGCTTCAGTTTCCTCACCTCGGAAATAGGGTGATAATGTAACAGACCCCATGGGATTATGAGAAGGACTTGGTGCAGGAAAGCAGCAGCACATGCCTGGCATGGGGCAGGGCCTTTCCAGATGGCAGTTGCTGTCTGCGTCTTCTTCCCACCCTCCTGGCACGTGGGAAGGACTCAGTTTCTCCCCACTGTGTGTCACCCTGAGAGAGGTGTTTTTTGTGCCAATTGCCATTTTAAATCCAAATCAGCAGGGATCATGTTTGCTGTTGAACCATGTGGCATATTTATAGTGATTGTTTTTGTAATCATGGTTTTTCTTTCTAGAATTTCAAGTTTTTCATTTGTGCTGAGGAAGATCGTTTGTGTTTTTTAATAGGGTTCCTTCTTTTCCACCTTGTGCAAGTAAAGGCAAATCTCCTATTTGCATGTCACTGGATTAATTCACAGATAACACTTTCGCACTTCATTTTTATTCTTCACAAGGGTTCAAGATGTTTTCCCAATGCCCAGCATCTCATGGATGACAAATATGACAAGTAATTTTACCAGAGGCAGTTTGAGGGCTCTTAGCATAGCACAAGTAAATTATGTTGGTTCAAGTCCAAGGAACTATGGTCTCTTTGTGTTTGCTTTTGTAGCCTTACCTCTTTGTGGCATGAGTTAGAGACATACATGAGCATTTTGAAGTAGAGCAGCCCTTTCTCCTGGGAAGGAGAACAGAAGAGTCCACTTAAGAAAAGGTTGTATGATTGAGTGCAGAATCAAAATGTGACAAAGCAGCAATAATTTAGGATTATAAAGGGACCTGCCATCAGACATAATTATGTGGCATCTTCTGGAGACATGGAAAATGGAAGAAATTTTCAAAAATGAGTGGGAGTATTATGTTGAAAAACGGTATTGAGTAATAGCTTCAGGGGCCTCGTAAATAGCATCTCTTCGGCATCTAACTGGGTACTTTTGTCATCATGAATTGTTACTCTGAATATTTTCCCACTTATTAAGCAGTGAAATTATTTTCTCCAGTGATGGGGCAGTGCTACCAAGTTAAGTAAGCATCTGTACTCTCCTGTTTATTTGGTCAGGTTTTAAAACCATGTGTAAATGACCATTGGTCTCTGCAGTACTACATATTTTCTTAAATTGTGGGACTCTAATTTTTACACCGCCTCCTTTTTTCTTATTTTTATTTTCGAGACAGGGTCTCACTCTGTCACCCAACCTGGAGTGCAGTGTTGTGATCATGGCTCACTGCAGCCTCAACCTCCAGGGCTCAAGTGATTCTTCCACCTTAGCCTCCCAAGTACCTAGGAACACAGGTGCACACCACCACTCACAGCTGGCTAATTTTTTATTTTTATTTTTTATACAGACAGGGTCTTGCTATGTTGCTCAGGCTGATCTTGAATTCCTGGGTGCAAGCCATCTTCCTGCTGTGGCCTCCCAAAGTGCTGGGATTACAGGCGTTCAGTCACTGCACTCAGCCTGCCTCTCAGTTAGATGCAATAAGGGAATTAACTTCTTAAGGGAATCAAATTGTAAATATATTAGAAGTGGAGATTGCTTGGTATTTGCTCATCATGTGATTAATCATCCCTTACTGTCTCCACCTTATAAAATTGCAAACCCTAATATTTGGCCGCCTTAAAGTGGGACGTGTCTTGTGTCTTGCCTTGTGTCTCTCCACACGTAATGAGTGTAGTGTCCTCTGCTATGACAGTAGTGGTCCTGCTCCAGCGTGTGACTCTGCGCCCTCTCTTCCCCTTACAGATTTTGGTATGACACGAGATATCTATGAGACAGACTATTACCGGAAAGGAGGGAAAGGGCTGCTGCCTGTGCGCTGGATGTCTCCCGAGTCCCTCAAGGATGGAGTCTTCACCACTTACTCGGACGTCTGGTATGAGAGCCTTTACTGCATTGCCAGCCTGCAGCCCCCAGCCTCCGCACTTCCCACCAGCTTAGTCTCTAGGGCTTTATCTTTCTCTGTTCATTTCCAGCTTAGCTCAGTGTTGTGAGAGCCACACTTCATCATTGAGGGGTTCCTTTTGTCAGTGGGCTAGCTAAGGGCAGAAGGGCATTTGTGGGATTTTAAAGAATTTGTGGGACCAACATTCTTTCCGTCTTCAGCAGATACCGATTATGTTTCCAGGAGCTGGGATGTGCCAGAAGCCGTCACCTCTTTTTGTTTCTCCTCTGCCTGCCTTCTTTCTCTTTTCCTCTTTCTCAATAAACAGATACTGTGTGTCTGCCTCACCTAATCTAACCCTCAGATTGCAGACAGTGCTTTATTTAGCCCCAAAGCTTATGAGTCCTGATTGTGTTTTCCTGCTGGTCCCATCTGCCGTCTGTCTTTCAGTGGGCATCCACCGTTGTGCACCCAGGGATGGTTATGGGAAGCAAAACGTCTCCCTTAATCGTAAACAGTGTCTTCCAGCGGAAGGCCATCGGCCGAGGGATCAGAGGCCTCTCGGTAGTATTGTTTATTGCGGTTTCTTGGCAACATTGCAGAGAGGCAGTCAGGTTCTGAAATACAACTGAGGTTATTGGCAGGCTGAGGCCCTGGCACAGGCACCTTCTAGAATGTCAACTAGTGTCTTGGCTTTCCTCTGGGGGGATCCCGTTGCTGTTGTGTTACAGAAATGGTAGTTGTTTACTCCAACTGTCTGGATGACCGCATAGAGGAACTATTTCAATAGTGACTGACATCATTTTTTTTTTAACCTCATAAACCTTTCACAGTTCAGGGGCCTTGGATCTTATTTTGAAGACAGGTGCAAATTGGAAATAGCATTTGAATATGACCCGGCAAAGCATGATTGCTTCTTAAGCTCAAGTATGAGATCTGTTTTGCAATCAGCTTGTCCAAGATGGTTATCTCTTTACTCTCAAATCAAAGCGCTCAGCATGGTGTTTAGAGATTGGGATGGTGAGGAGAGGGCAAGCCTGGGTATGTGCATGCATCTGTTTATTCCAGGCTTCGTGCCTCCAAGAGCTTGGAGGTCGGCTTGTAGTATAATAAAATAGAAAACTATACAGCCAGGGAGAACAGAAGCAGGATAGAACGATAAAGTGTTGTTCCTATCTCTCAGGCAAATGTTACCCAAATTCTGACTAACAGTTACTGCACAAGCAGCAACAAAGGGACATACAGTGTGTTCAATGCCAGTTTCTTTTTTTTCTTTTTTTGGAGACGGAGTTTCGCTCTGTCACCCAGGCTGGAGTGCAGTGGCGCGATCTTGGCTCACTGCAAGCTCCACCTCCCGGGTTCACGCCATTCTCCTGCCTCAGCCTCTCCGAGTAGCTGGGACTACAGGCGCCCACCACCACGCCCGGCTAATTTTTTGTATTTTTAGTAGAGACGGGGTTTCACCGTGGTCTCGATCTCCTGACCTCGTGATCTGCCCGCCTCGGCCTCCCAAAGTGCTGGGATTACAAGCGTGAGCCACTGCGTCTGGCCTCAATGCCAGTTTCTGTCCATTTGACTACATGACTACTATGAACCAATAGGAAAAGTTATGTATAAACATGAATAGGCATTTGGTATTCATTCCATGAAATGCTCAGGCATTGACAGTGCTTCAGGTTTTGTTTTTTAACACAGACTTTGAGGATAGCACAGGTCAGGAAGGCCAGGGCGTTGGAGTAGGTTTCTCAGCTGTCCAGGCTCTAAACTAAAGCTGTCCCTCTCAAAGGAATGGAAATGATTTTAGATTGTATTCAACAGCACAAAGCAATGATTCCTAAATAGTTAAAAATCTAGAAAGAAACACAAAGAATTTTATTTGACTTTGTAGAAGAGACCCCAGAATTTTAGGATTTGGGATGTATGCCTGCAGTCAGGCCCAGTCCCCAACGCACCCACAGATCTTTGACAGCTGGTGGTTGAGCTTCTGCTAAGAGGTTTCCAGGGACTCCATGTTCACCTCCTCACAAAGGCAGGCCAGCCTCATCCTTTAGACAGCCTTGTTCTTAGCAAATCCCTCTTGTTCTGCTACGTCAGCCTCTGTGTGACACCCATTGGACCTTCTCTGTGTAGCACAATTGCATGCCTCGCTCTGTTCTTCATAGATAGGTCCAGGAGTCATCTAAGGAGGGGTGTCTGTTCTAGCCAGAACACCTCCAGGTTTCCTGCTGTCTGCCAGGACTTCATTCCCAGGCCCTTGGGCGCTGCGGCTGCTCTCCCTGCAGCTCCCTGTAGCACCACTTCCCTCTGAAATGACAAGGGTGCCCTCTAGGTGTGGAGGAAACCAGACAGAGGACTGGGGAGCCGCACCCCACAGCCTAGAGCTGTGCCTTCTTCCCGAGCATCTGGATCACCCAACACATATTCTTTATTTTTTTATTAAGACGCTTTCCAAATAGTCACAAATAGCCAAGGTTATTTGCTTCTTTCATGGCTAATTACCATCTGTGGGGAATGTGGATTTCTCTGTAGGTTTTAATTTGCTGGAGAGTGGGCCATTGCTACCATCCCCTCCTGGTGTGGGGAATTATAGTTACTGAATGTTGCCTCCAGCCAGCACGGGCATTGCGGGGGGACTCACAGCCATGGGTCTGCCCCCTGGGGAAACAACCTCAAGGTTCCCAATTAGAAAGGGCTTTACACAGAGACATTTATCTAATGTTTGAAGGTTAAATCTATCCATGAAATGGAAGACTTGATTTTATATGAAGTCATGAATAGCCAACACCACATAGTAAAATACCGGCTTTGAAAACCACAGAGGTGTTGCGTATTTCTCAGTGCTTCTGACTGGCTGTGTGGCCCTGGTTAAACCTCAGAGCTTCTCTGGACTTCGGTTGCTCCATCTGTAAGTCAAGGTCTGTCTAGAGAAGTCTGCGGTACCTGAATAGATGTTTAAATGCCTCCTGTGGCAACTGGTGTTGTGTAGAGATGGTTCGGTGTCCACACCTTGCAATTATCACAAGCTGTGAAGGACGACAGACTCCAGCACTCGGTGGCCCTCAGTGACAGGTGATGTTGACCTCAGACAAGAGTTGCTCAGGAGATAGGCTTTGCAGTTCAACTCGACAAGCATTTATGGAGAGCTAGGCCTGCTACCTCCTGTATTGTTGCCTGTGTGTGATGGTAAGGCTCTTGGGGGTGTGGAAGATGCAGGGATGATGATGATGATAACGATGACGACGACGACGACGTCGTCCTGGTCCTTGAAGGATAAAGTCTTACGGAGAAGAGGAAGCAATTCTGACAGTTTGGGGTTGCAGAAGCCTTCACAGAAGAGATGAAGTTGTGTAGGCACCCTAAGTATGGATTGTCACAAAAGGAGCACTAGGAAGCAGGGCGGGGCGGAGGTGGGGGTTCCTGGCAGTGGGAATGCTGGGCAGGCATGGCCGTAGGGAGCACCTGCTGCAGGTGGGGTTGGTGAGGTTTCCTTGGGGGACTTAGGCTGCAGAGCGATCAAGCCAGGCCTCAGCTGTTGTGTTAGGCATCCTGGACTAATTCTTTAAGCCCTGTTAAGGTCTCTGAACCGGAGGGTGATGAGAGCTGTGCTTGAAGAAGTTCTTGTTAGCAGAGTATATGGCTGCATTGAGCAAGATGCTGTAACCAAAGAAGAGAGGGCTGTGGCGGGCCAGGCGAAGAGGATCCCGCACACTGAGGGAGCTCTGGGGGACAGAGGAGGGTGCCAGACCTTGGACAGATGCGAGCCTGGGTGGACAGGTCGCAGTGGGACTCCGAGGAGGCCGAGGGCGTGGGTGACAGCAGGCCAGCTGCTCAGGTGGAATGGGCATCAGCTGCAGGGAAGCTGGGGGAAGAACAGGGCACAAATCAGAGTTCAGTGTGAGACGCAGTGAGTTTGTGGGTAGCCCAGTAACCAGGAACTTGGAATGGAGCAGTTGGGCCGTGAGGGCCAGGGTGGGAGCCGTGCCGTGAGAACTGGCTGCCTGCAAGCCGCTGACACAGCCAGGAAAGGCACGTGGGGCAAGAGGAGAAGTGGGTCTGGGAGGGAGCCACATCCTCAGGCCATTTCCCAGACCAGCCTACAGTCAGCAAAAGCAGAGAGCTGGTCGTTTCTTCTTTTTTATTTTATTTTTAATTTTTTATTGTTGGAGAGCTAGTCATTTCTTATACCAAGCTGCATTTCAGATGTGTGGGTCCTACTGCCACTGGCATCTGAGGCATGCTGCCCGTATGGCTGGGCTGGTTGTGGAAGGCAGAGCTTCCCGCACAAAGCTGATGGAGAGCCCCTTCTCCCCTGGGCCCAGGCCTCTCTAAACTGCACTTTGGCCTCTGGGTCTCTTGTACAACATGAAGACGACAGCATTTCTTGGTCACTTGCAATTAAAAAGGACCTTGGGTTGGTCTGTCCTCTGATTGCTAAGATTCTATTTCTGTCTAACATCTACTTTTAGTATCAATTGTACAAAAATCTTTGATTGACCGAAAGTAGCTGAAGCAGCGAATAAAACGTTCTCATACAGTCAGGGGCCCTGTGGGCTTGGGCACAAGGTCAAGGTCCCAAGAGCTCTTGGTGGGAAATCTCCTGCCCCAGGTTTTTCCATGAGGCTTGACCAGCACCTATAGCCCAGGACAGATCCAGCTAGAATCCCTGCTCCCCACCCCGCTCCTGCCCCTGCTTGTTGATTAGTAGCCCACTTTAGTCCACCAAAGTGAGCCAGGTGGAAAGGCACACAGGCCAGGGAGAATTTGTGAATTACGGAGATTTGCCCTGGGAGGGCGCATTTGTTTTGCAGATTCCAGCGTTGTCTTTTTTAACATTCTGTCTGAAAGTTGTGTATATGTACTCTCCGTTCTGTTTTCCAGTGGTTTGATCTTCTAAACTGGCAAAGCTGCATGCATGGCAGAATAACTCACTACAAAGTTATTCCTCAGCCAACTTCTCTGCTTAAGGATTCTTTGTCCATGATACCCCCTCCCAGCCAGTGCAGCCCACGCTGGTCCCCCGACCTGTGACACAGAGGCCCTGCAGGCCAGCAGCTCCCCAGCTCTGTTGTGGGTAGGGGAACAGCAGTTCTCTTCTCCCTTGGCCCAACTGGGCCTCAAGATCCCTATAGATCTTTTAAACATTCCAGGACCCAGGCCCTCACCCCAGACCAATCAAATCAGAGTTTCTATTGGGTGTCCAGGCCTCTGTTTAAAAACCTCCCCAGGAGATTCTCCTGTGTAGCCAGAAGTGAGAACCACTTGGGTAGAGGTTTCCAAAATTGTCTGATTGTAAAAATCACCTGAGGAGCTTGGTAAAGCTTGAGTGTCCCAGGCTTCATCTGAGGCTACTAAGTCAATGTCCAGGCTGGGGCTTGGACAAGAATGTCATTCTTTTTGGGTTACAGCCAGGTTAGGAGATACCGCCTTGCCAGGTAAATGGCTGGGACTAGGTAGATGCTGAACCCAGTACGCTCTGCGTTCAAAGCACAGCTCGGGGGCTTCCTGACCGTGCAAGGGATGCTGGAAGCGCCCTCACCATCACCTTCCTTAGCTCCACCACCGGGGCTGAATTGAGTCTACGGGGAACATTAGCGGCAACAGAGGGAGGATGATGTCCCACACTTAGCCCAGGGTCTGGCTCGCTGTCTGACAAGCACTGTCACCGTAGTAAGGACAGTTTATCTGCTCGGGATGTAAGAAGTGCTGGAAAGGAGGGGGCAGCATGGTTCAGTCCATCCCTTTCCAAGCTCCTCACGGTTTTTTTCTCCCTGTAGGTCCTTCGGGGTCGTCCTCTGGGAGATCGCCACACTGGCCGAGCAGCCCTACCAGGGCTTGTCCAATGAGCAGGTCCTTCGCTTCGTCATGGAGGGCGGCCTTCTGGACAAGCCCGACAACTGTCCTGACATGCTGTACGTACTTCCTGGGCCCTCCGTGCTCTTCTGATTTCTCTTCTCAAATACCTGTTTTCTTGGGTCACAGGAGATTAGGAGATTAAAGCCATTCTCTCTGGTCCTGTGCCCCCCTGCCAGGCACAGGTGAGAAGAGGTTTGTCCTCGTGGAAGGAGCTTCGTTTGGTTGGTAGACCTGTGCCTTTCCGTGGGTTTCTACCCCATATTCCTTAATACTTTCATTCGGATTTGCAGTTCGCACTGTAGTTTCTCAGGCCAAATGTCTCTGAAATGTCTGGCCAGAGTAATCCATCCTTACTCATCCTCTCCATGTGAGGTTTTTGTTTCTTTTTAAAGAAGGCAACAACACAACACTTACTACTCTGAAGTCGAATTCAAGAGCCCCCACCCCACCTGTGGCAGGCCTGAGGGAACCACCGCAGTGAGTGTACACAGAGCTGCATGGCCAGGACTCTGGCATGCACCATGTAGGGTCAGCTTGGTGTCTTCTGAACCCTGCCCCACATGTCTTCTCTGTTAAGTGTTTACAAAAGTCATAAACCATCTAAGTAACATGCTCTCCGGAGCTTCATCCACTGACCAGTATGGACCTGGAGCGTGTGTGAGCTGACATCCCTGCGGACAGAAGGACGCCAGCGCTGGTGAATTTGTCTTCTCACTGCACTTTTTTTTTTTTTTTTGAGATGGAGTCTCACTCTGTCACCCAGGCTGGAGTGCATTGGCGTGATCTTGGCTCACTGCAACCCCTCTGCCTCCTGGGTTCAAGCAATTCTCCTACCTCAGCCTCCCAAATAGCTGGGATTACAGGCGCCCACCACCACTCCCAGCTAATTTTTAGTAGAGGTGGGGTTTCACCATATTGGCCAGGCTGGTCTCGAACTCCTGACCTCAGATGATCTGCCCGCCTCAGCCTCCCAAAGTGCTGGGATTACAGGCATGAGCCATCGCACCTGGCAACCCCACTTATTTTGAAAAAACACTTTGCAGCTTTTAGTCCTAAGTTTTGTCAGATGACGAGAGACAGTTTGTGATGCCTCACAGTGTTTGTGAGGCCTCACTGCTCAGCGCTCCCTGGAGAAGCCCCCCTTTTGGTGAAGGATTTGCTCTCTGTCCATGGACAGTGCTGTTTTGTGGCTCAGTGGAGGTCAGAGCTGCTGGAGCAGGGAGGCCTCGTTGTCTTTCCGGAACAAGTTTGAGGAGGGGGTGAAGGTGTTCTGGTTCAGTCATCAGGTGCACAACAGGTACAGGTTGGGAGCAATGGCCTTGCTTTTGACATGCACTTTAAGGCGGGCTTCAGAGATTGATCTGGATCTCCACAACTGAACATGAAGGGCGGCTCCCACTAGGATCTCAAGAGCAATTCAGGAGATTTCCAGAAATGCTTTTCAGGACAGGTTTGGCTTCACTTTGGAAAGGATCCTGAGGAATTGCTGAGCTGTGTGTCTGCATGAAGTCACCCAGCTCCTATCTCTCACCCATCCACCCACCTGGAGCCAGCACAGACTCAGGCTGGGCCCACAGTGGCAGGATAATAGATAGATAGGAACCAGACGTGTGTCAGGTGGACAGGAGGGAATGAGGGCTCCAGCAGCCACAAAAGTTTTGCTCATTTGGTCTTGTACAGTGTCTGTGGACCAGGAATCCAGATACAGGTGTTCTTGCTCTCAGCCCAGAGTCGCAGGAGGCAGAAATCAAGATGTCAGTGGGGCTGCGGTCTCACCTGAGGCTCAGGGACATCTTCAGGCTCCTTTAGGGTTCTGCATTTGCAGGACTGAGGTCCCCATATTCTTGGCACCTGTCAGCTGGGGACTGCTTTCAACTCCTGGAGGCCAAGGCCACTCACAGTCCTTGCCATATACACCCTCCGTAGGCCCTCTCATAACAGCAGCCTGTTTCTTCAAGACTGATAAGAGGACAGCTCTCTACTGCTTCTACTGGTTTTTTACCTGATAAAGTCAGAGCTACCCAGGATAATCTCTCCCTTTTAAGTGATTCACAGTCAACTGATTAGAAGCCTAATTAGAGGAGTGAAGTATCCTCTCATGTTCACAAGTCCCACCCATACTCAAGTGAGGGGATTATATGGGATATTTACACCAGGGGCAACAATCTTGGGGGGCATCTTAGAATTCCATAGTCTCAGAAATCATTGTCCTTATCAAACAATCAAGGTGCTATTTTTGTTTCAAAGCACTTGGAGTGTTGCTACAAATACTGAATCCCTAAGCTCCTTGTAAATGGCCGGCCTCTGGAGGGCATGGGGTGGGGAAGACTGGATACACGTAACCCCTGTGCTTTGGGAGTACGTTGGCTGGGCATCATGCTCATTAGCTGCTGCTTCCGAACATAGGTTCAGCTGAAGTGTATCCCAGGCAATGGACACTTTGTGTGGAATTCAGAAAGGTGCTACAGGAAGGATGCCAGGGAAAGCCAGAGTGAAGGCATCACCCTCGCACAGCTAGCACATGTGGGGGTTCCCATTGTCCCATCAAGGCAGGGCCAGAACCAGAAAGTTGGCTGGTGCCCTGGGCCTGGGCCAGTGATGACAGGCTCCTCTTCTCCAAGGGTGGCACTTGCAGATGCAGCGGCACTGGCTTTCCTGGAGCCCTCATCAAGGAAACCTCCCAGCATGGCCTCTTCGGAACTCCACAGTCCAAACTTGGAAGAGGCTCAAAAGACCACTTAGTACCTTTTCTTGCCCAGTATAGAAATTCTTCTTCTCCCCTTCTGTGTCAGTTTTTTATCGCAGTTTAACAAACTACCCAAAATCTACTAGTTAAGAGCAACAGTAAACATGTATTATCTCTCAGAGGTTTCTGAAGTTGAGGAATGCAGGAGCGGCATAGCTGACTGGCGCTGGCTTGGAGCCCTTCTCACGGTTGCAGCCCAGCTGTCCGCCGGGGCTGCAGTCATCTGAAGGCTTACCTGGGGCAGGCAGACCCACTTCCAAGGTGTCGCTGCATAGATGGTATGCCCTGAATGAATCGCCCTGTTCTACGTGGGCCTCTCCGTAGCGCTGCCCGAGTGTCTCAGGATGTGTAACTCTCTTAGAGCAGAGTTCGGCACACTCTTTCTCTAAAAGGCTGGCTAAAAAATATTTTTGGCTCTGTGGGCCCATCTGACCTTGACTGTGACTACCTGACTCTGTCATCGTGGAGCAAACACAGCTGTAGATGTCACATAAGCTAGCGTGGCTGTGTTCCAATACAACTTTATTTTTGCAAACTGAAATTTGAATTCCACATAATCTGTTGTTACAAAATATTCTTATTTTGAATTTCTTTTAGCCATTTACATGAAAACCATTCTTAGCTCATAGACCTTGGAAAAGTAGGCAGCAGGCCAGATTTTACCCACAGGTACATAGTTTGCCTGCTGTGCCCTAGAGTAAAAGATTCAGGACCTGAGCAGAAGGCACAACGTCCTTTCTGACCAAACCTCAGAAGTCACACTCTGAGGCTCCCACCTTCTCCTTCAGGTTACACCATGTGAGAGTCAATCACGTGGGGATGTGAGCTCCAGGACACAGGGGAGAGGACCACGGGGGATCCGGGAGCCTGGCTACCCCCTAGTCCCCCACCAACACGCGCACACACACCCAGTGCCCCTCACAGGTGACCATCTGCTCCACACTTTGAGCAGCGCAGCCACTGTTGTCTTGCCAGCCATTATGAGAAGAAGCATGCTTTCAAGTCTGAATATAAGCCATGGAGTTATGAGGTCTGATGACCACTGAATTTGCATAAAGGTACAGTGCCAGAATCTGGGCTAATAGTAGAACTGGTGGTATTTTAGCAAGCTTAGAAACAGCCCATGAAAGCAGGTGTGCGTTTTGCTCCTGTGGTTTAGGGTGGGTGAGGGAGAGCGGTATGGTTTTGTGCTTTCTCTGACTCGGGTAAATGTTTATCTACAAGAGACTTGTGGGTTTCTTACTTGGTCCACCTCCAGGTGACTGGGGTTTTACTATTAATGTAAACTGCCTGGGACGCAGCCCCTGCCATGGGAAACGCAGGGCACTTCCTGTTCCCAGCATAGAGTGACAGGGAGATTACTCAGCGCTTACTCTGACATTAAATGTTTAGTCAGGAGGCATTGCTGCTTTGCCATCGACAACTTTTCTCCCTTCTACGAAAATTTTTTTCTCTTTTCTAAGAAAATTTTTCTCCCTTCCAAGAAAAGAGGCAATTTGGTTTCATAGGGAGTGCCCATGTTGTCCTGAGTTTACTGATGAGCTTACGTGAGAAAGGAGGATTCTAGGATGGGAGTTCTGTTGTTACAAGACATGAAAGAATGGCCTCTGTTTATCCCGGAGAGGAGAGTCCCTGAGCTCAACCTCTGCCAGGTCCCAGGTGAGAAAGTGTGTGAGTTGTGTGGTTCTGAGATCTGAACAGGCATCATCTGGCCACACTGGGGGCTGAAGGAGCTCAGTGGCTGCAGGTGGACTGGAGCTCATCATCAGGAAGTAGCCAGATTCTCACCCCTCAGTGTCACCGAGTGTTCCAGCTTTAGAGGAAGGACTCTGTGGTCCCCAAGCCACGGGGTGTTGAGGTCTGAGTCTCAACGCCATGACTCAGTGTGAATTAACTTAGCAAGTACCACGGCATCAGATTTGGGTTGTAGTTCCCTGCTAGGTCTGTACTTTAGATTGGTGACACAGCCCGTCCTCAGCCTTATTTCAGCCCAGATCTCGGTATTTATGCCACAGATACCGTTGAGCCCCTCTGGGTGCGTGCTGACCCTGAGGTCACACAGATGAGCCAGGAGTGGCCCTGGCTTTCAGGAAATGTAGTGACATAAAAGGTCCCGGCTTTAATGCTGCAGGATAAGGGCCAGGGCAGAGATGTGAATGCAGCCATGGAAAACTTGGGCTAGGAAGCCATTTGTTCTACTGGTAACACTTCCACAGCTCCCCGTGTCCGGACTGTTGCCAGAGAAGTCTTTGGTCTGCAGGATTCAGGAGGGAATCTGAACTTTTAGCCTGGAGCATTATCAACTCATAGGTGAGTCTGAAACAAACGTAGTGAAATCTGATGTTTTTTGTAGTTTTCTAGTACAGTGTTTCCCGTCGCTGGAATCCTGGTTTGGTTCTGCGGGAATCAAGTGCTTGAGTGGGATCCAAACAGGCAGGAAGGGTGCTCCTGCTCAGTCAGCCCCAGTAAGCTCACGGAGGCACGCAGGCCCCATGTCCATAGCCGCTCCTGGCTGAGGCGTGGTTTCTAAGATGACCCTCACTGTGGAGGGCTGCCAGGAGAGAGACACATTCAGCCCTGCAGGTCCTCTGGCAATCTGGTGAGCGTCGGCACCGGGCTGGGGCTGTGCTGATTCCCGGCAGCACGCGGGAATTGCGGGTGCCTCATGGCCTGCTGACATCCCACACAGGTCACAGCCTGTCCAATTCAGGACATCAGGGCCAAGAGTGGAGTGAGAATACAGAGGCACCTCCATGTGCTCACGCTGCTGACCGTCACCCAGCCTCTGGGGGGGGCACAGCTGGCCCCCAGGAAGCTGCTTCCCAGCAGGGCAGGAATTCCGTTTGAGTCTTGTCCCTGTTCCAGGAGAAGGGCTGGGTATGTGTCCCCCAAAGGGGAAAGCATTCGAGAAGGATGGCTCCAGACTCCCCAGAGCTG
Organism: Hylobates moloch; assembly: GCF_009828535.3. Taxonomy (NCBI): domain Eukaryota; kingdom Metazoa; phylum Chordata; class Mammalia; order Primates; family Hylobatidae; genus Hylobates; species Hylobates moloch. The sequence goes on along the minus strand of NW_026652289.1, from coordinate 33,979,285 downwards.
ACCCGTGGTAAAAAAAAAAAAAAAAAAAATTTGCTTTTTAAAAGATGAGTTTTATCAGCTCACACATCCTTCTAGAGTCTAATGGAGATTTTGTGTGTGTGTGGAAATAGTAAACAAGGTCTTGAACCCTACAGAGCAAAAAAGACTTCCTTTTATGGGCAGCACTGGAAGGGTTGTTACTCTGGAATGGCTTAAAAGAGGCATCACATGGCTTGTTTGTGCTGATGTCACTGCCTCACTGCTCCGGTGGCACCTCCTCGGTCCCCGGCCACAGGGCACAGAGCCAAGCACATCTCATGCTCTTGGCCCGGTTACGCTTCTGCCCAGGGGTAAGTCAGCTGGAGAGGAATTCACAGCCCAGGCACAGAGATGCATTTCATGTCATTATGGCCTATTTTAATTTTTTTAACCCCAATCGTTTTTCTTAGTGATGGGGAGTATGGAAAGGCAGGATTATTTGTCATCAAGCTGCCAGTTTTTATCAATGCAAACTACATCCCTGTGACATCTGTGACTGTCCCTTGGACAGTTAGGCGAGGGAGGGTCTCCTGGTGGGCCCATTGTTACTCCTATTTAGGTTAAGAGAAAAATTCCTTTTTCTGGGCTTGTTGGTGATCAAAGTGCAGTCATTCTGTTGCACAGAGAACTTCATCCCAGCTCCACCCTCATGAATTTTGTAATCTTGGACAAATTATTTAATATCTTAGTGCTTTAGTGCTTCTGTTCCATCATCTGTAACATGGGGGTATATTATAGTCAGTAGCACCTGCTCACAAACTCGTGAGGACTTCAGCAGTTCACACACATAACTTCCTCACTGCCTGGCACCTAGTGTGCACATGGCATTCTACTGTGGGGTAGACTTTTAAAATTCTGGCTAAAGAGATACTTTTCCATATAAGTGGCCACATGAAACTCTCCATATCTAAGCAGCATACTGTGGGGGCCTTCATATTTTGTCTAATTCCTTTCTCCCCAGAACAGGAACCTGCAACCTTCCTTCTGTAAAGGGCCACATGGTAAATAAACATTTTTAGACTTGCAGGCCACAGTCTCGGTCCTAATGTCCTCAGCTGGTAGTTGTAGCTGGAAAGCAGCTGCAACCCACATGGAAATGAGGGAGCGTGGCCCTATGCCAGTGCAGCTGATGTACAGAGGCGGGCAGCCCCGGGTTAGGCCCGGTGGAGATGCAGGCCCCCAGGCTCTAGAACGCTGAATTCTAGTGAATTCTGGATGGCTCTCCCTCCCGCCCAGGCCCATCCTCCCTCAAGGTTGCACCATCTCCGCCTGAACGAAGCTGCCGGGTGGCCATAGCAGCCCTTCTCTTGGCAGGCCAGCTTCCTGGCCCAGTGGCTTTTCTTACATCAGGGGCCGCCCCTTGGAATTTTCCCTGAAGGCCTGACATGGGCAGGTAGTCTGTGGTCAAGCAGCCACCCTCACAGGAGGCTAGATGCCATTGGGTGCTTTGAGTTTCCTAGATGTGGAGAGTTCTGTGTGGCCACTTTTATGGAAAAGCATCTCTTTAGCCAGAATTTTAAAACACAGGAGAACTTCCTGGTGAGAACAGAGGTGGAAAGGAAGGCACTTTGGTTTCACACTCATATAAGAGAGAGCTGTTGGTGGTCACTCCTCAGAACCATGGCCAGCCCTGGATGGTAGCCAGCTGCTTTTTGCCCCAAAAGTCTGTTTAGCTGGGTCTCTCTGCATTCTGGAAGCTTGTCAAAGCCCGGGCCTTTCCCGCGTCAGGGTGGCCGGCTGTTTTCTTGGGGAGCCCCGGCCACAGCCGGCAGGACTCCCTTTGCCCCATGCGACTCTGAGGGCCTCACAGATATTTGCAGCCCAGGTGCTGTCGGAGCCCAGCCGATGCGACCGAGACACAGCACAAGCGTCATCCTGTTCTGCCTGTCCTTTGCGTGTGGAGTGGACTCGTGCCCAGGGCTCTCCTTGCTGGCTTGTTGGAATCTGGCTTCAGGTCTACACTGGGCCTCTCGTTTGGTCCAGAATAGCCTGGTTCATCGGCTGGGGCTTGCTTGTGCAGGGCTGGAGCAAGCACGTGCTAGATGGAGACAGCAGGCTCGGAGTGTGCATTTCTTCGTGTTGCAAGCTGGCCTCATGGTGCCTTCTTCCTTTGGTCCTCTGCCAGGGGTAGTCCTGCACCAGGAGGAAGCTTAGAAATAGCACAGGTGGGAACCGGAGAGAGAGCACTGTTGGGGAAGCTGTGGTCACTCATCAGCCTTCTTAGTGAGAAACCAGGGGTTTCCTGCTTTCTAATTCTGGAAAGGATGTTTCAGCAGTGCCTGCATGAGATGCCTCAGATAGAAAACTGATTTTTATTTCTTAGCACGGACACCACAGATAATACCTGTAATGGACAGTGTGGACCTAGGTTAGTCCTTCTTGGGAAAGGAGAGTTTGGGTTTTGTACCGTGGTGGTTCTGGGTTCTGAGTGAAGAGAATGGAACCGCACGAGGTAAAACAGGAGACTCTGAAGGCCACTTGGCCATCCAGGCAGAAAGCCAGGGACGGAGAGGGCCAGTAGGGCTGTTTTCAGTGCTCCCACCGTACGCTTGTAGGCAGGAAACCACTGCAGGCGGCCCATGAAGCCTCTTGGCCACGTGTGCCCTCCCAGTTTGGACCCCCCCCCTTCCGTGTGTCTTGGCTGCAGGTTTGAACTGATGCGTATGTGCTGGCAGTATAACCCCAAGATGAGGCCTTCCTTCCTGGAGATCATCAGCAGCATCAAAGACGAGATGGAGCCTGGCTTCCGGGAGGTCTCCTTCTACTACAGCGAGGAGAACAAGCTGCCCGAGCCGGAGGAGCTGGACCTGGAGCCAGAGAACATGGAGAGCGTCCCCCTGGACCCCTCGGCCTCCTCGTCCTCCCTGCCACTGCCCGACAGACACTCAGGACACAAGGCCGAGAATGGCCCCGGCCCTGGAGTGCTGGTCCTCCGCGCCAGCTTCGACGAGAGACAGCCTTACGCACACATGAACGGGGGCCGCAAGAACGAGCGGGCCTTGCCGCTGCCCCAGTCTTCAACCTGCTGATCCTTGGATCCTGAATCTGCAAACAGTAACGTGTGTGCACGCTCAGCGGGGTGGGGGGAGAGAGAGAAAGTTTTAACAATCTATTCACAAGCCTCCTGTACCTCAGTGGATCTTCAGAACTGCCATTGCTGCCCGCGGGAGACAGCAGCTCTGCAGTAAACACCTTTGGGATGTTCCTTTTTTCAATATGCAAAAGCAGCTTTTTATTCCCTACCCAAACCCTTAACTGACATGGGCCTTTAAGAACCTTAATGACAACACTCAATAGCAACAGAGCACTTGAGAACCAGTCTCCTCACTCTGTCCCTGTCCTTCCCCGTTCTCTCTCCTCTCTCTGCTTCATAATGGAAAAATAATTGCCGCAAGTCCAGCTGGGAAGCCCTTTTTATCAGTTTGAGGAAGTGGCTGTCCCTGTGGCCCCATCCAACCACTGTACACACCCACCTGACACCGTAGGTCATTACAAAACACATGTGGAGATGGAAATTTTTACCTTTGTCTTTCACCTTTCTAGGGACATGAAATTTACAAAGGGCCATCATTCATCCAAGGCTGTTACCATTTTAACGCTGCCTAATTTTGCCAAAATCCTGAACTTTCTCCCTCATCGTCCCTGCGCCGATTCCTTGTGTCCGGAGGCGTGGATGAGCGTGGCACCTGGTTGCTCCATTTGAGAGACACGCTGGCGACATGCTCCATCTGTCTGACTGCCCCTGCTGTGCTTCTAAGGCCACAGGCACCCAGGTCTCATTGCTTCTGAGTAGGTTATTATTTGGGGGAACTGGACACAATGGGACTCTCAGTGAAGGTGGGGAGAAGCTGAACCGGCTTCCCTGCCCTGCCTCCCCACCCCCTGCCCAACCCCCAAGAATCTGGTGGCCACGGGCCCTCAAGCAGCCTGACGGACAGGCTTTGAGTCAAGGGGCCACACATGCCTGCTTCTCCCCCAGCCCCAGCTCCCCCGCCCGCCCCCAAGGACACAGATGGGAAGGGGTTTCCAGGGACTCAGCCCAACTGTTGATGCAGGTTTGCAAGGAAAGAAATTCAAACACCACAACAGCAAGAAGAAAAGCAGTCGATGGATTCAAGCATTCTAAGCTTTGTTGACATTTTCTGTTCCTAGAACTTCTTCATGGGTCTTACAGTTCTATGTTAGACCATGAAACATTTGCATACACATCGTCTTTAATGTCACTTTTATAACTTTTTTACGGTTCAGATATTCATCTATACGTCTGTACAGAAAAAAAAAGCTGCTATTTTTTTTGTTCTTGATCTTTGTGGATTTAATCTATGAAAACCTTCAGGTCCACCCTCTCCCCTTTCTGCTCACTCCAAGAAACTTCTTATGCTTTGTACTAGAGTGCGTGACTTTCTTCCTCTTTTCCCGGTAATTGATACTTCTACGACATAATTTGCCATGAACTGTTTGATGCCTTTTTATAAATACATCCCCCTCCCTGCTCCCACCTGCCCCTTTAGTTTTCTAACCCATAGGCTCTGTGGGCACGAGGCTGGTGAGGGCACGAGGCGGAAAGAAGGCCAGGCACCTGTCCTGAGAGGGCCACGCCCCTCTCCCCAGCCTGCCCTCACAGCATTGGAGTCTGTTACAGTGCAAGACATGATACAAACTCAGGTCAGAAAAACAAAGGTTAAATATTTCACACGTCTTTGTCCCGTGTTGCCACTCACCGTGGTTGAGAAGCCTCACCCTCTTTCCCTTGCCTTTGTTTAGGTTGTGACACACATTTTAATTCTTGGGTACAACAGCAGTGTTAACTGCAGACACTAGGCATTTGGATTACTATTTTTTTTTTTTAATGGCTATTTAATCCTTCCATCCCATGAAAAACAGCTGCTGAGTCCAAGGGGACATCTGAGCATGGTCTGGCAGGGCCTGCTGTGGCCCTCGCCACCACCCTTACCGGACCGGCCAACCTATCTTTGGAACCAGAACATCCCCAAGGGCCCTCCTTCACCCTGGTGGGGAGTGGGACTCCGGGATCCAGGCTGGCCCACGGCGGCACCCTCGGGGCTGTGCCGGCTGGAGTGCTAGGTCGAGGCAGTGCAGACGCCACAGTGGCCCAAGAGCCCCTTTGCTTCCTGCCGGGGGACCAGGGCTGTGGTGCTGGCCCACTTTCCCTCAGCTGGGAATCCAGGTCCTCAGCGACCAGGGGTCGTGGTTTGTTGTTGCGTTTTTAGCACTTCTCACCAGAGAGATGACAGCACAAGAGTTGCTTCTGGGATGGAAATGTTTAGGAGGAAGAACCTAGCTGGGATACGGTGATTGATTGCTAGTTGTGACTGAAGATTAAACACAAAAGAAAGTTTATAGTGCTTTTTTGCTTGTCAGCAGTTTGTCCCACTGCTTTGTCTAGCCTCTATCCCATAGCGTGTTCCCTTTTAAAAGGTATTATATGTAGGAGTTTTAATTTATTTTGTGATACCAGTTTCAATCACTGTAGAGAAGCCCCATTATGAATTTAAATTTCAAGGAAAGGGTGTGCGTGGGTGTGTGGGTGTGTGTGTGTGAGAGTGGTGGGACAGTTTTTGATTTTTTGGGTTTTTCCCCCAAACATTTATCTACCTCACTCTTATTTTTTATATGTGTATATAGACAAAAGAATACATCTCACATTTCTCAGCACCTGACAATAGGCCGTTGATACTGGTAACCTCATCCACGCCACAGGCTCCACACCCAGGTGATGCAGGGAGAAGCCAGGCTGTATTCCGGGGTCAAAGCAACACTTCACTCGCCCCTCTGCTCATTTCAGACAGCTTGGCCTTTTTCTGAGAGGTCTCGCTTTGTGTTGCTTTTGTCTTTTTTTTCTATCTTGGTTTCCACCAAGGTGTTCGGTTTCTCCTCCTCCTAGCCAGGTGGCCCTATGAGGCCAAGGAGGGCACCAGAGTGCACCTGGGGGAGCCACCAGGCTGTCCCTGGCTGTCTTTGGAACGAACTGCTTCCATGCAGATTGAATGACCAACACATTTCGTCCTTAAGAGAGCAATTGTTCCTCAGGTTCTGAGGACAGGAAGGTGTCCAGGCAGCACAGTCTCTGTGCGAATCCCCTGGGTGAAGGCGTGGGGCATTGGGTTTGCTCCCCTTGCTGCTGCTCCATCCCCGGAGGCGGCTTGCACTGAGGCAGGGCTGTGCGGCCATGGCTGCTGCATTCATTGAGCACAAAGGTGCAGCTGCAGCAGATGGAGAGCAAGATCCACCCAGCCTGTGCTCCAGAATGCAGAGACTCCTGACCTCACAGCCAACCCCTGATAGAACACACGCAGGAGCAGAGTCCCCTCCCCGCCTCCAGGCCGCCCTCTCAACTTCTCCCTCACCTCCTCCTCCCCTAGGGGTAGAAAGAGATGTACCAAACCTTCAGGCTGGAAAGCGCCGAGCCTCCATGGAGTCGCACCCCCCGCCAGGGCTGGACCTCCGTCTGTCCCTGGTCCTGCTGCTCACAGGACGGACGGCTCGCTCCCCTCTTCCAGCAGCTGCTCTTACAGGCACTGATGATTTAGCTGGGAAACGTGGCGGGCAGCTTTCCCCAAGTGTGGATGGCTCCTTTGCGATTCCAGCACTAAGTGAATGCGCTCAGGAGCCTTTTTCCTCGTGCCGGAACGCGACCCATCTCTCCCAAGACCCCGGGGATCTCAAGGTCATTGAGAAATACTGTTTGATCAGGGTTTTCTTCTTCCACACTGTAGGTGACCCCTTGGAGTAATGGCCTCTCCTCTCTTGTGCACATACCTACCGGTTTCCACAACTGGATTTCTACAGATCATTCAGCTGGTTATAAGGGTTCTGTTTAAACTGTCCGAGTTATTGATGTCATTTTTTGTTTTTGTTTTATGTAGGTAGCTTTTCTTTAAGTAGAAAACACTAACAGTGTAGTGCCCATCATAACAAATGCTTCAGAAACACTTCAATAAAAGCGAAAACTTGGCTTGTGTGATGGTGCAGTCATTTTACTGGACCAACCCACCCACCTTGACTATACCAAGGCATCATCTATCCAGTTCTAGCCTAACTTCACGCTGATTTCTCCGCCTCTTGATTTTTCTCTTTTGTGTGTTCCAAATAATCTTAAGCTGAGTTGTGGCATTTTCCATGCAACCTCCTCCTGCCAGCAGCTCACACTGCTTGAAATCACATGAACCACTGAGGCACATCATGGAATTGATGTGAGCATTAAGACATTCTCCCACACAGCCCTTCCCTGAGGCAGCAGGAGCTGGTGTGTACTGGAGACATTGTTGAACTTGCGTGAGACCCAGACCACCCCAGGTCTCCTTCGTGGGATGTCATGACGTTTGACATACCGTTGGAACGAACCTCCTCGAAAGATGGAAGACCGTGTTCGTGGCCGACCTGGCCTCTCCTTCTGGCCTGTTTCTTAAGATGCAGTCACATTTCAATGGTAGGAAAAGTGGCTTCGTAAAATAGAAGAGCGGTCACTGTGGAACTACCAAATGGCAAGATGCTCGGTGCAATTGGGGTGCTTTGGGATAAAAGATTTATGAACCAACTCTTCTCTGGCACCAGATTCGAGGCCAGTTTGTTCCACCAAAGCCTTTCCCGCAGCAGTCCACCTCTGCAGGCTGGTGGCCGAATGGCTTGCAAGTGGCTCTGTGGCAAGATCACACCGAGATCAGATGGGCGAGAAGGCTAGGATGCTTGTCCAGTGTCCTTGGCTGTCACGTTGGGTCCTACCAGGGTGGCCAGATGGTGTTGGTGGCCACTCCCTTCTAAAACATAGGCGCCCTCCTGGTGACAGTGACCCGCCATGGTATGCCTTGGCCCATTCCAGCAGGCCCAGTTATGCATTTAAAGTTTGGGGTTTGTTCTTTTCGTTAATGTTACTCTGTGTTGTCAGCTGTCTTCATTTCCTGGGCTAAGCAGCATTGGGAGATGGGGACCAGAGATCCACTCCTTAAGAACCAGTGATGAAAGACACTTTCTTACTTCACTCTGAAGTAGTTGGTGGTACAAATGAGAACTTCAAGAGAGGATGTTATTTAGACTGAACCTCTGTTGCCAGAGATGCTGAAGATACAGACCTTGGACAGGTCAGAGGGTTTCATTTTTTGCCTTCATCTTAGATGACTGGTTGCGTCGTTTGGAGAAGTGAGCGCTCCTTGATGGTGGAATGACCAGGTGGTAGGTACGGAACCATTGTCACTGGGATCCTGGCACAGAGAAGAGTTACGAGCAGCAGGGTGCAGGGCTTGGAAGAAATGTGGGCAATGTTTTGAACTTGATGGTTTCTGAAGCTTATCAGACCACATCAAGGCTCAGCAGTCATCCATGGGCATTTGGTTTCAACAAAGAAACCTAACATCCTACTCTGGAAGCTGATGTCGGAGTTAAGGCGAATTGTTCAAGAACACGAACTACATCGCACTCGTCAGGTGTCAGTTCTGGGGCATGACTTTAGGGTTTTGTTTTGTTTCTGCGAGAACATAATGATCACTCATTTTTATGTCCCACGTGTGTGTGTCCGCATCTTTCTGGTCAACATTGTTTTAAATAGTCACTCATTAGCGTTTTCAATAGGGCTCTTAAGTCCAGTAGATTACGGGTAGTCAGTTGACGAAGATCTGGTTTACAAGAACTAATTAAATGTTTCATTGCATTTTTGTAAGAACATAGAATAATTTTATAAAATGTTTGTAGTTTATAATTGCCGAAAATAATTTAAAGACACTTTTTTTTCCTCTGTGTGCAAATGTGTGTTTGTGATCCATTTTTTTTAGGACACCTGTTTATTAGCTAGCTTTACAATATGCCAAAAAAGGATTTTTCCCTGACCCCAGCCGTGGTTCACCCTCTTTTCCCCCCATGCTTTCCGCCCTAGTTTATAACAAAGGAATGATGATGATTTAAAAAGTAGTTCTGTATCTTCAGTATCTTGGTCTTCCAGAACCCTCTGGTTGGGAAGGGGATCATTTTTTACTGGTCATTTCCTTTTGGAGTGTAGCTACTTTAACAGATGGAAAGAACCTCATTGGCCATGGAAACAGCAGAGGTGTTGGAGCCCAGCAGTGCATGGCACCGTTCAGCATCTGGTTTGACTGGTCTGGCTGCCGTCATTGTCAACGCAGTACCATGGACATGGGAAGACTTGACTGCACAGCCAGTGGTTTTCTTGATGATTACAGCATACACAGTGATCACATAAAACATGACAGCTCTGGGGCACACAGGCCATTTGCTTACATGCCTCGTATCATGATTAATGCTTTGTTAGAACACAGAAGAGGCCCTATTTTATTTAAGGCAGAACCCCGAAGATACATATTTCCAAGACAGAAAAGAATTGTTTTTAGGAAAAACTACAACATACACAAAAATTTGCTTTAAAGTTAGAGGAGGTGGAGTCAAACTCCAGTGGATTGTTGGCCATGTCTCCCCAACTCCACATCTTTCTTTGTGGGAAACACCTGGGGCTTTTGCGCTACATAGGAGAAAGATCTGGAAACTATTTGGGTTTTGTTTTCAACTTTTCATTTGGATGTTCGGCGTTGTACACACACATCCACAGGTGGAAGAGACGCCCGGTGAAAACACCTTTCTGCTTTCTAAGCCAGTGAGGTTGAGGTGAGAGGTTTGCCAGAGTTTGTCTACCTCTGGGTATCCCTTTGTCTGGGATAAAAAAATCAAACCAGAAGGCGGGATGGAACAGATGCACCGCAAATAATGCATTTTCGAGTTTTCTTGTTTAAAAAAAGTTTTTTTAAAAAAGAAAAAAAAAAGGTAATAACATGGCCAATTTGTTACATAAAATGACTTTCTGTGTATAAATTATTCCTAAAAAAAATCCTGTTTATATAAAATCAGTAGATGAAAAAAATTTCAAAATGTTTTTGTATATTCTGTTGTAAGAATTTATTCCTGTTATTGCGATATACTCTGGATTCTTTACATTATGGAAAAAAAGAAACTTTGTCTATTTTGAATGGCTGAAGCTAAGGCAACGTTAGTTTCTCTTACTCTGCTTTTTTCTAGTAAAGTACTACATGGTTTAAGTTAAATAAAATAATTCTGTATGCATTTCTGTCTCTGGTTGGGTTTTGTCCCTCCTGGAAGCATCACCACACTTTGGTGGCAGGGAAGCTGAGCTACGTGGGGCACGTGTGTTCACACATGTTGCCTGGAAGCGTTCTCCACAAAAGCCTTGCCTCTTCTCTGACAGCTGAGCTTTCTCAGCATGCAAATTGCCAGTGAAGACGACAGGGAAGCTATCTGTTTCTCCCTCCATTAAATTATCTGGAAAGAAATTTGAATACATAAATTATGAAAATCTGTACTGCAGTTCTGACTGATGTGTGGACTTTTTTCCTATACCTTCCACTAACAACAGTCAGGCCAAGGCAAGTCTGATCTGCATGACCCCAGGGCAGAAGGGACTTCAGTTCTTCACATTTCCCATGTGCTTTTTGGTCTTTCACAGCTGACATACCCGCCTCGGGGGTGCTGGTGAGAACCCAGCGGGCCACACGCAGGATGTGGCTCACTGGAGGAGCTCCAAAGCCTTAGTTACTTACTAGCTGCTGCTTAGTGATCTCTGTCTGCCCCTAGGGACCCTACAATGTCAACATCATTATTTTTGTCAGGGGAAATGGCCATGTATGGCAAAGGTGTGAATGTTCTAGAATCAGACTAAGGATTCATAGACACATCAGGAGGAGAAGCTGGTCATTTCCCTCAACTTTATCATGGGAGATCAGGCTCCAGTAGCAAATCGGGCCAGCAGAAGAGCTGCCTGGCAATGTGTAGGTAGAAAAAGTAAACCGCAGATCATGGGCACTTCAGACCTGTGAGCCTCAGAAGTGTTTGCACCTAAAAGCAAAGGCCTTTCTGAAAGGGGACTCTCAGCTGGGGTGCGGTGGCTCACGTGTGTAATCCCAGCACTTTGGGAGGCTGAGGCGGGTGGATCACATGAGGTCAGGAGTTCAAGACCAGCCTGGCTAACATGGTGAAACCCCACCTCTACTAGAAATACAAAAAATGAGTGGGACATGGTGGCGGGTGCCTGTAATCCCAGCTACTTGGGAGGCTGAGGCAGGAGAATCACTTGAACTCGGGAGGCAGAGGCTGCAGTGAGCGAAGATCGTGCCACTGTACTGCAGCCTAGGTGACAGAGTAGGACTCCGTCTCAAAAAGAGAGGGTACTCTCAAGCTTGGCATTGCTTCAGGGTTACTGCTTAGTGTTGTCACCGAGTGCCTGGCACTCAGGTGATCTTCATTAGGTGACTGATGACCAGGAGGTCTCAATTCTGAGGCTGGAAAGCCCAACGGGGCTCTCCTTCTTTCCTGGTCAGGTTGATGCTGCACTTCCAGGTTGCCACAGTGCAGTCTGCACTTGGCCTGCCCAGCCAGAAGCAGCAGCAATATCTAAGGATGAAGGTGCTGGGTATTTAGAAGCGCTAGAACCTTTCCCCTCCATGCCATTTCTTAGGACTGCAAGCCCTCAAGAGCTATTTCTGCATTTACCCCCTCAAGTCCAGGTATGAGTCCATACTCACTCAGATATGTGACGTTTGTAGTGTTCAAATGTTACTAAAAGACCTTCACATCCATTCTCTCACCAGATGTTCACAATCACCCTGCAAAGGAAGGATTTTAATTACTCTTACAGATGAGCAAACATACAGGGATGCTCAAGACCCCCCCCCCCTCCCACCTCCCCGCCAGCTACCAACCCAGGACTCAGCCTTTTCTGCTGTGGTTCTCAAACTGGCTTCGGCACCGCCAGAACTAAGCAGACTCTATGCATACTGACAAGGGATGCTGGGCAAAGTACACAGCCCAGGATGTGAATGAGACTTCTGGGGTTCTCCCTGGAGAACTTCAGAGGCCACAGTGGGGGAAACGATGGGGAAGTTCATGAAGAGGGAGCTCTGGGCCTCCCAACTGGATAATATCTAAACATTTAAAAAATGTTATGGCACGCCGCCAAGCAGTCTGAAGTATAACACTAGAGCCCAGTCCTGGGGGCCCCGTGCTCGCCAGTGTCCTGGGACAGAATTGTCCGTAGCACAGGCAGATCTCCACATTACCAACCATGCAGCCAGACCTGTGCACACCACCCAGCACCACCTCCCCCATCCCCCAACATGCGGGCTTTGATCTGTTTTCTAGCAAATGATCCAGATGTACTTGCAAAGGGAGTCCTCTAAAGGCTACTCCAAATGCAAAAAGTGTGCTGGCGGCCTTGACTGGTTCCTTTGGTTTTGTGTGTGTGTGTGTGTGTGTGTGTGTGTGTGTGTGTTTTGAGACGGAGTTTTGCTCTTATTGACCAGGCTGGAGTGCAATAGTGCAATCTCAGCTCACTGCAACCCCCACCTCCTGGATTCAAGCGATTCCCCTGCCTCGGCCTCCTGAGTAGCTGGGATTATAGGCACCCACCACCATACCTGGCTGATGTTTTTGTAATTTTAGTAGAGACTGGGTTTCACACGTTGGTCAGGCTGGTCTCGAACTCCTGGCCTCAAGTGATCCATCCACCTCAGCCTCCCAAAGTGCTGGGATTATAGGTGTGAGCCACCGCGCCTGGCCTGGTTCCTTTGTTAGGAAGCTGCAAATGCTTTTCTTAGTATAGTGAATGAATCCGAACACTAAGTGATGAATTTTTTAAATGTAGTCACGTGAAAAATGGTAGTTGTAAGCACACCAATGTAACAAGAACTTTCCCAGAGCTTACCTATCTTCACTCACTTCCTCCAAAAAAAAAAAAAAAAAAAAAGCAATGTTACCAATGGGACTCCCAAAGGAAATCTTCCCCTAGAAAACACTGAACAGGTAGAATCTTGCTGGGAGAAGCTTGGCACGAGACCTGGTGCTGTGTCATAAAAGCAAAACCAAACATGAAACAGAAAGGAGATTGTGTTTCTAAAAAGGGATGACGCCACGGAGAGCAGCTCAGCCCAGCTATTAACATGTGCTTTGAAACCACACACTACCCGTGTGGCTATAAAACGGCGCAGCTCCTGTGCAAAACAAAATGGCCGTTCCTTAAAAAACGTAAACACAGAATTAGCACTGAATCCAGGAATTCACCTCTGGATATTTACCTGAAAGCAAGGACTCGGATACGTACTTGCATACCAGTGTTTGTAGCAGCATGATTTGCAAGAACCAAAAGGGGCAAGTAACATAAGTGTTCATCTACAGATGAACGGATAAACAAAATGTGGTCGATACATACACTGGAATATTATTCAGCCTTCAACAGAATGAAATCCTGTCCCATGCTACAACATGGATGAACCTGGAGGACATGAGGCTGAAATAAACCAGATGCAAAAGGACCAGTGCTGCATGCCTCCCTCATATGAGCTACCTAGAGTCAGATTCATAGGGATGGAGGGTGGAATGGTGGGCACCAAGGGCTGGGAGGAAGAAGGAATAGGGAGTTAACAGGTACAGAGTTTCAGTTTGGGATAAGGAGAAAGTTCTGGAGATGGATGGTCGTGACGGCTGTACAAGTAAATGTACTGTATACTACTGAACTGTGCGCTCGAAAATTATTAAGATGAGTAAGTAGTAAAAGAGGGCAAACACAGAGACACAGAAATCATACGGTAGAGCCTCAGTGGCTTCGAGGCTACCCAGGACCCGGACACACAAGCTCAAAGGCCAGGAATGGGGCCCCTGGAGCAGTGGCTGTCTCTGTGCTTCTGTAAGCCTCTCCAAAACAGGTCTATGGTCACCACAGTTCGGGCAGGATTACACAGACCCACTGTGTAGATTTTTGGAAGAAAACCGACGACTCGGATTTCATTTTATTGTCACGAAAACCCTAACTGAAGCTAGTTCATCCCCTGTGAAATGTCCACCTTTCAGAGTGTTCTTTCTCCCGACAATAAAATAACCCTTTGCGATTTTGTTGGGCTAATTCAGTTTTCCACCGTCTTTGTCTTACAAGCAATTTCTGAAAAAGTTTCTCAATGCACGGCTGAATGCTACACATAGGATTGAAACATTTAATTTTCTCTAAAGGAGCAATCCCCAGGTCAGTTCCCTCTGGCTGGAAGGGCCATGGTTGAGTTTTCTTCAAACGGGGCTTTGTGCTTGGGCTTTCCCACGCTCTTCCAGCATTTCCTGGATGATGACTTGCAAGACTCTTCCCAGCAGGCTGGCCGGGAGCCCGGGCGATAGTGCAGGGACATGAATGAGTGCCGCGCAGCCCTTTCCATGATACAGAGAGAGGTAATAGGTATAATCACAGACGTATCTGCAACCACAGGAAATGCCACATTAATTCTCGGACCAGCCTCTAACCTCAGTGAAACATAAGCGGAAGCGGCAATACAACACCCACAAAGCCTGAGGAGGGAGGACTGCCACCTGAGGGAGACTTGAGTTGTGTTGTTTCACCTCAGAAAGAACATGGTGCCAGGATAAGCTGGGGAGAGCTGGCTCTTGGCCTCATGGTCTCATGACCAGCAAGTGGCTGAGGCAGAAAGGGGTCAGATATTCCACAAACCAGTCCACAGCACCGGCATCCCAGTGAAGCCCTCTCATTCATGCCTTCGTTGAGTCACTTACTCATTCATTCGTTGGGGAAAGGGGAAACCACCTACTGGGGATCAGAGTTTGGAGAAACAAAGGTAAATCAACCTTTATCTGGGGCTACATCAACATAGTTAACTCACAACTTCAGTCACCCCAGAAATCAAAATCAGAAACATTCACGAATGTTAGTGGCTCTTGAAGTCGGCCTTCCCATCTCTTCTCCTAGATCAACACACCAAAGCCCATGTTTCCACAGGGAGACCTCAGGCAAGGTGTGAGCAACTGTGCTGGCCTAGCACACAGCAAAGAGGGGCAATCGGGGGGGGGGCTGGCCTGCACACAGCAAAGAGGGGCAATCGGGGGGGGGGCTGGCCTGCACACAGCAAAGAGGGGCAATCGGGGGGGGCTGGCCTGCACACAGCAAAGAGGGGCAATCGGGGGGGAGGCGCCGCATGGCCAAGTGGCCGGCTGGACGGTACAGGATGGCTTCTTGGAGGTCGGGGGGACACTGCGGCTATTGCTTCTCTCCTACCTGCTCAGAGTCCTGACACCCACAGAGCATACCTGCCTGCATCTCGGGAAAAGATCACCTCGACACCCTCCACAGCTACGCGCTTGCAGACTGCCTTCATGCAGACCCCTGACTCCAGCACGTCTGGGCCGCCAGGTAGGCACACGCCGCCCTCCGGCCGGAAGCCCCGGATGTCGGCGTCCCGGTAGCCTTGGTTCTTGCCAGACTGTTCCAGAATGATCGCCTTGGCGGCGGTGTCCATGCCCACATGCACGACGAGCTGTGTGAACAGGCAACAGCAGAGAGAACCCAGGAAAACGAGGCCCACCCTGCTCACCCGATGCGCAGAAGGGCCGCTCCTTCTGAGAGCCCAGCTCCGTGCAAAACATCTCAAACCCCAAATCCACCGGGAAACCCCAGAATCCCCCACCAGTGTCTCCTAATTAATACGGCTGGAAAGAAAAACAGCTGGATTCTTCTAGCTGAATAAAAACTCACGCTGCATTTACATTTAAATACTTTTTACTTCAAATTATTCTTACAGGGTAATGTACTCTCCTTTCGTGGGGGGAGGGTTGGAGGGAGGAGAGGCAAGCTGCTAAGTGGTGAGGCTCCCACTGCAGAGGCTTCGTGTTTTGGTGGAATCCTGCATCTTTTTATTTTCTATTTTATTTATGTATTTTTTGTGTGTGTGAGACAGAGTCTGGCTGTATCACCCAGGCTGGAGTGCAATGGCACCATCTCAGCTCACTGCAAGCTCCGCCTCCCGGGTTCAAGTGATTCTCCTGCCTCAGCCTCCGGAGTAGCGGGGAATCCAGGTGCACCACACCCAGCTAATTTTTGCATTTTCAGTAGAGACGGGGTTTCACCATGATGACCAGGCTGGTCTCAAACTCCTGACCTCAAGTGATCCGCCTGCCTCAGCTTCCCAAAGTGCTGGGATTACAGGTGTGAGCCACCGCGCCCACCTCCTGCATCTTTTTTTAAATGAAACTTTAATAAAGGAAGTTAGTAGCCATCCAATGAAATCTTCTTAGAATTTATTCAAGCTGATTATTTTTCCTTTTTGAAAAATAGCTGCCCATGTATGTTATCAAAACATCTAGGGCATTGTCTGAATGGTTTGATAGTGTATGCTTTATTAACCTCATCATCTGGTCCTTGTTTGGGGAACTTTTTTTTGAGGGGGTGGAGTTATATCTGTTTTTTATACAGTAATTATGTCCAGATAAAATGGGCTGGGTGCCATGAAGATGGGCCTCCCCTAGGTTGGCCACCCTCCCAATCGTTCCCTAGGCACGGAGGTCCTTGCCTCATGTCCACCTTCAAACCTACCTGCCCCTCATGGGTATGGGTGGGGCCCAACCCAGGGGCCTCTCCCTTAGGTGGAAACTATTTTTGAGTCCCGGCTGGGAATAATACTTCCATTTCTTTTCCTCCTCCTTTCTCTCCAGATTTTCTATTAAGACCAACTCCATATTTTGGCTTAAACTTTTACAAACTGACCCAGAACCTTACACAATCAGCCGCGACCTTGCATGACTGGTGGGGCCCGGGGACGGGGTGCCTCTCAACCATCACCCCTAGAGCCAGGGCCCGGGGATGGGCTGCCCCTCAACCATCACCCCTAGAACCAGGGCCCGGGGACGGGTGCCCCTCAATCATCACCCCTAGAACAAGGGCCCGGGGACAGGGTGCCCATCACCCCTAGAACCAGAGCCCGGGGACGGGGTGCCCAACCATCACCCCTAGAACCAGGGCCCGGGGACAGGGTGCCCAACCATCACCCCTAGAACCAGGGCCTGGGGACGGGGTGCCCCTCAACCATCACCCCTAGAACCAGGGCCCGGGGGTTCACAGGCTTCAGCTCCACCACATCCCCAGTCCCACGCCCCACTGCCTCCGGCCATCATTTACTTGCGGCTGATGATCTTCCCAGATTCCGGTGACCCTCCGCTTAGCCTCCCTGTAATCTACATGCAGCTCCAGAGTCCGCAGCTGCACCACTGTGTCATTCCCCAGGCCCAGCTCGGACAGCTCCTGCGGAAAGCGGCAGGTGGACTTGCCTCAGTTGATGGGGGGAGGGGCACCAAGAGTCCCTGAAAACCCAATCCTTGGGGTCTACTTCCAGGGGTCTTCCGTGGCCTGGACTTTGCCCTCAAGGAGCTCACAAAGGGGCAAGGGGCCAAGAAGAGAGCCACAGTTCCCACCGAGAGGCAAATGCACACAGCAGCACCTGTCCAGGAGGGGGCGCAAGAGAGGCACGTCTGACAGCCGTGTTTGCCAAGGGGATGCAGGTGAGGTCTGTGGACAGGCGGGAGTGAGCCAGATGGAGACGCTGGGGAAGAGCATGCCAGGCGGAGGAAACTGCAAGGGCAGAAGAGACCATCAGAACCTGAGGCCTGGCTGGGCGCGGTGGCTCACGCCTGTAATCCCAGCACTTTGGGAGGCCAAGGCAGGCGGATCACGAGGTCAAGAGATCGAGACCATCCTGGCCAATATGGTGAAACCCCGTCTCTACCAAAAATACAAAAATTAGCTGGGCTTAGTGGCGGCGCCTAGTAATCCCAGCTACTCAGGAGGCTGAGGAAGGAGAATCGCTTGAACCCAGGAGACAGAGGTTGCAGTGAGCCGAGATCGTGCCACTGCACTCCAGCCTGGCAACAGAGCAAGACTCCATCTAAAACAAACAAACAAACAAACAAAAACAAAAAAACCTGAGGCTTTTGGGGAACTTGGCGTGACCTGGTACTCCTGGCAAGGCTGAAGGCTTCTTCCGTGTGTCTTGCATGTCTCAGGACAGGACACCCCTGGACTCTAACAGCATTCCCACGGGTTTTGACAAGGAGCCCACCACCTCCACCATGCTATGCCAGGGAGCACTGCACACCAGGGAAGGCTGGGAACAGAAGCCGGAGCAGTCTGTGGAAGCCACTGAGTGCTTAGCTCGGCGTGAACTTTCTTCTTAGGGCAATTGGGAGCCGTGGAAAAGTAGTGAGGGAGCCAATGAGCCAGAGCTGCCTCCTGAGGGGACGGGAGGAGGCAGAGCTGGGCAGAGACATCATGCGGGTGATTGGGGTCCTGCCAAGTTTGAAGTGCCCGCGGAGGCTGGCCCCTGGGCTGTTTGTGTCTAGAGCTCACAGACAGGTTCTGGGAAGACACTGCCGTGCCTGGGCAGCCAAACCTAGAGGTTTGGGTGAGATGCAGACAGAGACAGAGATTCAGATAGAGGGAGGAACAGGGAGGAGGTGAAGGGCTGTGGAGCCCCAGAGTCAGGCAGCACCCTCCTGCCTCAACAGCCAGCTGTTTGCAAGGAAGAAAACAAGCAGCGCGAGAGCTTAGAGCTGTGCATTTCACTGTCAGTAAGTCACGTCAGGAGCATCACACCATCTCCAAAAGGCCCGGCCCTTTCCCGGCACCAGGAGCTATGCTTATCATCAAGATAGTTTTCAATCAGCACCTCTGTTCTTCCCGACTACTTTCCTGGCATTTCAGGGCACTCGGGAGAATACTTTCTCTGACAGATGATGGCCAAACCAGGTTTTCTGGCCTGTCCCAAGATCCCAGATAGGAGGTTCCAGGCCCCCGTCTAGGCCTCAGAGGAGTCAGGTCTACCCAGATGCTGCAGAGGCGACAACATGCCCAGATGAGGCTCCACCTGATCTGCCTCGTCCAGGAGTGGGGTGGCCAATTTCTGGCATCTCGGGTCTGTACTTGATCAGCTCAGCCTCCCTGCCGGGCTCTGCTCCACCCTCCAGACACCTGCTCAGTTCCCTTCCCAGCTCAAGCTTTATTCTCTTCCAAAAGTCAATGCCAAGACCAGCATCCCCACTGAGCCCTGAGTGGGAGATCACTGGCCTGACTGTGATGGTGGGAGGCAGGAAGGAGGGCCGGGTAGGCAGGCACAGGGCAATGGGCTGTGGGGCCCAGGAGGAAGGGGCTGCAATTCCAAGGGGACCTCCCCAGGCCCAGACAGACCAAAAGGGCTCCAGGCAACCCTGCATTCTAGGTCTTGTGCCACCATCCATCTTGGCCTCCTGTCCTGAGGGTACCTGTGAGGCTGGGCACGGAGGGGGCACAGTTCAAGGAGTGGGGGCAGGAAGCCATCATGCTGGGGTCCCCTTCAGCTCTGCCAGAGGGTGAGGAGGCCTTGACCTGGCCTCAGGGCTGCTTCTCAGAACCCGGCCTTCTGTTTAGAACTCATTTCTTCTACTTGGGGGCAGGCTCACAGGGTCTTTGGCGTGGCTCTGAGCAAGAGGTGCAGTGGAACCTGGGAAGCAAAGGGAGCTGCCTGGGAATCTGCATTCAGGGCTGTACCCCAAGGAACTAGTTATCAGTAGAATCGTCAATTATGCTCCATAAGCCCACAAAAAAAGGCAGCACCCGCAGGACGGCGACATCCTCCCTGAGGACTGCAACTCCCTCTCCCTCCACACACCAACTCAGCTCCGCTTATCCTTGGACACAGAGGAAAGCCTGGTGCGGGGTGGCCACCGTGTGTGAGCCCCACCCAGCCCCATAGCTTGCTCTTTCCTCCCTACCCTGAGCCAGCTGAGAGGGGAGAGGAGAGAGGGATCCTGGGGGCAGCTGGTAGAAGAGCCGTTCTCCAACCCTTTTGGGTCCAAGGACCGGTTTTATGGAAGACAATTTTTCCATGGACCAGGAGGGGGTGGAGATGGTTTCAGGATGATTCAGGTGAGTTACATTCATTGTGCACTTTATTTCTATTAGTATTACATTGTAATATATCATGAAATAATTGTGCAATTCACTGTAATGAAGAATCAGTGGCAGCCCTGAGCTTGATTTCCTGCAACTAGATGGTCCCATCTGGGGGTGATGGGAGACAGTGACAGATCATCAGACATTAGATTCTCATAACAAGTGCACAACCCAGATCCCTCGCATGTGCAGTTCACAATAGGGCTCATGCTCCTATAAGACTCTGACGCCGCCGCTGATCTGATAGGAGACGGGACTCAGACAGTAATGGGAAAGATGGGGAGTGGCTGTAAATACAGATGACACTTCGCTCACTCGCCTGCCGCTCACCTCCTGCTGTGCAGCCTCGTTCCTAAACAGGCCACAGACAGGTCCTGATCTGTGGCCTGGAGATTGGGGACCCCTGTTGTGGAAGATCGTCCAGCTGCTTAATGGGTACGGGGACTGGGTTTGGGGAGTCCCTGTGTGTTAGCGTCCCAGGGCTGCTGTCACAATGCACCACAAACTGGGTGACTTAGGATGACAAAAATGTGTCATCCCACACTTCTGAAAGTTAGATGAGTCTAAAGTCAGTGTTGGCAGGGACAGGCTCCCTCCGAAACCTGTACAAGGGTTTTTCTCTGCCTCTTCCAGCTTCTGGTGGCCCTGACATGCCTTGGCTGGTGGCAGCATCACCCCCATCTTCACATGGCCTTCTCCCTGTCTCTTCATATTGTCTTTCCTTCGTGTCCAAATTCCCCTTTTATAAGGACACCAGTCCTAGTGGATGAGGGTCTACCTCATGCCCTCATTTTAACTTGGTTACCTCTGTAAAGACCCCATGTCCAATTAAGGTCACAGGCACTGGGGGTCTGGACTGCCACATCTTTCAGGAAGACAAAATTCAACCCGACACCCTCAAGGGCTGTGCTTTCCAGAAGGCTGATGGCAGTGCTCTTGCCAAAGTAGAAACTGCCAGGAAGACACAGCCTAGATCTCCTTGGCACTTGCAGAGCCAGGGTTGGGTGGAGGGCATTTGCCATGAGTCGTGTATTTTACTTATCTGAGAGATGATGCCCAGGAGACTCAAAGGTCCTGCCTCTGCAAATCCTGGGTTCAAGCTCCCCATCTGGTGCTCAAGCACCTGTGGCTACAGGCTGGTATCAGAATCCCCACGTTGGATTCCAGGGGAGTTCCTGGGCTGAAGCTGCCCTCCACAACTGAAGACGTGAATGTTTCCGCTCAGAAGAGAAGACGCAATTAAGGTGAAATAAATATGAACGGCACACAGAGCCTCCCATCAGCTCGGGTCACTTTTTGCCACTAAATAAGTCGAGAAACATTTACAGCTCTTTGGGTATCAGAATTGCAGAGAAAGGACTATGGACCAGCATACACTTGAACTTGCTTGTATATTGCCTTGGAATTACTCTCCACTTTCTCCCCCTAACTAGAATGTCATACTCTTCCTCCTTCCCTCTGCAGTTGTCCTGATGAAGGGAGAGGCTGAAGCTGGGTGGATCCACCCTTTTGCCAGAGATGAGGACTGGCTGTCACCATGGGCTTTACTAAGGTACAGCCAGCCTCCCTGGAGGAGGTCATCACTGCTGCCCATGCGGTGGGACTGGAAGTCCTGAGCCCTGTTGGATTTCCCTGGAGCCCTTCCAGCACAGGGAGGCCAACTGTAGCCAGCAGACATCCCCCATGGAGGACAGAGGGCACCCTCCACAGCCACCAGAGGAACAAGTTTGAGGACAGGAGAACAACCGTACCTCCCCTGACTGCAGAGCTGGCTGAGGCTCTGCCATGCTGCTTGGATAGTCCTGGGAAGTCTGCCACCATCCTGATGTCACCAGAATGAGCAGTCGCATCTTGGTCTCCTGGAGTGCTTATGGGCTGAACTGTGTTCCTCCAAAATTTGTATGTTGACGCCTTAACTCCCAGTGGAATGGTATTAGGAGAGGGGTCCTTTGGGAGATGATCAGGTTTAGATTAGTTTGAGTGTGGGGCTCCCTGGATGGGATTAGTGTCCTTATAAGAAGAGGGAGAGACACCAGAGACTTTCTCTCCACCGTGTGAGAGACAGCAAAGAGATGGCCATTCACAAACCCGGCATGGAGTCAGCCAGCATCTCCCGCCCAGCCCTCTAGCCTCCGCAACTGTGAGGAGTCTGTTTTGTCAGCCATTCCATCGATGATACTTTTTATACCAGCCCAAGCTGACTAAGATAGGGGGCTTCCAGTGGGTAAGGAGATGAGGCCTGGTTTCACCCAGCCAGTGCATCACTGTGCTTGAGAGGGCCAGTCTGAAGCGGATTTGGGATACTGAGGAACTTTCCCAATGTGGTATCACGGCAGGAGTCTCCAGGCACTGCCTCATGTTGAAACTCCTGCTCTCAAAATCTCCCCACCATCTCTCTCCCCCCAGCCTCCCCTCTGCTCTCAAAATCTCCCCACCATCTCTCTTTCTCTCTCCCCCCCTTTCTCCCTCTCTCCCCGCTGCTCTCAAAATCTCCCCACCATCTCTCTCTCCCTCTGCTCTCAAAATCTCCCCACCATCTCTCTCTCACACACAAACACACACACCCCTGGTGTCCCAGGCCACCTACCCTTTGTCCCATGGTAGACAAAGGCATGTTACAAAAAACAAGCCAGCGCTGGTAGTAGCTACCAGTCTGAGCCTGGCCTGGGGAGGGTGCCAGGCAGAAGGGGTGCAGGCAGAGCCAGACCCACTACAGTGCTGCAGGGAGAGGCCCAGGCTTTGGGGTCAGAAAGACTGATTTGAAACCTGGCTCTGCCAACCTTTCACTGGGTAAGCTGATCATGTTACTTAACCTGGGTGTACCTCAATGTTCTCATCTAGGAAATGTGGATAATGAACAGTCAGAGGGGTTTTTCGTAAATATAAGATTCACTCAGCACATTGCCAGGCACGTAGTTAGAGCTTTATAGGAGGGACTGGTGCTTATAATGAACCCATGTTAATTTGAAAAAGTCATGCAAGAAGGATTTATTGAAAGTGACATTTATGAAGCGGACGCAGTGGCTCACGCCTGTAATCCCAGCATTTTGGGAGGCCGAGGCAGGTGGATCACATGAGGTCAGGAGTTCGATACCAGCCTGGCCAACATGGTGAAACCCCATCTCTACTAAAAATACAAAAATTAGCTAGCATGGTGATGCACGCCTGTAATCCCAGCTACTCAGGAGGCTGAGGCAGGAGAATCGCTTGAACCCAAGAGGCGTATGTTACAGTGAGCCAAGATCCTGCCATTGCCCTCCAGCCTGGGTGACAGAGCGAGACTCCATCTTGGAAAAAAAAAAAAAAAAAAGAAAAAGAAAGTGACATTTATTAAATCTGATGAGCGTGGGGCCCGTCGGAAGCAGAGAGAACATTCTGCACAAGCAGACTGCAGGCTGCTGGCTGCAGCCACCCGTTCTGCCAGGAAGGGCTGGTTGTTTTAGCAAAGGGCATGTCGGTTCTGTGCAGACCTAGGAGAGCCAGGGGTGTGTGTTTTCTGAACCAGCACACTTTCTCGGCTAGAATTTCAGAGTGTTTTGTGCTAACGCGGAGAGGACAGAGCCGGTGTAACCACTGCCCACAGAGTGAAATCCAGGGCATTGCTGAAGCTGCAGGAACGACCCGGCTCAGCAGGGTGCTGTGTCTGTGCCCAGCCCACAGTCCCTCACAAAGGCCTGAACCTCCCCACCTGCAAAGGTCCTGAGGAAGCAGACAGCCCTGCCTTCTGCCTCTTTCTCTCACTTCTTCTGAATTCCGCATCTCCCGAAATCTAGTTGCCAGGAACACATGGCAATTTAACAAAGGGAACTGAAGGAAGGAAAAAGACACCAGTTGCTCTCTGAATTTGTTCAAATCTATTGAGGCTGTGGCATCAGCTGGTGTTGAAAAACAGTTGCTGTTTTTCCAAGGTCTGAGTCTTCTCTTATCAAACATGAGTTCAGGGCTAGCACGAGGATGCATGAATGCATTCCTTTACTGAGTTGTTCCAGAAAACTCCGACAGCCTGAAATGGAGCTTCAGCTCATGGACACGTGATGGAGGCTCGTGGTCTTGGTGATGTGTTGAACTAGCGGCGGGCAGGGCTGGGCTGCAGAAGCCAAGGGTGAGGACTCAGGATTAGAAAGAAGGAGACCAAGCACCCCTACTTCTCCTCACTGCTGTGGGAGTTTGGGCAACTCGTAATTTTCTGAGCCTCAGTTTCCCTATCTGTGCAACATAGTAATAACAGGACTTTGGCAAAGGTAAGCGATGCCATGCAGGTGAAGGGCTGCATGAGGGGAAGGCTCTGTGACCAGGGCTTGGAGGACTGGTAGGAGTCTCCCAGCAAAATAACTTTTTTTTTTTTTTTTGAGATAGAGTCTCGCTCTATCACCCAGGCTGAAGTACAGTGGCACCATCTCGGCTCACTGCAGCCTCTGCCTCCCGGGGTTCAAGCAATGCTCATGCCTCAGCCTCCTGAGTAGCTGGGATTACAGGTGCCTGCCACCACGCCCAGCTAATTTTTGTATTTCTAGTAGAGATGGGGTTTCACCATGTTGGCTAGGCTAGTCTCGAACTCTTGATCTCAAGTGATCCTCCAGCCTTGGCCTCCCAAAGTGCTGGGATCATAGGCTTGAGCCACCGTGCCCGGCCCCAGCAAAATAACTCTCCACAGAGCAAGAATAGTGAGGCTTGGAAGTATGTGCGAAGACCTTCCTTCTTTTCCTTTTCATCCTTTCTTCCCCTTTCTTTCTCTGCCCTTCCACCTTTCCTTCTTTACTTCCTTCTTTCTTTTCATGTTATCTCCTACCCATCAGTCATGGGACGTGGATGAGGCACCTACTGCTTGCAGTCTCTGTGCTAAGCTCTGGCTGAGGGTTTTGGGGTGTGTGTTGTGGAAGGGAGGTCAGGGTGACAATGGAAGAGGTCGAGAGAATGTGCTCCTCTTCACCTGATGGGTTGGAAGGGACCTGGGATTTGGGGGCCATCCGATGTAGCTGAGACCCAGGCCTGGGCTCCAAAACCATCCAGCCTGGAAGCTCCATGTGAAGACAGAAGCTACGGTACTGCCAGAGCCAGAGGCTTGCCAGGCACAGGAAGCGGAGCTCGAGAGATGAGAGGAGGCCAGGCAGAGCAGGGAGGGGAGAAGGTGCAGGACAGCCGTCAGGGGAGCAGCAGGCAGCCATTACAAACAATGTATAAAGCACTGATTGACATGGGAAAACCCTGGAGAAGGAAAAAGTTTAAAAATCAGGGTCTCAGACTGTTGCCTGCAGCCATGGATGGAAATGGAGCAAGAATGAAATGGTCATCCCTTGAGGGAAGAACTGGGGCTGATTCCTGTTTCTTTCTATACTCTTCGTAAGATTTTTATAATGAATGTGTATGTACTGTTTCTCTGGTTTTAAAAAGAAGGGCTTCAAAGTAGTCCAGTAATCCTACTAGCTGTCTCTGGAGGACCCTTACTGTGTGCAGACACTATGCCAAGCACCTCGCCATGACCCTCTTGATGAAGTACTGATAATGTCCCCATTCTACAGACGAGGAGACTGAGGTCTAGGGAGGGTACGTTTATTTATTATTTATTTTGGAGACAAGGTCTGGCTCTGTTGCCTGGGCCAGAGTGCAAAAGTGTGATCGTAGCTCACTGCAGCCTCAAATTCCTGGGCTCAGGTGATCCTCCCAACTCAGCTTCCCAAGTAGCTGGGACTACAGGTGTGCATCACCATGTCCAGCTAATTCTTTTTTTTTTTTTTTTTTAAGTGATGGGGTCTCGCTTTGTTGCCCAGGCTGGTCTCAAACTAATGGCTTCAAGCAATCCTCCTGCCTTGGCTTCCCAAAGTGCTGGAATTGCAGGCATGAGCCACCACACCTGGCTGAGGGTACATTTAAAAGAACAGAGGAGTTCCAGGAAGCAGCCGCACAGGAGATGCTACCACAACAGTGGGGGTCCACCATTTAGGCCTGATCACTGCCCTCACAAGTGGTTTGGGAAATCCTAGAATGCCAGTTAAAGATCACTCTCTTCCTTCACAATGCCAAGTTCCATCCTCCAGATGTGATGCTTGCCCCAGCCCACTCCCAGTATCCTTTAGGTCATTCTTCCAAACTGCTGGGTTGGTCTTCCAGGAAGGAAAAACAGCAATGCCATAATTCCCAGTCCTCCATCTGGAGTGGTTGTCTCCAAATATTTTTGATCACTTGCCCCTATTAATAAAAAAATTCTAGTGTGCATAAGTGTGCATGCATGCATGCACATTGCCATTAGCTCATGTCTTGATGTGTCAAGGCACAATGCACACTTCAAGTGAGCTTCTTGTTAATAAACGGATGTAAATCTATATTTTAAGTGGTTTTCTTAGTTCCTTCCTTTTTGGCCAACTTCTCAGCTTGTCATTGTTTTCCTATTGAAATGGGCTGACAAAGAGCTCCTATGAGTGGTAGGAGAAGTGCCACTCAGCTGTTTCCTCATGGTTTGCCCAGATTTGTATTATTTTCTTCTGTTTTTTTTTTATATCATTTTTGTGAGGAACGCTTGGTCATAATTTGAGGATTCGTTTAATTAAAACAGGATAATATAACCCTAAAACCCATTAACTGGGCTGAAACACTTTGTAATAAATTAGAAATGAATCAAAGAGGGAAGACCTCTCTATCACCACAGCATCCCTTTCCCCGCCAGTGCAAGGATCCTCTTCCCTCAGGAAGCCACGCCTGTCCAGGGAGGTAAGGACACACACAAACCAAGACACAGTGTCAGTGTCGGTCCAGCTGTGACATACTGACAAAGGTTAATTTCTTATGTTTTAGAGACTAAAACTATAGAAATTCATACCATTAGGAAGCCCACTATCAAAAACCAGGAAAGAACAAGTGTTGGTGAGGATGTGGAGAAATCGGAGGCCTTGTCCACTATTGGTAGAAATGTAAAATGGTGCCACCATTGTGGAAAACAATATGGTGGTTCCTCAAAAAATTAAACCCAAAATTACGTTATGATCCAGCAATTCCATTTCTGGGTATATACCCAAAAGAACTGAAATCAGGATCTCAAAGAGATATTTGCACACCATGTTCACTTCAGCATTATTCACAATAGCCAGGAGGTGGAAACAATCCAAGTGTCTGTCAACAGATAAATTGATAAAATGTGGTAAATACATGCAATGAAACATTATTCAGTTTTAAAAAAGAAGAAACTGGCAGGGCACAGTGGCTCTTGCCTGTAACCCCAGCACTTTGGGAGGCCGAGGCAGGTGGATCACTTGAGATCAGGAGTTTGAGACCAGCATGGCCAACACGGCGAAACCCCACCTCTACTAAAAATATAAAAATTAGCTGGGCATGGTGGCACATACCTGTAATCCCAGCTACATGGGAGGCCGAGGCAGGAGAATCGCTTGAACCCAGGAAGCAGAGGTTGCAGTGAGCCAAGACTGTGCCACTGCACTCCAGCCTGGGAGACAGTGTGAGACTCCATCTCAAAAAAATAAATAAATAATAAAAAAGAAGGAAATCCTGTCACATGCTACAATGTGGACGAACTTTGAGGATATTATACTAAATGGAATAAGCCAATCACAAAAATACAAATACTGTATGGTTCCACTTACAGGAGGCACCTAAAATAGTCAAATTCATAGAAACAGAATAGTAGTTACCAGGGGCTGCAAAGAGGAGAAAATGGGGAGGCATTATTCAATGGGTACAGTTTTGATTTTGCAAGATAAAAAGTTGCATAACAATCTGAATATACTTAACACTACTGAACTATATACTTTAAAATGGTTAGGTTGTACATTTTATGTTGTGCATTTTTTAATCACAATTTTAAAAACATATAAATGGAAATCCTAATACTGTATTTTTTCCTATACCCCAATGGATCACCTTGAAAGCCCCACTTTGGAAATGACAGAGGATCCTCAAAGAGGTGACGATGTAGGAAGTGTTGTAAGAGGCCTGAAGGATGAAGGGTAGAAGGGTCTGCAGGAAAGGGCTGTGCAAGAAAGGGTTGGCCTATGACTCACTTTTAGCCAACAGAATTCAGCCAGTTTGGGGCCTAAGTGTAAGAAGGCCTGGAAGCTTCTGCATTTCGCTACCCAGCTGTGGAGACCTCAAGGAGAAATCGCAGGGCAAGGGACAGAGGCCCTGCTGTCCTCACAGCTGAGTCAAGCCCCCATGACTCCACCTTCTGCCTCCGTCTCACTGCAACCACATGAAAGCCCCAAGAAAGATAAGCAGAAGAACTGCCCTGCTGAGCCCTGTGGACCTACAGAGCCAGGAGAGAGAATGGTGGGTTTTTTTGATACTGCTAAGTTTCAGATTGGCTTAATTTGTGCAGCCATTGACAACTGACACAGAGCATTATAATAAATATTGTGAGGAAATGCACTATACTCAGAGTTATTTTTATGTGATGAATTATAATCTGATTTTTAAAATGTTTCTTTTCGGTGTTTAGAGGTTTTTTGTAATTGGAAAAAAGAACAACACATATTGTTAAAAGTAAGATGCATGTTTTTCCTTCCTCAGAAATATAAACTTTTTAAAATAATGATATTCCTTTAACAAATATTAATTTCGCCTCTACCATGTGCTAGGCCTATGCTAGGTTCTGAAGACAAACTGGTGACCAGGACAGAGGAGAGAGAGGAAGGGGCAGATACAGAGAACATTGCCATGGGATAGGGAAGGTGCCCAAGTTCAGTGGCAAATGTGGGAAAAAATAAAGATTTATGGAGAGTGACATCAACAAGATGACAGAAGAGAAGATCCGCTGGCACACTCTTTCCACAAAAATACCACTAGAAACTATTTAAAGACAAGAATGCCACCTAAATAAACCAGAACAAAAAGGAGAAGCAGAGAAACCCTCTGGTCCCGCAGAGTCAAGAGAAGCTGCAACCAGTAAGAGAACTGGTCATTTTAGACTGTGGTATCCCTCCCCCAAGCCAGCATAGTATCACTCACAGAGCATTTCCCTAGACCTATGGTTGCTGAGGGGAGAGGAGGGAATTAGAGGTGAACATTCAATCTTCCCACCAGTCTGGGAATCTTCATGAGAAGCCTACTCCAGTCCCATTCCATGGGAACCACTGGGAATGCCAGGAGGGCTGAACCACTTGGGGTGCATTGGGGACAAAGAGTGGGGCACTGATCACAGAAACCAGCCTGTCAATCTTGGTGGCTACGCAGCACTCAAATCATCAGACACCACATTAAAGAGGCTGGCTGGCACCATAGCATCGCAAAGACAATAATTGGTGGGAAGGTCTGAATCTTTAGCTAGATTTTTCCACAAAGCCCAGGTATTCATGTGGAGGCTTCCCCTGGCCTTGAAACAACCTAAAGGCTGAAATGAAGTTCCTGTGCCTGCTTGTTTCCCAGACTGGGAAACAATGGCTGGGCAGTGGTTTAGCTCCAGAGCAGTGTTAAGTTCCAGTGTTCACTACATATCTTCCTCAGACTGGGAAACAATGATAGAGCAACAAGTTCTACTGCAGTATTTTAGTTCTGGTACTCACTACAAGTCCTCCCCAGAAAAGGAAGAAACAACAGGACAGTGTTTAAGTTCTGATATTAACAATAAGTCTAACATCAAAGAATACATGCAAAAAATGTAAGAAGTGGCTGTCTTTTCAAGTTCACAGGCATTGATGTAAAGACACAAGGATTGTAAAAATTCAGGGAAATATGACACCACCAAAAGAAACCAACAAAACCAGAGCAATAGACCTCCCCCAGACTGAATATTTGTGAAGTGTCTGACAGAGAGTTCAGAATAATTCTCTTAAAGAAGTTCAGGGAATCATAAAAAACTCATGAATAAAAAACTAAATAAAATTTGGAAGACAATCCAGGAACAAAATGAGAAATTTGACAAATAAATAGAAACAATGTTTTAATCCTAAAAATAAATAATGTAATAAGTGAACTAAAAAACTTATTAGAAAGTTTCAACAGTACACTTGGTCAACCAGAAAAAAGAACTAGAGTGCTTGAAAACAGAATATATGAAGTTACCCAATCAGAGAAGAAGAAAAATAAGAATAAAAAAGAGCAAAGAAGGCCAATGAGAATTATGAGACACCATCAAGAGAACTAATCTCCACATAATTGGAATTCCTGAAGGAGACAAGAGAGAAAAGGCCTAGAAAGAATACTTAAAAAAAAAAATGGCTGAAAATTTCCCAAATCTGGAGAAAAACAACAGCATCCAGGTACAGGAAGCTCAGAGATCACCAATCAAACTCAACTAAAAGAATAATTTCCCAAGGGCACATCATAATACAACTAGCAAAAAATACGAACAAAGAATACTCAAAGCAGCAAGAGAAAAGAAAGGTATCATGTTTAATAAGGCCATAATCAGCTGCGCACAGTGGCTCACACCTGTAATCCCGAAACTTCGGGAGGCCGAGATGAGCGGATCCGAGGTCAGGAGATTGACACCATCCTGGCTAACACAGTGAAACCCATCTCTACTAAAAATACAAAAAAAATTAGCCAGGCGTGGTGGCAGGCGCCTGTAGTCCCAGCTACTCAGGAGGCTGAGGCAGGAGAATGGCATGAACACAGGAGGCCAAGCTTGCAGTGAGCGGAGATCACACCACTACACTCCAGCCTAGGTGACAAAGCGAGACTCCATCCCCCACCAAAAAAAAAAAAAAAAAAAAAGGGCTATAATATGGCTTTCAGAAGATTTCCCAGCAGAAACTCTGTAATTCAGAAGACAGTGGTATTTTATATTCAAAGTGTGAAGGGGCCAGGCATGGTGGCTCATGCTTGTAATTCCAGCATTTTGGGAGGCTGAGACAGGTGGATCGCTTGAGGCCAGGAGTTTGAGACCAGCCTGGACAACATGGTGAAACCCTATTTCTATTAAAAATACAAAAATTAGCCAGGCATGGTGGCACATATCTGTTAACCCAGCTACTTGGGAGGATGAGGCAGGAGAATCACTTGAACCTGGGAGGTGGAGGTTGCAGTGAGCCAAAATAGTGCCACTGCACTCCAGCCTAGGTGACAGAGCTAGACACTGTTTCAAAAAAAAAAAAAGAGAAGAAAAAAAAACACCCGAAGTGTGAAGGACAAAAAACCCACCAACAACAATACTGTACCCAGCAAAGCTGTCCTTCAAACTTGAAGAAGGAATAAAGACTTTCCCAGACAAAAGCTGAGGAAATCAATGCCAGACCTGTCTTACAAATCTAAACAGAGTTCTTCAACTTGAAAGAAACAGATACTAACATGTAACAAGAAAACTTCTGAAGGTATTAAACTCACTGGCACAAGTAAGAAAGCATATTCAGAATACTCTAACACTGTAATTGTGTTAAGTGAATCATGTATGTCTTAAGTAGGAGACTAAAAGACAAAACTATAAAAAGCAATAATTACTACAATTGGTTAAGAGATAGGCAACATAAAAAGATAAAACTGAAACACTAAAGAGTCAAAATGTAGGTGAAGGGTGATGTTAAATTGCAGAGTTTGTTTTTGAGACTTTTCTTTGCAATCAATGTTCAGTTGTTATCATTTAAAATAACTTACTATAACTATCAAATTTTTTGTAAGCCTCATGGTAATCACAAAAGAAAAACCTATTAGAGATACATTAAAAATAAATAGCATGGGCCGGGGACGATGGTTCACACCTGTAATCCCAGCATTTTGGGAGGCTGAGGCGGGTGGATCACTTGAGGTCAGGAGTTCGACACCAGCCTGACTAACATGGCAAAACCCCATCTCTACTAAAAATACAAAAATTAGCCAGATGTGGTGGCAAAAGCCTGTAATCCCAACTACTTGGGATGCTAAGGCAGGAGAATCACTTGAACCTGGGAGGCAGAGGTTGCAGTGAACTGAGATCACACCATTGCACTCCAGCCTGGGCAACAAGAGCAAAACTCTGTCTCAAAAATAAATAAATAAATAAATAAATAAATAAATAAATATTTAATGTGTTGGGGTGGAGCCAAGATGGCCAAATAGGAACAGCTCCGGTCTACAGCTCCCAATGTGAGCAACGCAGAAGACGGGTGATTTCTGCATTTCCATCTGAGTTTTGAAGAGAGTAGCAGTTCTCCCAGCACGCAGCTGGAGATCTGAGAACAGGCAGACTGCCTCCTCAAGTGGGTCCCTGACCCCCGAGCAGCCTGTGAGGCACTCCCCAGTAGGGGCAGACTGACACCTCACACAGCTGGGTACTCCTCTGAGACAAAACTTCCAGAGGAACGATCAGGCAGCAGCATTCGCAGTTCACGAAAATCCACTGTTCTGCAGCCACCGCTGCTGATACCCAGGCAAACAGGGTCTGGAGTGAACCTCTAGCAAACTTCAACAGACCTAAAGCTGAGGGTCCTGTCTGTTAGAAGGAAAACTAACAAACAGAAAGGACATCCACACCAAAAACCCATCTGTACATCACCATCATCAAAGACCAAAAGTAGATAAAACCACAAAGATGGGGAAAAAACAGAGCAGAAAAACTGGAAACTCTAAAAAGCAGAGAGCCTCTCCTCCTCCAAAGGAACGCAGTTCCTCACCAGCAACAAAACAAAGCTGGACGGAGAATGACTTGGATGAGTTGAGAGAAGAAGGCTTCAGATGATCAAGCTACTCCGAGCTACAGGAGGAAATTCGAACCAATGGCAAAGAAGTTAAAAACTTTGAAAAAAATTAGACGAATGTATAACTAAAATAACCAATACAGAGAAGTGCTTGAAGGAGCTGATGGAGCTGAAAGCCAAGGCTCGAGAAATAAATGAAGAATGCAGAAGCCTCAGGAGCTGATGCGATCAACTGGAAGAAAGGGTATCAGTGATGGAAGATGAAATGAATGAAATGAAGTGAGAAGGGAAGTTTAGAGAAAAACGAATAAAAAGAAACGAACAAAGCCTCCAAGAAATATGGGACTATGTGAAAAGACCAAATCTACATCTGATTGGTGTACCTGAAAGTGATGGGGAGAATGGAACCAAGTTGGAAAACACTCTGCAAGATATTATCCAGGAGAACTTCCCCAATCTAGCAAGGCAGGCCAACATTCAGATTCAGGAAATACAGAGAACACCACAAAGATACTCCTCAAGAAGAGCAACTCCAAGACACATAATTGTCAGATTCACCAAAGTTGAAATGAAGGAAAAAATGTTAAGGGCAGCCAGAGAGAAAGGTCGGGTTACCCACAAAGGGAAGCCCATCAGACTAACAGCGGATCTCTCAGCAGAAACTCTACATGCCAGAGGAGAGTGGGGGCCAATATTCAACATTCTTAAAGAATTTTGAACCCAGAATTTCATATCCAGCCAAACTAAGCTTCATAAGTGAAGGAGAAATAAAATGCGGACAGACAAGCAAATGCTGAGAGATTTTGTCACCAGCAGGCCTGCCCTAAAAGAGCTCCTGAAGGAAGCACTAAACATGGAAAGGAACAACCAGTACCAGCCACTGCAAAAACATGCCAAAGAGGCTAGGAAGAAATTGCATCAACTAACGAGCAAAATAACCAGCTAACATCATAATGACAGGATTAAAATCACACATAACAATATTAACTTTAAGTGTAAATGGACAAAATGCTCCAATTAAAAGACACAGACTGGCACATTGGATAAAGAGTCAAGACCCATCAGTGTGCTGTATTCAGGAGACCCATCTCACGTGCAGAGACACACATAGACTCAAAATAAAGGGATGGAGGAAGATCTACCAAGCAAATGGAAAACAAAAAAAGGCAGGGGTTTGAATCCTACTCTCTGATAAAACAGACATTAAACCAACAAAGATCAAAAGAGACAAAGAAGGCCATTACATAATGGTAAAGGGATCAATTCAACAAGAAGAGCTAACTACCCTAAATACATATGCACCCAATACAGGAGCACCCAGATTCATAAAGCAAGTCCTGAGTGACCTACAAGGAGACTTAGACTTCCACACAATAATAATGGGAGACTTTAACACCCGACAGATCAATGAGACAGAAAGTTAACAAGAATACCCAGGAATTGAACTCAGTTCTGCACCAAGTGGACCTAACAGATATCTACAGAACTCTCCACCCCAAAATCAACAGAAAGTACATTTTTTTCAGCACCACACCACACCTATTCCAAAACTGACCACATAGTTGGAAGTAAAGCTCTCCCCAGCAAATGTAAAAGAACAGAAATTATAACAAACTGTCTCTCAGACCACAGTGCAATCAAACTAGAACTCAGGATTAAGAAACTCACTCAAAACCGCTCAACTACAGGGAAACTGGACAACCTGCTCCTGAATGACTACTGGGTACATAATGAAATGAAGGCAGAAATAAAGATGTTCTTTGACACCAATGAGAACAAAAACACAACATACCAGAATCTCTGGGACACATTCAAAGCAGTGTGTAGAGGGAAATTTATAGCACTAAATGCCCACAAGAGAAAGCAGGAAAGATCCAAAATTGACACCATAATATCACAATTAAAAGAACTAGAAAAGCAAGAGCAAACACATTCAAAAGCTAGCAGAAGGCTAGAAATAACTAAAATCAGAGCAGAACTGAAGGAAATAGAGACACAAAAAACCCTTCAAAAAATTAATGAATCCAGGAGCTGGTTTTTTGAAAAGATCAACAAAATTGATAGACCACTAGCAAGACTAATAAAGAAGAGAGAAGAATCAAATAGACACAATAAAAAATGATAAAGGGGATATCACCACCAATCCCACAGAAATACAATCTACCATCAGAGAATACTATAAACACCTCTACACAAATAAACTAGAAAATTAGAAGAAATGGATAAATTCCTTGACACATACACCCTCACCAAGATTAAACCAGGAAAAAGTTGAATTTCTGAATAGACCAATAACAGGCTCTGAAATTGTGGCAATAATCAATAGTTTACCAACCAAAAAGAGTCCAGGACCACATGGAGTCACAGCCGAATTCTACCAGAGGTACAAGGAGGAACTGGTACCATTCCTTCTGAAACTATTCCAATCAATAGAAAAACAGGGAATCATCCCTAACTCATTTTATGAGGCCAGCATCATCCTGATACCAAAGCCTGGCAGAGACACAACAAAAAAGAGAATTTTAGACCAATATCCTTGATGAACATTGATGCAAACATCCTCAATAAAATACTGGCAAACCAAATCCAGCAGCACATCAAAAAGTTTATCCACCATGATCAAGTGGGCTTCATCCCTGGGATGCAAGGCTGGTTCCACATACGCAAATCAATAAATGTAATCCAGCATATAAACAGAACCAAAGACAAAAACCACATGATTATCTCAATAGATGCAGAAAAGGCCTTTGACAAAATTCAACAACCCTTCATGCTAAAAACTCTCAATAAATTAGGTATTGATGGGACGTATCTCAACATAATAAGAGCTATCTATGACAAACCCACAGCCAGTATCATACTGAATGGGCAAAAACTGGCAGCATTCCCTTTGAAAACTGGCACAAGACAGGGATGCCCTCTCTCACCACTCCTATTCAACATAGTGCTGGAAGTTCTGGCCAGGGCAATTAGGCAGGAGAAGGAAATAAAGGGTATTCAATTAGGAAAAGAGGAAGTCAAATTGTCCCTGTTTGCAGATGACATGATTGTATATCTAGAAAACCCCATTGTCTCAGCCCAAAATCTCCTCAAGCTGATAAGCAACTTCAGCAAAGTCTCAGGATACAAAACCAATGTACAAAAATCACAAGCATTCTTATACACCAGTAACAGACAGAGAGCCAAATCATGAGTGAACTCCCATTCACAATTGCTTCAAAGAGAATAAAATACCTAGGAATCCAACTTACAAGGGACGTGAAGGACCTCCTCAAGGAGAACTACAAACCACTGCTCAATGAAATAAAAGAGGATACAAACAAATGGAAGAACATTCCATGCTCATGGGTAGGAAGAATCAATATCGTGAAAATGGCCATACTGCCCAAGGTAATGTATAGATTCAATGCCATCCCCATCAAGCTACCAATGACTTTCTTCACAGAATTAGAAAAAACTACTTTAAAGTTCATATGGAACCAAAAAAGAGCCCGCATTGCCAAGTCAATCCTAAGCCAAAAGAACAAAGCTGGAGGCATCACCCTACCTGACTTCAAACTATACTACAAGGCTACAGTAACCAAAACAGCATGGTACTGGTACCAGAACAGAGATATAGGTCAATGGAATAGAACACAGCCCTCAGAAATGATGCTGCATATCTACAACTATCTGATCTTTGACAAACCTGACAAAAACAAGCAATGGGGAAAGGATTCCCTATTTAATAAATGTTGCTGGGAAAACTGGATAGCCATATGTAGAAAGCTGAAACCGGATCCCTTCCTTACACCTTATACAAAAATTAATTCAAGATGGATTAAAGACTTACATGTTAGACCTAAAACCATAAAAACCCTAGAAGAAAACCTAGGCAATACCATTCAGGACATAGGCATGGGCAAGGACTTCATGTCTAAAACACCAAAAGCAATGGCAACAAAAGCCAAAATTGACAAATGGGATCTAATTAAACTAAAGAGCTTCTGCACAGCAAAAGAAACTACCATCAGAGTGAACAGGCAACCTACAAAATGGGAGAAAATTTTTGCAACCTACTCATATGACAAGGGGCTAATATCCAGAATCTACAATGAACTCAAACAAACTTACAAGAAAAAAAACAAACAACCCCATCAAAAAGTGGGCAAAGGACATGAACAGACACTTCTCAAAAGAAGACATTTATGCAGCCAAAAAACACATGCAAAAATGCTCATCATCACTGGCCATCAGAGAAATGCAAATCAAAACCACAATGAGATACCATCTCACACCAGTTAGAATGGCCATCATTAAAAAGTCAGGAAACAACAGGTGCTGGAGAGGATGTGGAGAAATAGGAACACTTTTACACTGTTGGTGGGACTGTAAACTAGTTCAACCATTGTGGAAGTCAGTGTGGCGATTCCTCAGGGATCTAGAACTAGAAATACCATTTGACCCAGCCATCCCATTACTGGGTATATACCCAAAGGACTATAAATCATGCTGCTATAAAGACACATGCACACATATGTTTATTGTGGCACTATTCACAATAGCAAAGACTTGGAACCAACCCAAATGTCCAGCAATAATAGACTGGATTAAGAAAATGTGGCACATATACACCATGGAATACTATGCAGCCATAAAAAATGATGAGTTCATGTCTTTTGTAGGGACATGGATGAAACTGGAAACCATCATTCTCAGCAAACTATCACAAGGACAAAAAACCAAACACTGCATGTTCTTACTCATAGGTGGGAACTGAACAATGAGAACACATGGACACAGGAAGGGGAACATCACACTCCGGGGACTGTTGTGGGGTGGGGGGAGTGGGGAGGGACAGCATTAGGAGATATACCTAATGCTAAATGACGAGTTAATGGGTGCAGCACACCAACATGGCATATGTATACATATGTAACAAACCTGCACATTGTGCACATGTACCCTAAAACTTAAAGTATAATAATAAAAATAAATAAATAAATAGCATAGAATAAAAATATTCTACTAGAGAAAATCACATAACCACAAATAAAGATAGCAAGAGAGGAAAAAAGGAAGAAGGGATCTACAAAGCAACCAGAAAATAAGTATCAAAATGGCAGTAGTAAACATTTGCCTATCAATAATAACCTTGAGTGGAATGGATCAAATTATCCAATTAAAAGGTGCAGTGGGCCGGGTGCGGTGGCTCACACCTGTAATCCCAGCACTTTGGGAGGCCATGGCAGGTGGATCACAAGGTCAGGAGATCAAGACCATCCTGGCTAACACAGTGAAACCCCATCTCTACTAAAAATACAAAAAAGTAGCCGGGCGTGGTGGCAGGTGCCCGTAGTCCCAGCTACTCAGGAGGCTGAGGCAGGAGAATGGCGTTAACCTGGGAGGCGGAGCTTGCAGTGAGCAGTGACCATGTGCCACTGCACTCCAGCCTGGGAAAGCGAGACTCTGTCTCAAAAAAAAAAAAAAAAAAAAAAAAAAGTTGCAGTGTAGCTGAATGGATTTTGAAAAAATAAAAACGAGATCCAACTACATGTTGTCTACAAGAGACTCACTTTACCTAAAAAGATATGCACAGACTAGAAGTGTAGGGTTGACAAAAGATATTCCATGCAAACAGAAAGCAAAAAACAAGAGTAGCTATACTTATATCAGATAAAATGGACTTCAAGTCAAGAATGGTGAAAAAAAAGACACAGAAGATCATATAATGATAAAGGGATCAATAAAGCAAGAGGATATAGCTATTATAAATGTATATGCACCTGACACCAGAGCACCTGAATATATAAAAAAAATTAACAGACCTAAAGGGAGACATTAACTGCAACCAATAATAGCAGGAGACTTTGATACTCCACTTTCAGCAATGGACAAATCATCCAGACAGAAAATCAACAAAGAAACATTACAGTTAAACTGCACTCTAGACCAAATGGAAGGAACAGATATTTACACAACACTCCATCCAACAGCTGCAGAATACACATTTTTCTCAACAGCACATGGATCATTCTCCAGAATAGTCTGTATGTTAGGTCACAAAACGAGTAACAAATTTTGAAAAATTAAATTATATCAAGTATCTTTTCTGACCACAATGGACTGAAACTAGAAATCAATAACAGAAGGAATGTTGGAAACTGCACAAATTCATGGAAATTAAACAGCACATTCCTGGACAATGAATGAGCCAATGAAGAAATTAAAAAGAAAATTTAAAAATTTCTTGAGACAAATGGCAATGGAAACACAATATATCAAAACCTATGGGATACAGCAAAAACTATTCTAAGAGGGAAGATTATAGCAATAAATGCTTTCATCAAAAAGATAGACTTCAAATCAACAGCCTAATGATGCACCTAAAGGAACTGGCACTAACCAACCAAACCCCACATTAGCAGAAGGAAAGAAATAATAAAGATCAGAGCAGAAATAAATAAAAATTGAAACTAAAAAAGCAATACAAAAGATTGCTGATATGAACAGGTGGTTTTTGGAACAGATAAACAGAATCAACAAGCCTTTAGCTAGACTAAGAAAAAAGAGAGAAGACTCAAATACATAAAATTTGATATGAAAAAGGAGACATTAAAATCGATACCCCAGAAATACAAAGGATCATCAGACATATAATGAACATCTACAAACCAACAAATTGGAAAATATAGAAGAAATAGGCTGGGTGCAGCGGCTTATGGCTGTAATCCCACCACCTTGGGAGGCCAAGGTGAGCAGATCACTTGAACCCAGGAGTTCAAGACCAGGACAACATGGCACAAACCCGTCTGTACTAAAAAAATACAAAAATTAGCTAGGCCTGCTAGTGCACACCTGTAATCCCAGCTACTCGAGAGGCTGAGGTCAGAGGATTGCTTGAGCCCAGAAGGTTGAGACTGCAGTAAGCCAAGATCACGGCACTGCACTCTAGCCTGGGTGACAGAGCAAGACCCTGTCTCAAAAAAAAAAAAAAAAAAAAGAAAAGAAACAAATAAATCTCTGGACACATACAACCTACCAAGATTGAACCATGAAGAAATAAAAAACCTAAACAGATCAATAATGAGTAACAGATAGAATCAGTAATAAAAAGTCTCCCAACAAAGAAAAGCCCAGAACCTGATGGCTTCACTGCTGAATTCTACCAAACACTTAATGAACTGATACCAATTCTACTCGACTATTCTAAAAAATTGAGGGGCCGGGCGCAGTGGCTCATGCCTGTAATCCCAGCACTTTGGGAGGCCAAGGCGGGTGGATCACCTTAAGTTGAGAGTTCAAGACCAGCCTGGCCAACATGGGGAAACCCCATCTCCACTAAAAATACAAAAATTAGCTGGTGTCATGGCGCATGTCTGTAGTCCCAGCTACTCGGGAGACTGAGGCAGGAGAATTGCTTGAACCCCGGGAGGCGGATGTTGCAGTGAGCCCAGATCGCACCACTTCACTCCAGCCTGGGCAACAAGAGCGAAACTCCATCTCAAACAAAAACAACAACAACTAAAAAGAGATGTACCATATTATCCAGAAATCTGACTGCTGGGTATATATCAAAATAAAGGAAATCAGTGTATCAGAAAGATACCTGCCTTCCCATGTCTTTTGCAGCATTATTCATAATAGCCAGGATATGAAATCAGCCTAAGTGCCCATGAATGAATGAATGGATAAAGAAAATATGGTAATCATACACAATGGAATATTGTTCAGCCATAAAATGGAATCCTGTCATTTGTAGCAACACGGATGGAACTGGAGGTCATTATGTTAAGTGAAATAAGCCAGGCTCAGACACACAAACATTACATATTTTCACTCATATATAAAAGCTAAAAAAGTTGATGTCATGGAGGTAGAGAGTAGAGTGATGATTACCAGAAGGTGGGAAGAGATAAGGGGGAGGTAAGTATGAAAAGAGGTTGGTTATTGTATACAAAAATACAGTTAGACAGAAGGAATAAGTTCCAGTGTTCAATAGCATAGTAGGGTGACAATAGTTAACATTAATTTATTGTACATTTCAAAATAGCTAGAAGAGATTTAGAATGTCCTCAGCACAAAGAAATAAGTGTTTGAGGTGATGGATATCCTAATTACCCTGATTTAATCATCACATATTGTGTATGTATGTGTCAAAATATCACTCGCACCCCATAAATATGTACAATTGGCTGGGCATGGTCGCCCACACCTGTAATCCCAGCACTTTGGGAGGCCGAGACGGGTGGATCACTTGATGTCAGGAGTTTGAGACCAGCCTGGCCAACGTGGTGAAACTCCGTCTCCACTAAAAATACAAAAATTAGCCAGGCGTGGTGGTGCATGCCTGTAATCCCAGCTACTTGGGAGGCTGAGGCAGGAGAATCGCTTGAACCCGGGAGGCGGAGGTTGCAGTGAGCCAAGGTCACGCCACTGCACTCCAGCCTGGGCGACAGAGCAAGACTCTGTCTCAAAATAAATAAATAAATAAGTAAATACATACAACTATTATGTATTAAGAAAAAAATTGAAAAGAAAAGATGTACGGTGAAATAAGCCAGATTAAAAAAAAGACAAATATTGTGTGATTTCACTTACATGAAGTATCTAGAATAGTCAGATTCTTAGAGAAAGAACATATAGTGATTACCAGGCGTTGGGGGAAGGAAGTCATGGAGGGTTATTGTTAATGAATACAGAGTGTTAGTGTGGGACGATGGAAAGTTCTAGACATGGTAGTAATGATAGTTATACAACAATGTGAATGTACTTAATGCCACTTACTTGTACACTTAAAAGGGTTAAAATGGTAAATTTAATGTTATACATCAATGTTATACATATTTTACCATAATTTAAAGAAAATTATGGCTTTCACCGTCACCCTCCCTCACCAACATTTTTTAACCTGACTAAAAACTTTGCTCTGAAGGAAGACTAAATTCGTAGTAGATCATTTAGCTCAGGCTAACATCCCTCAGGGATAATAATTAAGTTGGGATTTTAACTAAGCGTACTCTTTTCCATAATCTGAAAGCCATCTAGAGTTCTATGGAATCACAATCTAAAAGTCATTTTCTCATATCACAATAAAATCTGAAGCCTAACAGTATTTAAGCTGCTGGTTTGCTGAAAATGTCTCAGGACCTGAGGTGTCCTGAAGAGAAGTCATTATGGATGGCAATTATTCCCATATAAATGTTGTATTGCAAACCCAGAGCAATCAAAACATAGATGTTTTCCTAGGAACAGAAGAGGCAAGGAGGGGCAGTGGCCACTCCAGAATTTTCTGGTGGCTGAGGCCTGAGCATGGTGAGCTGGCTGGAGAAGGGCATGGTCTTGGTAAGGGAAGCTCATGAGTAGATTATGTTTACTTGTTGCATCTCAGAGACATTAGTAAAGATATGAAAATTTTAGTAAAGATAATAAATTTTTACAGATTATTATTTTATTTCACTGAATTATCACAGCAACCTTTCAAGTTAACAAGAGGAGAAACAAGGTGGTCCTGGTCAACTTGGGCCTCATGCTCCTCACCTGTATGATGGGTACAACAATACTGTATCCATCATAAGAATTATTAGGACCCCATAGAGGTCAAGTAAAATGGCAAAAAAAAAAAAAAAAAAAAAAAGAAGTCTGTAGCGACTTTGATAAGAGTAGTTTGAGTATGGAACCAGGCCTTTTATTAATTTTTTTTATTGTTCTTTATTATTTATTATTCTTTATTTTTTATTTATTATTCTTTATTATAATATAATATTTATTATTTATTATTTATTTTATTTATTCTTTTATTTCTTTATTTTCTCAAAATATTAACTTTTGGGTTTTGGTTTCTTTGATTTCTATTATTATATTTCTGCTACTTCATTGATTTCTGCTTTCATCTTTACTATTACCTTTCTTCTGCTTAGTTTGAGTTTAATTTGTTCTTCTTTCATTTCATAAGATAGAAATCAAAGTCACTGATTTGAGAACTTTCTTCTGCTATAATATTGTTTAGTGCCATAAATTTCCCTCTAAGTTCTGCTTTAGCAGCATGCCACAAAATTTGATATGTTATGTTCTAATTTTCACTCATTTCAAAATGCCTTCTAATTTCCTTTTTATGTCTCCTTTCATCTCTGGCTTATTTAGATGTATCTTGTTTGGTTTCCAAAATTTAGGAAATTTCCAGATGTCTTTCTGTTATTGATTTCTAATTAAAATCCACTGTGGCCAGAGAACACACTTTATGTGACCTGAATCCTTTTGAATTTATTCAGACTTGTTTTATGGCCCAGGGTATAGTCTGTCTTGGCAAACGCTCCATATGCACATATGAGAGTGTGTTCCATGCTGGGTGGAGTGTTCTGTAAATGTCA